>NC_042297.1:6388040-7110540 GCF_901000725.2 Takifugu rubripes | reverse complement strand
TCTTTTGTCAATACCTGTCAGGACTTTGGCTGCAGCATTTTGGATCAACTGGATGCTTCTTAAAGAGTTGTTTGGACACCCTGATAATAAAGAATTACAGTAGTCCAGCCTGGAAGTAACAAAAGCATGAATTAACTTTTCAGCATCATGCCGCGTCACTAGCTTCCTGATCTTTGTGATGTTCCTCAGGTGAAAAAAGGCACTTCTAGAGACTAATTTAATGTGTGAGTTGAAGGAGAGATTTTGATCAAAAGTTACTCCTAGATTCCTCGCAGAGAGACTAGATGTTAATGATATACCATCAAGAGTGATCATATGATCTAATCTATCCCCGAGAGGTTCAGGACCAAACACCATGACCTCAGTTTTTCCTGAGTTAAGGAGGAGGAAATTTGAAGACATCCAGGACTTTATGTCTTTAAGACAGGTCTGGAGCTTCACTAACTTCTCTGTCTCCTCTGGTTTCATGGATAGATAAAGCTGAGTGTCATCAGCATAACAATGAAAATGTATCCCATGCTGCCGAATAATGTTCCCTAAGGGAAGCATGTACAAGGTAAAGAGGATTGGTCCAAGTACAGAACCTTCAGGAACTCCATGACTAACCCTACTGTATGAGGAGGGAACACCATGGACATGAGCAAACTGGTATCTATCTCATAAATACGATCTAAACCAGTCTAGTGCTGTCCCTTTAATGTCACTCACATGTTCCAGTCTCTGTGACAGGATGCTGTGATCAACTGTATCAAAAGCAGCACTGAGGTCCAGCAGAACCAGCATAGAGACCAGTCCATGATCTGAAGCTATGAGAAGATCATTAGTAACTTTAAGAAGTGCTGTTTCTGTGCTGTGATGAGCTCTAAAGCCTGACTGAAACATCTCAAACAGGCTATTCCTCTGCAGGAGCTCCATTAACTGAGTCACCACCACCTTCTCAAGAACTTTAGAGATAAAAGGAAGGTTCGATATTGGCCTATAATTTGCTAATACGTCAGGATCCAGTGATGTTTTTTTAAGCGACGGCTTAATCACTGCCTTCTTGTAGGACCGGGGTACATAACCTGACACTAAAGAACCATTGTTCTGGTCCAGGATAGAACTGCCTATCAATGGTAAAACATCCTTCAACAGGTGTGTTGGGATGGGATCTAAAAGACACGTGGTGGTCTTGGATTTCTGAATTAGCGATGACGCCTCAGAAAAATATATAGGGCTGAAGGAGTTTAAGGGCTCGCTGGAGAACCTGTATATTCCCACAGTCAGCACATCTGGTGATGGTCCAGTTTTTGGGATGGCCTGGTTAGCTTTTTCTCTGATGGCTAGAACTTTATCAGTGAAGAAGCTCATGAAGTCATCACCACGAAGGGAAGAAGGGATACGTGGATCTAAAACACTGTGACTCTTGGTTAATTTGGCCACAGTGCTGAAAAGAAACCTGGGGTTGTTCTTATTTTCCTCAATTAAAGAAGAAAAATAAGCTGTTCTAGCCTTACGGAGGGCCTTTTTGTAAACTAATAGACAGTCTTTCCAGGCTACATGATAGCTGTCTATTTTACAAGAATGCCACTTCCTTTCCAGTCTTCGCACTTTCTGCTTGAGGGTCCTAATATGTGAATTATACCAGGGGGCACACCTCCTCTGATTTACTATTTTCTTTTTCAGGGGGGCAACAGAATCAAGCGTGATTCTCAGTGAGGTTGCTGCACCTTCAGCAATAGAGTCAACCTCAGCAGGGCTAAGATTATAATGATTTATCCCTGGGGAAACACACGGTGGTCCTGGGATTAGCACAGGGATTACTTCCTTAAACTTAGCTACAGCATTATCTGAAAGACATCTGCTATAGTGTTGCTACTGTGCTCTGAGCATAGAAGAATCCTTAATCATAAATGGGAAAGTGATCAAAGAATGGTCTGACAGGAGTGGGTTCTGAGGGAACACTGACACATGTTCTACCTCAATACCATAAATCATGACTAGATCTAAGGTGTGGTTGAAGCTATGAGTCGGTTGGTTTATCTGCTGGAGGGAACCAACTGACTCAAGTAATGAAATGAAGCCATTTCTAAAGCTGTCATTTACAACGTCTACATGGATATTAAAATCTCCAATGATAATGACTTTTTCCGTTCTAAGGACCAAGTCAGATAAGAAATCAGAGAACTCAGACAGGAACTCTGAATATGGCCCAGCAGGGGGCCAATATACAACTACAAACAGAAGCAGCTTTTCTGTCTTCCAGTTCAGATGGGTGATGCCAAGAGTCAGGCTTTCAAATGAACTGGAGCCATATTTTGGTCTAGGATTAATTAATAACTTGGAGTGATAGATTGCTGCCACTCCAGTAACAGGAGGAATATGATAATTAAGATGGGTAGGAGGAGTAGACTGCACTATTTCAATGTCCAACATCCCGAATTCCTCTTCTTAATCATCTGAATCGGACTCACCGACCGTTGATTGATTCAGCGTTGATTTTGTGAAAGCTCTTCCAATACATGAAGAGGGTATCATAGCCCATGCGTCTACAATCCACCCGCATATGGTGGCATAACTTGCCCGCCGCTGCCTCATAGTCTTTGTGAAGGAGTGTTCGCCTTCCGTCATCCAGCGCTCTGTCCGTTTCCGTGGCAGCCGAGAACCACGGTGAACAACGACTTCTCGTGCCCCGTTGTGCGTATCGCCACCGTGCTGGTCCCTTTTTCTCCAATTTGTGGGTCAAAGGGATGTTGAAAGTCAGAGGGATCTCATCCATGTTGGTGATGTGGCTGGGCGCGGTTATCTTGTCGTGGCAGTAGGTGAGGAAGATGACCACCCTCTCCTGGTAATCCGCAGGCAGCCGCTGCGCAACAGTTGTCCAAGCGCGTATGGAGAGATGCCGCCTCCTCATAAAGCGAAAACACTAAGATTGCTCGATTGCCTTTTTTCAGCCGCATATTCGATGACCTGCAGTTTAAAGTAAGCCTCATTCATACGCGTCTTGCTTGACCGGCACCATTTTAACGGATCCTTACGCGGAGGTGTGCCGCTAATCGATTGGCGGAGCGTTTACCGTAGTGCACCCACCAAAGACGCACAGCAGATTTTGGAACTCAGTCCACACACAAGGCGCTCCATATTATAAGGCGCACCGTCGATTTTTGAGAAAATCTCAGTGTTTTAGGTGTGCCTTATAGTCGTGAAAATACGGTAATATAAGATTGTTAGCATGATGGCCATGATGAGAAATGAGGATGGGATCTTGACTTAGGTCAAACTGGTTCATGAGCAGAAAAGCAAATGTCACATCAGAGTAACTAATGTAAGAATGGATCAAAATAAGCAGCAGAGTGAGTGAGCAGCAGAGAAGTGAGGAGGGATGAAGCGACACAGCGACAGCTCGATAAACACCTGAGACTCAGACAACGATGATAGGTTTGGAGGAGATAAATTTAGGCTGGCTTTCTGTCTGCTGATAATGGCAATAAACAGGAGCATGAATGAGCTTGCCATGTGCTTGCTTGTGTGTCATAAATGAGAGTCTTTCCTTGGTTAGACATTTTTTTGTGGAAAATCTATTCATTTCTGGTGGATCCAGTTGTGTGTGGTGTTGGGTGAGTACCCAAGTGGCCATTATTGTAGCTCCCGGTGCCCTCGAATCCTCCGTCTCTTCTCCAACTTTCTAAAACCAGCTACTCCTTTTAAGCCTTACATCACAAACCTGTTGTCTTTTATGTGGTGCTGAAATACATCCAGTCCTCAATGTAATCCCTTGTCATGCCTGAAGTGTTCTCAGTCTTTGTTTTTACTCCACTTGTGTCATCATCTTTATGATCTTGTTCTAAACTCTTTGGGAGGTGGAGACAGTAAGAAGCTAAAGTTCTGAATATTCACTGTTTATTGATGCATGACTTTCCTTGAATTCAGCTTTGTTTGATTTAGTCTGGTGAACTATTGACAAAGAGCGTAATGGTGGGATGCATCAACTGTCTGTTTGCAGCTGCTCATCTTCAGGGTTTTATCCTTCCGTCCTGTCTGTGTGCACTGTGGATACATATGCTGTGTTTGTGTGTCTGTGGCCGTGCACATTTTGAGCCCCCAATATGAAAGAGAAAATCAGACACGGACCACAAACATTTCAGCAGCTGAGGTTACTCGCATGCGCCCAGACAAAAGTCAGACAAAATAATAATAATAATAATTATTATTATTATTATTATTATTATTATTGTTATTATTATAATCAAAGTGCTCATGTCAGTGACATGACTGCCTTTTAATGATTAACCAGGCAGGACCGATCTCTAAATGTTCTCAATACATCGCAAAACTCATTCACAAAACATTTTGTTGCACCTTTAACACAAATAATTGCAGTTTGTTGCATCACTGTGCTCAGATTATTGATTGTGGATAGAAGCAGTGGAATAAAATGTGACCAGAGGCCTGTGGACAATGAGGAGAAGGGCTGGGGAATATTGTGTTCTGGTCCAGTCATACAGTGTTAATGTATTTGACCAAGTCTGACTTGAGTGGTGCACAGCCACAAGGAAATTCCTCACTGATCTAAAGTTTTCCTTTTTCAAATGCAGAGCAGATTTTAATGCTTTCTCCCTCTGGGCTCAATTATTCCTATTTGGAGATGGACCCATAATTGGCCAAAAAACATAAATTTGTATCTGCAGCTGTAAAGATTTGTGGATTATTCTACTAGGTAGGAGCTTGTTGACCTTAATTATTCATAATGAGCTCCAAATAATGGCCTAGGATTCTTTATTTTTTTATATTTACAGCTTAAATTACTAACTTGTACTTTAACATTCTATCGCTGTACAGAATAATGTGTGTTGATTCATTCAGCATTGGCCATTGATGATAAAATAATGGATACTAGTAAAATGCATGCCTAAATTATTGTGCTACCTTCTCGTGAACCAGCTCATGTGCATGAGAGGTGAAGAGTGCACAGTGATTTACACTATGTTTAACACTGTGGCTACTGTCTTTCAATAGAAACTGACATAGAGTGGTTCAGACTACTCTCTGACATGATTCCTCTGTGGTGCATCTGAGGTCACCCTCAGGGGCAGACAGATGAGCTGGAAGGCAAAATATGACTCCATCACTGAGATTCAGCGCATCCATCAAGCATCCAAGCTGGAGCCCTCCTCGACAGCTCCCTGTGAAGGCACAAAGATGAAGAACAAATGTGTGTGTGTGTGTGTGTGTGTGTGTGTGTGTGTGTGTGTGTGTGTGTGTGTGTGTGTGTGTGTGTGTGAGAGAGAGACCAGTGTCCCCATTATCATGTACTTGTTTACATGTGCAGTGGTTTTATATGTGCAGTTGTGTGTTTGAATTTGTTAAAGATTGAGTACCAAAATAGTCATTCTTTTAGCAAAGTGGGGACATTTTAGCTGATCCTGACAACTTCAAAGGACTGTATGCTCTGGCACCGATCGTACAGGGAGCGGGCGGCCCGTATCAGCGGGCCCGACACCCCATACTCTCGGAGGACCCCCCACAGGACCCCCCGAGGGACACGGTCGAATGCCTTCTCCAAGTCCACAAAACACATGTGGACTGGTTGGGCAAACTCCCATGCACCCTCGAAGACCCTGCTGAGGGTGTAGAGCTGGTCCACTGTTCCACGCCCAGGACGAAAACCACATTGCTCCTCCTGAATCCGAGGTTCGACTATCCGGCGGACCCTCCTCTCCAGTACCCCTGAATAGACCTTACCAGGGAGGCTGAGGAGTGTGATCCCCCTATAGTTGGAACACACCCTCCGGTCCCCCTTCTTAAAAAGAGGGACTACCACCCCGGTCTGCCAATCCAGCGGCACTGCCCCCGATGTCCACGCGATGTTGCAGAGTCGAGTCAACCACGACAGCCCTACAACATCCAGAGCCTTAAGGGACTCTGGGCGGATCTCATCCACCCCCGGGGCCTTGCCACCGAGGAGTTTTTTAACTACCTCGGCAACTTCAGCCCCGGAGATACGAGAGCCCATCTCCAGGTCCCCAGGCCCTACTTCCTCACTGGAAGGCGTGTTGGTGGGATTGAGGAGGTCCTCGAAGTATTCCTTCCACCGATCCACAACATCCCGAGTTGAGGTCAGCAGCACACCATCACCACTATACACAGTGTTGACAGTGCACTGCTTCCCCCCCCTCAGACGCCGGATGGTGGTCCAGAACCTTTTCGAGGCCGTCCGAAAGTCGTTCTCCATGGCCTCACCGAACTCTTCCCATGCCCGAGTCTTTGCCTCGGCAACCGCCGTAGCTGCACTCCGCTTGGCACGCCGGTACCCATCTGCTGCCTCAGGAGTCCCACAGGCCAGTAAGGCCCGATACGACTCCTTCTTCAGCTTGACGGCATCCCTCACCGCTGGTGTCCACCAGCGGGTTCGGGCATTGCCGCCACGACAGGCACCGACCACCTTGCGGCCACAGCACCGGTCAGCTGCCTCAATGGAGGCACGGAACACGGTCCACTCGGACTCAATATCCCCCGCCTCCCCCGGGACATGGTCAAAGCTCTCCCGGAGGCGTGAGTTGAAGCTCCTTCTGACAGGGGACTCTGCCAGGCGTTCCCAGCAGACCCTCACAACACGTTTGGGCCTGCCAGGTCTGTCCGTCATCCTTCCCCACCATCGGAGCCAACTCACCACCAGGTGGTGATCAGTTGACAGCTCCGCCCCTCTCTTCACCCGGGTGTCCAGAACATGCGGCCGCAAATCCGATGACACAACCACAAAGTCGATCATCAATCTGCGGCCTAAGGCGCCCTGGTGCCAAGTGCACATGTGGACGCCTTTATGTCTGAACAAGGTGTTCGTTATGGACAATCTGAGACGAGCACAGAAGTCCAATAACAAAACACCACTCGGGTTCAGATCAGGGGGGCCGTTCTTCCCAATCACACCTCTCCAGGTCACACTGTCATTGCCAACGTGAGCATTGAAGTCACCCAGGAGGACGAGGGAGCCCCCAGAAGGGGCACTCTCCAGCACTCCCTCTAAGGACTCCAAAAAGGGTGGATACGCTGAACTGCTGTTTGGACCATAGGCACAAACAACAGTCAGGATCCGTCCCCCCACCCGAAGGCGAAGGGAGGCTACCCTCTCATCTACCGGGGTAAACTCCAATACACAGGCACTGAGCTGGGGAGCAACTAGAATTGCCACCCCTGCTCGTCGCCTCTCACCATCGGCAACTCCAGAGTGGTAGAGAGTCCAACCCCTCTCAAGAAGACTGGTTCCAGAGCCCTTGCCGTGCGTCGAGGTGAGGCCAACTATATCTAGTCGGAACTTCTCAACCTCGCGCATCAACTCAGGCTCCTTTCCCACCAGAGAGGTGACATTCCATGTCCCTAGAGCCAGTTTGTGCAGCCGGGAATCAGACCGCCAAGGTCCCTGCCTCCGGCTGCTACCCAAAACACAATGCACCCGACCCCCTTGGCCCCTCCTGCAGGTGGTGAGCCCACGGGAAGGGGGTCCCATGTTGCCTCTTCGGGCTGTGCCCGGCCGGACTCCATGGGCAGAGGTCCGGCCACCAGGCGCTCGCCAACGTGCCCCACCCCCAGGCCTGGCTCCAGGAGGGGGCCCCGGTGACCCGCATCCGGGCAAGGGAAACTTGGCACCAATGTTGTTCAGCATCATTAGGGGGTCCTGGGCTACGCTGTGTCTGGTCCCTCACCTAGGACCTGTTTGCCATGGGTGGCCCTACCAGGGGCATATAGCCCCAGACAACGGAGCTCCTGGGATCATTGGGACACGCAAACCCCTCCACCACGATAAGGTGGCAGCCCAGGGAGGGGATGTCAAATAGTGAAGTGGAATTATAGAAAGTCATGTAAACATTGAGCCGCTAACATATGATGCATTTTTTTAAATTATACCTTAAGCACCCTTAAGGAAAGAATTACCAAAATGTACGCTTGTGCTCTACAAGTTGAATGTTGTTATATCAGTATTGGTTTTTCAGAAGCACTCATGACCTTTGGATGCAGATTGGAGTCTTTCACTGTCCACAAGAGAACATGCTGCATTTACATCAAACAACAGCAGCAATGCCATGTCAGTGTCAATTCTTCAGATGGATGATCATCATTTCCAAATCTTTAATATTATGACAACCAGTGTTTGTTTATTTGATGAACTGTCAGATTATTCTAAATTAAGATAATAGTTGGACATTTGAAACATCTGTAGATTAAACTTTAATGTTTAATTGACATTGTTTGAGGGATTCATGTCATACTGGTGAATAGTGGAGAAGCTAATGGTGCCTGAATAAATGAGCAACACTAATTCCTCCAGGGACATTAAACATTCAATCACTGGCAAACTCTACAGGACTGCGTTTCACTGACGACAGCAGGCACTGTGTTTCTTCATTTTAATGTTTTCAGACTTTGATGAGCCAGCATGACTTGTGTTGTTTAGCTCTGTTGTGATGTTGACACAGGACCATCAGTCACATAGGAGAACTCATTTAAATGCTAAAAGCCAACAAGCCTTCCAGCTAACCAGTCAGTCAGGAAAGAAACCCGTGTTGATTCACTCAAACCTACGTTAAATGAGTAAAGAACACTGAAACCAACAGGTTGTCATCACAAGTTAACTATAATGTGCAAATGTGTAAAGTGTGTAACAGTCACAATCAATAAGAAATCCACACAGCAGATGGAGACACAAACAATGGAGGCGACTCCCCAGCTCTGTTTTTCCTCCCTCCTTTTCTGTGACATCCCAGATCCCTCTGATCAGCTGCATGTGCTGACTCTGCTAGACTGTGAAGATTAAGGTGGACAAAGGGTTCCCTTAATCCAATTCCAGCCAGTTCAGTAATAAACTAGTCAAACAAAGGCTGATGGATGTCTCAATTGCAAATTGCAAAGGTAGCACATGGCTCCTGAGAGTGGAGCTATCGGCTGTGCTGTAGTAAATTCATCATTTGTTAGCCAAGATTCCAGCAGGAGGAGAGCAGCGTCAAAGGTGAGCAAAGAGGAAGCTTTAATGCTTCTATAATTTATAGATAAAATTGATATGTCTTTTTCTTGCATCCCTGAAACACTTTTAAAACTGCTCGTGTTATAAAATCCTGGGTTTGCTCAGTGAGTGCGTGTCTGACATCCGACACAACTCAATCTGCTGTGTGCATGACGCTCCCAGCAAATGAGACCAGGCAGATACACGGTAGTGTCGCCACAGGCTTTGGTGATGTGGGTCTGAGGGTTACATACCAATGACTCGTATGTGCAGGCTGAACCCTGCGGGTCATGATGTTTAACTGCCCCCAGCAGGAAGAGCGCAGGTTGTGTCTCAGCTCTGAGTGCTTCACATACAAATATTTCCTCCCAAAACCTTAATATTTCTGAGAAAATCAATAAAATAAAAAAGTTTGGCGGCTTTACCAACCTCTTCAAAGAGCATCCTCCTTCCAGGGTTCTTCAGTAGACTCCAGTCAGGCAAGACCATAAAACACATTGGTAACCTCTCTGAGATTGACCAGAGGGCTCCTCACCCAAAGGTGAACAGATGGTGAAGGCACAGAATGCAGCTGTGGGTGACCCATCAGTCAGGGAGCAATCAGGCCACATCAGAGCAGCAGGAGCATCATCATTCACACCGGACCTTCTGACGCAACATCAAAGAACACTGGCAGAACCCCGAGTGACTGCCTGTGTAAGCAGGTCTTCATTTCAGCTCTGGTGGAGGAAACCACGCAGGTTCCCGATCCTCAACACACCTAATAATTTGATCATCTGATCTTCTAATCATCTGGTCATTTAATCATCTGATCATCTAGTCACCAGATCTTCTAATCATCTGATCTTCTAATCATCTGGTCATTTAATCATCTGATCATCTAGTCACCAGATCTTCTAATCATCTGATCTTCTAATCATCTAATCATCTGACTTTCTAATTATCTGATCATCACCCATCTCACCAAGAGGATTCTGTTTATCCACAACGGGTCTGATGGTTTTCATCAGAACATCACTGGTGCAGCTTTACGCCCACATTTTAATAAAGGTTGAAAAAAAGCTCAACTAAAAAAACTAAATGCTCAACTCAACTGAAAATGCACAACAGCTTTTATCCGCTGAGACTTACAAAAACAACCCAAATCTGAGGCCATTAAATACACCACGATGTCATCAGTAACCTAGCTGCAAACACAAACACACACACACACACACACACACACACACTTTGATTCGCCATCAGAACCTTTCAAGGAAACTTTTTTCGGTCATAGTTTGTAGAACTGGTGGAACTGGGCTACACTGGGACTAAACATTACATGTGGATGCAGTGACTCCAACTATGTGAATAGTAAAGGCCCCAATGGAGATCCACACTGACTGTCTGTGATCTTTGTTACTTTCTTTTACTTTTTACCCAAATATCTAAACAGAAGAATTAACTTCTTGCATCTCTTATTCAGCTCCAATAGATTTTATGTTTCGAAGTCATTCAGCCAGTTCCCCTTCTTTGCTGCTCTCTAAAGGCCCTCTAAAGGAGATTCTCCACAGCCTCACACACTGACCAATGTTGGCTGCAACGGTGAGAACAGCCCAACACACATCAGGGGCTCCTTTGGTGGCTCCAGATGAAAGATGATATCACACGGGTCCATTGTCATTTGGAGTTATCATTCTTATTGATTTGGTGACAGATTAGACCCGGGGGGGCTTGTTTTGTCTGCCTGCTCTCTTGGCATGTCGCTATTGATGGAGCGGGTATTGATCTGGCAATTACTGCAACACATGAGACAGCTCAGGTCAGAGGGGTCGGGGTGGCAAACACGTGTGCATATGATGTTGTAGCAACATGAAAATGATTCTGTGTTGAAGGGGAACTGTTCCAACTCTTACCAGGAAGCTTCATTACACAGGGAACAAGCACCCACCCTCTCTGGGAACGTCACTCCAGAGTTTGCTGGGAATGTGATGAAACTGATCCCACTTCCTCTTCACCGTAACTATTTGTTCATTATTGTGAGCAGATCTATTGGTTCATCTTTGACTGGAGCAGAGCCAAGTCCGGGACAGAAATGAAGAGTGTAAACCAACACAGAGGAGCATAAGAGATGACTCTATAGTCGGGCCTTAATTGGTTGGTGTTGGAGACTCTTCAGCTCCAACAGACAGGCTCTCCAGGAGATGCAAACTCTTAGTTGGTCACCAGCTCACTCTAAATGGATTCCGAAATCAATATGTCACTCCTACTGGGGGGTGAAGCGGGAGTGAACAACAGTTTTAACTCAGCTTCACTTGAGCTGAACTAGCACTCTCTGAAGACAGAGATGATGGCATTTAGGAACCGGATCAATGAGAGAAGAACTCAGATCGGATCCGCAGTCAAGGGCAAGAATCCAGAAATGGTCAGACTGGAATTCTGAAAACGGAATATTGGATCAATTTATTATCTGAGTTAACCTGGAACAGGGGGTTTCACGTCATCCACCCATCCACCCATTCATCCATCCACCCATTATCCCTCCACCCGCCCATCCATTATGCATCCATCATCCATCCATGATCAAGCATCGTCCATCCATCTATATCAGCCATCCATCATCCATTGTCTGTCCATCCATCCATCCACCCATCTATTCATCATCCATCCACCCATCATCCATCCACCCATCATTCATCATCCACCCACCCATCATCGATCCCTCCACCCGCCCACCCACCCATCCATCCATCCATCCATCCATCCATCCATCCATCCATCCATCCATCCATCCATCCATCATCAATCCATTACCATCCACCCATCATTCATCATCCATCCATCATTCATCCATCCATCCATCCACCCATCCATTCATCATCCATCCATCTATCCAGCTGTATATTGTTACATGTGACTTGTTCCTCATTCTTACCATGATGGGGTAAGAATGAGGCATCACCCAGGGTGACAATCATTTCTCTGATAGTTTTAATGTTTGTTAATATTCATTGTCAATATACTTGTGATAAATACTGTGTGACTGTTGGTAAGTGATCAGTGCAGAGGACTCCCATTCCATGGGAGCAGAACTTCCTGCACTTCTTCTAACATCCTGTCATCTCCACATAAATGATTTACATTTTATAGACCTTAGAAAGGAGAGGTGGACAGAAGATTATCAATATTAGCAGTCATTAATATGTGCACAGCCTTAATGAGTCATTAATATTACATTCAAACTAGCTTAGAGACAAAAAGGTATGCAACATTATGGTTTCAATACCAACATTAGAGAAAAATAGAGACAAATGGACATACAAGCAAGCAGGCATGTATAAACACACACACACACACATACAAACACACACTTTAGGTGCCTGTGTTCCAGACATCCTTCAGAGCACGATGGGGGCATGGGAGACAGTGATGGATTACAGGCACATCTGGACTGTAATAAGTAGGTCTCACATCCCACCTGTGTTCAGCAGGAGGCAGAACTCATGCATAATGTTTCCCAGAGCTAGGGGGTACCCAGGCTGCATGAATGCATCATGTCATTACTGTATTTACCAGTCAGAGCAGAGTAAAAGAGAGACCACGGTCTCAGTAATCAGGCCAATTACCAGCTAGAAATAATGTTTATTGAGACATTTGCAAATTTCAGGGGGAAACACTGACATTTAAAATGATGTATGCTTTTATTTAAAATTCTGAAATATTTTTGTGCTGTTGAAAAACAAAACATTTGAGGAAGACAATGCACATGTTTCCAGATGCTTATTTGTTCAACTGAGAAGCAATAGAGAATGCAAACTTTTACTAAATTCCCTTTTAAGCGAAAATACTCAAAGGCCAAAAAACACAGGTTAGAGTCAGAGTCCCCTGCTCTGATGCTACATGTGAGTATTAAGGAAGTCTACTTGAGCCTTAACACTGCACTTCAGCGGCACACTATCTTTAGCTCCAAATTAGTCCAGCAGAACTTTAGGCACACATTAAAAAATAAATAAAAGTCTACACAGTTTGTGTGTATATGTTTTTTTTGTTTGTTTTTTTAAATTACACTGCAACAGGCCTCAAATGTTTCTCTACCCAGCAAAATTAATCAAGTTATTAAAAGATTCAGTTCACTTTGAAAGTAGGTGTGTGTGGTTCTGTGTGTGTGTTTCATACATGCTACACTTGAGTACCAAAATACTTATTCATCATCAAAGTGAGAACATTTTTGAGAAGATCGGACACTTTGGTTGGTGCTCACACCTTTAAAGGACTTTTTGAGGGTTAAGACCGGGCTTTGGGGCCAGGGTTCGGTTAGGGTTGGGGGGTCAGTTTGGAATGGCTAGAGTTACATCTTTTGTTGGTCATAGTGTTTTGTTGAATATTCTAATACTATGTAAAGCACATTCAATTAACTTTTGCATGAAATGTACTGAAGCTGCATGCCTAATGTATTATAGCTATGAACGTCCTCACAAAGATTGAAGTACAAGGATGTGTGTGTGTGTGTGTGTGTGTGTGTGTGTGTGTGTGTGTGTGTGTGTGTGTGTGCGTGCGTGTGGGTGTGTGCGTGTGTGTGTGTGTGTGTGTGTGTGTGTGTGAGAGAGAGAGAGAGAGAGAGAGAGAGAGAGTGAGAGAGAGAGCTTGTAAATTGTTTTCAGCACACTCTGTTCACGCGTCTGCGCCCCAGCTGGCTGAGAAGCACTGACCCTTTGCTGCAGCTCCTGACCGGCGCTGATGAAGTGCTTGACAGTTGGTTGTAAGGCAAGTTGGATTAATTAGCTTGTGGGCTGGCTGGAGATGTACCACGAAAATATTGCTGTGGGAGTGTAAAGCACCGAGTCAGGCACCTTTGTGAACAGCGGTAAAGGAAACCAGCGGTTATCACCCACCATTCAATGGAGGCGGAGTACACGCTGTGAGTTCCTACTGGGTTCCTACTGTCTGTCTGTCTGTCTGTCTCAGAGATTTGTGAGGATAAAGGCCCTTCGGTGAGAAGATTATGTCAATAGTGCCTCAAAAAGGGAAGATTTACACCTGTGGCACTGGCTTCAAACCTTGAAGGGCTGCAGTTAAACTCCAGTCTAGAGATAGCAAGATAACATTCAGATAAATAACTCTTCAGAAGGTTTGGACAGGGACAGGAACACATGCGTGTTTAAACATTGTGCATGTATCATAATTTTTGCTCGACTCCCCACTGCTTAACAGACGTCCATGTTTCCATGGAAACCTTTACTGGTGCGACAGCCAGGGTGGCTCCCAAAGCTACGAGTTGTGTTACCAGGTAAAAGCGTGGTGGACTAGTGAGTCCTTGAACAGGGGCCAATTCATGAGCTGGTGGAGGATACGATAACATCACATAGGATCACATTTGGGGACAAAAGTCATATCGCACAATGTGCTTTGGTGCCTGTATGATAAGTGTGTGGGACAAGTTCCAAACAGGTTTATAATTAGTTATAAAATGTTGTGACCACAAATGATTTCTGGGCCAGGATGTCCGCATATTTGAGTTAAATTCAGTTAAAAAGTAATAATAACTCAAAGGTAACTCAAGACGAGGATATTTATTATGATTAATGTGGAATCGGACAGATTTATTTAGATTTACATTCACTATTAAAGTGTATTTAGAGTACAGTAACTTCAATCACTCAAATAAGGACAAATGACTTCTCATTTCCAACATATGCGATTATTTACATCATCATCTTATCAATTTTATGTCCTCCATAGACAACATAAACGCTGATTGTCGTCACTGAAGAAGGGGTTCCATTACAACATGGGGTTTGCAGACTGGTTCCTTGGTGAAATGAGCAGAAGTCACCAAACACATCATGGAGCTTTTTCTTTTAAATATATTGTAAATTCCACACTATACAGCACACCTGACAATAAGCCACACCACCAAAAATTCAGAAAACTTAAGGCAAAATACACATAAGCCGCACCTGACTATAATTACTAAAAACAACAGTAACACAACTGTAAAATGACTACACAGTAACATGTCAGTTGAAAAAAAATAAGGAGCGTACTAGGTGTTGATTGTTAGCCTTTAACTTAAAAGCTGTATCATCAGCTTTTCTTCCTGTTATCCATGACAAGGGTGTGTACATGAAGCACAAAAAGACTGTTCATTAACTTAACGTCAGTGCATTACCATATTTCTTCAACCCATCTGTCTTGCTTTTGTGCTTTTATGCTGTTATGTGTGCCCGCTAGTGGCCGCTTGGCCGTAAATATCCATTCAAATTTAAAAAACTTTATGCCTGTGGGGCAATTGAGGAAATCAATAAATAAGTCACATTGCTCTGTAAGACACAGGGGTCAAATCGTCAGAAAAAAGTAGCAACTTATAGTGTGGAATTTACGATAATTGCTTATTAATTATTGTTGGATTGTGTGCACTGGGTGTGGTCGGGTTCATGTGTAGATTCACGTATAAAAACCAGAAACACAGTGGAGAGTCTACATAACTAAAAGTTTGTTGAATCATGGTAGCATGGCACAGCTCCTGTCCCTCTCTTTGTCCCTGTTCTTTTTCATGTTCATGTTATTGTTCCTGCTCTTGTTCCCATCCCTGTCCCTGTTGTTGTTCCTGTCCCTGTCCTCGTTCCTGTTCTTGTTCCCATCCTTGTCCCTGTCCTTGTTCCTGTTCTTGTTCTTATTCCTGTTCCTATTCCTGTTCCTGTCCCTGTCCCTGTTCTTGTTCCTGTCAATGTCCTTGTCCTTGTTCCTGTTCCTGTTCTTGTTCCATTCCCTGTCCCTGTTCTTCTTCCTGTTTCTCTTCCTGTCTCAGACCACTATTGCTGCTCTGTGCTGTTCTGGGTGTCTCTTGTTCATCTGAACTTACACTTGATCTCCTCAGAGTAGCTCAGATACACACTCAATAAATCCATCTCAAAAGGCTCCAGGAAACAAGATAGAAGTTCAGTTAAAAACCGTAATGAAAAGAGAAAATGACAGAGACTGTTGGATTGCGATACCTCTCGTGTGTCACTGCCAATCCACGTGTTCTTTGAATGAAGACTTCAAGAAATGCCAATTTCAAAATGTACTTAACAAGAGAATGAATTCAAGATACAAATATTACAGAGCCCTGGGCCACTTCATAACCCTACAATAACAGAGTCCATTGCATGAAGTCTGACCACCTAACTATCCCTTGACCCAATCTTTTATAGAAACACATATGTAAATTATTGATGCTAATTCAGTCCAATCCAGCCCTTCTTCTTGGATGACCTCGTCTTCTTCTTCAAGTCCCATTGGATGCTTACACAGTCCTTGTTCTCCATTGCCTCCCAAATGGCCAGTTCAAAGTTCATCTTCTTGCAGAGGAATTTATCAACACCAGTAAACTATTCTGTCACGTTTTATGATGGGGGTTTAACTCTTTCCATCTGACTGTCTCCTCCTGCCTCCAACTGTCTAAACAACATTCATGTCAAGGAAGAGTCAACTGACTGCTTATCTTTATTCCACTTACTAAACATTCTACCATTCCTAACTTCTAAAGTGCTTCTAACAGAAAACAGAAACATATGGTACAACACATGATAATAAAATAAAGACAATTATCTTCAAGACGATGAACTAATAACTCACATTGTGTAAATTCTGGTCTGGAACAGGTGTTTGTTTCCGTAAGTTGCAGGTGTATGCTGCACATTTCTAATAAACATATTCAAGCAGATTTAGTGCGGAGCTCTGTAGGGCCTGTAGAACTATGGAAACCAGAGTGATGCTGCAGACTCAGCTCACCAGGTGCCATTCTCCCGAGTCTTCATTCCAGTGCACATAATTCTCTGTCATCTGCTACACAGGAGAAGCGCAAATATGAGCAGCTTCCATTTTGTTCTTACTATCAGTGACAGATATGGTATTTATGTGCTCTTGCCGTCTGCCAAGGCAGTGATGACGCTACCCAGCGTGAACAGCAAGAGGTTGATCTTTGTTACTTCCTTCAGACGGTGACTGGTGGCTCCACTCTTGCTCTGTCGCTCCGACCCCTGAACGCTAACTGCAGAAGTCAGAGCTTTTGCTGAGGAGCCATCTACAGCTTCTCCTGTGAAAGATTGTATTTTACCTACAGCAAGATCAACCAGATGAAGCTTGCCCACGTGCACAACCTCGTTTCTGTCCACGCCCGTCTTACTGCATTCAATGGTGATGGTGAAAATGAACTCCTTTGATGTTTGATGAAATATCATCCAAAGGAGCTTTGATCCTCTGATCTTAAGTCTCTTTGTGCTGACACCTAACTCATAGAATATTATTTTCCTTAGATGTTAGTCCCTCAGAGCCTGAGTGCTCCAGACTTTGTGACAAAATAAAGCATTTTAATAAAAAAGAAAAAAAGCCGTGCTGAAATTGAGGTGTTAGTGATGGAGTAGCACACAACAGCATCTTACTGACTGACTGACTGACTGACTGACTGACTGACTGACTGACTGACTGACTGACTGACTCACTCACTCACTCACTCACTCACTCACTCACTCACTCACTCACTCACTCACTTACTTACTTACTATCTCTAACCAACCTGCTGATCCTGGAGCCCGAAACATTTGTAATAACTCTAAATGCTTAGAAAGTGTTATATAGTGTTAATAAGTATGAGTTAATAAATACCCGAGCAGTTACACAGGAGAACATCTGCTGCTTCTTTCCTACAGCTCAGGCCATCATGTGTTCAGGAGAAAACCAGAGCTTGGTAAAAGTGTAAGCAGAACTGTAATGGTGGGCTGTGGTTTCACCAAAAGCTGCTGGAAAACATCAGCTTCCCTAGCGGGCTGTTTTATTGTTTAATTTCCTGAACAATAAGGCCCATCTATCATCCCAGGCTGGTTTTCCTCCTTGGCAGTGCTATTAAAACTGTATAATCAGATTCAAATGTTCAAGGTATTTATTAAACACATTCTACTCTGTCTCTCTAGCAACCGTCATATAGTCTAAATAAAGTAACCTCCGACACACACGCTCACACACACATATACACACACATTACCTCTAAGATTAACATTACAACAATGTTGCTGACTGTTTGAGTCCACATTCTGACTACAGTTGTCGGTCAGATGGATGGTTAAAAGCAGCATGAATGGACACCTTTTGTTATAATATTCCGAGAAGACATAAAATGAGCTGTTCTCAGACTCGTACAGGACAGCTTTAACCATAAGAGCTTGAATTTTTTGTGTCCAATCAAATCTTTTAAACTAAGAGCACAACGATGAAGCAGGACATGTTAGTCTGCAGAAGCTCAATGATGTATTAAACCACACAAACTTAGTGTCTATGAGACAATAACAACCACAGCTGCTCATATTGGACAGGACCAAAGCTCCAAAACCAGTGAGGATTGGGTCACATTGTGTCCTCATCTGCATCAGGATGGACTTTGTGGTTGATGGTTTCCTCTGCTCCCCCCATCTCTCAATGTTGTCTTCAACATTGTCCTCACTGGTCCTCACTGTTGTCTTTACTTGTCTTTGCTGTTTTCTTCCCTCATCTCATCACTCTTGTCTTCACCATGGTTCTTTTCTTCGTCGTAGTCCTGCAGTGGGAGAGATGGCAAAACTCTCCTGCTGTCAAACGGGTACAGATGATGAGGACGTGCAGCCCGAGCCATCTGACTGAACCAGCAGGTCTTCTAGCTTATTTCTGTGCATCATTGTCTTTAACAAACCAGGGAGATGAAGACTCAATCAAAGACTGCTTCAATTTGGATGAAGCGTGAGTCAACAGGTTCCAGGGATGCTCCTGCTGAGACACTCATTTATCGTCCATCCATTTTCTTAACAACTCCTCAGACACATGAGTGTATTTGCTGGCGAACCTCTGCTGAGAGACAATCTGTGGTTGACTCAGATGTGATACATCTTTTTATAGAATTGTCTCAGTAACACCGACGGCTCCTCACTGCAGCACGACCGTCACGTCTGAGCCCAGCTGGCAGGTCCAGAGCTGAGACGCTGTTGAGACCTTAATCACTGCTCCTCATCAGGCTGTCAGCCATGCCAGGCTCTCTGTAATAACCCCACCACACACACACAAAGACACACACACACACACACACACACACACACACATGCACACACACAAACACCTCTGAAAGGTATCCCTTCACTGGTGCTGGGAGAGCCTCTTGATGAAGGACCATGCAGGTGCATTAAGATACTTAACTGACTGAATTTACCGCAACTCAGGGAATAAAAGTAGTTGGAGAGTATCGTTTGCAGTACTGAGTGGATTCCCACCAGTATTTGCCTTGAAGCCCAGCACTGGGATCACATGTGAGCAGTGATCCTGGATGAAGGCTCAGCTTTTATCTGCGGTTCACCCTTCTGAGATGGTGCAGCTACAGGAGGGACGCTAGTTTAACAACCCAAAAGGCTGGAAATCACAGCTGCAACCTGGGTAAAATGAATGAATGAATGAATGAATGAATGAATGAATGAATGAATGAATGAATGAATGAATGTTCTGTACAGGCTGAACTGCTGACAGTAAATAAACAGTAATTAAAGAAAATCCAGCATTTTTTCCAGACTGTCCATCAACATTACCTCCTGGTGTTTTTAAACATTTAGCAACTATAAAGATCTTCTCATCTGTCAGATCATCTTCAGATCAGGGGAAGCTCCATCAACTTTGATCTGAACTTTGGCTGAAGTCCTGAATTCCATAAAGCTAAAGCAATCAGGTTTAAAAGTATACAATGAAAACCAACAGAAGCGAAACCTTAGTTTCATTAGAGAGTTTTTGAATTTCAGACTGAAACTAAATCAATTCCACTGAAGTGGAAACATCACAAGAATCCAAACTCATTGCAGGATCTGTGAGAGGAGATGATTCCTCTCAGCTTTGAGGTGAGAAGTCATGGGCGGTCAAATGCACAGGTCAAATTCACTGTCACTAACTGGGGTATGCAAATATTTTGGTTTCTTTCTTCTTCTTAACTAGTGTCTGTGTGCACACACACTCACAAACACAGGCGCACACATACTCACACAGACACGCATGCACACACACTGTACTGTGTGTACCCAATAATCCTCTGCAGATGTGCACACACACTCTGGTGAGACCGGGCTGCTCATTAAACGTGAAGGTAAAAAAAACAGTTGCTAGTTTGATTAGCAGCTATACAAATTCTCCTCTCATCTCACTAACTAAAGCTTCGGCCGCGCTGTTTTCCCGTCTCCCTCCATTTGAATCTCAATGTTCAGGCCTCTCCATGGCGGCATCTTTAATAAAGGCGGCTGCTCGTTGGCGGGGGCGCCCCCGTCTCTAGTGAGACGGTTAATAAAGCGGAGATGTTCTGCCCACATCCACAGGCTTTGAAAAGGGAGGGTATGGAAGGATGAAGACTATTATTCAGTCAAGAAAAACAAGGAGCTTTACATACAGGCAGCTGTGGGGAAGCTGCGCTGAACTTTCTTCCTTTTTAATGTGTTTTTCTCTCCCAGACTCTAATAGCATCCCTGGACCCAGACAGCTCCATATTAATTGGCCAAGGAGGCGATGCCAAGGCTGTTCTGTTCAGGACTTCTGGTGCTGCTACCACCAACTCAATACAGACCTTGAAGTTTGCTCTTCTTCTCTCCATCAGCTATCCTTGCTCAATCTTTCTCTCTCTCCATCATCTCTCATCTCACTATTCCTTTCTTTTGTCTTTGTGTGCAAGTTTTTCCTTCCTTTCCCAGATATATGTTTTTTACCACATTACGCCTTGAGCCCTTCTTCATCAGTCCTTCCAGTGTTTACGCAGCAGGTGACACATGACTGGGACCAAAGAGATGTTCATGGACACAGCCTCGGCCGGACAAATGTAATATATCTTCCATGTCCACTGTTGAGGAAGTGTTTGACCTAGCAGATTATATCAGAACCACGTTCCTTCTGTTCCACTATTTCACCCAACACAGTGTTGAGGAGGTTGCTGTGAGTGAGTGGGTGAGTGGGAAGTTTCAAAATGAATCAGAATGTGTTGATTCTTGTCTGTTGTCATTTGTGTGTTTCCGGTCTGTCCGAATGCAGCTGTGTGGAATTTGGAGAACTAATCACAGTTGGGTTCTGCTAATTACTGTATTTTCACAACTATAAGGTGCACCTAAAACACTGAGATTTTCTCAAAAAACGACGGTGCACCTTATAATATGGTGCGCCTTGTGTGTGGACTGAGTTGCAAAATCTGCTGTGTTCCTTTGGTGGGTGCACTACGGTAAACACTCCGCCCATCGATTAGCGGCACACCTATGCGTAAGGACCTACTAAAATGGAACCGTCAAGCGACACGCGTATGAGATTTACTTTAAACTGCAGGCCATCAAATATGCCAATCAATCAATCAATCAATCAATCTTTATTTATTTATATAGCGTCTTTTACAATCAGAATTGTTTCAAGGCGCTTTCCAGAATCCCAGGGCCTAACCCCAGACAAGCAACAGTGGCAAGGAAAAACTCCCCTTTAACAGGAAGAAACCTTGAGCAGGACCAGGCTCATGTAGGGGGACCCTCCTGCTGATGGCAGGCTGGGTAGAGAGAGAGGAGAGGAGAGGAGAGGAGAGGAGAGGAGAGGAGAGGAGAGGAGAGGAGAGGAGAGGAGAGGAGAGGAGAGGAGAGGAGAGGAGAGGAGAGGAGAGGAAACCATGACCTAGTGGGGTGACAGAGGCCTGTCAGGTGATCGTGTTTCTGGACCCCGGCAGCCTTGGCCTATAGCAGCATAGCTAAGATGTTAACCTAATGATTAGACGACCCCCTAAGTATGATAATTTGTCTGTCTATGATAATAACTGGAACTACAGAATTAGTAACAATAAGCTTTTTCAAAGAGGTAGGTTTTAAGCCTAATCTTAAAAGTAGCGATGGAGTCAGCCTCCCGTACCTGGACAGGGAGCTGGTTCCATAGCAGGGGGGCCTGGTAGCTAAATGATCGGCCTGAAGGTCTGAAGTTTCACTAACTTCTCTGTCTCCTCTGGTTTCATGGATAGATCAAGCTAAGTGTCATCACCATAACAATGAAAATGTATCCCATGCTGCTGAATAATGTTCCCTAAGGGAAGCATGTACAAGGTGAAAAGGACTGGTCCAAGTACAGAACCTTGAGGAACTCCATGGCTAACCCTACTCAATGAAGAGGGAATGCCATGGACATGAGCAAACTGGTATCTATCAGATAAATATGATCTAAACCAATCTAGTGCTGTCCCTTTGATCCCAATCACATGTTCCAGTCTCTGTAACAGGATGCTGTGATCAAAAGCAGCACTGAAGTCCAGCAGAACCAACATAGAGACCAGTCCATGATCTGAAGCTATGAGAAGATCATTAGTAACTTTAAGAAGTGCTGTTTCTGTGCTGTGATGAGCTCTAAAGCCTGACTGAAACATCTCAAACAGGCTGTTCCTCTGCAGGTGCTCCAGTAACTGAGTCACCACCACCTTCTCAAGAACTTTAGAGATAAAAGGAAGGTTGGGTATTGGCCTATAATTTGCTAATACATCAGGATCTAGTGATGTTTTTTTAGGCCACGGCTTAATCACTGCCACCTTGTAGGACCCGGGTACATAACCTGACACTAAAGAACCATTGATCTGGTCCAGGATAGAACTGCCTATCAATGGTAAAACATCCTTCAACAGGTGTGTTGGGATGGGATCTAAAAGACACTTAGTGGTTTTGGATTTCTGAATTAGCGATGACGCCTCAGAAAAATATATAGGGGTGACGTTACCAGCAGAAATCTGAGTGAATACTCAGATGGATGCTCTCAGGGCCATCACCAGATGTGCTGACTGTGGGAACATACAGGTTCTCCAATGAGCCCTTAAACTCCTTCAGCCCTATATATTTTTCTGAGGCGTCTTTGCTAATTCAGAAATCCAAGACCACCACGTGTCTTTTAGATCCAATCCCAACACACCTGTTAAAGGATGTTTTACCAGTGATAGGCAGTTCTATCCTGGACCAGATCAATGGTTCTTTAGTGTCAGGTTATGTACCCCGGTCCTACAAGGTGGCAGTGATTAAGCCGTTGCTTAACAAACCATCACTGGATCCTGACGTATTAGCAAATTATAGGCCAATATCGAACCTTCCTTTTATCTCTAAAGCTCTTGAGAAGGTGGTGGTGACTCAGTTAATGGAGCTCCTGCAGAGGAATAGCCTGTTTGAGATGTTTCAGTCAGGCTTTAGAGCTCATCACAGCACAGAAACAGCACTTCTTAAAGTTACTAATGATCTTCTCATAGCTTCAGATCATGGACTGGTCTCTATGCTGCTTCTGCTGGACCTCAGTGCTGCTTTTGATACAGTGGATCACAGCATCCTGCTACATAGACTGGAACATGTGATTGGGATTAAAGGGACAGCACTAGACTGGTTTAGATCATCCTGATAGATACCAGTTTGCTCATGTCCATGGTACTCCCTCTTCATACAGTAGGGTTAGCCATGGGGTTCCTCAAGGTTCTGTACTTGGACCAATCCTCTTCACCTTGTACATGCTTCCGTTAAGGAACATTATTCGGCAGCATGGGATAAATTTTCATTGTTATGGTGATGACACTCAGCTTTATTTATCCATGAAACCAGAGGAGACAGAGAAGTTAGTGAAGCTCCAGACCTGTCTTAAAGACATAAAGTCCTGGATGTCTTCAAATTTCCTCCTCCTTCACTCAGGAAAAACTGAGGTCATGGTGTTTGGTCCTGAACCTCTCAGGGATGGATTAGATCACATGATCACTCTAGATGGTATCTCATTAACATCTAGTCTCTCTGTGAGGAATCTAGGAGTAACTTTTGATCAAAATCTCTCCTTCAACTCACACATTAAATTAGTCTCTAGAAGTGCCTTTTTTCACCTGAGGAACATCTCAAAGATCAGGAAGCTACTGACGTGGCATGATGCTGAAAAGTTAATTCATGCTTTTGTTACTTCCCGGCTGGACTATTGTAATTCTTTATTATCAGGGTGTCCAAACAACTCTTTAAGAAGCCTCCAGTTGATCCAAAATGGTGCAGCCAGAGTTCTGACAGGTATTGACAAAAGAGATCACATAATTCCTCTAATGGTGTCGCTTCATTGGCTGCGTTAAATTTAGAATAATTTTTAAAACCCTTCTTCTGACCTACAAGGTCCTGAGAGGCCTAGCTCCATCCTACCTGGAGGAGCTAGTGATACCTTACCAGCCCAATAGACCGCTCCGCTCTCAGAATGCTGGTCTACTTGTGGTTCCCAGAGTTTCTAGGAGTAGAATGGGGGGCCGAGCATTTAGCTACCAGGCCCCCCTGCTATGGAACCAGCTCCCTGTCCAGGTACAGGAGGCTGACTCCATTGCTAGTTTTAAGATCAGACTTAAAACCTACCTCTTTGAAAAAGCTTATTGTTGTTAATTTTGTAGTTCCAGTTACTAGCCAAGGCTGCCAGGGTCCGGAAACATGATCACCTGACAGGCCTCTGTCACCCCACTGGGTCATGGTTTCCTCTCCTCTCCTTTCCTCTCCTTTCCTCCTCCTCATGAAGCAGACTAGTTATGATGATTCCTGTGTAGTTTTTCTGCTTCTCCCCCCCCCCTCCCCTCTCTGTTTATTTACAGGTATCGCCGCCTTTCGGAGCTGCATGATGACCTCCGGCCCCGCTGACCCGTTGTATAGTGTATTTTTGCGTGTGTTTCTGTGCTCTGTGCCTCTCCTCTCCTCTCCTCTCCTCTCCTCTCCTCTCCTCTCCTCTCCTTCTCCCCTCCTCTCCCTCTCCTCTCCTCTTCCCCCTCCTTTTCCTTTTCCTTCTCCTTCTCCTCTCCTCTCCTCTCCTCTCCTCTCCTCTCCTCTCCTCTCCTCTCCTTCTCCCTCTCCTCTCTCTCTACCCAGCCGGCCATCAGCAGCAGGGTCCCCCTACATGAGCCTGGTCCTGCTCAAGGTTTCTTCCTGTTAAAGGGGAGTTTTTCCTTGCCACTGTTGCTTGTCTGGGGTTAGGCCCTGGGATTCTGGAAAGCGCCTTGAAACAATTTTGATTGTATAAGACGCTATGTAAATAAAGATTGATTGATTGATTGATTGATTGATTGAAGAAGTTTAAGGGCTCGTTGGAGAACCTGTATGTTCCCACAGTCAGCACATCTGGTGATGGTCCAGTTGTTGGGATGGCCTGGTTAGTTTTTTCTCTGCTAGCTAGAACTTTATCAGTGAAGAAGCTCATGAAGTCTTCACCACTAAGGGAAGAAGGAATACGTGGATCTAAAACACATGCGCCTGAAAATGGCAATCGAGCAGCTGCAAGACATTTTAATGTAAATGAGTCCATGGTCAGAAAGTAGAGAAAACAAGAAAGTGAACGAAAGTGAGGAAGACGAAGCTGAGTTTCTACAGGAACAAAGCAAGGTGGCCCGAGCGGTGAGACTGAGTGGAACAGTTGGTTGTGGAACAGCGAACAACTGGAAGGGGCGTCTCTACTGTCACCATTCGAGAAAAGGCCAAAGCGATTGCTGAAGAAATGGACATTGAGCACTTCCAAGGATGTCCGTATTGGTGTTTTCGCTTTACGAGGAGGCGGCATCTTTCCATACGCACAAGGACAACTGTTGCGCAGATTACCAGGAGAAAGTGGCCATCTTCCACACCTACTGCCGCAACAAGATAGCCGCGCCCAGCCACATCACCAACATGGATGAGATCCCTTTGACTTTTGACATCCCTTTGACCCACACAGTGGATAAAAAAGGGACCAGTACGGTGGCGTTACGCACAACGGGGTACGAGAAGTCGTCGTTCACCGTGGTTCCTCGGCTGCCACGGAAACGGACAGAAATTGCCACCAATGGTGATTTTCAAGAGAGAAACATTGCCGAAAGAAGCGTTTCCTGCCGGAGTTGTGGTCATTGCAAATCAAAAGAGCTGGATGGACGAAGAAAAATGAAAGAGTGGCTGAGGGAAGTGTATGCTGCTCCTATTTGATTCCATGCACGCCCACCTCACAGACAGCGTCAAACAACACAGTAAGCAGGTGAATTCAGAGCTCGCCATCATCCAGGGAGGACTTACAAAGGAACTCCAACTGCTTTTGGTGTGAACTGGGCTTTTAAAGTCAAGTTGCGAACTGCATGGGAGCGTTGGATGACGGAAGTCGAACACTCCTTCACAAAGTCTATGAGGCAGCGGCAGGCAAGTTATGCCACTATATGCAGGTGGATTGTAGACACATGGGCTATGATACCGTCATTATCGTATTGTAAGAGCTTTCACAAAAGCCGGCATTTACGCTGAAGCGAAACCGGTCGGTGAGTCTGATTCAGATTATGAAGAAGAGGAATTTGGGATGTTGGACATTGAAATAGCGCAGCTGTTTAATTCAGATACAGAAGATGAAAACTTTGATGGTTTTCTGGCGGAAGAATGAATATTTTGTTCAATAAATGTGTCGAAACTCACTGTTTTACTTCCGTTGTCATTTTTTACTGTATGTTTTAGCATGTGCCTAATAATACGGTGCGTCTTATGTATGTGTTAAATACAGATATAGCACCCGTAACTGAGACTGTGCCTTTTATTACAGTGCGCCTTATGGTCGCGAAAATACGGTAGCTCTTGTCAAGTTAGCATGCGTGCATTAAGGTCTTCGTCTTTGTTAACAAACATGGATTTCCAGAATAGTTCAAATCTACTATTGTGGCAGTCGTCTGCTGCCTCGAACATGTTCAAAAGGGGTCACCAATGTGGCAGGACAAGGAACGACTCGGAAAGAGCAGATGGTTTGGACGTCTTTATTCTGCATCCACCAGACAATACTCTATGGCGCGTCGAACAGCGCATTAACTCCAGGGCTAACCACGCCCATCACCCCATGCATCACCTGGGTGTGAGATACACCCCTATGTGTCCGCCACAACCCCCCCCCCCCCACACACACACACACACCTAGAAGGGAAACAGCAGAAAGAGGGGGGGAAAACAGTTTATATATCAGTCTCTGACAGGGAGTTTAATCAGCCTGCCATAACAGCTGCAGCGTCCCTCTTCTGGGAACGCAGATGAGTCACAGGCAGGAGAACCAAAGTCCACAGCAGGCTGTAAATTAGAACAAAGATCATCAGACAGGACATTCTGGACCTTAGAAGGAGGAGGGTCCCGACGGGGGGTCTGAGCCGGCAACACATCCTGTCCAGCCAGCAAATGCGCAGGCTTCAGCCTATCCAATGTGACCCGCTCTGACCGACCACCCATATCGAACACGAATCTCTTTGCCCCCGCCTCGAGTACCCGGAATGGGCCATCGTACGGAGGGCGAAGGGGTGACCGGTGGGCGTCATGCCGAAAACAAAACGAGCCGTTGCCAATTCCATCGGCACAAACGACCGCGGAAAACAGTGGAGCACGGGGGATGGAGACAGAGCGGACCCAGCCGAAAAGGAACTTCTGGCAGGAAAGTTACAAGTGCACTTTCCGGCAAAAATTCCCCAGGAACACGAAGCAGTTGGCCCAAGACCAATTCCGAAGGCAAAGCATCCAAATCCTCTTTAGGAGCTGAACGCAAACCGAGCATCACCCAAGGTAAATGATCTACCAAGCTGTCATCCAAGAGCGCGGCACACAATGCAGCCTTGAGTGAACGGTGAAAGCGTTCATATAGCCCGTTAGCCTGAGGATGGTACGCGGTAGTATGATGAACCTGTGTGCCCAACGATCTAGCCATAGATGAACAGAGTTCTGAGACAAACTGAGGTCCCCTGTCAGAAGTAATGTCGGAAGGGAAACGTGCGACCCAAGCAGAAAGAAACACTCGAGCGACGTCTGCCAATGTCGTGGAGGAAAGAAGGACCACCTCTGGCCACCTGGTGGTCCGTTCCACCATAGTGAGCAGATGAGTGTACACCTGGGATGCAGGTAAGGGTCCCACCAGGTCCACGTGCACGTGGTCAAACCGTCTGGCTGGAATCGTGAACGGTTTAAGGGGTGCCTTGGTGTGCTGGTGAACCTTAGCATGCTGACATGCTACACAGGCTGCTGCCCATTCCCTGACCTCTTTGCGAAGGCCAGGCCAGACAAACTTGGCCCAAACCCAGAAGGGAAAACAGTTTATCCGCCCTTTCTGCGGCAGATTGGCTGTACCTCCAGAGCAGGAGCTCCTTGAGCACTGCGTACTTGCCGCTCAGCGGTGGGTCCCGCAGCAGCTGCATGATGCGGTGTGTGGATTGCTGGTCCAGAGGCGCGACCACCAAATAATATTTTGAGTTGTCCTCGGTGACTCCTCGCAGGTGGAACAGCACTTCGACATGCTGGAACCACGGGGCCGGGTCACTCTGCCAGAAGTCGGGCAGCTTCACGGACACAGTGAAGCTAGCTGGCTGCGTGTGTCGGGGCGACATGGCCGAAGAGGAGATACTTTCGTCTGCTGCCTCGAACATGTTCAAAAGGGGTCACCAATGTGGCAGGACAAGGAACACTCGGATAGAGCAGATGGTTTGGACGTCTTTATTCTGCATCCACCAGACAATACTCTATGGCGCGTTGAACAGCGCATTAACTCCAGGGCTAACCACGCCCATAACCCCATGCATCACCTGGGTGTGAGATATGTACACCCCTATGTGTCCGCCACACTATAATGAATAAAATAGTGTGTAGCAACAATTGTGTTATATGATATGTGTATGAGGTTAACAAACAATATTTTAAACAAAATCTAATTTTAAATTAACTGGAGATTTTACATTCCAGTTGTACAAGAGAGAAAAAGATGGAAATTACTTGACTGTTATTTATAATAAGTTATATTCATGTGGCATTCAGGGGCCTTGTTTTGTATCATTATGATGAAACATACAGAAGTCCATAGATTTAAACATTGTAGGAGCTCCATATAAATATAATCCAACATAATGAGAGAGGCTGTGACTGTAGCCTCGCTGCCGATGGTAGTCATAATAACATTGTAGCTGATTCATGGAGAGCATGTGTTATGAAGGAAGGTCCAGCAGGAATTCTAACAGAAACATTGAAGTGACATTAGCGAGCTGCCACATTAACATCAGGAACTACCATTAATAACAGAAACTACTGTGAACAAGTCTTTTGTTATTTCTGTTTCGCTCTTCCTCCTTTAACTACTCAGTAAAAGACAAGGAAATCATCAGTAATGAATATAAACACAATGCCTTTTTGCTAGTTGATGGTTTAAATTGACATTTCCCCAGTTTTGCTGGACAGAAAAAATGACAACAGCAAGACCCTAATTGTACAACAACATGATTATATATTAACAACAAAATGAATACTTCCCCAGGACTCTTTTTTCTGGAGTTGGCCTGATGGTTTTCTATCTTGGATCTTCCCCAAAGAGAAGAAATGAAAAATTAAGGCATCACTCTTACTACCCTTTGGCCAGACTGTGAATGATGCCTCAGAGGATGTCTGGGCCACTTGCTTTTTGAACGACCTTGAGGTTGCCAGAACTCAATGGAAACACGACTTCACTCAGTGTGATTTGTGCTTTGGGTTCTGTCTGACACAATTAGACTAACATCATTATTATACTGTATTTCTGCGTTGCCCCTTGCCTGCTGGGTCAGGTGCTGACAACATGACCTGTTAGGGAATGTTAGGGACCTGTTAGGGAACTCGGCAGTGCTCTGAAGGTGATCTGGCACCTCGCCCTACTCTCAGAACACCTCTCATGTTTTGGATGCACTGGGGCTCAAACGGAGAACCCGCCGCTTCTCAGCCTAGTTCCCAACAGACTAAGCAAACATCAGGGTTAAAGAAATAAGATTAATCAATTATAAACTTGCTCTTGCTCATAATGTATTGCTACTTTTGAAACCTGATGAATGCCTAAAGAACAGTGAGAGAAGATGTAATCAGATCTTAAGAGAGGTTAAAATCTTCAAGCCTTTTGTTTATTTCATATTTATTTTCACATGTCTGTAACGAATATCTGCCTGAGATGAAAGATTTACTAGCAGGTCCTCATCTACACATTATTAACTATTAAAATGACATTCTTCTTCAGCACGCTCAACTACTTGCAACAAGTCTTTCACGTACTTATAAACATGTCAGTCTGTGTCAGTAATTGCTTGTCAGAATCCTCCCAGAGGAGCTCAGAGCACTTCAGTCCATTTACTTTAAAGCTCTGCAGCGCTGAGCTTAGTGAGGAGGAAGCAGCGAAGGCAGACACAGAGGGAGGGACAGCTATCGATCAGGCCAAGCTGTCAGACCTGTGAGGGAGCGCTTCCCTGGAAAGCTGCGCTAACAAGCACAGCTTTCCTTCAAACACGGCCTTCTGGAGGAGGATGCCGTAGTTGAGGCTGACATGCAGTTCAGTGTCACAATTGATAAGGAAAAAGAAAAACAACAGCAGTAAATAGAAGCAGCACAGAGGTGCACATATTTTGGTCATATTAAATATCTCAACACTTTCATTGTGATTTAAATCAGAGTTCCTCCTGCGTTTGCGCGGAAAATAGATCCTTTAGCTGAAAAGGAGTGAAAGGAGGAGGAGAGGACAACCGAACACCTAAAAAAAAACTCTGATATGAACAATGAGATATTTTTATTCCACCCGCGTGGTTACAAACTGAGATGGATCTTCTTCATCTAAGCATGTACAAATCAGAGAGCCACTCAGAGGGACTTCATGTAGCTTAGAGAGCCCCCCGTCACCAGAGAGAATCCACCAGATCTGTTGCTCTAACCACTTGTAAACTCCGTCACGTTTCTGGCTAAATTCGACTGGACGGGTGTAGTGTTCCAGTGGGGATGTGGACGTGTTACGGTGGAGGACTGTTCTCTAATTAGTTTCTGTCTCTCAGGAGGGGAAAGGGTTCGAGGCTACTGTCCCTGCTTTCTAATGAGCGCACTGGAGACCACTGACACAGAAGCTGGTCCTTTTTGGCTAAACCAGCATCACAATTTCCCACCCACGGTTCACCTCCGGCTGTTGCTCTCTGTTGGGTTTTTCACCTGTCTTTCTATCTCTGTTTTGTCCTCCAGGTCTTCTGCTGTCCCCCACTCCACAACAACAACACACTGCTCCTCGCCAGGTAAGGGATGTTGTCTTCCCTCCAGACAGGTGCACAAGCGACAGCTGCCAACGTATCCCATAATGCAACATCCTGTTATCGCTGAAATGTGCTGGACACGCCGTCGCTACCTAAACCCTTGAGATGTTTTAGTCCGAGGCAAGAACCTGCTCATGATTATCTTCTCAGTTTCAGGGGAGAGCTGCAGGATCTTCATCTACTGATGTGAGGAAGAGAGAGAGAGTGTGTGTGTGTGTGTGTGAGTATCGCCCCCAACCCCCCTCCAAATCCCCTCCAACCCCGCCACCCATGTTGGGGTTTGATTAAAGAATGCTTCTCATTAAAAGCTTCCCTCTAGTTACTAATCAAAGCAGTGTCGATATCTGGGAATTAGCTCACCAAACACTCTTACCCTGCTGTTTTTCTGTTTCCCTCGTACTTTTGCTTACCATGTCTTTTTCCTCCCTGGTTTTCTTTTCTTCTTCCCCCTCCTCCCATCTACCTCCTTCCTACACTCTCTCTGCTCTTATCTTCCCTCTCTCCCTCCCCATCCATCTCTTCCATTCTGCCATTGGTGGTGTTCCTTTTTATTCTTAGCAAATTGACTGAGAGAACGATGTCCCAAAAGTGTAACAGTCCAGAACTGCCTGATGTAACAACAGTCACAATAGTCACAATATCACAAACAGAAAGGTCAAAGGGTCACAGGAGGTTTATTCTGTGATATCTGTATTTCTGTCTTGCATTTTAGCCTTATCATTGGCTGTTAAATGATGCTAATGCTAATCTGAATCCTAATTTTATGGAAAGTATGACACGTGCTGTCATTTGGGAAAACATTTGGGAAACGTTTAATGTTTTCAACAATTACAATGATTCCAAATGTCCTGATTATCCTGTTATTTAAAAGATTAGACAATGATTTAATGATATAAACAGACGTAGTATGTAGTAATGCAAATGCTAACATTAGTGGAGTATATCCAGCCACAAATAGGCTCACTAACAACAAGTTATGACCTTGTTGTTTGATTGCTTTTCAAGGATATATTTTTTTAAATGTATGATTTGTGCTCGAGGCTGCTTTGGGATTGATCATAAAAGTTTTATAAGATGTTCATATTTTCACTATTTGCAGTCACTTACTTACTTGGTCCACAGCAGCCTGGTTCCTGAATAGGCTAAGCAGTTTCGGAACTGTTGTAAATGTTTAGAACATTTAAGCATCAAGGTTGAGGGCTTCTACAAGGCTTAATAGAAATGTTTAGCTCACACAAGCAGGATTTGTTTGATTGGGCTTCTGTCACGCAACAGCGCTGCTAATCTGTTCCGCTATTCAATCCTGCCATGTCAGACATTTCCAGAGAAAGGAGTTTATCATCACAGCCTTCTGACTGTTCAGGACGGCGCATTTGAACAAAGACTTGTAGATGAGCTTTTGTTTTTTTTAAGACATTTTGTGACTGTATTTATACAAACAAGTATACAGGTGTAGTCATCACCTCCATGGCTAACATTGAAGCTAACATCTGTAAAACACTAAACCATTTAATATTTTCCCCAGAAATTGAATTCTTTCACTTCTTATCCTCACACTTGTTGCCGTTGTTGCTAATGTATTTATGGATAAGGTGTCAATGTTTAATGCTAGAGCTAATATTTTGGCCCTATCTTTACCAAACGTGGTGTGTGCCAGGCAACTAAAGTAGCCATAGGAAATATGCCTTTACCGTGAATGATTAGCTTGGGGGGGAGGTGCTGGAGACGACGAGAGGACAAGCGAGAAGGGGAATGTGAATGAAGACGTCACGCTCGGCTGAACTCCTGTGAAAATGTGATTGTGCACTTCACAAATGTAAATGGCAGGACTCTCGTGGCTCTTTGTGTTTCATCCTTACTAATCTGTCACTACCTGACCTTTCTCACATTCCACTGAACATTTTAAAGCGAGGGACAAAAAGAAGCATCAGGGCATGATGCTGTCCTTCACTAAACACACATCACCCCTCCCCCAGTCACCCAGTCCATACTGGAGTGGGATTCAGTCTTGGAGTCCAACAGAGACACAGGGGATTCCCAACATAGAGACCCCACTCCTGTCAACTGATGTCTACGTCCTTTTGTTTTGACACTGTTTTCCATGCGGTGTGAAGGCCTACAAAGGTTTTCTGCTTCACACTCTGTTGGCTAATGGCATCAAAGCTTTTGGAGACTGTTGTCTGAGCCCCCGTGTTTGTACAAGCATCAAACGTAGCAAGCTTCAGCACGTGGAGGCCCGCGCCAGATATCATCTCTCCAGTGGGGAGGGATGCAGCCACTCAGCAGCCAGGCGAGTGTGACAGTGGCATTTATTTGTCTGCACCGTTCTGACAAATACAGGCTGAGAGGGAATTCATAATTTCAGCATGGCTTGTCCCCCTCCCACTAATTAATTACCTTCCATGGTGCACTTTTCCAAAAAAATGCTTAAATATTGATGACACCAAACATATCTGTTCATTTCCAAAAGCAAAGTTTTCACAACAAATAAAGTTAATGGCCCAAAAACTGCAAACGTCTTTTAGTGTTTGCTATTTCGCAGCACCTTCTTCTGTTCTCCTGAACTTGTACACTTTACTAAAGGGTACATTTCTGCCGCGTAACTGTCCAGCGTCCTTGCTAGGGTCTGTATCCCGGCTGCATCTGGTCATCCAGCCGTGTGACATGATTTATGTCCTCACTGTGACCAGCAGACCAAACAACCAACCAAGGCAGGACACCAGTGAAACTGATGATACACTTCCAGCTGTGCTCCACTCGGGCTTTTTCCATCCTTTCCCTCTGCTCATTTTTATCTATTTTTGACTTGACTTTATTTTTCTCTATGTTGTTTTGTGGTTTACCTGTCTCTACACACAGGACAGAATCAAACTATTAGCAGGCGTACGTATGTTCAACTCCATTACAGCAGCGGGCACCACACCACCTTCAGCTAGTTGTTAAATGACCTTTTTCTGCTTGACTTCACACATCACATACAAAAACACAAAAAGGCCAAAAGGGCAAACTTTGACATGTGATGAAGCAGAAATGATGAAAAGTAGATACTTCAAATACAGACCTCCTTCAACATACTCCAGAACTTCACAATTGTGCCTGCTTACTTTGTATTGAGTAACGGTTTATGGAGTTTCTCCTTTGTAGAGATGAAGAAGGAAACCAAGAGGAAAATGGTTCTTTTCAATAAGGTGTCAGAGCCAGTAAGTTACCGTAATGTGAAAGGATGCCATTACCTCTCTCACCAGCACCCTTTCAAGATGGGTCAAGTCCCAGTTGTGGACTGAAACTGAGAATTACCATCTAAGCTCTGTTCAGTGTTTATCACAAATCTGCAACAGCACCATCCCATCAACCATGTATCTTCCCTTTCACAGTAAACAAACTGCATCATCTTCATTCTTCATGCTTTATTACATAGCAGCATTCATCTGTTCACATGTCACACACACATATCTGGGATCAGGATTGGCTCAAGGACAACAACAACCGATGCTACGATAGCAAACAACCAGCCCAACAAGCGCGCCCTCCATATCTGGCAAAGATAAAGCATCCCGAACATCCACAAGCAGAAAAGTTAAAGTGACATTTTAGTGTAAAACAACATTGTCCCAACTAAATTACAGAGGCAGTGACCTGTGTGTAGCACAGATAAGTCAAAGAAGACAGGGAGAGAAATAAAATGCCCAGAAGATAAGGACAGCTAAGAATGTCAGCATCTGGGTGTTCAGGTGTAGAAATAAAGGGGAGTGGCAGCCTGCGTGCGAAAGACTGGTCGGAACATTGAATATTTATGAAGAAGACAGAGAGAGATTTCCGTGTGTGTGTGTGTGTGTGTGTGTGTGTGTGTGTGTGTGTGTGTGTGTGTGTGTATTGGTGGTTGTCCATGGCGGAAATTGGGAAGGCAAGCCTATTTCTGATGGATAAAGACACCTGCTTTAATAATGTGAAGACCAGTGTGTAGCTTTTGACAATGGTCACAACAAAATAAAGGATGCCAGAGATGGAGAGAATGAACAGAGGTGTAGAATGGACAAACATCTATATTCAGCGGCTGGTCCTATACCAACGAAGGTAAATGAAGGTGAGATTAACGAGATTATTTTTACATGTCTGGAGTTGGACGTGCACGCATGCACACGCACACAAACACACACACTCTATGTTTCTAGACTGAGGATGGAGAAACACACCCTCGTTCTGATGTAGAAATTATTTCATGTTTGTACTTTTTACCAATAACTGTATTTGAAATAATACTTTAGTAAGATCTATTTGATCTAATCCAATTTTGTGTGTTTAAATTAAAGTGCTAACTGGTTTAGTGCTCAAGAGCTTGCATAGCAACACAGGAGGCGTTATAAAAAAAATTAGAGCAGTGAGTCCCCGCTGGCAGCAAAACTTTTGGTTTTGGAGAGGAGCATCTGGGCAATAACGTCCCAGAGGTCCAAATACTGGCAGTGAGTGCAGGCGCCCACATGCCATCTGAAAACAGAACACAGAGTAGAACAGCCAGTCCAGAATAACACATCGGCCACAGAACTGGCAGCAACTCGTCTCCAACAAAAGAGCAAGTTGGACGGAGCTGGACACAGTCAGACGCCAGAATTCTGAAGCTCAAACCATTGCCATCGACAGCGATCTGTGTGTAAGAACCAGCCCTGATTCCAGTCCAGAAGTATCACAGCTAATATCCACTGAAGATGAAGCACCTTGCTGAAGACGGATCCTGCGTTGAACAGCTCAACAACCAAAGTCACTCAGTGACAAAGCTGCTAGAACAGGGACTGCTTGGATGGCAGCAGTGGAGCAGAGCTCACGGAGCCGCTGTTCCTGCTTCCATCCCTGTCTGAGCCCAGATACCAATGCAGCGTGGCAGCACACCCTGGGGACCGGAAGGGAGGAAAAAGCCCTTTAAATAGAACTCAATCACTGTGTTGTAACATCAAAAGACTCCTCTCAGGTGTGTTCTCTTATTAGTTGGCCATCTGTACTCACAGCTCTAGCCCTGCGCTTATGTGCTGGAAGCACACATGCATAAATGGCTGCATTTAATCAAATCAAATCAAATCAATCTTTATTTATATAGCATCTTACACAATCAAAATTGTTTGAAGGCGCTTTCCTTTAACAAGAAGAAACCTTGAGCAGGACCAGGCTCCTCCTGCTGATGGCCGGCTGGGTAAAGAGAGAGGAGAGGAGAGGAGAGGAGAGGAGAGGAGAGGAGAGGAGAGGAGAGGAGAGGAGAGGAGAGGAGAGGAGAGGAGAGGAGAGGAGAGGAATGAGGGGAGAGGAGAGGAGAGGAGAGGAGAGGAGAGGAGAGGAGAGGAGAGGAGAGGAGAGGAGAGGAGAGGAGAGGAGAGGAGAGTGATCATATGATCTAATCTATCACTGAGCGGTTCAGGACCAAACACCATGACCTCAGTTTTTCCTGGGTTAAGGAGGAGGAAATTTGAAGACATCCAGGACTTTATGTCTTTAAGACAGGTCTGGAGCTTCACTAACTTCTCTGTCTCCTCTGGTTTCATGGATAGATAAAGCTGAGTGTCATCAGCATAACAATGAAAATTTATCCCATGCTGCCGAATAATGTTCCCTAAGGGAAGCATGTACAAGGTGAAGAGGATTGGTCCAAGTACAGAACCTTGAGGAACCCCATGGCTAACCCTACTGTATGAGGAGGGAACACCATGGACATGAGCAAACTGGTATCGATCAGATAAATATGATCTAAACCAGTCTAGTGCTGTCCCTTTAATCCCAATCACATGTTCCAGTCTATGTAACAGGATTCTGTTCCCACAGTCTGGATTCTGTTCCCACAGTCAGCACATCTGGTGATGGTCCAGTTGTTGGGATGGCCTGGTTAGCTTTCTCTCTGATAGCTAGAACTTTATCAGTGAAGAAGCTCATGAAGTCTTCACCACTAAGGGAAGAAGGCATACGTGGATCTAAAACACTGTGACTCTTGGTTAATTTGGCCACAGTGCTGAAAAGAAACCCGGGGTTGTTCTTATTTTCCTCAATTAAAGAAGAAAAATAAGCTGTTCTAGCCTTGCAGGGGGCCTTTTTGTAAACTAATAGACAGTCTTTCCAGGCTACATGATAGCTGTCTATTTTACAAGAATGCCACTTCCTTTCCAGTCTTCGCACTTTCTGCTTGAGGGTCCTAATATGTGAATTATACCAGGGGGCACACCTCCTCTGATTTACTATTTTCTTTTTCAGGGGGGCAACAGAATCAAGCGTGATTCTCAGTGTGGTTGCTGCACCTTCAGCAATAGAGTCAACCTCAGCAGGGCTAAGATTATAATGACTGATCCCTGGGGAAACACACAGTGGTCCTGGGATTAGCACAGGGATCGCTTCCTTAAACTTAGCTACAGCATTATCTGAAAGACATCTGCTATAGTAAGACTGTGCTCTGAGCATAGAAGAATCCTTAATCATAAATGTAAAAGTGATCAAAGAATGGTCTGACAGGAGTGGGTTCTGAGGGAACACTGACACATGTTCTACCTCAACACCATAAGTCAGAACTAGATCTAGGGTGTGGTTGAAGTTATGAGTTGGCTGGTTTATCTGCTGGAGGAAACCAACTGACTCAAGTAATGAAATGAAGCCATTTCTAAAGCTGTCATTTACAACGTCTACATGGATATTAAAATCTCCAATGATAATGACTTTGTCCGTTCTAAGGACCAAGTCAGATAAGAAATCAGAGAACTCAGACAGGAACTCTGAATATGGCCCAGCAGGGGGCCGATATACAACTACAAACAGAAGTGGCTTTTCTGCCTTCCAGTTCAGATGGGTGATGCCAAGAGTCAGGCTTTCAAATGAACTGGAGCCATGTTTTGGTCTTGGATTAATTAATAACTTGGAGTGATGCCACTCCCCCTCCTCGACCAGTAACAGGAGGAATTAAGATGATAATTGAGATGGGTAGGAGGAGTAGATTCATTTCAGCTAACATACTCCTCCTCCTGAAGCCAGGACTCAGTAAGACAAAATAAATCAATTTGATGATCCGCTATCAGGTCGTGTACTAACAGGGATTTACACAAAAGAGATCTAATATTTAACAGTCCACACTTAATTGTGATATCAGTTTCTCCAACTTGTGCTTTAGTATTAATTTTAATAAGATTATGGTGATTGACCGCTCCCCTGCTCTGTGCTTGGTGAACTTTTAACCGTGGAACAGAGACTACCTCTATAGTGTTAAATATGTTATTGTTGGTGGATGAGGGTTCTATGAAAGCAGCAGAGAGGTGTGTAAGACTACAACTCTGCATCCTGGTCTGGACCCTGGATTGTCAGGTCACTTTGGGTCTAATAAAATTAGCCAAATTACTAGAAATGAGAGAGGCACCATCCCGTGTGGGATGGACACCGTCTCTCCTAATCAAAACAGGTTTTCCCCAAAAAGTGCTCCAATTGTCTATAAAGGCCACCTGGTTTTCGGGGCACCACCGTGACAGCTAGCGACGAAGCGACGACATGTGGCTAAACATCTCATTGCTGGCCAGATTGGGGAGGGGACCAGAGAATGCTACGGAGTCCGACATCGTTTTTGCGTAGTTGCACGCCGACTCCAAGTTCATTTTTTTGACTGACGAAGCCGGGTGTCGTTGGCTCCGACGTGAATAATAACTTTACCAAATTTACGTTTACGTCTCGCCAGCAGCCGTAAATTTGCTTCTATGTTGCCCGCTCTGGCCCCCGGAATGCACTTGACTATGGTCGCTGGAGTCGGCTTCACGTAGCGCAAAACAGAGTCGCCAATTACCATGGTCGGTTTCCCAGCAGGTGTGTTGCCGAGTGGGGAAAAACGGTTAGCCATGGGAAGCGGTGGTGGTGCACCGTGGGCCTTTGTTTTGGGCTACGCTTCCTGCGAACCTTCACCCAGCCGCCCTGGCTAGCCGGCTGCTCGGCTGCTGCCGGGGGACCGCTAGCTGAAGCTACGCTAGGTGGCTCCGCAGCAGCTAGCTTCTCCTGGCTACCTGACACAACTCCAGCTAACTCCAAGCTGCAGAACCGCGTCTCAAGCTTGCTAAGTCTCGCCTCCATAGTCGTAAATAAACAACATTTTCTGCACCTATTCCCTTCACTAAGGGAGGCAGAGAAGTAACTAAACATTTCACACGCTGAACAGACAAAGACACCGGGTGAAACAGACGGTGAGGCCATGCTAACGCTAATAATCGGCAAAGCCCTGTATTTGTTTAATATGGGTTGTTTCTCACTGTTGTTAGCAGGTGACTAGAATGTCCCAATTTTTCAAATTTTAATGAAAGTGAATACAACACACCAAGTGTTCAATATTAAGTAAAGTGAATACAACACACCAAGTGTTCAATATTAAGTGAATACAACACCCCGTGCACAATGCAACCAACAAACGATTGAGAAGACAGGAAGTGACGCAATACGTTATCAGGAAGTCAATGACATCTTCCCCAACATTGGCTTTATTGTTATAGCCAGTTAATAACTCTTCACACCACAGCAAGTTTAACATGATGTCTTTGTGTATGTCTGGCATCCCCTTTTTCAATTTAACATCTTCTAATGAAATTAAAACAAAGTTGAATATATAACAACTTATTTTAAAGGCTGTTAGGCGAGTTTATGAGAAAGAAATACTTCCTTTGTCACACTTTTGAGCTTATTATAGTCTTAATTACAGGGATGATGTGTTCAAAGGGGGTTTTCCTGCCACTGTTGTTGTTTGGGATCAGATTCTGGGGTTTCTGTTTAATGGATGTTGCATATCCGCAACATTCACATCAGCAGCAGAACCTGTGACTGAAGCAATTATTGTTCTCTTAGAAGAAATATAATTTAACATTTATCTAAAAAAATAAGGGAATATTTAGTATTTTGGTGTGTCATTGCACCCTCAATGTAAAGTTTTTGTCTTTGTCCATTCGCTGTTTTGACCAGTTCATTCTAAACCTAGACATTCTAAGCTTAGTGACTATCATAGGGCCATCCAGATATATGAAAAGCTTTTTCAACCTTTCCCGAACCATAGTCAGTGGGCAGGCAGAAGTCGACATATTAAATATAGATGGCTGCTGTTGCTGACAGCAGAGTGAGAGAGAAATAAAGTTTCCAAGTATGGAACACCCTGTCGGCTGCACATGCTCCCGTTCTTATTATCAAGAAGACCTGTGTCAGTGCTGTCAGAGGCCTTCGAGTGTCCCGCTATCTCTGGAAACGCTGAGTGCAGATCCAATACTCTTCTTATTGCACACAACTTTCCAGCTCAACAAACACAAGCCAAATGGAGTTAAGACAGATCAGTGCATTAAATAAAACCAAATGACAGAAAAGCTGCAGAATATCTGCAACGGGGATGTTCAGATTTTCTTGCTCTTCCCAAAAAACTTTTACTGATGAGGGAAACTAGTATGAACCATAGATGATGATGAGGATGATCCAAAAATCCTACTTTCAGCAATAATTTCTAGTTTTCACAAGATCGCTGTGAGTAGAACGTAGCAGACCATTTAAATTTCAAACCAGAACATGTTGATAATAAACACAATTTCTTTATAGAGAGGACCAGAGAACCACTGAAGATCCTCCTTGAATCAGCACACCCATCAGACTGACCGAACCTTCTGACACAGACAAAAGGAAGCATCTCCTGTCATTAATGTACTTCTAATGTACTTGTAATGTACTTGTAAAAAGATAAACTCTTTGAGATGCATTCTATGATCTTCTTACAAGGGTTTTCATCTGCTTCTATCTGCTATCACTGTAATTTGGAATCTAATAATTAAGCACCTGTGTGTTGTCTGTTGCCATGACAGAAAATTAATTGTCTGAACTAGTGTTGTTCAGCATTTTCATCAACTTTCCATTTGCTAGCAAAATGTGTTGGGCACAAAAACAGTTAAAATAGCTTCCTTCTGTGTGGTTGTGAAGCTTCACGGAGGTCTCAGAAGACCTGCAGCACAGATGCCAATCCTTGAGATTCTTGTCTTTCTACTTGAGAATTGTTCAAAAGAGAGATTGAAAATGTACAGCAAAATGTGTGTGGGCTTTATTCTTTGAGGTTTTTCTGTTTCCCCTCCAAATTCATTAAAGCAGTGCGTCCCCCTGGGCTGTGAGTTGTTGACTGATTAGAGATTCTGTCTGTCGACAAGCTTAGCTTCGGTTTGAACTGTGTGCATGCTTGCATAAATACCCATTTCATTAAGCGCTGATGGTGACAGAGATGTGTTTGTCTGCATCCGAAGGGTATTTTCAGCCTTTCTGGGTACCTCTGATGTCAATTAGAATTAGTCAGGTCCTCTTGAGATGCTGCGGAACAGTGGGCCTACCTTCTGCATTGTCATGTGTTTTTTAAGTGTTTGGTACCCTTACCTGTTCTTCTTAGCTTAATTTGACTCACATTTTGGAGCACTGAGCTGAGAACTTGCTTGCCTTTAATTCTTCTGAACCCAAAGTTCCACAATCACATTGTATGAAAATGGGGTGTTTCTCCCTTTTCTTTTATTTCTTCCAGGATTCAGCCCATTACATGCACATATCTGTATGCATTAGCTTACAGAGCTGACAGCTAAGCAGAGAACTATACCTCTGTGAAACTCACACCGTTCACCACCATCATCGTGCCTTCACTCAGCTGAGTTGAAGCTGAAGGTGGCGTATCAGCACCGTGACCACATGCATAAGTGTAGACACAATTAGCTAACACCTCCACCGAGAGGAATCATCAGATCCCTCATCCTGTCCTTCATGCTGGCATCATTTTTTTCATCAATAGCCAATGCTGATGGACATCTGATGTAGATGGTGGCACTGTGGCCTCAGTCATGAAGCTGCTGGTTTTTCCAGCTCTGCCAGGTCACCTGTTGTAAAGCCAACAGACCCATATCACATGAGTGCAGGAGCCCACATGCCCACACACTTCACCTCAGATGTGCTCTGACATTCAATCCAGTGATGTCCAGACTAATTTTCAAAAGACCCCAATCAATCCTGGATTTCTGTCCTACTTGATAGCAAACATGATAATGCTTCCTGCTTGAATGTTTCTGTTTTCCTGGATTAGTGAGCTATACTGGCAGATCAAGAGGCTGATATTCGAGTCCTGATTAGCAAACTAACTGATGTGGCAATTCTTCCTGCATATGTTGGCACGTGAGCCAGAAATATAAGCCAAGAAATGAGAAGATTGCTTGTGATGTGTTTCTGGTTTGATCATCTGAGACACAGATGAATAGGTTATCCATTCAGTTACAGATGCAAGAATGTCTAAAACAGATGTTCTAGTGCTCTCGTCATCATCTGTATTAAACAGTTTCCTTTGAACCAATCTCTCAATATTAATGCCAACATCCAACTGTGAGAACATTACTTGTTCAGTTGGAAATCAATACCTCCCGAGGATCCATTGCTTTTCTGTTGCATCACATCCTGTCCTTTGAAAGCGAGTTGTGAGCCTGAGACTTGGGTGGATGTCTTCCTCATTTATTTTCTGCATTGGGAGAAGAAAAAAAAAGTCAAACTAGAAAAATCCGCTAACTATTGTAAAAAGTTGTAACAGGATAAAAGAGGTGAAACTGTGTAAATGTAAAACGTCATTTTATGAATAGCAATGAGTGTTTAAGGCTTTAATCCATGGCTGAGCTGTAGATAATTGGACACACTGGTGAACCAGTTTAGGAATGGATCACAAATGCACACAAAGAAAACAAATAATACACATGAAAAACATTTTTAATAAAATAAAAAAATCTAAATAACCTCAATTAAACGGTTATGATAAAAATTCTGCAATCAAATATCTATTTCCCTATCATGGGCTAGCTGTATTTTTCACTATTGAGGGTATTATCCGGGTGTGCATGTGTGTGAGTCTACTTTACTTGTGTGTGAGGTTGAAATGATTGGGGCTCTTTAGATTAGCTCAGATTCCCCTCATACGGAGGCTTAACTCCATATTTGCTTGATCACTGGTATCCTATAATGTTCCCTCCTAATTATGAAGTGACCTCAGTGAGTCAAACACTTCCTTTGTCTAATCAAATAATTGGTTGGAGATAAGTGATTGAGACCAGAGCAGGAGAACCTCAAAGGGGCCAGAAAAGAAGAAATTTGTCCTTGAGCTGACTCCTCAAAATACTTTTTGCGCCAAATATTTTTCCTAATGAGCCAAATAGACACTGTGTTCTTTTCGCTCTTCTGTTTGGGTTGAAATTGAGCACCAGGAACTGTTTTGTTGGCTTAGAGACATAAATGTGGACACCACTTCACTCATGCTTTAGCCATTGCTGTTGGAGGCAAGTCTGGCAGGGAAGACAAACATTTGTCATTATTTACAGTCTCTAACTCTGAATCCAGGATGACCTGTAACTACTACATGGTCCTGTACAAACTACATTAATACACACATTTACAGTTGTTTTTGCATGACATTTGCATGAGTTTACCATTAAAATCATTTGTTTTATCATTTACAGCTCTGTGATACATTTTGTTTTTTTCATTTTGTACTAGAAATAATACTGAAATTCTGTTGGCACTTAGTTACACTGCATAAATAATATAATTGTATTAGGTATTTTACTCAAAAACCATTAATGTGTCAGCAAATGTATCATCTGGTATTTAAAACAGTTTCAAGGTTCCAAATATCAGTACAATTTTTGCAACAAGGATATGAAGTAAAAACATCCAATAATGGACTTGTCACAACAAGCACACACGCACCAAACACACACGCAAACACACACTCACACAGGTGCTGCATGGTGTATTCCTTTTGCTGAGTTAAATTTGGAGTTAAATCGTCCTCACATGAGCTGGATAAGCAGACTAGCATAAAAAGACCAAAAACATGAAATCAAACCCAGAACCTCCTTGTAAAGAACTGATTACACTAATAATGAAGTAGATCATCAATAAAAGACTTCACCTAAACCCTAAGGGCCTCCTAGGATCGGGTGTTCTGAGTGTAGCAGGAAGCTGTTTCAGAAGATGAATTTAAAACACCGCTTCATTGTTTATGCACAGCTGTTATCTTGTAGTTGCTGTGTACCAGACACAGATGCAACATGAACGATCTCTTGAATATCTTTAATCTTTACAAAAAGGAAGAAAAAGCATATAAATTTGAGTGAGGAAAAATCCAGTTGCCTTTCTTTCCTTCCTCCTTCCCTTCTGTGCCATCATGTCACTGAATAAAAAGGGTGTCCCGGTGTCAGAAACCGTAACGCTTGTTGGCGGTATGGCTGATGGTGGCACGGTGTGTAATGAGGGACTGTCGCTGGAGCACTGAAGGGAGACGACTGTGACACACCAGCGTGGGAAACTCATCTAAATCACATTACCAAACCTAGCCCCGAAGTATCGCATGGCTGGCAGATTAGACTGCATGGGCTGCCACTGCCACTGCTGCTGCCATGTTTTCCTCTGCATTTTCCTTTTTGTGCAGGTTGATGGGTAATAAACACTGTCATCAGACCCATGATGGCAAAGAGGCTTAACCAGAAACAGCACAGCCAAGAGACAGGGTGTCCCCTATGAAAGAATAAAGAAACACAAAGAAGGTGTGTTGTGGGTTTTTTGGGAAAAAAATGATTTGGTTCAGTATGTCAACTTTTGACAAAATCATCATTAACCACATCAAATCAAGTGTAATTCTTTTATTATTTACAGTGCAACATTTTTAATGCACTGAGCAGCCTCCCTTAGCATATTATATAGCTTATAAAATAAGCTGTGATTATTAATCTTAAATGTTCTCGATTATCAATTGGCTCACGGCCAATTAGCATGTGCTTTAATTTGCTAGTAAAGGGATGTCTGTCATCTAGTTTCTGTCTGAAAAAGCTCAGAATCCTAATTAACATCACCATCGTTTCACTCCCCCACCCCATCCCCGGGCAGAAGCTCTAAGCTGCACTTTAGTGCGTCGTTTACCCGTCGCCGACATCCAACGTGCACACTAACTAAGAAAGCAAGTGCAGCACCAGCATGAGACTAGCATTCATATGACACTAGTGAGGCAGGCTGGGCCTTCGCTGGCGACACTGAAGCCAGGAAAACAGGCTCTACAACCAACTCACAAGGTTGCTTAAACTGAAGAACAGATATGTAAAAGCATCAGTAAAGACAAAGATTCCATATTGCAATGACAACAGACTCATTTCTATTAAAACATCCAACGATGTCACTCATCTGATTAAGTGCTGACCATTTCTCCACTGAGCCCACCTGCTCCACAGTTATTGGATGAACATCCTGTCACACTCGGGGGATAACAACCAGCACGAGCACATTGCATTTTGCACTTTGTCTTTTTTTTTTGACAGCTCTATTAAAAAGCTGCCAGGTTAAGCACATTTCTCAACTGCAAATTGCCAGAAATAACAATGGGAGGATATGAGATCATTTATCCAACCATCTAGATCGAGGAAGCATCCTTATGTGTACATTTACCTTAAATAAAAGCAATTCATGAGCAAAACTCAATTTCAAGGATTTAATTTATAATAGTTTAAAGTTATTTCCTGGTCCTTCTCAAGGTTTATCCCTGTTAAAAGGTGTGTGTGTGTGTGGGGGGGGTTGCTGAGGTAGGAAAAACTATGAATGAAAGGAGCAGATACACTTTTGTGTATCTTTCTGGCTATAATTACACAGGCTGGATTTCTGTTTTTAAATAGGCTTTTGTGATCAGCATGAATGTAAATGTCTTAACTGCTTTGTAAAAGGAGCTAATAAGCAGCAGTCTGAAGTTGCTATGTACGGTAATCAATTACAAGACATTAAAAGCTGTCTATTTAATCCTGAGCGTTTGCAGGAGCTGCTGGTAACGTTTATCTGGCGCACGTGTTTGCAAGACAGAACGGAGGTGGCGCCATTGTGTAATTTGCACAATAATGAAGTGGGGTCAGGAGCCAGTGACAGTGTTTGCCCCCCTGTCTAATTGGGCCTGTGTTTTAATAGAGTCCGGTCTCCATTATTTAGCTGACCAGACGGCTCACAGAGGCCTCAATTAGAAAGAAACAAAGTGAGAATGCAGGTGAGCAGAGGAAAGTCCTTACACGGGTCATCAGAGGATGTTTGAACAGTCCCAATGTGGATAAGTTAAATAAGGCTCGAATTGAATACATATCGAATATTTTTGTGCTCATAAAATCCATGTGAAGTCCTTTCAGTTGTTCACTGTAGTTGTTTCATTACAGTGAGATTATAGATCTACATACAGATCACCAGATTATATAATGAAAACATTTTTTTAAAAGTCAGCAGAATGTCACCGTGAATAAATGTAGCAGAAGTTGTATCTCCCAGCAGCCCTGCTGGTTTCTGTCATCCAAAGGAGGATCAATCAAATCAAAGAAAGGCAGGAAATCCATTTTAAATAACATGTCGGGAGACTTTGGTCACCCTTGCAGGAGGCAGCCGGCTCTTTCCTGCTTATTGCTATTCATGCTTTCTGCTGGCGCCAGGCCCTTAATTATTCAGCTGAATAAATTACATATAAGGCCGAAAGTGGAGTCAAGGCATGCCAGGAGGGAGACGGCCTGTCAGCTTCAGAGGACCTGGGGGCTTCCCTCCACTTAACACTGGTCGCTGCACATCAACTGTCTGTCCAGGATTTGATAAAGCCAGTTTAAATATCGAGGGGGTACTCTCAAGTGTTGGGCTCAATATTGAAGAGGGATCAAGTTGAAATCAGAAGGCATGGCTTCGCTGACCTTTATTGGGATTAAATGAACAAATGTTGAGAGAGAGGTCAACGTCGGAAGACAATTCTGATTTCTCTCATTTTATCTCATGTTGTAATGAAGATCAAAATGTCGAAAGTGACCACTTTAATCTTTACATATATAATATCAATTTACATATGAGACTTGAAGTGTTATCCAGATGTTGAGTAATACCCACAACCCCTTAAAGAGTTTTTTAAAAAGCGTGTGTGATCAATTAAGTTTATCTTATCTTATCTTATCTTATCTTATCTTATCTTATCTTATCTTATCTTATCTTATCTTATCTTATCTTATCTTATCCTCATCACAGGTGACTTTAATCATGCCTCCCTTAAGTCCACAGGAAGACAGGAAGACTTTGGATTAACTGTATGCTAATGTCACCAGTGCATGCACTTCCACTGCACTCCCTCTGCTAGGCAAGTCTGACCATAATATCGTGCTGCTTTCCCCATCATACACACCTGTGGTTCAGCAGCAATCAGTCACTGTGAGGACTGTTATGAAATGGTCAGATGGTGCCATGGAGTGTCTGCGGAGCTGTGTGTCCGACCCCCTGATGAGCAACACAGGACCTCCACAAGGAACTTTGCTCTCCTCCTTTCTGTTCACCACCTACACAGCTGACTTCCAGTACCACTCTGAGACATGTCATCTCCAGAAGTACTCGGATGACACAGTCATAGTCGGGTGTGTGAAGAAAGGAGGATGAATACAGGGACCATGTGGAGAGTTTTGTTAGGTGGAGCAGGGAGAACCTTCTGCAGCTCAACGTGACCAAGACAAAGGAGATGGTGGTGGATTTCAGTAAAAGCAAGTCCCCTCCCTCCCGAGGGGATCCCGACACCGATGCTGTCTACAAGAAGGCCATGAGCAGACTCTATTTCCTCAGGAGACTCAGGTCCTTCAGTGTTTGCAGCAGGATGCTCCACATGTCCGTCATGGCTAGCACCATCTTCTTTGCTGTAGTGTGCTGGGGTGCAGGCATTAAAGCTAAGGATACCAACAGACTCAACAAACTCATTAAAAAGGCAGGGTCTGTTGTTGGCTGTAGACTTGCAAACAGACGAGGTGGTGAGGGACAGGATGGTGTTGAAACTGCGGACAATCATGGACAATCCCTCCCACCCCCTTCATAACACAGTGGACAAACTGAGAAGCAGCTTCAGCAACAGACTCCTGCAGCCTCGCTGCTCTAAGGAACGGTACAGGAAGTCATTCCTGCGGTCTGTCATCAAACTGTATAACTCATCCAAACCCAGCCAATAACAATAATTGTGTAATGTTTATGTTGTAATTTTATTTCTATTTTATTCTATATTTATGTATATATGCTTATAATATGTATATATTATGTGTGTATATGTATATATTATATATATACAGTGTGTGTGTGTGTATATATATATATATATACAGTATATACACAGGTATATATATATATATATATATATATATATATATATATATATATATATATATATATATATATATACTTATAATATATGCTGTATATATGCTTATAACGTTCTAATCTTATCTGTATTTATTTATTCTGTTTCTATACTTTGTATAGGTTGCTACTACAATTCAATTTCCTCACGGGGATGAATAAAGTACATCTTAATCTTAATCTTATTTTATCTTATCTTATCTTATCTTATCTTATCTTATCTTATCTTATCTTATCTTATCTTATCTTATCTTATCTTATCTTAGATATCTTCTGTCCTCAAGGAAGGAGGCTCACTTTAATCAGAAGAAGAAAAAGGAATAAAAACCTCTATTTTTGTTGTCTGTGTAGATTCTCAATCATCCAGGTCATCGTTGTCCAAGGTAGTTTTCTCTGTCAACTGGACTGTATTTCTTCTCTTGAAGACATTTTGCCTTCTATCCAGAAGGCTTCTTCAGTTCTGAACTCGCTGGGGACCAAGCTTGATATACCCCCTGTGGACCATTAGCATGCTAATGATCTGGGTGGTCACCTGAGAGTCGTTGGCAGGGTCGTTGGTAGGGTCGTTCACCTAGTTTCGGTTGAGGTGTCTCCCCTTTGTCTGCAGGCTCACTTGGTGGTGAGTCACCAGGTCTCCAGGAATGGTGTGTTTTTTGTGAGTGGTTTAGATTTTACTATAGATTTTACTGAGATAATGATCCCTTTAAATGCAGGGATCGTTATTGCTGTTGGTGGTGTTTCTTCTGTTTTAATGAAAGAAACAGGTTTTAGCTTTTTGTCAGGCTGATTATCGTGCCAGTTATCTGAACTTCGACAGTGGAAAAACCTAAAAATATGTTGAGATGTTCACTACAATACTGTCAGGTCAGTTCTACTTGTAGCATCTGGATAAACTGTTGGACAGTGTGGCCATCAGTTTCAACAAGGCTAGCCAAAGAAAGTACTTTTAACCAGGGAATACAACTCTAAGTACCTAAGAGACCATTTTTTTAAGATCAACAGTTTCAGAAAAGGTTGTAGCTCCCTCTAGAGGCTGCACTGTTCGTATCGATACGATTATAGAGGTTTGATGATCATATTTCACATATCCAGTTCCTGGGCAAATTCAGAGTATATATAAACACAAGCTCAGTGGCATTCAGTTACCCAACATCCAAATTGCATTTTCCAAGTAGGGAACAGATCATTGGAGATCAAGTGACCACATGTGTCCTCCTTTAGGGAAGCAGTCCGTGAGAAACACTTGCAGTGTTCCAGTAGCTTTACCTTTCAAATCTTGCTGCAGCAGATCATAAAAAGCACCGATGTGCTGCAGGATACAAACACAACCAGTAAGTTAGAGTTGGATCTGCATCCAGGAAGTCGCCTCATTACAATCACACCCTGTCATGATAACAAAGTCCTGTTTTATGGGGACTAATGTGTTTCGTCAGGACCAATGTTGTTCATGTTGTTCAGACAGACCTGGGGCTGTCTAACCCCACCCCATGAGTGGGTGTTGCCGGAGGCAGCACCCCATCATGTAACAGCTATCATTCCAGACATTCGCTACGTCCTGTGATCACCGAGGCCGAACACACAAACAGAACCCAGCTACACTCATGGCAAGATGGCTGATTTTGAAAGACTTCACCAGCAATGGTGGGAATACCTTCATTTTATGTAGAATCTTGTCATCTGCTGAATATGAGGGCCTTGGTGCTTGTTTTACTCTCCGTTGCCTTTAAGGATTGTGAGGTCAATTTGAGGAAAAGTAAATGCTGAATTTTAGAGTGTGGGACACTGATATAAAAATGGGTGCTTGAAGAAAAGCAAAGGGAGCAAACATCCAGGTTTAATCACATAAGAAGGTGGTCACATTCAGATAAAATATATTCTATAAATCACATACAAGACAGATTAAGAGGGGAATCAAATGATCTCAAAGGTTGTCTGCAGATGCAAATCTGATGAATGGAGCACGATTGTTGGATAAGCAGATCCTACATTTACTTTGAATAGATTTGTCTGAAGATGAATAATTACCATACTGGGATACACACAAATCTCTTAATACTCCAGATACCTGGAATTATCTGGTAAGATGATGATAGCAGTCACATAAAGCTCAAATCAGGTCATGTGGTGAGGTGGGGACTCATCCAGAGGTGTCCCTGAATGCAGCCGGTTGGGTCAGCATCCCCCAAGGACCCTCCACAGGAAACAGTGCTTAAGAGAGAAGAGAGGGGCCTCACAGCTCATGTTTGAAAGTCCTCCTAAACCTTCTGACCTGAGCTCAGGACTGCAGTTCCACACATGAAATATTCCTGAGTGGGTTTGAATCCATAGAGCTCGTTGGGGCATCAATGCAGTCGCACTGCTGCTTCCACTGATTTGTAAATAAGAAGGCAATAAACCATTCACGTAGTTAGCACAGCAGAGCAACTAACATGTGAAGAAACAAAAGGCTCTCTCCATCTGTGGCCTCCAAGCACAGGAAGAACTTCAGATGATGACCTGTAGAAAAGTATGAGAGCTGAAGGTTTGATCCTGCAGAGCCACAATGGACGCTCACACAGCAAGTAGGGCTAAAATAACCTTTTGTCTGCCAGTGATGCAGAATCAGGGTGTTCTGTGTGTGTTTGTGTGTGTGTGGGGGGGGGGGGGGGGGGGGGGGAGAGTTGGTGGGAGAGAGTGAGAGAGAGAGAGTAATAAATATTTGAGCTCCATCCAAGACTGCATTGATTTTTAAATAAGTCCTCGCAGGCATGCTCCCTTTGATGTGGATCTGGATGTGCATACAATGCAACATCAGTGAGAGACACATGCAGACACACACATACCCAAACACAACTTCACACAGGACCCGTGTGCATGTCAATATAACAGACTGAATACTGAATTCACACACATCCCATCATAGAGAATGAAGCCATTCCACCTGCTCATGACAAACCTGAACCGGTTTCTGCTCACTCAGAGATAAAGCTGCTTCGTTTCTTTTTTAATTATAAAGATCTCTTGAATGATTAAAATGTAACTCTGAATTTCATACATGAAGTGACAAGGAGGGAGTTTAAAGGTTGCTTTCTTTAAAGGGGCCGGTGGTGATGCAGATTATAGAAACAGGGAAGAGGAGAATAGCTCGGAGTTTTCCCGGGTCATTAGAGAGGATATTTATTGATATTTGCAGGATACTTAGGGGGTCGTCTAATCATTACGTTAACATCTTAGCTATGCTGTTACAGTGGGACCTCTACTTACGAAATTAATTGGTTCCGGAAGTTGTTTTGTAACCTGAAAGTTACGTAAGTAGAGACACTTTTTCCATGTAAATGTCCTAATCTGTTCCAAGCCCTCAAAAATTTGGACATATTTTTTTTTTATGAATCATAAAAATGCATCGAAACATGTAACAAATACATGTTACACTTAGATTACCACACAATGAATGTAGGAATTCAGTGCAAGGCTTCTCCAGGAACAAAATTAACTTTATTACATTAGCCGTCATTACTAGCAAGGAACGTTAACACTTGTGGTAACACCGCCATCTAATGGACAAACATACGAACACCCACAATAAATCCCGAAGACGACGAAGAAGACGCTGGGATACACACAAAATTGTACATATTGACGTCCCTCCTAGCCAATGGGATTACAGAAAGATGCTAGGCGATAGCCAAGGGCAGAGCAGCTACAAGTATGTTTGCGTTCGCTAAACTCCGCAAGCTACGAGTAGCAGCAGTAGCGTATTTTTGCCTTTGTATCCTGAAATTTCTTTCGTAACAAGAGGAAATATTTTTCCGTTGAGACGTTTCATAACCTGAAAATTTTGCATGTAGAGACGTTCGTAAGTAGAGGTCCCACTGTATAGGCCAAGGCTGCCAGGGTCCAGAAACATGATCACCTGACAGGCCTTTGTCACCCCCTGGGTCATGGCTGCCTCTCCTCTCTTCTCCTCTTTTCTCCTCTGCTCTCTTCTCCTCTCCTCTCCTCTCCTCTCCTCTCCTCTCCTCTCCTCTCCTCTCCTCTCCTCTCCTCCTCCTCATCAAGTAGACTAGTTATGCTGATTCTTGTGTAGTTTTTCCGCTTCTCCCCGCCCCCTTCTGTATTCATTGACAGGTATCGCCGCCTTCAGAGCTGCATGATGACCTCCGGCCCCGCTGACTCACTCGGCTGGCGGCTTGCATAAATAGTGTATTTTTGTATGCGTTTCTGTGCTCTGTGCCCATCCTCTCCTCTCCTCTCCTCTCCTCTCCTCTCCTCTCCTCTCCTCTCCTCTCCTCTCCTCTCCTCTCCTCTCCTCTCCCCTACCCTACCCTACCCTCTCCATTCTATCCTCTACCTGTCCTTCCCCCTCTCCTCTCTCTCTACCCAGCCAGCCATCAGTACTGTACTATCGTAACCTTTATCTAAAAACACATGGCCATGAACAGTAGTTGTGTATTTTTGAAATGTCTTTTTCCTCATTTTCTCTTCATGTGCTTTTATGATCCTTAATTTATAATGAAATTCTGAATTTAAGATTGATTGAATCTTAATAAAAATGCTTCTTGAAAAGTCTAGAAGTACTGAATGACTGAATTAAAGGGGTGGTGGTAGGACTGGCCTGGGAGGGAGACTGGGCAGGGGTCAGGACCCCCTCAGAGCCCTGCAGAGGTACCCTTGAGCAAGGCGCTGACACTTCCAGGTTGGTCTCAGCTCAGTGAGCAAAATCCAGATGAGAAGAGAATCAGAGATGGAGAGCTGAGAGCGAAGGGGGGCTGCAGAGGTCCTCAGCCATTTGTTCAAGCATTAGAGAACTGGTGTGAACACGTGCATACAGCCAAACACATGAAGGGATTTCCTTTTCTCAACTACTGCTGGAGCTCTGGACAGGAAGTGTATCCTCCTACTCATCGAACACACAAGTGTGATCTCAAACACGGGAACATATTCAGGAAATTGTTGCTTGAGTCTTTCTAGGCCCACCGATGACAGTACTATAGTGCTGTAAAGCAACTGCCTGAAAGAAGAACCCCACTAGTCATGTTACAAACTAAATTTTGAAGTGTGATTAAATTCAAAAGGTCTTTAGATTGAATTGAAAAATGGAACCATTTTGATAAATGGAAGGCAGTGATGTCTGTTTGTGCCTTTCTCTTTAAGTGAAACCAACAGTTTCATGTCAGCTCAGATCAACAGTGTGACACCAACGAAAAAGTGGAGCTAACAGCAGAAGGTGGAGTCTGGGCTAATTGATCACCTTCAGTTAACTGTTGCAGCTGAGGAGATCCTGAGCAAGCTGAGGAGAATCCACTCATATCTACCCCAGGTCAATGGGGGGGGGCGGGTGACTAGGTCTGCAGCTAGAAGAGAAACATCTGGGCTTGAAGGGGTTGTGCACCTGGAAGCTTTGCACTGGTTTATTTAAGTACAACATTTCATATTTAATGCAGAAGTTGAGAGGATATGAGCTCTCTCTTCACAACTACTGTGGGTCAATGCTGAGGATGGGTCAAAGAGAACCTCGGAACCAGAATGGGTTTTACTCAGGGACTATTTATGGCTACTTTAACCCTGTTATAGGGGAGAAAAGCCTTGACCCTGCCAGCATATTTCTGAATCCCCACAGCCCCATCCATGTCCTCGGGCCCTCAGCTACATTAAGCCGGGCCCCTTCTTTTTCCTTGTACTTTATCCTGATATTCCTCGTAGCCTCTGCCAATTTCCCAGCCTTGTCCTCATTTCTCCACTGAGCTCCAGTGAACCATTGTCCTTGCTCAGCTCACTGACGGCACCACTAAATCACGTCAGCCTCCTCTTCGCACACAGCATTAGCTTTCCTAGCTCTGTTATTGCTAACTTCTGCCCAATGGCATCTGGGTTCTGCATGACTGGCCGCCGTGCACACTTCCCCATATGTGCACACACACCTCGGGGATTTTTTTCTGAATGCTGTGGAGATAAATGGATCCTGTGTTGCCTGGCCACAGGTTAGCAGAACCCCTGGGGGGAAAGGATCCATTTGAGAGGCGATGACAAGGGAAGAGGTTTTGGGGGAATAATCGACGAATGCAGAGGCAATCAGCAAAATTTAATCTCCACCACAGTGGAGGAAATCAGGTGATCCTGCTGCAGAAACTGAGATTTTTATTGTGAATTTCAATAACCAGAAACTATATTTCTACAAAAATTAATGTTGGATTGGGTGGAGATCTGTAAATGCCTAATGAGTGAACTGACAACAGCAGAGAGACAGCGGCAGCATGTTCTAGTGGTCTGAGCCATCTGCTTCACAACAGGAGAAGCATCTCTGACTGCCTCAACAACCTGCTGATTTCCACCTGGAGGGAAATGTGTGAGTCCATCCAGGCTCAAACGATGAAGGATGCATCTCAAGCTAAAATGTTATAGCACTCACAAACAAGTTGTCAATTTTACTCTTTAACTCTTTGAGGAGCTTTTTCAGAAGCCACTGGGTTAACTGTTAACACACTCGGGGTTCTGAAGCTGCACTATTACTGTTGATCATTTCTGATTCAGTAGCAAGCATTTTAATAAACACAATTCTTTCAGTAGGACGGCCGTCAGCTTCAGGCGTCACCATGACCACCAGTGGTGTCAGAATTAAACAGCATTTGCTGCTTAGCAAATATCAAAGTGAATCCTGCATCTGGTTCCTGTCAGTCAGTCACACTCTGTTGGGACATTCTTTTGTTCAGACTGGTGTTTTTCTATCTTCTGCTCTTGTGTTTTATGGCTCTTTGACATCGCAGGTTAAATCTGCTGCTGAGAGGTCAGCTGCATCCTGCTGCCTCTGCCTCCGGCTTTGCCGTGTTACACCTGGCACACAAGTGATATTTGTGCCCAGATAACATGTCCAGCAGAATGGCATGTTAGCTTGGCCCATTTTGTGTCTGCTAATTGGCCACAGCAAAAATGTTTGCAATAACTTGGTTCCAGGAACAAGCGCCAAACCATCTGCCTAAGGAAGATATGACGAACCGGCGTGGACACACCGCCACCTAGAAATAAACTAACTTCCTCATCATTTAGTGTGTCCCATAAACACTTGAGATGAATCAGTGATTATTATAATGATTAATCTCAGTTGGTCAGCAATCAGAACATCTTTGATGGCTCATACAAAAGGAAAAAACTTAAAATGAACGCACCATCATTTCAGCTGTTACACTTCCTTTAACTAAAACACATCTGGCTGTTTACCTGTTGGCTACTGATGAAGGTAACTTTGTCATTTCATTCCTGGTAGTTCCACCACCATCCTGCCAGGATCTGCAGGGAAGAAAGCAAACAAAGGAAAAGGATGGTAACACTTAATGCTTGCTGCTTTCAGTTTGCACCATAGATGCAGTTAAGAATGAGCCCTCAGAGTCATTTCAATCTATAATGCTTTGCAGGTTTGAGGTGTAAAAGCTTCTGCTCCCCTCATTGTTACCATTGTACTTTTGGCTTCATTCAGGCAGACAGCAGGGGAACAGTGTAATTGCATTTCCCAGGTCAGCCAGTCAAAGATCACGGTAAATGTGGCATACACCATTATCAGAAGCGTGCAGCTGGCTTCATCCACCTCACAAAACCTTTGCTGTTTTAACCAGCTGACTCAGAGGCCAAAAGATCCCAACAATCAGTAAAGACAATGAATTCTGGGACAGAAAAACATCATGAGATCTGCATGATGATACTGATGAAGAGCTCCAAGAAGCACAAATCATTTCCCTCATTTAGCTGGGGAAACAAAAGAAGATTCCTTCTGTACTGGTCCCCACAACACTTAGGTGACTTTTACAATTCCTTGTATTAAAACCCAAGATCTTTGTCACTTTTTGCACATGTTGCAAATTCCAAATGTGTTGGACTCAGTGGAACACGGCACCATGTTGGCTCTCCTGGAGGCCTGCAGCAGATGGCTCCTCTCCACATCCTAAAGTTGTTCCATCATCAACAGTGCTGGGTAAATCAATGGCAACATCATTAGCATTTCTCTATTAGAATATTCTCATTGCAGCTATGGGTATTAGTAATGGTCCTGGCTAAATCCCTGGATCATCTTGTGATGCAGGTCTCTATGGCAGCCGGACGTCATCACGGCTGAGACTGGAACTTGAGCACAGCTGAATTTGACTCACCTCACATTTCCACATGAGTAGGTAATTCATTAGTTTGTTGTCTCTTCAGATTCTTCTTAAATAGAGGTTTGGTTTTCTCCTTAAAGTGCAACTCCTGTGACGTTATAGCTGGTTTGTGCTGCTTCCTCAACCGTCACTGTTACAGGCAGGAGGACCAAAGAGAAAAAACAACTATCTGCTCCTAAACGTTGTTGTGGTTGAGCTGAGGTGAGCAGGTTTCCTTAGAGAACATCTACATGGAGTTTATGCTGGTCCTGAGAAATAACCAGAAAACTACTGATTTGATTAAAGGAAGCCGTGCTATAAACAAATAATTTTACACGTTTTGTATCCACTTTAATAACATTCAGGAACAAAATGGGAGTTAAAAGTTGTTTATGTTTGTGCCAAGTTCAGTTAAATTCCATCCAGACATGCAGGAAGATGAGCAACACAGGCAGAAACTTTACTGCCTTCAGATGTAGATTCTGATGACACAGACGCATAAAAACACTGAAACTACAAAGCTGGAGTTAAAAAAAAACAAACAAGTATTAAGTATAAAAAACAAGCACATTATGATGCAAATCATAATGGTCAGCTTCTCCTTTGTTTAGCAGAGTTAGGCTACAAAAGCAACAAAGATTTGTGTTGACGTAACAGGCATTATCACCCACATGCTGGACGGATGTTTGGGTTGATCTCCGACGGTGAATATGAGTTTTGTAACTCTACATCAAGACTTTAGGGAGAGAGGAGGAGGAGTCAAATAGCAACAAATACAAATGACAACGTTGTCTTCAGCAACATTTCCCTGCTGCTTTCAATTACTCAGTTCGTCAAAGCTTCTGTGGCGGCATCAGCAGCACCGTGACCCCACGATGCCTTTGAAGAGGCAGCAGACGCAACAAGAATCAAATGTCCTAGATTTAAAGAGTTATCAGAATTTTATAAATGACTCTGCATGTTTTCTGTTTCGCGAATGGTCCCGTGTGATTCTTTGTTTATGCCTAAAGGAAGCATATTTAATACTCTGGCATCGAAAAATACATTGAAATCAAAATTAGGCTCTTATATTTTTCATCTTCTGCTAATGAGCTATGAAATTAACAGCAGAGTTCAGTAGCATTTGATTAAAGCTAATAGTCTACCGACATATAAGAACAAGAAAAATTGATTTACTTTCATTTTTAATCATTAACATTGTTATGATAGATATTCCTTTTTAAAATTAGTGACATCGGTACATGATAACCTGTCATATTTTCTATATTTGTCATCATTCTAATTCTGACAGGAATAAAGAGAAACCCCTTTTAGATGATTCTGACATAGTTTAAACCACAGAGCTTAGGCATCGGGGTCATGAATCATTTCTTACAGTGCATCTGCAAAGTGATCACTGGATGAATTACAATGAATTCAGCTCCAAGTAGAGAGATGAGGCCACAGTCTTATTAATATTCACTTGGAGTGTTTTAGCATCTGTATGGAGCAGCATCTCGCACTCTTACCAACTGTCTGTTCGCTTAATTGGAGCTGGAAGTCTACGATCACTCCTCTGAGTTTCACACACACCCCTGGGAGCTGAGGTGCAGCAGTGTGTGTGTGTGTGTGTGTGTGTGTGTGTGTGTGTGTGTGTGTGTGTGTGTGTTTGAAGGGTATAATATCACATCTCTTCGATACTTGTTGAGCATACAGAAATATTTTTTGAAAGATCCAGTGAGTACACAAAGACTCAGGTGAAAATGTGTGTTTATGTTAATAGTTTTGAGCATCTGAACTGTGTGTACGTATGTTCACATGTATATATATGAATGTGTGTAGGTGGAACATGTTGACTGTGTATTTATTATTTTTAGATACACATTGCTCTTTAAACCAGCAGCCACTCTGAGAGGTTGCTGTCAATGCAATGGAATTATCTCTGTGTGTCGTCTCAGCTTGGATGACACACAGTTCAATTCAATCCAATCTTTATTTATATGGCACTTTACATACCCTGGGTAGCACAAAGTGCCTCACAAAGGATAAAAACAACAAAGAGAAACAGGAAAATCAAGAAACAAGAGAATCAAGAAGGACAAGAAAAAAACCTGACCCTCCCACCCCCACATATATGCATACATGAGATATATAAGCACATACACTCATATACACACTCACACTCACAGACAGATACAGACACACACATGCATACACACACTCAAACACACACACCCACACATACAAACAAGCTGAGACATGGCCGGGCACCGAGACCTGAGGCGAGGGAGACGCCACCTTTGGGGGGGCCAGCCAGGCCGGGCGAGGCCACGGTCCATGACCACAGGGGGTACCACCACAGAGACCACCCCGACCCGGACGGACAGGAGGCTCCACACCAAGGCACAGAGCCCTCTCGCCACCCAGGCCAGAGCCGTCCACGGGACGGAAAAATAAATCAAAAAATCAATTAAAGGCCTGTCTCTTCTATCGTTCGTTGGTTGCATTGTGCACGGGGTGCCGTATTCACTTAATATTGAACACTTGGTGTGTTGTATTCACTTAATATTGAACACTTGGTGTGTTGTATTCACTTTACTTAAAATTTTGAACACTTGAGACATTCTAGTCACCTGATATCAACAGTAAGAAACAACCCATATTAAACAAATACAGGGCTTCGCCGATCACTAGCGTTAGCATGGCCTCACCGTCTGTTTCACCCGGTGTCTTTGTCTGTTCAGAGTGTGAAATGTTTAGTTACTCCTCTGCCTCCCTTAGTGAAGGGAATAGGTGCAAGAAGTGTAGTTTATTTATGGCTATGGAGGCGAGACTTAGCGAGCTTGAGACGCGGTTCCGCAGCTTGGAGTTAGCTGGAGTTGCGTCATGTAGCCAGGGTAAGCTAGCTGCTGCGGAGCCGCCTAGCGTAGCTACAGCTAGCGGTCCCCCGGCAGCAGCCGAGCAGCCGGCTAGCCAGGGCGGCTGGGTGACGGTTCGTAGGAAGCGTAGCCCAAAACAAAGGCCCACGGTGCACCACCAACCGCTTCCCGTGGCTAACCGCTTTTCCCCACTCGGCGACACACCCGCCGAGAAACCGACCCTGGTAATTGGCGACTCTGTTTTGCGCTACGTGAAGCCGACTCCAGCGACCATAGTTAGGTGCATTCCGGGGGCCAGAGCGGGCGACATAGAAGCAAATTTATGGCTGCTGGCGAGACGTAATCGTAAATTTGGTAAAGTTATTATTCACGTCGGAGCCAACGACACCCGGCTTCGTCAGTCGGAGGTCACTAAAATTAACTTGGAGTCGGTGTGTAACTACGCAAAAACGATGTCGGACTCCGTAGCATTCTCTGGTCCCCTCCCCAATCTGGCCAGCGATGAGATGTTTAGCCGCATGTCATCGCTTCGTCGCTGGCTGTCACGGTGGTGCCCCGATAACCAGGTGGCCTTTATAGACAATTGGAGCACCTTCTGGGGAAAACCTGGTCTGATTAGGAGAGACGGTGTCCATCCCACTCGAGATGGCGCTTCCCTCATTTCTAGTAATCTGGCTAATTTTATTAGACCCAAAGTGACCTGACAATCCAGGGTCCAGACCAGGACGCAGAGTTGTGGTCTTACACACCTCTCTGCTGCTTCCTTAGAACCCTCATCCACCAATAATAACATATTTAACACTATAGAGGTAGTCTCTGTTCCACGGTTAAAAGTTCACCAAGCACAGAGCAGGGGAGCGGTCAATCACCAAAATCTTATTAAAATTAATACTGAAGCACAAGTTGGAGAAACTAATATCACAATTAAGTGTGGACTGTTAAATATTAGATCTCTTTTGTGTAAATCCCTGTTAGTGCACGACCTGATAGCGGATCATCACATTGATTTATTTTGTCTTACTGAGACCTGGCTTCAGGAGGAGGAGTATGTGAGCTTAAATGAATCTACTCCTCCTACCCATCTTAATTATCATATTCCACGGGTTACTGGTCGAGGAGGGGGAGTGGCAGCAATCTATCACTCCAAGTTATTAATTAATCCCAGACCAAAACATAGCTTCAGTTCATTTGAAAGCCTGACTCTTGGCATCACTCATCTGAACTGGAGGACAGAAAAGCCACTTCTGTTTGCAGTTGTATATCGGCCCCCTGCTGGGCCACATTCAGAGTTCCTGTCTGAGTTCTCTGACTTCTTATCTGACTTGGTCCTTAGAACGGAAAAAGTCATTATCATTGGAGACTTTAACATCCATATGGACGTTATAAACGGCAGCTTTAGAAATGGCTTCATTTCATTACTTGAGTCAGTTGGTTTCCTCCAGCAGATAAACCAACCAACTCACAGCTTTAACCACACCCTAGATCTAGTCCTGACTTATGGTGTTGAGGTAGAACATGTGTCAGTGTTCCCTCGGAACCCAGTCCTGTCAGACCACTCTTTGATCACTTTTACATTTATGATTAAGGATTCTTCTATGCTCAGAATAAAGTCTTACTATAGCAGATGTCTTTCAGATAATGCTGTAGCTAAGTTTAAGGAAGTGATCCCTGTGCTGATCCCAGGACCACCATGTGTTTCCCCAGGGATCAATCATTATAATCTTAGCCCTGCTGAGGTTGACTCTATTGCTGAAGGTGCAGCAACCTCACTGAGAATCACGCTTGATTCTGTTGCCCCCCTGAAAAAGAAAATAGTAAATCAGAGGAGGTGTGCCCCCTGGTATAATTCACATATCAGGACCCTCAAGCAGAAAGTGCGAAGACTGGAAAGGAAGTGGCATTCCTGTAAGATAGACAGCTACCATGTAGCCTGGAAAGACTGTCTATTAGTATACAAAAAGGCCCTTCGCAAGGCTAGAACAGCTTATTTTTCTTCTTTGATTGAGGAAAATAAGAACAACCCCAGGTTTCTCTTCAGCACTGTGGCCAAATTAACCAAGAGTCACAGTGTTTTAGATCCACGTATCCCTTCTTCCCTTAGTAGTGAAGACTTCATGAGCTTCTTCACTGATAAAGTTCTAGCTATCAGAGAGAAAGCTAACCAGGCCATCCCTACAACTGGACCATCACCAGATGTGCCGACTGTGGGAACATGCAGGGTCTCCAACGAGCCCTTAAGCTCCTTCAGCCCTATATATTTTTCTGAGGCGTCATCGCTAATTCAGAAATCCAAGACCACTACGTGTCTTTTAGATCCCATCCCAACACACCTGTTGAAGGATGTTCTACCACTGATAGGCAGTTCTATCCTGGACCAGATCAATGGTTCTTTAGTGTCAGGTTATGTACCCCGGTCCTACAAGGTGGCAGTGATTAAGCCGTTGCTTAAAAAACCATCACTGGATCCTGATGTCTTGGCAAATTATAGACCAATATCCAACCTTCCTTTTATCTCTAAAGTTCTAGAGAAGGTGGTGGTGACTCAGTTACTGGAGCACCTGCAGAGGAACAGCCTGTTTGAGATGTTTCAGTCAGGCTTTAGAGCTCACCACAGCACAGAAACAGCACTTCTTAAAGTCACTAATGATCTTCTCATAGCTTCCGATCATGGACTCGTCTCTATGCTGGTTCTGCTGGACCTCAGTGCTGCTTTTGATACAGTTGATCACAGCATCCTGTTACAGAGACTGGAACATGTGATTGGGATTAAAGGGACAGCACTAGACTGGTTTAGATCATATTTATCTGATAGATACCAGTTTGCCCATGTCCACGGCGTTCCCTCCTCATACAGTAGGGTTAGCCATGGAGTTCCTCAAGGTTCCGTACTCGGACCAATCCTCTTCACCTTGTACATGCTTCCCTTAGGGAACATTATTCGGCAGCATGGGATAAATTTTCATTGTTATGCTGATGACACTCAGCTCTATTTATCCATGAAACCCGAGGAGACAGAGAAGTTAGTGAAGCTCCAGACCTGTCTTAAAGACATAAAGTCCTGGATGTCTTCAAATTTCCTCCTCCTTAACCCAGGAAAAACTGAGGTCATGGTGTTTGGTCCTGAACCTCTCAGGGATAGATTAGATCACATGATCACTCTAGATGGTATCTCATTAACATCTAGTCTCTCTGTGAGGAATCTAGGAGTAACTTTTGATCAAAATCTCTCCTTCAACTCACACATTAAATTAGTCTCTAGAAGTGCCTTTTTTCACTTGAGGAACATCTCAAAGATCAGGAAGCTACTGATGCAGCCTGATGCTGAAAAGTTAGTCCATGCATTTGTTACTTCCAGGCTGGACTACTGTAACTCCTTATTATCAGGGTGTCCAAACAACTCTTTAAGAAGCCTCCAGTTGATCCAAAATGCTGCAGCCAGAGTTCTGACAGGTATTGACAAAAGAGATCACATAAGTCCTGTAATGGCGTCGCTTCATTGGCTGCCCGTTAAATTTAGAATAACTTTTAAAACCCTTCTTCTGACCTACAAGGTCCTCAGAGGCCTAGCTCCATCCTACCTGGAGGAGCTAGTGATACCCTATCAGCCCAATAGACCGCTCCGCTCTCAGAATGCTGGTCTACTTGTGGTTCCCAGAGTTTCTAGGAGTAGAATGGGGGGCCGAGCATTTAGCTACCAGGCCCCCCTGCTTTGGAACCAGCTCCCTGTCCAGGTACGGGAGGCTGACTCCATCGCTACTTTTAAGATCAGACTCAAAACCTACCTCTTTGAAAAAGCTTACTGTTACTAATTCAGTAGTTCCAGTTACTATCATAGACAGACAAATTATCATACTTAGGGGGTCGTCTAATCATTAGGTCACATTCTAGCTATGCTGTTATAGGCCAAGGCTGCCGGGGTCCGGAAACATGATCACCTGACAGGCCTCTGTCACTCCACTGGGTCATGGTTTCCTCTCCTTTCCTCTCCTTTCCTCTCCTCATCAAGCAGACTAGTTATGCTGATTCTTGTGTAGTTTTTCTGCTTCTCCCCACCCCCCCCCCCTCTATCTATTTGCAGGTATCACTGCCATCGGAGCTGCATAATGACCGCCGGCCCCGTTGAAGTGATTGTGCATATTTTTTGTGTGTGTTTCTGTGCTCTGTGCCTCTCCTCTCCTCTCCTCTCCTCTCCTCTCCTCTCCTCTCCTCTCCTCTCCTCTCCTCTCCTTCTCCTTTTCCTCTCCCTCTCCTCTTCTTTCCTCTCCTCTTTCTCCTCCTCCTCCTTCTCCTCTCCTCTACCTCCCCTTCACTCTACCTCTCCTCTCCTCTACCCCTCTCCTCTCCTACCTATCCTATCCTCTACCTGTCCTCCCTCCTCTCCTCTCTCTTTACCCAGCCGGCCATCAGCAGGAGGGTCCCCCTACATGAGCCTGGTCCTGCTCAAGGTTTCTTCCTGTTAAAGGGGAGTTTTTCCTTGCCACTGTTGCTTGTCTGGGGTCAGGCCCTGGGATTCTGGAAAGCGCCTTGAAACAATTTTGATTGTATAAGACGCTATATAAATAAAGATTGATTTGATTTGATTTGATTTAAAAAGGTGTGTCTTGAGCCTTTTAAAAAAAATCTCAATAGTCTCTGCGGCCCTGAGGTTCTCCGGCAGGCTGTTCCACAGTCGGGGACCATAATAACTGAAGGCCACTTCCCCGTGCGTTTTAGAGCTTACTTGTGGAATGGTTAAAAGGCCGCCACCCCTTGTAGAAAATAAAAAGTTAAAACCTGGGGGGCAAGCCTCTGTGAGAACAGCAGGTGCATCAGTGCCAAGCCACGTCTCAGTAAGGAGAATACCATCTAGTTTTCTATCTAAAATTAAGTCATTTACTATAAAAGATTTGTTTAAAAGAGAGCGCACGTTCGGCACGGACATAAAGATGTCTTTTCATGGGAACGATAAAAGCACTGTTGCATCTGGAAACAGTCCTGGGTTTCTGTCTATATGAAATGATGGTTTCAATGGAGTGAATGACCTGTGATTCTGATGGCAAACATAGGAGTAGTGATGGAGAGGTATGTATGGTGCAGCGTGCGGGGGGTGAGCGTAGATGTGAGTGCAAGTGAGGGACAGAGTGTTGGCTTGCATGTGCTTTAACCATCAGGAGGTGGATGTAGTGCAGGAACGGACAGTCAGGTCAATGTTCACAGATAAAAGCCAAGACCCCTCATGGTTTGGGAGGAGGCCGTCCCATTTAAAAAGATGGGGTCTATTTAAAAAGGCAGCGAAATTGTCAACGAAGGGGATACTGTTGCCCAAGCAGTACCCCTTCAGCCACAGATGCAGATGGCGAAGGCGGCTAGTGATGACGTCACCGTAGCGAGGTGGGGGAAGCAGGCCCGAGATAATTAGCCGTTTCCCCGTGTCCAGCAGACGGTCCACCAGAGAGATGAAGTCCTGCTTCAGAACCTCCGACTGCTGGAATTTGAGGTCGTTGATGCCGGCCTCCACGCTGGTCCTGGAGGCCGGGGTGGGGAGGGGTGCTGTGCAGGGCCAAGGATGTAACCTCCACAACACGGGCACCAGGGTGACAGAAGGTCTGGCCGTCGCGCACCGCCATGTGCCTGACCATTGAGGTCCCGACCACCAGCACCGCGGGGGTGCGCTGCACCTGAGTGGCCGCCTCTGACTGTCTGGAGGTGCAGCGGTGGCGAAGACGAGCCTGGGGATGGTGGCGCCGGGCCGTGGCTGCTCCTGACCGGGATGGTAGGGGGTGGTCAGGTCGGGCGAGCTGACCTCGGTTCCTCGCCTGGTAAGAGCCAACTGGACGGACAGAACCAGGAGGCGAGCTGGAACAAGCGCTCAAAGGAGGGAAGTCCTGCAGGCTTAGGATGTCATACCTGTTGTCCAGTGGCAGATACGGGGGCGGAGAAGGGGGAGATGGACGAGCCCCAGCGCCCCTGGCCACCACCGACCAGGGTTCCCTTGGTTTGAGTGGTGTTGAGCTCACTAGGGCTCCTGCTTCGTCCCCAGCGATTAAACCCTGCGACTCCGTGGGGCGGAGGGAGGAGGTGGAGGAAGCCCCGGCGGTGCCAGCGGGATTCCGCCGAAACTCCGGCAACAGCACCGGCGGTGATGGATCCGGTCCATGGCAGGGTGGTATCATTCGTGGCCATCGTGCTCCGATCACCAGCGCCGGATGCCTTCAGGAGGGCGATATGTTTCGCCTGGGATGTAGCGACGGTGGTGAGGTCCAGCAGGTCGGCCCGCAGACCCTGTCCCTCGGACCTCAAACGGGCGATGTGTTTGTCCTGGGTCAAGGCGACAGCGGATGACTCCAGTATGATTTCGTCCTTCTCCTTGAGGTCGGACTGGAGCCTGGAGATGCTCTCCCTCAGTATGGAGAACGTGGGGAGGCAGGACTCACACACCGCCAGCATGCCTGCAGCCTGAGTCGGGGGACAGCCACACTAGGCACCGTGCCAGCACCCCAGACCACAATTAGAAGAGGAACCATATGAGAACCATATGAGAGAGAAGACAATGAAACACTGACTGGAGGCAGTGGCTCTCCAAAGATGGTTTCTAACGTTTCTCTCGGTGTTCACTAAATTTCAGATCTAAGTTAAAGAGTAAATGAACTGGCGGCGAAATTCGAGAAAACAAAAGTCGAGGTAGAAGACAGGAGTAATTTAAAAATGTTAATGTTACGCTTATACTTACAACAAAGTGACAAATACTAAAAACCAGGAAAAACAAGCAAAAGTAGCACATTTGATTTTTGAAGGGTTTGAATTATGGAATAAATGGAAGATGAGAAAACCAGCCATTATAGACAAGAGAGGTGTTAGTGCATACAGATAGATAGCTCGAGCGGAACAGTCTTGGCTTTAGGAAAATATGCCTCCTCAGTTTGGGGAGAGTGTTCAGGCCTGTAACAGCACAAAGGTGCATGTGCATCACACCTCTTTATCCATCCCCCCGCATATTCTCCCTCTGACTCCTTCCTGTGAACATAACCACATCTTTATTTGGAGCACCAGAATGGATGCTGCAGCAGTTTCTGCCAGCATAAACCAGTCTCACAATTTCATAAAAACAGTTGTCCATTACATCTTCTCTCCATTCCTCCAACACTGACTCTGATTTTCCAACATCTTTTCTCTTTGTCTCTTTGTTAACTTCAGTTTTGGTTTTTTTTTTGGGGGGGGGGGGGGGGGGGGTTCAGATGGATCTGATGTGTTATTGAAATCAGAGAATATTAATGTTTGATGGATCAGTTGAGGGTTGGAAAGGGTTAGGAAACTGTGTGTGCGTGTGCGTGTTTGTACTTAAACAGCCTCTAGCCACCAATCTAATGAGGAAAAGAGAGAAATGATTAAACCCAACAAAGATAACATCACTAAATAACTTATAATGTAAGACAAAAATACATATATAATACAAGTATAATATTAATATATAAGTGCTAGGTAAATATGCTGGGTAACACGTAAATACACCAAATAAAATAAAGTCTCTAATGCAAGTGACTGGTTATACTGGTTTATTTATGGAAGCAGTGCTCATGTGACAGCGGTTAATGTAGTTTGTGTACATGCGCTATAAACACCTCTGACACGGAGCACAGGTGAGCACATTAAAATGGGAGAAAGTGAGGAAGGAGAGTGAGCCTGTGGTGGATGTGGTGAGGTGAGGTGCAGGGAGGAGGAGGTGAGGCATTCATTAGTGTTTTCAACTTGTTCCATTAGTATCAGCCGGCTGATATTTTTATTCTTTTCCACTCTTTTGGTGTCAGATTGAACGCAGCAGAGCTTCAACGCTGTTTTTGTCCCATTCATTAAAAAAGCCTAATGAGGAGACAGGGAGCTAAAGAAAAAACAGGATCCTTTCTAGTGGTTCTAATGGATCCAAGGACTGTGACTGATAATGGACTCTCTTTTCTTTTTCATATTTGGGTTTTGTGTTGTGCTAAAGCAGCAGAATATCCAGGTTTACCAGCACTGATGCTGTGAGGAGATGTTATATCTAATATGGTCCAGAGCTTCTGTGTATTCTTTTCATTCCATTTTCCATTCCGTTTGGGTCAAACCTTTGGCAAGTATTTTTTTTTTAAATTCCAGTCTTGTTTTATGCATCTTATGTTGCACACTTTCTCACCCTTTGAAAGTTTTTGAAATTTGGTCAGTCATAATAATAATAATAATAATAATAATAATATAGCAACAAAAACTGGCCAAAACAAAAAAAGTGTTAAAATAATGTAATATGCCTCATTACATACATTTGTATTTTCTTAAGATTCTTAAGATTTCTTAAGAAGAAGCAAACACAATCTCATCAGTTCAGAATCACACCGAAGCCTACAAATAATTAGATTTACACATTTTTATCCATCAACTACTAAACCACATGACCCTGCAGTTTTGCTCTCAACATTATCAGTTCTTGGCTGGTTCCTTCAGGTTCCTGAGTCTCTCTGTGTATTTATGGAAGGCTGCTCTGCCAACATGCCCTGCTGCTTCAAAGAAAATTCATCCTTTTTATGGCTCTCTCATTTATTTCTGGACAACCATCTACCGTTGGTCATCACATCACATTGTGGCATTTTTCCCTGAAGGTGTGTGACCTTTATCAGGTAGCAGGGCCCAGTGTTGCTCTGGTTAACTACTGACCATCTCTCAGGAAGCTCATTAGCCGCCACCTTCTCAACAGCCACTTTCTAGACACTTGGGCAATTAGACTCTCTACAAATGCCAACGATATCTGAAGTGTGTGTGTGTGTGTGTGTGTGTGGGTGTGTGTGTGTGTGTGTGTGTCGTGCGTCACTTGTCACCAGTTTACTTAATAAATATCATAAACACACACACACATGCACCGTAAATCCAGAAATGGCAAAAAAAGCAGTCAAACATTGGAAAATAGTTGACAGAAGAAATTGATGTGTTGACTCATTGTGAGTGATGAGTCAAGGCATCCCAGATGGAGTCAAAACCTTCCAGAACATGGACAGTCATGGTGTGGAAGCAGTGAAAACATTTGTGTGTGTGTGTGTGTGTGTGTGTGTGTGTGTGTGTGTGTGTGTGTGTGTGTGTGCGCGTGTGTTTGTGTGTTTGTGTGTTTGTGTGTTGGTGTGGGAAGGAAGCGAGAAGGAATGGATGAAATGTTCTATATACAGTATATATATGTATATAACTCTAGTATATAACTATATATGGAAAGGTACATGCATACTGCTTGGATGTTGTTGTCTCCCAACTGTACGGCATCAACTTTGACTCATTTATGGTACTTTTAGTCTCACTGTGAACTGATGGATTTATCTTCACATACTTAGAGGAGGAGAGGAGAGGAGAGGAGAGGAGAGGAGAGGAGAGGAGAGGAGAGGAGAGGAGAGGAGAGGAGAGGAGAGGAGAGGAGAGGAGGGGGTCATCATCACCATCATCGTAATCACCATCACCACCACCATCATCACCATCCTCATCACCATCATCATCTTCACGGCCACCATCATAATCACCACCACCATCATCATCACCACCACCATCATCATTATCACCACCACCATCACCACCACCATCACCATCATCATCATCATCACCACCACCAACATCATCACCACCACCATCATCACCACCACCATCGCCACCACCACCATCACCATAACCATCACCACCATCACATTACCACCACCACCACCACCACCACCATCACCATCATCATCACCATCATCACCACTATTGCCACCACCATCACCACCACCACAATCATCGCCATAACCATCACTACCACCACATCCCCATCATCATCACCATCATCATCACCACCACCACCACCACCACCACCATAACCATCACCACCACCACATCACCATCATCAACACCACCACGACCACCATAAACACCACCACCACCATCGCCACCACCACCATCACCATAAGCATCACCACCACCACATCACCATCATCATCACCATCATCACCACTATTGCCACCACCATCACCACCACCACATCACCATCATCATCACCATCATCACCACCACCATCGCCACCACCACCATCACCATAAGCATCACCACCACCACATCACCATCATCATCACCATCATCACCACTATTGCCACCACCATTACCACTACCACCATAACCATCACCACCACCACATCACCATCGTCAACACCACCACGACCACCATAAACACCACCATCAGCATCACCTCCATCACCATTAACACCATCACCATCATCATCAACAACATTGAAGATGATTTTGCATCTTGACTCTGATGAACCAATGATTTAGATAATTAGGGATCGTGGTTCTTTTCCATCGCTCTCTGTCTTCATTGTTCCTCTCAAATATCGACTGTGTGACCATCTCTTCCTCCTTAATCCTATCACTTCATCTCCAACCTGTTAATTCAGACACACAATAGAGGGAGAAAGTCATGAAGAAAACCAATCATTATAATCATAAGTCAACTCAGAGTCTTCACTTAAAGATTCCTTAGGAGCTTCTTTTGAATTGTTGAGAGGGGACAAAAACAAGAACTGGATGAAGGAGTGTGGTGTTGTGCTGGTTTTCACTGCGGAGGCCGGAGGTCAGGCTCTGCTGGTTATCAGGGGATGGGTTATCCTGCCCCCTGCTGGCGAAATGTGATTTGACCTCTTTAAATGTGTGTAGAACAGTGTAGTTTTGTTACTAGTGTATGTGGAAAACTATGAAAGCAGAGGACTGGACCTGGGCATGTCATCACGGAGACTCCTGAATCTTCTCACCTGTAGTGAGAACCATGAAGTGGCTTTCATTCTCCCAACATGGGTGATGTCTAGACGTGGCAACAGAGACATGTGAAGGACCGCTGAGACAATAGACCATAAAGGACAGAATCCTCTCCTGTCCACTGTGATTTCAGCAAAGCGGTTTATTCCAGTCTGTCTGATGACTTTAGCATACAGCTGTGCTGCAAGAGACTCTGTCTTCCCCTCTCTCTCTCTCTCTCTCTCTCTGTCTTTCTATATATATATACAGTATATGTGTGTGTGTGTGTGTGTGTGTGTGCGTGTGTGTGTGTGTGTGTCTCGATCTCTCTGTCTTTCCTATCTCTGTCTGTGCTGTCTCTGGCTTTGTCTTCTAAGCCAGGGGTGATGAGTGAATAATTCTGTTTCAGGTCTGTAGAAGTCCAGTAGCCACAAGTGTCTGGATGTGCTGGAGTTGGTACTGAAGAAGTGTGAAATAGCTCTTTTCTTGCAGGGATTGAGACGCTGAACCCAAATCACACCAAAGAGGATGTTTTGAGATTCATGCTGAGTCAGCTTTGACGTGAAGGTGTAGTTCAAGGTCCACCTCAATGATCAAGCCAAATATGACCCTCCTTCGGTTAGAAGCATTCAGTAAACTTTTGTCTCCTGATGGTTTTCTTTTTGTTTCCCAACATCAGATCAGAGTAGACTGGTTTATTTATTGTGCAACAATCTGGAGTACTGGTTGCATTGGTTGCCATCAGGGGGCAGACAAGGAGTCCGACCAGATGGCAGGGATGGTTCCCAGTCAGCACAGCTTCAACCATTACATCTGGGAACTGGAGCAGGTGGGTGATCTGGACCGCCAGTACTGGCAGACCGTCACCAGTGTGATTCCTACAGGTGGGGAGAGATTGCTGTTCAATAAAACAGTAGAATACAACAAAAGGGCAGCCATGAACAGGAGCAAGAGCTGAGAATTGCTATGGTGACCACAGAATTATGCTGAAGGTGGGTTCTTTCTATGACTCTCCTCCTAAATTAGCAAAGTCAGAGTTTTCATCAAGGACAATCATTCAAAAGTCATGAAGCCCAGGTGATGCTCACTCTCCTCCATGTATGTGGATGTGGCTTCATAGAGGACACCCATGCTTGTGTGTAAGAGGAGCTATGAAGTCATAATTACCCTGCATCTCCAAACAGGACTGCTAAACACAGCAATTATGGGGAACATCTGGCGAATGCAAGAACGGAGGCTTGAACCTCCGCCAGCCTTATAAAACCGATGTGTCCATGTTCCCATAGCTCTAGATGACTATCTTCTGAGGTTGTTTCTCCCATGCACTGTCCAAACCAAACAAACTGTCAGCAATTAAAAGAAGGATAAAGCACATTTCTTTTTTTTTTCTATTTTCCACTTTTCTACACATCCACAATATATTTGCGGGCAAAACCATGCACGCATGTACATGTTCCTGCAGAGGTTCCTCCATGCCACTGGGAGATTTCTTGGCAACTTCTCAAACTATCTTTTATGTTCTTTATTGACATTTAGAGATTTGGCCAGAGAAAATTAAGCATTTGTTTTTTCAATAATAATCAAATAATCTCCCGTTTACAGAAATGTCTATCAAGAAATGAGAAGACATGTCAAATATAAATACCCAAAATGTAAATGTTTATTTCATTTTTTATGTGAATCAATTACATTTCAACTTCGTGGAGAGTCCAGTTGTCTGGCATTCGCCTGGAGTGGAAGTCAACATTACCGGTAGTTCATGCTAGAATGTAGTGCGCTGAACCATGGTGCCAGCCTCATTTTTAACACTCCCATAAAACCTCCAACAGAATTTTGTGGAGGATTTGCACTCTCGCCATAGTTCAACCACCCACTGCATCATCACCCCAACCGAGTGAAGCAGCTGCTGGTGCAGCAAAAGGCCATCAGAATCCAAATGTCTCGAGCACGCAGAAAGAAATGACCTGTGGACACTGAAAGGTTTAATACTTTATTTAGACAGTGGAAAAAGTCCACGGTTGAAATTTTATAAGATTTTCCCTTATTCAAATCGGGATTGTCAGGAAAATCACTTGCTAACTAATCAAAGTAGCCTGATTCTGAGTGTGAAATCTAAGAATCTGCAGAAAGAGATGGAATAGTCTGTTGGTCTTACAGAGCCTGTTGGTCTCTAAATAGACATCACCAGTCAAATGCAGTCGGTGTTCTGTCCCAGAAGTGAAATTTGAAGTATTTTTGCCTGATTTCAGACTTTTGCACAGCGGAAGGGGGTGGTTGCACCCTTAGAACGGCTGCTTGCTTCACGGCTGCTGCAGCAGAATGCTCCCCTTTCTGAGTTGATGCCTTTTCTTCCTCTAAGGTTTCTGTTGCTGGATGTAACTTTAGGTCACGGTCACAGTCGATACATGGTGCTCTCCATCTCTATCAGTGCAGCTCCTACTGAAACTCAACAGGAAGAAGAGAGACGTCCAGACCCTCTTTTTGTGTGAACGTGGCTGCCTTTGCATCAAAGAAAGGTGCACATGTGCTCATTTCACACGCTTGTATGTTTTACATGTGTTTGTGTTTGCTGTAGTCTTCTCCTCCACTGCCATCTCTCCATCTGCTATCTGCCCAAGCCTGAAGCACCAGTCAGTTTCTGAGGCGTCTCTGGGAGAAAAAGAACCGACTGGGCGATTACACTCCTTCTTTTATCGCCACAATCATTTCCCACTCCTCCCTGTCTTGTCTTTCTTCTATGAGGTCTTTACTGTGAGGGTTTGTTCCTCTGTTTCTCTCTCTCTTGCTCTCTCTTAGCTGATAAGGTAGCTTCTCAGTTAGACCATCGCTTTTTTCACTTCATTTGTTGTGTTCTTTTCTGTAGCCAGCTGAAAATGTTCTCATTTAGTTCTGTAAACCATTGTAATAGGTAGAGACACTACCTATTACAATGGGACACTGGTAGGCTGTCGTGGTCAGACAAGACGCGCTGCTTGTCCACACATTTGTTACTTCAAGGCTGGGCTAATGTCATTAGTTGTTAGCAGAATGGCCAAATGATTCTTTGAGAAATCTTCAGCTGATGTAAAAGACCTCCAGATGATCCAAAAGAGCTCTTGCAGCAAGAGAAATTACAACAATCCTAAAGACCAGAAGTGACTCCTTCTCCTGAGCTGCCTAGCCCTCAAAGGTCTATCATATGTGGAGAAGCTGACAGTATCCCAGTATCCCAAGCTGTGCTGGTTTACTATCAAAGTACTATCAAAGTTCTGTCTCCTCTGGTTTCATTGCAATCTATCACTCCCAGTTATTAATTAATCCTAGACCAAAACATGGCTCCAGTTCATTTGAAAGCCTGACTCTTGGTATCACCCATCTGAACTGGAAGGCAGAAAAGCCACTTCTGTTTGTAGTTGTATATCGGCCCCCTGCTGGGCCACATTCAGAGTTCCTGTCTGAGTTCTCTGATTTCTTATCTGACTTGGTCCTTAGAACGGACAAAGTCATTATCATTGGAGACTTTAATATCCATATAGACATTGTAAATGACAGCTTTGGAAATGGTTTCATTTCATTACTTGAACCAGTTGGTTTCCTTCAACAGACAAATCAACCAACTCATACCTTAAACCACACCCTTGATCTAGTTCTGACCTAGGGTGTTGAGGTAAAACATGTGTCAATGTTCCCTCAGAACCCACTCCAGTAAGATTATTCTATGATCACTTTTACATTTATGATTAAGGATTCTTCTATGTTCAGAACACAATCTTACTATAGCAGATGTCTTTCAGATAATGCTATAGCTAAGTTTAAGGAAGCTATACCTGCGCTAATCCCAGGACCACCGTGTGTTTCTCCAGGGATTACTAATTATAATCTTCGCCCTGCCGAGGTCAACTCTGTTGTTGAAGGTGCAGCTGCCTCACTGAGAATCACGAAAATACTCGAAATACTGATGACAAGTTTGTAAAAAAAAAAAAAAAAAAAAAAAAAAAGGCCCTCTGTAAAGCTAGAACAGTTTATGTTTCTTCTTTAATTGAAGAAAATCAGAATAATCCCAGATTTCTTTTCAGCACTGTGGCCAAATTGACCAAGGGTCACAATGTTTTAGGTCCACACATCCCTTCTTCCCATTATTCGGCACCATGGAATAAATTTTCATTGTTATGCTGATGACACTCAGCTATATCTATCCATGAAACCTGAGGAGACAGAGAAGTTAGTGAAGCTTCCGACCTGTCTTAAAGACATAAAGTCTTGGATGTCTTCAAATTTCCTTCTCCTTAATTCAGGAAAAACTGAGGTCAGGGTGTTTGGTCCTGAACCTCTCAGGGGCAGAAAAGATCACATTATCACTCTGGATGGTATCTCCTTAGCCTCGAGTATCTCTGTGAGGAATCTTGGAGTATCTTTTGACCAAAATCTGTCCTTTAACACACACATTAAAATAGTATCTAGAAGTGCCTTTTTTCATCTGAGAAACATTGCAAAGATCCGGAAACTACTGAGGCGGCATGATGCTGAGAAGTTAGTCCATGCATTTGTTTCTTCCAGGCAGGACTATTGTAATTCTTACGAGTTTTCTTACTACAAGTCCATGTCGGACTGCGGCGAACTGTCCGGCACAGTGCCAGACGGGCAGGATTTTGATATGTCCCCTCCAAGCCTATTTTAAAAGTTCCTTATGCAGACTAAGGGCATGAAAGGCCTTGACCTGGGAACATATTTCCCTGACAGGCTCCGTTTCATTCAGTCAGCGAGCTTTCTAATTAGGAACAAGGCAATGTCGGATCTCATCAACCCAGAAATATATAGGCTGAAGAAGCACATGGGCAAAGCGAGAAAACAGCTGAATTGGGGGAAAAAAATGTTTACCATGTTTCCTTGTATTTATTTTTTTAAAGTCTTTGATTTTTTTCTCCTTGCCATGAATACATTCAAAATTGGAACGTTGACTGTCAACGGAGCCAGGGATGCAAAAAAACGGGCACTTGTGTTCGACACAGCAAGAAGAAAACACATTGATGTCATGTTCTTCCAGGAGACCTACAGCAACTGCGGCATCGAAGCAGACTGGGAGAAGGAGTGGGAAGGACAGGTGCTGCTGAGAAAAGTAGTGAAAAAAGTGGTGGAGTGGGCCTCCTTTTTTCAAGGGGCTTCACTCCATCATCCCTGGAGGTGGAGCATGTGGTGAGGGGTCAGTGTTTGCTTGTGAAGGTGCACCTCCAGAACCACTCCTTGGTTTTTATTAATATTTATGCTCCTACCATCGGTACAGAGAGGAAGAGCTTTTTAGAAAAAGTCAGCACTGTTTTAAATGGTTGTGGGGATGAAGAGTTTTTATTCCTGGGTGGGGATTTTAACTGCACAGAGTCTTTTTTAGACCGAGACCATGCAGAGCCTCCTCCAGCCTCGCAACATTGTCTGAGACAGCTGGCCTATTCTCATAGCCTGGTGGATGTGTGGAGGAGGATGCACGCAGACAGCAGGCAATACACTTGGTCCCGCCTAGGTGACGGTAGGATCTCTTCGGCCAGACTTGGTGGTTTTGTTCGTGGACAAGGTGGAGCAGGCGAACCGGCTAGTGAGATGGGGATCAGCGTTGGCGGGAGGTTCGAGGGGGTGCTGCTGCTGACGCAGCCCTCCACCCGGGTCACCCTGTCCAACATCCCTCCCTTCATCAGCGACAAGTTCCTGGTCAGGGAACTCGCCAGGTTCGGGAAGATTGTCTCGCCTATAAGGAAGGTTCTGTCGGGGTGCAAGTCCCCGCTGTTAAAGCATGTTGTGTCTCACAGGAGACAAGTTTATATGATATTAAATAACCGGGTGGAGGAGCTGAACGTGCTTCTTCCATGTAAAAGTGGAAGACTTTGATTACATGTTGTACACGTCCTCCTCCGTCATGAAGTGCTTCGGTTGTAATGAGGAGGGTCATTTAATTAGAGCCTGTCCAGGCCGGGCCAGCTCGGTCCCAGTCAGTTCTGAAGGGCGGGATTCCCGCCCCGGACCGTCCCGGTGCCAGGAGTCTGGGCGGACCCGAAGGGGATAGGGCGACAGGATCGGAAGAGACTACCGGGAGAAATGGACAGGAGGAGGCAGGTGAGAAATGTCACTGTCTTTGGTGGAATTGTTTGGTGGCCCCGGTCGCCATGCCGGCCATGGCGGCGGAGTCGGGAGTCTCCGAGGTGGAGAAACTCACCCGCAGACATGGCGTTAAACTCTCTCCACCGGCTGGTGTGTCCGTGGAGGAGTGCGCCCTGGCTGTGGGGGACATTGTTGGTCACGGAAGCGTGAAGTCCGCTTCCAGGATGAACAGTATGGTGGTGGTGTTTTTGGATAGCACTGATAAGGCCGATCAGCTGGTGGTGGCTGGGGTGGTCGTTATTGGTGAACATACGCCGGTGTTTCCCCTGTCAAACCCGGCTAAAAAGGTGGTGGTATCGAACGTCCTTCCGTTCCTTAAGAACGATATGTTGTTGCGGGAGCTCAGCCAACACGGACACGTGGTGTCCCCGATGAGGTTAATTCCTCTCGGGTCCAAGTCCCCACTGCTGAGCCATGTTGTGTCCTTCAGACGACAGGTGTCGATGGTCCTAATAACGATAAGGAAGGGCTCAGCATGGCTCTTCGTTTCAGGGTGGACGACTTTGACTATACCATTTTTGTCACCACTGATTCCCTGAAATGTTTTGGGTGTGGGGAGCAGGGCCATGTGATCCTGTCGTGCCCGAATGGCACGGAGGCTCGTCGGCCGGCTGACCCGCCAGTCGGCACCACGTGCGCACGACGGCAACAGCGAGTCCGCACAAAACTAGCGGAGGGACGCCGGCACAACCGTGCAGGTGGAGGAGCCAGCAGAGCTGCAGGGGGACCACCTGGGGGACCACCTGAACCTTTAGAGTGAGTCTCTCACCAAAGAGTCGGTGAAGCAGATGACCACAAGAATGACTGAGACCGTCCTGGACATGGAGGATGGTGGAGTGGAGGAGAACAGCCTCAATGTGTCCATCAACAGGAAGAATATGGATACAAAAGTCCAAAATGATAAAGTGAAGAAACTGTCCAAAGCAGAACCTCACACACATAGCGCACAGGACACACCCAGCTCACAGGACACACACAGCTCACCTCACACACATATCCCACAGGACGCACATAGCTCGCAGGACATGCACAGCTCACAGGACATGCACAGCACCCCAATTGACACACAAAGTGCACAAAGCTCTTTGGAGGACACACAGGAGAGGGACAGTTCACAGGACATAGAGGAGGCTTCTAGTTATAATGATGACATACAGGTGGAGGTACATCATGTTTATTCTCTGTCCAAGATTAAGTCTTTCCTCAGGACCACGGAGGGGATGAGGTCTGTATAGGTGGAGGACTACTTTCCAGACCTCCAGCTCTTTCAGGAGTCCATCAAGCAGTATATGAAGAGTGGGGACTTCGGCCAGCCCTCTTTCACCCACCAGGAGATGTACCGCCTCAAAAAACTGATGGTCAAGGTTCGGTCTCGGCTTGAGAGCGCCGACTAGACCACACGTTGCCTCTGTCCCTCTATTTAAGTTTTGTTGAGCAAAGAACAATATTGAGGGGTTTAAGAGCAAATGGTGCCTAAATGATGAACTCTCTCTGGTGGAAATGCAGGAGGAGCAGCTGGTCTTTGGATTGCTCCTCAACTGAATGTCTGTTCTCTGTTTGTTTTGGATCATGTTTTTTGAAATGACAAATTAAATTGAGTTTTGAAAAATCAAAATCTCTCTTTCTCCTTTTTCTCCACTCATCATTGACAGGCTGCACCCAGTTCTCCTGACTGGTCTGCTTTCGACACTAATCTGCATCTTCTCCTCCCTGAAACCTCTCTATCACTGCCAACCACTGCTGCTCCGCTTCAGTGGACAACACTTATCAACACTTACACACCATGTTTGTCCATGTTCTGGAAGGTTTTGACTCCATCTGGGACACCTAGACTCATCAATCACAATGAGACAACACATCAGTTTCTTCTGCCAACTATTTTCCAACTATGTTTGACTGCTTTTCTTGGCCATTTCTGGATTTAGTGTGTGTGTGTGTGTGTGTGTGTGTGTGTGTGTGTGTGTGTGTGTGTGTGTGTGTGTGTGTGTGTGTGTGTGTGTGTGTGTGTGATATTTCCAGTGACCACAATAAGTAAACTGGTGGCAAAGGAGATGATGAAGATTAAAAGCTCCTCCTCTATCCTTGCACACTAGCAGGTTGTCACCACAGTGCTTGTCACCACAGTGCCAGTCCTGACCTTGAATTCGAACCTTGACTTGGTACCTGGTGTTGATGATATATTGCTTTTTTATTGTTGTTTTTTCCAGTTTTTTAATATATTAATCTCTTTGGTCCTTTTACTGTCTGGAAGTTTTATTTTGTTTGACGACTAAGAAGCAACAGAAGTGAATTAAGTCAGTCTCTTACTCAGATATTCCAACCTAAGATGAGTTAACAATTATTATTAATACTGGTGTAACTTTTTTGATTAAGTTAAAGTTTTTATTCCACTCACACAATCTCTCATCTTTACAACAGAGTGGTCTTACTTTTAGCTACCATCTTAGCTGCTACAGACATCATAGGTTTCTCACCTTACTGGTTCATAGCTGCATTTCCTCCCCTGATACAGCAATAATGTGTGTTGGGTGAGTAATGTCCGTGTTAAATGAGAAGAGTTCAAGTAATGTTACTAATGGGACAAAAGCATACACTGTTATATCTAAATCATCTGAGATCTGCTGCTGTTTCAACATTTAGCTTGTTGCTTACTGCACATTAGCCGTAGAATATTTCCCTTAAGACCTGCTACTGTTAGCATGCTAATGAGATATTGCATGTCTTTTTTGGTGAACAGCTCCATCCCGACCCTCAGTATTAACGTTAGGTCAAGCAGATGTCACTGTTGTGCAATAGATTCATGTCATGATGCACGAAGCACATTTGAATGGACAAATGCATTAAGGTAAGTCAGAACACACAATGCAAAAGTGGAAGCGTGCTTATTCTAACATTACACTGTTGCTGAGCTCCAGATGATGTTGGAACATGGTAAAAGCCCACATCAAAGGCTACAGCCTGTCACATTAAAGGGTTTTATTTCAACATAAGGAAGCCAGGCTATACCACGGCGGTTATGATTGGAAAGTGGACCAGGCTTTTAAAGCAGGAGGCACGTGTGGGCGATTAGCTGGAGATGAGTAACAGATGTGTAGATCACATGATGGGAGAGAACCTGGAAGTAAACAGACAAGGGAAACACAGACAAGAAATGGAAGGGGGGGGGGGACACTCAGGATGACTCCTAACAGTACCCCACCCTCAACAGGAGCTTCTAGGTGACCCACCCGGTCTGTCAGGATTTTCCCGATGGAACTCGACGATAAGTTCTGGGTCCAAAATGAATGACTGGGGCACCCAGGAATGCTCTGCCAGACCGTACCCCTCCCAGTCGACCAGATAATGAAGGCCCCTACCTCTGTGTCGGACATCCATCAGACGCCGCACCATGTAAGCGGCTGATCATTAATGAGCCGGGGGGGAGCCGGGGGTGCCTGGGTGACAGGCAAACTGGGAGTGTCCCCACTGCAGCACCTGGGAGTGGACAGGGTCTGGGACAAACAGGCGATTTCTTGGGCCCATTCCTGGGTCTGGATGGTGCCACTGGGCCTCTCACTGCCGTCTCCACCCCCAGTTGAGCAGCCCCACCACTCGCTCCTCTGGCAGGACGGCAACTGGTGGACCGTGGTCTGATGAAAACTGAAGAGAGAGGGCATCAGACTTGCAATTCCTGGACCCAGAACGGTAGGTGATGGTGAACTGGAATCTGTTGTAGAACAGTGCCCACCTGGCCTGACGGAAATTCAGCCATTTTGCAGACTGAATGTAAGCAAGGTTCTTGTGGTCGGTCCAAACCACAAAGGGTTGTTCATCCCCCTCCAGCAGGTGTCGCCACTCCTCCAATGCCAACTTCACTGCCAATCGCTCACAGTTCCCAACATCATAATTCGACTCAGTGGAGGTAAACCTATGGGAATAAAAGTCACACGGATGTAGTCATTTATCGGGACTGGAGTACTGGGAAAGCACGGCCCCAACATCAGAGGCGTCCACCTCAGCAATGAACTGTTTGCTGGGGTCAGGTTGCATTAGAACTGATGCCGCAGAGAATAGTTTCTTCAGTCTTTCAAAAGTTTTGTCTGCCTCAGATGACCAGTGGAAACACATTGACAGAAGTGAGTTTCATGAGGGGTGAGGCAATCTTACTGTAATCCCGGACAAATTTGCAGTAGAAGTTAGCTAACCCCAGAAAATGTTGCAACTCCTTCTGATTCGCCGGGATTGAGTTCAACAGACTCCTAACAGTAAGGCAGATGTTTTAACCTGCAAACATCCTATAGAGCACCTCTAGGGCAACCAGTGCTTCTCTTGCACAGAGCTACAAAGCAGCCTTTTCTCTTTGTCCAGACCAACTAATGCTGATAAATTCAGTGCATTGATCTTTGCACTGACCCTGATTTCCTGAATGGACTCCTTCTATTCTGTTGTGTGTTTGTCATTTATATACACCCAGTTAGGAGCTTCGTCCAGAGTTATATTATTTGGGTTATAAGAGGGGGTTATAAGGGGTTCAGGTGTGGCTTCTGCTGTTTAAGTAACCGTAATCTAGGTGGCTCTCACAGCTCATCAATTGGTGAAAACTGTAATAATATATCTTTTTTCCCTCCCACTGCCCCCTTTATATATTTTTTCTTCCTAATCTTCTCCTTGCTGAGTGGCTGGCAGGTAAGTGGTGGGTTCTTCTTGTGCTTGACGTCTCTATGGGTTTGTGTGAGATTGACCAAGGACCCCACTAAGAAACAAGTGGAAATTGCTTTCAGCTTCTCTCTGTGAGCCAAACAATTTCCACCTGGGTGTCCAGCTCTTCCCACAAGGTGAGAAAACCGAATTTACAAATACAGGATGGAGGCATGTAGGGATCGAGAGAAGAGTCGGGATGAGTGTGAACTAAAGTGCGTCTGAGTGGGAACATCTGCTCATCCAGGTATGTATTCTGAAAATATCTCTGTTTGCAGGATTTTCCCCATTCTGACATATTTCCCTGGACACACACCGCTATTGTGTGAGTGTGAAATGACCTCTGGAATGCTTCTAAAACTGTCTGTCCCAAGTAGCTGAGTTAACGCGCCATGTATTCATCATCACTCACTTCTTCTGGTACATCCGTATTGTGCTGGTTTATCACAAGGGACGCGAGCCATCAGTCTCCTATAAATATCTCCTGGAAGAAATTAGCGTGAGGTTCCTCAAGGACACTGGTTCCAAACTCATCTGGAGCAAAAGTGATTTGTCTTTTTATTTGTGAGACTCTGGATTGTATTTAGAAAAACCACAATGTTGACAGACAGGCACAGAGAGGTCCAGGTTTTAAAACACTTCATTAGTCTTTAGTGGTGATGTAAATCAAGTCACATTGGCTGTCGTGCATAGCTGCTCTATCAAAACTCTGTTCTGAAGTGCTCTCTTTGCCAAATTATGTCTTTGTGTCTTTCAGTTAATTATGTCACTATAACTAAGCAGTAAACATTATTTCATAAATAACAGTAAAGGTTCAGTGGTGGTTCAGGTGTATCTCTGCCAGTTTCTGCACCTGTAGGAGATAGAACAGAGAATATCTCAATTTCATGGCTGATCTCAGTCACGGCTCTTTAAGAGCGTGGTGACTCAGCATTTTGTCACTTTTGAAGGGTAATATTAGGTAAATTTGTGCAAAGAAGCTCAAAAGTGCATTTGCTATATCATCATTAATGAACAGACTGAGCATGGGTGCATTAAAGCCAGCACTGATGGAGGGAGGAAAGTGTGTGCTTTCATTGGTGGCAGTGGGAACAAACACTGGGTGCTCTTATTTTTCCAGTGGTTCATTTAAAATGTCACTGTATGTAATCAGCATCCTCACACGCCTCATCCTCACAATGTGTCATTAGAAGAAAAATTGCAGAAGGATTTCAATTGTTAAATGTTAAATGTTAAATGAAAATATAGATTCTCTATTCTTTACTCCATCCTGGTTCTTGTTACATTCAAGGATCAAATGCTTGATTTGATGGCAGATGATATGGAAGTCTGGTCCATACAGAGGTCAGAGGCCAGGGTGTCAGCACCTCCACCAGGTGCTGGCTCTGATGTGTCTAAATGGCATTAATGTCAATTTTTAGAATCAAATGTTTATTTTTTATATACATGCAAGTGGTGGGAAGGTCGAAAAGTGTGAAAATAATGGCAAATGTCACTCACACACACCCAAACACACATTCACACGCACACACTCACTTACACACAAATACACTCTCTCACACACACACACACACACACACACACACTCACGCACGCTTACAAACACACACACACACACACACACACAGTTCCTGTGTAAGAGCCCGCTCTCCTCTTGTTATGAAGCCAGTTCAAACACAGCCGTCTGGTGCAGCTTATCTGTCCTCCTGCAGGTATTGTTGATTTGTTTGTTGTCATTTTTGATTTCCTTTCTCAAAGGGAATAAAAGTAATTGATGATGAGAGGTCGCCGGGACCAAAGCCCCCCCACCATAAAGCATGACAGCTTTAAGGAATTCCCAGACCAGAGCAACAACAGGCAGGGGGCCTTTTTAGAATTTTAAAGATAATCTAATGGGGGAAAAATCTGTCTTCAGAAGACGGATTGGCTTTAGTTACATGTGTTGGTATTGCATATTCCAAACAGCACAATAAGGCCAGAAAAGCAGAAGACTTATTGAGAAGGGGAGCCATATTTTGACATGCCCACCCATTCACCCGTCTGAGATTAGGCTGATTGCAGTTAGATTGGATGAGTACATGAGAAATGGAAGCAAGGCCTTTAGTCCTGCAATTACTCTCTGGCTTTTATTAGGTGAGTGTTGTGATACAGAGGCATGTCTGAACAGCCTCCACATCACTTCAAATGTAGTCATACAAGCAGGAATGAGCTCATTCACACCCGTGTGTGCACACAACAAGCGTACTAATGAAAAAGTAGCTTCCAGCAATGTGTGGATTTTAAATACAGACACATTTTAAACAATTTCTCATCTTAAATGAGGGTCAAAACATATCACAACTCAGCTGGTCTCAGCAGTCTCCATTCTGTCTGTTCCAAGATCTACATTCAGAGCAAATGTCACAACTTTGTGTCACTACGTCAGATACTTAACTTCGACCCAACAGGTGGAATCACACATGGAGATTATACAAATACTTATCTCAGAAAGTAAAAGCTGTAGAACTGCTGACTGACACTACTCTCTCAACTTTGCACTTCGGTACTTCTTGGACTCACTTTTGAGCAGAATTATAAAGTATAAAAAAAATCCAATATGCAGCAATTTAAGCTGGATGCTCCACACAGAGTGAAATTGTATCTGTTACAGCTTTGGTCTACATTTGTCCAATTAATATTAATGAACATGCAGAAGCCAACAGCTGGAGATTCAGCAAAATAAAAAGCAGAATTCCCATGCTGATAGGTTCAGCCTTTATCTACAAAAGTGACAACATTTAAGGTATGCTAGGGGTTGGATATGTTTAGATCTTTAGTGCCTAAAATAAAATACTGGAATAAATTTCCCAAAGTATTTCTTTCATGACCACAGTGAATCTGACAATGGACCTAATCATGTGTGTCTGTCTGTGGACCTCTGACCACACCGATTAGTAGTAACAGTCATTCAAATAAATATTTAATTCCTTTATGGGCAACATTGTATATAAATATGATGACGTCATGACCATGACCATGCTGCATTTTTTAACCTTCTCTGCAGGATAAACAATAAATTCTGTGTACGGGCATCAGTTCAGGAGCAACTCCATTGTTTCCTTTGCAACATTATGTGCAATGACAAGTATAATTAGGTTATGCCAGTAGCACTGTTGCCTGAAGCTAAACAGTAACAGCACTTTATCCATCTACGGTATACTGTATACAGTCTGCAGGGGTGCTCAATCACGATCTACCGATCGATCGCCAAGGTGCTATTAGTATACCGCACGACAATAAAAACATAGATGTCAGCTCATCATCCGTCCCGTCACTTGATTGATCTACAGGGCAGCCAGCAAAGCTAACAAGCTAGTCAGTTTGTTACGGAGATTTTTTTCACTTTTTTCTCTTTAACTTAAGAAAGGGTATTAAAATGAGTGGGGGAGCTGGACCAAGTAAGATAAATAAAACTTATCAGTTTCATACAGAATGGGAGGAGGACTTTTTTTTCACGATGACATTTTCAAAGTGCCTTTGCCTCATCTGCCAGTCTACCATCGCAATACCAAAAAAGGGAAATGCGGTGCGGCATTTTCGGAATATACGAATACATGGAATATACGACACTGAATACCTGTTGAAAAGTGAGCAGAAAAAGAGAAAGGGAAAGTCCCAGTTGTTTTCACAATGGCAAACATTTACATGTACATGTTAATTATGTTATGTTGTGCAACATATGCGGTAATGCAACGTACATCAACATAAATTGTAAGAATCCTCAATAATTTTCTAAATAAATATAATGGGTTGATCATTTTGACTTGGTCATTTCATCAGTAGTTCGCAGGCTGAAAAAGTGTAAGTGCCCCTGGTCTAAAGTGGCCTGTTGTTGTTTTGCTTTAATGATGCCTGACAGAGTTGGAGTCTGTCCTCCAGAGGTGAGCTAAAACAACGCCGAGCTAAAACAATGTAGCCAGCACAGCATTGTCTCTTTCTGTGCATGCACACATGCAGTGCATGTTGAGGAGTGTAAATGTGCATTGGTGTAGAAACAACAGTGACAGTGTAGAAACAGCTAAACCCTTGTGTTTCATCTGCAGGGGGACAGCAATTAGGACAAAGCCAGGATGAGCTGATAGCTTATTAATGCACAGGGACCTGGTGTGTACCTGACACACTCACACTTGTGCATTTAGCTTTTTGCCCCATTACAGGCGATATTAAGCTGAAGGGTTCGGGGCCCATTTCCAAAGAGTCAGTCTGTAATGAGAGATCAGAGACAAGGTTTTATCATCGGCAATAAAACATGAGAACTCTGAGTCTGTTAATAGGACCTCCAGAGGATTGGAGGGGGGCTGAAAGGCGTGGGATCCTCAGATCAAACGAATATCTGGAGATAGGAGAGAAGGGGAGAGGAGAGGAGAGGGGAGGGGAGGGGAGGGGAGGGGAGAGGAGAGGAGAGGAGAGGAGAGGAGAGGAGAGGAGAGGAGAGGAGAGGAGAGGAGAGGAGAGGAGAGGAGAGGAGAGGAGGAACATGACAGGTGTTTCTGTCCAAGGGACAAACAAGAAGCCAGACCATAACCAACCCATCCCATCCCAACCCCAACCCTAACCAACCCATCCCAACCCTGACCCTAAACCGTAACATTAATCCTAACCCCCAACCCCTAACTCTCATCCCTAACCCTAACCGCAACTCAACACAAGTATCAGAATCAGAAGAAGGTTTATTGCCATTGTTCATGTAATACACAGTATTACACAAACTAGGAATTTGTCATGGTGTGCCGCTGCGACATTCAACATAACACTAGACATCAACAACCACACTAGAATAAGATAAATAAAATAAATAAGACTTATATACAGTATATACATAAATAGTGAGTGGTAAGAAATAGTGCAGGTCCATGAGGAGTAATGTATTGTTTATGAGTCCGGCTGGCTGCTGTACATGGTGCTTAAGTGATAAGTCACTTGGTGTTCAGCAGCCTGATGGCAGAGGGGAAGAAGCTGTTAGTGTAGCGGGAGGTTCTGGTCCGAATGGACCGTAGTCTCCTGCCTGAGGGGAGGGGGGAAAACAGTCCGTGACCAGGGTGGGAAGGGTCGGCCGTGATCCGACCTGCACACCTCCGGGTTCTGGAGATATACAGGTCCTGGATGGATGGAAGCCTGCAGCCGATCACCTTCTCGGCAGCGCGCACGACGCGCTGCAGCCTCAGTCTGTCCCTGGCGGTGGCACCAGCAAACCACACGGTGATGGAGGAGGTGAGGATGGACTCGATGATGGCCGTATAAAACTGCGCCAACATCCTGGGAGGCAGTTTGAGCTTCCTCAGCTTCCGTAGGAAGAACATCCTTTGCTGGGCCTTCTTGATGAGGGAGCTGATGGTTGGCTCCCACTTAAGGTCCCGGGTGATGGTGGTGCCCAGGAAGCGGAAGGAGTCCGTGATGGTGATGGGGGAGTCCATAAGGGCAAGGGGGGGCAAAGGGGCTGTGACTTTCCTGAAGTCCACAATCATCTCCACTGTCTTACAGTAACCCCTAACCCTAACCACCCCAACCCTAACACTAACCCTAGCCAACCCAACCCAACCAACTTACACCCTGACCCTAACCAACCCAAGTGTGATTATAATCAAATGAGTCTCTTAATGAGTCTGATGTGCTTCCATATGCAAAATATTAACATAACTGATGCTTTATGGCACATTCATATCTTCTCTGTACCTGCTGCTCTGACATAACCGATTTCTTTGAGTGACATTGGTTTACTTTTAATAAAGGCACTTTAAAAAAAAACTATAGGCACTACATAAAAAAAACTATTGCCTGTCTGCTCTGTTTGGAGGCTGACTTGAATCAGCAAAATTTGGTGGAAAAAAGAGAATAACAAACACATAATTAAAACATTTTTTTAAATGGAAAATATTTCTGCATTTAAAGCTCATGCAGTGAAAAAATTACTTTTGATAGGATCAAAAGCCTGTTAATGTGTTCATTGCTGTTGGTGTGTTTCAGTTAATCAGCTCTTTAGTTGGACTATTCATTTAAGTGTAAAGCTCTTTAATGAATAGATGTGTTCCAGATGGATGAGTGTTGGCTGTAAACCTTCATATAAGTCATTTCATAAGCTGAAAATAGGGATTCAGGCCAGCGTTCAGAGGCAGAAGCCCTCCATAAACTCTCTTTTTTTATCCCTCTAAGGGAAGGTTGTAAATGAAAACATGCAGCACTCGATGTGACAAAAGCCCTCCCAATTTATTTTGATTGGCTGGGCCGTATGCAAGCCACTACATTTCCCATGTGGCCAACTATGCATTCTGTTGAAGACAGGAGCAAATTCAAATATGTCTGAAGCCTGCAAGTAAAAAAAGCAACACGGGGCAGACATATGTGTGAGGCGCTGCTGGTGTTTTGAAAGAGCTGCATCTTTAATTCAGGTACCTGCTGTGAAGTTTCATCCCTTTTTTTACACCAAATAGCACACAGGCACACAATGACCATTAAATTAATGAGGGCATGTAGCGTGTGTATGATAATGGGGACTCCCATGGCAACCACATCAGCGATACTAACCAGAGTGTCAATTACTGTGATCCTTCAACAGCTGATTGAGTTTTAGCGCTTGTTTCCAATCGGAGGCCAATTAGTCTGCAGTGAACTTTGAATAAATGAGACTGTTTCTAATTGACTTGCAGAATCTGAGGTGTGATCCTCCCCTGCAGCACCGTCCATGTCAGAGCTGCAGATCCCACATAAAGATGATCAGTTCTACAAAATCCTGTAACAACCAGAAAGGGTCCAGGCAGAAACGATCAAGGAGAGTTGTGTTAGATTCTGAAATGTGATCATTCTCATTCACATTTTAAAAGAAGAATGAGTGGAAATCTCTGTCTACTCGGAACACCAGAGGTGCAACTTTCTTTGAAACAACAGAAATCCAACATAAAAACAGTGTTTGAACCACCCTGAGAACTAAATAAATCAGCCACTTGAAATCTGAGTCTGGTCCTGCTCAAGGTTTCTTTCTGTTGAAGAGAACTTCTACCCCTGTTGGTCATTAGGGGTGACTTGATTGTAGCAGATGCTGTATAACTGAAGCTGAATGGAATCAAATAAGTGACATATATGTCTGGACGCACAAGAAAATTGTAGATATGACTTAAACACTGCAGAAAATAACAGGAAAAAAGGAATTACTCATTATTATTTAGCAATAATGGAGAAATGAAAAGGGCGCACATCCTTCCATTCATCAGCTGTTAATACCTGATGATGGATGGTGGACACCAGCCAGGAATACAACCTGGACAAGTAAAATGTGGTCAAAGGTTTTCACAAGCACTTAGCATCTTCATTTACTCTAAAACATCATTAATCACGCAGGAAGGTGATCTTTTTTCCTGATTACTTTCCTGCATGCATCTCCTGTCAGTGGGAATTTGAAATTCATTAGCAGTGCTGACTCCTCTGCCCACGCTGAGCTTTAAGGCAAACTCCGAGCTCCCCTCACTTCCTCTCCTCCGTGTTCTTAATGAAGCAGGATTGATAGCACGCCGGCGGAAACACGGCTCACCTCATCAGCCATGAGCCGGGGGAGAGACGCTCTCCAATAAATAGTGCAGTAAACACACAATTAAGGGCCCACATATCACCCTCCATTATTACATCCCACCATTTAACCATCAAGGGGCAATGTCCTCATTTGTATCACTTTACGGCTGGAATCAGTAATATAATAATGGTTTGCTGAGTCTAAGCTCACAGGGGTGACGGCTGGGGGACCTGAAAACTTTCTCCTGCTTCTGTTTGTTCTAAAGGATGTTCTTGTGCCTTCAGAAAGGCAGTGCCAGTCCACTGTGATATTTACTTTAATATTGATAATGTTGTGAGCTCCGGGCTTTTTTCTTTCATCAAGCCAAACTCAAGACCCCTCAGGCCTATTCTCGAAATGAAAGGTGTCCTAGAGCGATTGAGCGTGCATTTATCATCCTCTCACTGCCATATCTCCATCACCTCCAGGAAGAGCTGTGCGTTTGCGCTAAGGAGGTGCGTTCAACGCCGGCTGCAGACGCCGTCTCTTTCTTTAGGTTTGACTGACACCTAGTGGTAAGGTTCTGAACTGTTTCGTTCCGAAATGACTCGCAAGTTCTGCCTGTCTGAACACGCCGCTACGCCTATGGATACGAAAATGTCATCAACTGAATGTGCTCTGTCCCTGTGGAAGACCATCAGGACAATCAGATGAAAATTTCTGGGTGATCTGCCGTCTTCTCATCGCAGCTTCCGTGCAGCATTCACTTTTGACACAATGGCTCAGCTTTAACTTTCATATTCTATGACTCCCAAGAAAGTTAGTTTTCTATTCAGTGACACTGGTGGCATTTAACATGAAAAGAGGTCCATTTTGTTTCAAGTAAGCAATGCTGCTACAATACAATACATACAATAAATAAATAAACCGCATTTGATGTCATTGACAGTAATGATCTGGTGGTTGGACCAGGTGGGGGGGAAGCCACCGCGCGGACCTGGCAGGCCCAAACACTTAGTGAGGGTCTGTTGGGAACGCTTGGTGGAGGAACCCGTCAGGCTGGTCTTCAACTCCCACCTCCGACAGAGCTTTGATTGTGTTCCGAGGGAGGTAGGGGACATTGAGTCAGAATGGGCCAAGTTTCGCTCCGCCATTGTCGAGGCGGCTGTCACAAGCTGTGGCTGCAAGGCCACTGGTGCTGGTCGTGGCGGTAATCCCCGTACCCGATGGTGGACACCAGAGGTGAGGGAAGCCGTCAGGCTGAAGAAAGAGGCCTACAGGTCATGGCTGGTCTGTGGGTCTCCGGAAGCAGCTCACCGGTGCAGGTTGGCTAAGCAGGTTGCGGCCGCGACAGTCGCGGAGGCAAGAACTCGGGCATGGGAGGAGTTCGGTGAGGCTATGAAGAAAGTGATTAAGCCGTTGCTTAAAAAACCATCACTGGATCCTGTCGTATTAGCAAATTATAGGCCAATATCCAACCTTCCTTTTATCTCTAAAGTTCTTGAGAAGGTGGTGGTGATTCAGTTACTGGAGCACCTGCAGAGGAACAGCCTGTTTGAGATGTTTCAGTCAGGCTTTAGAGCTCATCACAGCACAGAAACAGCACTTCTTACTAAGTTACTAATGATCTTCTCATAGCTTCAGATCATGGACTGGTCTCTATGCTGGTTCTGCTGGATCTCAGTGCTGCTTTTGATACAGTTGATCACAGCATCCTGTTACATAGACTGGAACATATGATTGGGATTAAAGGGACAGCACTAGACTGGTTTAGATCATATTTATCTGATAGATACCAGTTTGCTCATGTCCATGGTGTTCCCTCCTCATACAGTAGGGTTAGCGAAGGAGTTCCTCAAGGTTCTGTACTTGGACCAATCCTCTTCACCTTGTACATGCTTCCCTTAGGGAACATTATTCAGCAGCATGGGATAAATTTTCATTGTTATGCTGATGACACTCAGCTTTATTTATCCATGAAACCAGAGGAGACAGAGAAGTTAGTGAAGCTCCAGACCTGTCTTAAAGACATAAAGTCGTGGATGTCTTCAAATTTCCTCCTCCTTAACCCAGGAAAAACTTAGGTTATGGTGTTTGGTCCTGAACGTCTCAGGGATAGATTAGCTCATATGATCACTCTAGATGGTATCTCATTAACATCTAGTCTCTCTGTGAGGAATCTAGGAGTAACGTTTGATCAAAATCTCTCCTTCAACTCACACATCTCTAGAAGTGCCTTTTTTCACCTGAGGAACATCACAAAGATTAGGAAGCTACTGACGCGGCATGATGCTGAAAAGTTAATTCATGCTTTTGTAACTTCCAGGCTGGACTATTGTAATTCTTTATTATCAGGGTGTCCAAACAACTCTTTAAGAAGCCTCCAGTTGATCCAAAATGCTGCAGCCAGAGTTCTGACAGGTATTGACAAAAGAGATCACATAACTCCTCTAATGGCGACCCGTTGGGGATCCCGTTGGCTGCGCGTTGAATTTAGAATAATTTTTAAAAACCCTTCTTTTGACCTACAAGGTCCTCAGAGGCCTAGCTCCATCCTACCTGGAGGAGCTAGTGATACCTTATCAGCCCAATAGACCGCTCCGCTCTCAGATGCTGGTCTACTTGTGGTTCCCAGAGTTTCTAGGAGTAGAGTAGAACATGATCACCTAGTAGTAGGAGTAGAACATGATCACCTGACAGGCCTCTGTCACCCCACTGGGTCATGGTTTCCTCTCCTCTCCTCTCCTTTCCTCCTCCTCATCAAGCAGTTATGCTGATTCTTGTGTAGTTTTTCTGCTCCCCCCCCCCCACCCTCTATTCATTTACAGGTAACGCCGCCTTCGGAGCTGCATGATGACCTCCAGCCCCGCTGACCCATTGTATAGTGTATTTTTGTGTGTGTTTCTGTGCTCTGTGCCTCTCCTCGTCCTCTCCTCTCCTCTCCTCTCCTCTCCTCTCCTCGCCTCTCCTCTCCTCTCCTCTCCTCTCCTCTCCACTTCACTTCCTCTCCTCTCCTCTCCTCTCCCTCCTCCCTCTCCCTCACCTTTTCCCTCCTCTCCCTCTCCTCTCCTCTCCTCTCCTCTCCCTCTCCTCTCCTTCCTCCCTCATCAAGCAGACTAGTTTATGCTGATTCTTGTGTAGTTTTTTCTGCTCCCCCCCCCCCCACCCTCTATTCATTTACAGGTAACGCCGCCTTCGGAGCTGCATGATGACCTCCAGCCCCGCTGACCCGTTGTATAGTGTATTTTTGTGTGTGTTTCTGTGCTCTGTGCCTCGCCTCTCCTCTCCTCTCCTCTCCTCTCCTCTCCTCTCCTCTCCTCTCTCTCCTCTCCTCTCCTCTCCTCTCCTCTCCTCCTCTCCCACTTCCTCTCCCTCCCTCTTCCCCCCCCCTCCTCCCTCTCCTTTCCCCTCCCTCTCCCTCTCCTCTCCTCTCCTCTCCTCTCCTCTCCTCTCCTCTCCTCTCCTCTCCTCTCCTCTCTTCTCTTCTCTTCTCCTCTCCTCTCCTCTCCTCTCCTCTCCTCTCTCCTCCCTCTCCCTATCCCTCTCCTCTCCTCTCCTCTCCTCTCCTCTCCTCTCCTCTCCTCTCCTCTCCTCTCCTCTCCTCTCCTCTCTCTTTACCCAGCAGGAGGGTCCCCCTACATGAGCCTGGTCCTGCTCAAGGTTTCTTCCTGTTAAAGGGGAGTTTTTCCTTGCCACTGTTGCTTGTCTGGGGTTAGGCCCTGGGATTCTGCAAAGCACCTTGAAACAATTTTGATTGTATAGGACGCTATATAAATAAAGATTGATTTGATTTGATTTGATTTGATTTGATTTGATTTGATTTGATTTGATTTGATTTGATTGATTTGATTTGATTTGATTTGATGACTTTCGGTCTGGTGGAAGGTCCCTTGATAAGGGCCATCCAGTCCCTGTACCAAAGGAGCAGGAGCTTGGTCCGGATAGCCGGTTGTAAGTCGGACTCGTTCCCAGTGAGGGTTGGACTCCGCCCAGGCTGCCCTTTGTCACCGGTTCTGTTCATAACTTTTATGGACAGAATTTCTAGGCGCAGCCGGGGAATGGAGGGTGTCGAGTTTGGTGGGCGGAAGATCTCGTTGCTGCTTTTTGCAGATGACGTGGTTCTTCTGGCACCTTTGAACAGGGACCTCCAACAAATGCTGGGACGGTTCGCGACCGAGTGTGAAGCGGCAGGGATGCGGATCAGCAACTCTAAGTCAGAGTCCATGGTCCTCGCTCGGAAAAAGGTAGAGTGCCTTCTCCGGGTTGGGGAGGTGGTCCTGCCCCAGGTGGAGGAGTTTAAGTATCTCGGGATCTTGTTCATGAGTGAGGGTAGGATGGAACGTGAGATTGACAGGCAGATCGGAGCGGCGTCAGCAGTGATGCGGGTGCTTAACGGATCCGTCGTGGTGAAGAAGGAGCTGAGCCAGAAGGCAAAGCTCTCGATTTACCGGTCGATCTACGTACCAGTCCTCACCTATGGCCATCAACGTTGGGTGATGACCGAAAGAACGAGATCGTGGATACAAGCAGCTGAAATGAGTTTCCTCCTCAGCCTTAGAGATAGGGTGAGAAGCTCGGACCTCCAGGAGGAGCTCGGAGTAGAACCGCTGCTTCTCCACATCGAGAGGAATCAGTTGGGGTGGCTCGGGCATCTGGCTAGGATGCCTTCCAGACACCTCCCTTTAGAGGTGTACCGGACATGTCCCACCGGGAGGCGGCCCCATGGCCGGCTCAGGACTAGGTGGAGAGATTATATCTCTCGCCTGGCTTGGGAGTGGCTGGGGGTTCCCCCGGGGGAGCTGATGGAAGTGGCTGGGGAGAGGGATGTCTGGGCATCCCTCCTGAAGCTGCTGCCCCAGCAACCCGGATCCGGATAAGCGGGAGAAAACGGAACGGAACAGAACGGATCTGCTTCACCAGTGTAACAACCTCATATAACCTAACAGAATTGCATAGGACATCTTCTGTACAGGTCCTTTTATTTTCACTGGATGCTTGAATCTCTTATATATATATACTGCTCACAAAAATTAAAGGAGCACTTTAAAGAAACACATTAGATACATCAGATCTCAATATGAAGTTGGATATCTATACAAATAACGACAGGGCAGTGTCTTAGGAACAAAAGGATGCCAAGTCTTTTAATGGAAATAAAAGTTTTCAGCCTACAGAGGACTCAATTGTGTAGACACCATAAAATCAGAGTGAAATGAAGATGTGGCAGGCTAGTCCATTTTTTCCAAAACTTAATTTCTGCAACTCAAAAGGCTTTTCAGTATCTTGTGTGGCCCCCATGAGCTTGTATGCATGCTTGACAACGTCGCGGCATGCTCCTAATGAGACAACGGATGGTGTCTTGTGGCATTTCCTCCCAGATCTGTGTGAGGGCATCCCTGAGCTGTTGTACAGTCTGAGGAGCAACCTGGCGGCGCCTAATGGACTGAAGCATAATGTCCCAGAGATGTTCTATTGGGTTTAAGTCGGGGGATTGTGAAGGCCATTCAATTGTTTCAATTCCTTCATCCTCCAGGTACTGCCTGCATACTCTTGCCATGTGAGGCCGGGCATTGTCGTGCATTAGGAGGAAACCAGGACCTACTGCACAAGCGTAGGGTCTGACAATGGGTTCAAGGATTTCATCTCGATACCTTATGGCAGTCAGAGCACCATTTCCTAGGCAATAGAGGTCTGTGCGTCCCTCCATGGATATGCCTCCCCAGACCATCACTGACCCACCACCAAACCTGTCATGTTGAACGACGTTGCAGGCAGCGTAACGTTCTCCTTGTCTTCTCCAGACTCTTTCACGTCTATCACAGGTGCTCAGGGTGAACCTGCTCTCGTCTGTGAAAAGTACAGGGCGCCAGTGGCGGACTTGCCAATTCTGGTGTTCTTGAGCAAATGCCAGTCGAGCTCCACAGTGCTGGGCAGTGAGCACAGGGCCCACTACAGGACGTCGGGCCCTCAGGCCACCTTCATGAAGTCTGTTCCTGATTGTTTGGGTAGAGACATTCACACCAGTGGCCCTCTGGAGGTCATTCTGTAGGGCACAAGCAGTGCTCAGCCTGTTCCGCCTTGCACAAAGGAGCAGGTATCGGTCCTGCTGAAATCTCCTCCATGTTCTGGAGATTGTGCTGGGAGACACATTAAACCTTCTTGCTGCAGCACGTGTGGATGTGCCATCCTGGAGAAGTTGGACAACCTGTGCAACTTCTGTAGGGTTAAGGAATCGCCTCATACTGCCAGTAGAGATAATTACGCAAGCTAAAATCAGCACGAGTGGAAAATCAGCCAAAAAAGATCAAGAGGGAGAAACTTGAAATGACCTCCACATGTAAAACCAGTCCTGTTTTGAGGGTTTTCTAATTGTTGCCACTGAAGTGCACCAGTTGTTAATTCCATGAACACCAATACAGCTGAAATTGATTAACAAGGCCCTCAGCTGCTTAACCAACCAGAAAATTATCAGGCAGGTTTAATTCAATTCATGCCAGGCCCAATAAAAAAAGTGTTCCTTTAATTTTTGTGAGCAGTGTATATGTGTGTGTGTGTGTGTGTGTGTGTGTGTGTGTGTGTGTGTGTGTGTGTGTGTGTGTGTTTTGAGACTGACTCGTTGACTGGTATATATATATATATATATAAATCTCTAGGGGGTCTGAGGGTTCTGTACAGGATCTTAGCTGTTCCTAGGACTTCTGGACAGAGATCTCTGATGTGGTTCCTGGTATCTGTTGGAGCCATCTCCTCAAATGGTGGGTTACTGCCCCTAGTGTCCCAATCACTACTGGGACCACTGTTGCCTTCACACCCCACATTCTCTCTATCTCCTCTTTCAGCCCTTGGTATTTTTCCAACTTCTTGTGTTCTTTCTTCCTGATGTTGCTACAGTATCACTTGGGGTTGCTACATCTATCAGCACCACTGTCTTCTTGTCAGTCTGGACCTGGAAGTCCCATAGGATCTTGGCCTGCTTGTTCTCCACCACTTTCGGGGGTGTCTCCCACCTGGACCCTGGGACCTCCAGTCCACACTCAGTGCAGATGTTCCTGTACACTAGATTAGATTAGATTCAACTTTATTGTTATTGCACATGTACAGGTACAGAGCAACAAAATGCAGTTTAGCATCTAACCAGAAGTGCAAAAGAAGCAGCAAGTGAGGATAATAACTTAATAAATACAGTATGGCGGTTATTTTACAATTGTTTACCAGGTTGTGCTATAAACATATTTTACAGATGGTGTTTACATTAAATGCCTTGGACTATAAGTGCAGGAGCTATTTAGCTATTTACATAAGATAGAGGAGATGTGCAAATTATAAATTACGTGTATACAGATACAGATGATAAAGTGCATGAGTGCGCAGGACAGGTTTAAACAGTAGCTACATTGGTTACTAAGCTAGTGAGTTGTTGTGTAGACTGCTGTAGTGTAGTGAGGTGTGGAGTGGAGTGTGTAAGGGTCAGCAGGAGTTCAACAGGGACACGGCTCTGGGGAAGAAGCTGTTCCTCAGTCTACTGGTCCGAGTCCTGAGGGTTCTGTAGCGCCTCCCAGAGGGCAGGAGGGAAAATAGTCTGTGGGCGGGGTGGGAGGAGTCCTTGAGTATGCTGCGTGCTCGATGCAGGCAGCGCTTCCTCTGGACATCTCCGATGGCAGGGAGTGTAGTCCTTGTGATGCGTTGGGCAGTTTTCACCACCCTCTGCAAGGCCTTGTGCTCAGCGATAGTGCAGCTTCCATACCAGACTGACACGCAGTTGGTCAGGATGCTTTCTATCGCACAGCGATAGAAGTTCACCAGGACAGCCGAGGATAGCTGGTTCCACTATGACAGCCCCCTGGTTATGCCACTCTATGTCTGCCTTGCCTGCCAACATCTTGCATCCTGCTGTGATATGCGGGGCTGTCTCAGGGGCGACTCCACACAGCCTACACCTGGGGTCTTGTCTGGTATGGTAAACCCCAGCCTCTATTGCTCTGGTGTTCAGGGTCTGTTCTTCCATGAGTAGTGCCTCTGTGCCGTCTTTCAGTCCAGCCTTTTCCAGCCACTGGTATGTTTTCTTGATATCTGCCACTTTCTCAATTTGTCGGCGGTACATATCATGCAGGGGCTTGTCCTTTCATGATAGCCCCTCGGGTTCCTCCTCCTTGGTGGGCTTTTGTTGCCTGAGTCATTCACTCAGCAGTTGGTCAGTGAGGGCCATCTTCTTGATGTACTCTCGGAGGCTTGTTGTTTCCTCCTGGACAGTAGTTCGGACACTTACTAGTCCTCGGCCCATTCCTTTCACTTTGTGTACAACCTCAGGACGCTGAACTTGGGGTGAAACCCTCCATGCATGGTGAGGAGCTTCCGTGTCTTAAATTCAGTGGCTTTTATCTCTTCCAGAGTATTGTGCCAGCAGGATATCTGATTACTGGCAGGGCATAGGTGTTTATGGCCTGGATCTTATTCTTACCATTCAGCTGGCATTTCAGGACCTGCCTTAACCTCTGTAGGTTTTTGACTGTGGCTGACCTCCTAGTTGCATCCTCATGGTTACCATTTGTCTGCGGGATCCCCAGGTATTTGTAACTGTGCTGCACATCTGTAATGTTCCTTTCAGGTAGTTCAACCCCATCAGTTGCGAACACCTTTCCTCTTCTAGATATCATCCGTCCACATTTATCTAGTCTGAATGCCATCCCAATGTCTTTGTTATAGATCCTAGTAAGGTGAATCAGGGAGTCAATGTCATGCTCATTCTTGGTATACAGCTTGATGTCATCCATGTAAAGGAGGTGGCTGATGGTTGTTCCACTTCGGAACTGGTACCCATCACCACTCTTTGTGATGATCTGGCTGAGGGGGTTTCGGCCTATGCAGTAACATGTTCTCTGCCCTGCTCCACAAACCCTGACGCAGACCTTGTTGTATGTGTGTGTGTGTGTGTGTGTGTGTGTGTGTGTGTGTGTGTGTGTGTGTGTGTGTGCGTGCGTGTGTGTGTGTATGTATGTATGTATCAGGAAGAAGGAACACAAGAAGCAGGTGAAGTGCTCAAATCAAATCAATCTTTATTTATATAGCATCTGAAACAATTTTGATTGTAAAAGATATATATATAAAATCTCTTCCTCGCCCTCCTGGGTGGTGCCTCCTTCCTTTAGACTTGGGTTTACCAGACTTGGGTCTCTACCAGAGGCCTGGGAGTCTGAGGGTTCTGCGTAGGATCTTAGCTGTTCCTAGGACTGCGCTCTTCTGGACAGAGATCTCTGATGTGGTTCCTGGTATCTGTTGGAGCCATTTACTCAGGTTGGGTGTTACTGCCCCTAGTGTCCCGATCACCACTAGGACCACTGTTGCCTTCATGCCCCACATTCTCTCTATCTCCTCGTTCAGCCCTTGGTACTTCTCCAGCTTCTCGTGTTCCTTCTTCCTGATGTTGCTATCACTCGGGATTGCTACATCTATCACCACCACTGTCTTTCGGTGTTTATCCACCATCACTATGTCAGGCTGGTTGGTCACCATCATCTTGTCAGTCTGGATCTGGAAGTCCCACAGGATCTTTGCCTGCTTGTTCTCCACCACTTTCGGAGGTGTCTCCCACCTGGACCCTGGGACCTCCAGTCCATACTTAGTGCAGATTTTCCTGTACACTATCCCAGCCACCTGGTTATGCCGCTCCATGTCTGCCTTGCCTGCTAGCATCTCCACACAGTCTGCACCTGGGGTCTTGTCTGGTATGGTAGAGCCTGGCCTCTATTGCTCTGGTGCTCAGAGCCTGTTCTTGTGCAGCCATGATTAGTGCCAATTTGTCGGTGGTACATTCCATGCATGGGGTTGTCCTTTCATGATAGCCCCTCAGGTTCCTCCTCCTTGGTGGGCTTTTGTTGCCTGAGGCATTCACTCAGCAGTGGGTCAGTGGGGGCCATCTTCTTGATGTATTCTTGGAGGCTTGTTGTTTCCTCCTGGACAGTAGTTTGGACACTTACTAGTCCTCGGCCCCCTTCCTTTCTCTTCGTGTACAGCCTCAGGACGCTGGACTTAGGGTGAAACCCTCCGTGCATGGTGAGGTGCTTCCGTGTCTTGATGTTAGTGGCTTGTATCTTCCAGTGGCCAGGGTATTATGCCAGCAGGGTATCTGATTACTGGCAGGGCGTAGGTGTTTATGGCCTGGATCTTGTGCTTACCATTCAGCTGACTTTTCAGGACCTGTCTTAACCTCTGCAGGTATTTGGCTGTGGCTTACCTCCTAGCTGTCTCCTCATGGTTACCATTAGTCGATGTCATGCTCGTTCTTGGCATACAGCTTGATGTCATCCATGTAGAGGAGGTGGCTGACGGTTGTTCCACTTCGGAACTGGTACCCATCACCACTCTTTGTGATGATCTGGCTGAGGGGTTTAGGCCTATGCAGAACAGCAGGGGGGACAGAGCATCTCCTTATATACAGTATATATACAGTATATATATATATATATATATATATATATATATATATATATATATATATATATATATATATATATATATATATATATATATATATATATATCAGTGGTGGGCCGTCAGGGCCTGCAAGGCCTTCTCTGCTGGCCTAAAAATATCTGAATCACAGACTGATGTTAATTATATTTTCAAAATATAATTAAAATATTATTTTGTCCATGAATATGTATTAAATAATTCCAAATGGTCTGTCCGCTTCCTTTCATTGCTAGTCCCCTGGTTGCGCTGCTTCCAGACGTGTATTTTCATATTCAAGCATTTAACCAATCACATTGCAGCCACTATTTGTTGCCAGGGTCAAAGAAATCTGCCTGGAGGCCTTCACAATCAGTTCTGCGGGCCCTGTAGCATAGAAAAAATGTCGATCAAACTGTTGCTTCAACCAATCAGATTTTGAGTTGGCGACCCCAAGGCCTTCTAGCAGGCGTAGGAAACGTCAGCGTATTCACACGCTTTGATTGGATAGTCAGAGAGTGTACGAGCCAGAGCTAGCAAACTGCATTTGTAGCGAGCTGCACAAGCAAAGATATTGTTGTGTTGATTTAATAGCTGTTTTGTCAACCCACAATGGCTGAAGTAGGAGAAGAAATGGATTTGGTTACAGATTTACTGTCAAAGCCATTTTCAAGATGGACTTTTCAAGAAAAGCTGGACGTTGTTAAGCAAGGTCGGGCAACTCCGAAGCTAGCAAGCCTGTAGCAACCGGGAAAAGGATTTGTCTGCCACTTTCAGTCCACTAACTACGAGCGGTACTCCTGGCTCACAGGCTCCGAGGAACGCTGCAAATTGTATTGCTGGGAGTGCTTGTTATTTGCCACTGATCGACATGGTGTTTGGAGCCACACTGGATTTGTAAATTTGACTTGCCTAACCAAGGCAGCAACGAGGCATCAAAGCACTGCACTTACAAGCAACGGTGCTTTCCAAAACTTTTGGGGAAACCAGAGTGGATCTACAGCTGAGCGAGCAAGTGTGCAGGGAAACGGAGCTCCGCAACGAAAAGGTGAAGAAAAATAGGGAAACCTTAAAAAGACTGATAGACTGTGTTTGGCGGTGACCATCCCCGTGTCTACTGCTTCTGTTGAACGGACATTCTCAGCCCTAAAGCGAATTAAAACGTATGCCAGAAATACGACAGGGCAGGCTCGACTTTCAGCATTAGCTTCGATGGCGATAGAAAAGGACTTCTTGATGTAAGAGAGTAATTGAAATCTTCTTGAGGAAAGAAAGGAGGATGGATTTTGTGTACAAATAATCAGGATTTTTGGTGAGTAAAATCAAAAGTCCGGATTATTATACTAAAATGTTGCTATATTCCTAAATAATTTAGCGTGTTGGGGAGGGTCAGTGTGGGGATTTCCCAGCATGCTTTGTGGCAGTGTGTCAGTGGGTTCAGGTTGGTGTTAACCCTGTTTTTGTTCATTGTAAATGTTATCTTTTGCAACTTTCAATGGTAGTGTTCTATTTATTGAGTTCTGGTTGTTGATGTATTTAATTACTGTTTTAATTACTGTTTGCACTTGCACACCATAAACTAGGTTATGTGTGTGATCGAAGACCTCCCTTCGTTCACATGTCTTCACTTGAGTGATTAATAAAGTGACTCTATTCTGCAGCAGAACTGCAGAATAAGCAGGCAGAAGACTGTGTCTGAGTTCTTCCGCAACCTAAAGACCTAGCTTGTCACAATAATATTTCAATTTTATCAGGTTGTTTTGATGCTTTTTTTTTTATGTGTGTTGCAGTAGAAGTTTTATAGCCATAAAACAGTTATTGAGGGTTGGATTGATTCAGACGAGCACTAGGTGTGAAATGCACGGCCCGCCACTGATAGATATATATATATATATATATATATATATATATATATAAGAACTGGATGGCTTTGGGTAAAATATGCAGGTAATGTTGGCATATATATGTATATGCCACTGATAGAGATATATATATATATATATATATATATATATATATATATATATATATATATATATATATATATATATATCTCTATCAGTGGCATATACATATATATATTTACACCAAGGAGAGATATAGATATAGATATCCATGAGAGAGGGGGGACTGACTGGTTTTCTGAACGGGGTCGCTTCTCAGGGCTGCCGCCAGATGGCGCAATGACTCGTATTTCTTCACCTCACCAGCCCACATACCAGCCGTCATGCGGGTCACGTGACTCCTCTGTCAGAAGACAGCATGGCGGACATGCATGTGGAGTCGCGAAACAAATCCTGTGGTTTTTCCGGCTAAGCCTCCTGAAACACCGATACCGAGGGCAGAGCCTGGTCGGTTGGTCCGAGCCGTGAGCAGAATGGACGCGGACAACAAGCTACAGTTCCCGTCTCTACCCGTGACCAAAGAGGAGCTTCTGGTGAGCCTGTTAGCAGCCTGTTAGCTGATGTGTGTGAGGCTAATCTGAGCTCTCACTTCACCGTCCCTCAGCTTTTACTGCTCATCGGGTAGAAACTGTGCATTTCAAGTTTGATCCGTGAAACTAAACTACTTGTGATGATCGAGCCCGAACATTACCTGCATATTTTACCCAAAGCCATCCAGTTCTTGTTTCTCTCCTTGTTTGAGGGTGAAAATTAATCGAGTTACTTGAATGTCAAGAAAGTGAAGTTGATTCATGTTTGGTTGGTTTCACTCTGCAGGACTGGGTTTATCCAATGAGACGAGAAATGCAGGTATGTTGAACGTCGTCATCGGTAAATCCAAATTAATATTTTGCCCTGTCTGCTCTCCAGTTGCATTTCCTGAAACGTGAACAAAAAGTATACGATCTAATACAGAAACTGAATTCTATGTTAGATTTGGGAGAACTTACTGGAAGCATGACTGACGGTGTTGTTATCAGCCCCTGTTCTTCCTATCTCAAGTCCAAATTATGCTTTATGCACTTTTATCAGCTTCATGTCCTGCTGCCTATAGACCAGTTTCAGAGTGCTTAAAGAAACAAATTCATGTAAATCTAACCATGCAGACCTTGACCTCAGTGCAGGTTTCACATGTAAGCTGTGGACTAGAGATGCACATAAATCCAGCTTTAACAATACATTTATTTAAAACTCTAAATCAGTTGATTTTCTGCACTAAAAGTCACTCAACCTTGAGATTCAAGATTTACTTTACTCATCCCCATAGGGAAATTGAATTGTAGTAGCAGCCTAAACATTAATTAATATAACTGTAGTGTAGGTTTTGTGTTTACAAAGTATAGAAATAGAATAAATAAAATACAAATAAGATTAGAATGTTATAAGCATATATACTGCATATACAGTGTTATATATATATATTATAAGCATATATGCATGAATATAGAATACAATAGAAATAAAATTACAACATAAACAGTAAACAATTATTGGTTTGGATGAATTATAGAGTCTGATGGCGGACGGCATAAATGACTTCCTGTACCGTTCCTTCGAGCAGCGAGGCTGCAGGAGTCTGTTGCTGAAGCTGCTTCTCAGTTTGTCCACTGTGTTATGGAGGGGGTGGGAGGGACTGTCCATGATTGTCCGCAGTTTCAACACCATCCTGTCCCTCACCACCTCGTCCAAGTTTGCAAGATTACAGCCAACAACAGACCCTGCCATTTTAATGAGTTTGTTGAGTCTGTTGGCATCCTTAGCTTTAATGCTTGCTCCCCAGCACACTACAGCAAAGAAGATGGTACTAGCCATGACAGACTGACAGAACATGTGGAGCATCCTGCTGCAAACACTGAAGGACCTGAGTCTCCTGAGGAAGTAGAATCTGCCCATGGCCTTCTTGTAAACAGCATTGGTGTTTGTGGACCACTCCAGTTTATTGTCCAGCTGAACACCCAGGAACTTGTAAGATGGGACTATTTCCACATCTTTTCCACTAATGCAGACTGGGGAGGGTGGGGACTTGCTTTTACTGAAATCCAACACCATCTCCTTCGTCTTGGTCACGTTGAGCTGCAGAAGGTTCTCCCTGCGCCACCTAACAAAACTCTCCACAAGGTCCCTGTATTCATCCTCTTGTCCATTCTCACTCAGCCGACTATGGCTGTGTCGTCCGGGTACTTCTGGAGGTGAAATGTCTCAGAGTGGTACTGGAAGTCAGCTGTGTAGGTGGTGAACAGAAAGGGGGACAGCACAGTTCCTTGTGGAGCCCCTGTGTTGCTCATCAGGGGGTCGGACATACAGCTCCGCATTCTCACAAACTGTTCGACCTGTCAGGGATGCCTCGATCCAAGAAACAAGGGGAGCATCCATCTGCATGTTCTCCAACTTAGCCCTCAGCAGTCTTGGTTGGATGGTGTTGAAGGCAGAAGAGAAGTCAAAGAACATGACCCGCACTGTGGTGTTCAGGCACTGTGGTGTTCAGGCTCCCTACATTCCATCACTGTGGAGAGTGGACTTAAGGGAGGCATGATTGAAGTCTCCTGTGATGAGAATAAAGGCTCCGGGATGTTTAGTCTGCAGGTCAGCCGTAACAGAGTGAATAACGTCACAGGCCGTGTTCGCTTTACCAGTCGGAGGAATATAAACGGTGATGGCGATGACATTAGTAAACTCCCGTGGCAAATAGTATGGACGGAGTCCGATAGCAATAAGTTCCACGTCAGGACTGCACACGCGCTCCTTGACGTGAATATACTCCGGGTTGCACCACCTGTTGCTAATGAACACGGCAAGTCCCCCTCCTTTCTTCTTACCGGCTGCAGTGGTGTCTCGTTCCACTCGCACAGTGCTGAAACCAGCGATCATCACATTAGAGTCCGGTATCAGTCCGTGGAGCCATGTCTCTGTGAAAAACATGATACTGGCCTCTCTGTACTCCCTCTGTATCCGTGTGAGCGCCTCCCGCTCGTCCATCTTATTTGCCAGCGACCTGACATTCCCCGTTATGACCGCGGGGACGCAGGGTTTAAAATGTCGCCTCTTTATCCTCTGTTTAACTCCAGCTTTGCTCCCTCGTCGTTTCCTCTTCAGCTCCTTCGGGATTTGGGGCTTCTCTCCGACCACGAAGGATGGTGGTCTTAGAGCCATCAGCTGGTCTCGTGTGTAAACAATACCAGTCCGCTTCTCGGCACAGCTGATGGGGGCCGCGAATAATCCAAGCACCACAAAACAGAGAAAAAAGTATTCGAGCCTCCAAAACATGGTGTCTGAATACTCCAGTTGTAAAAGGAAAGAAAGAAAGTAACTACCAAAGAGCAAAGTATGTAAACAAGTGTAGCAAGCACTAAGAAAATTTTAAAAAGAACAATTAGGTGTAGGGAGCTGCTACTACTGGCTGCCGCCTGGAATAGCACCATTTGAGGTGGTTGGAAAAAAAGATCAACTTGTAAATAAAATGCTTTGATTTTCAACATTCCATTACCTGAGAGAGACATTTATTTGTGGAGCCTGAGAATATCATTTCATTTCCAGGAGATATTACCAGGTCTGTTTTTAGGTCCCTACTCTTCTGCAATGAAAAGCAAGGTAAACTCTTCACAGCTTTTAACAGCACTTCAACAATGTCCCGAGGTTCATTTGTGTTCTTTATCTTCATCTAGCTGCCAATTCTGGAGACACAGGGTGTAACACACATTGTGTGTGTCCGCCAAGACATCGAGGCCAATTTTATCAAGCCTAATTTCCCTCATACATTTCGGTAAGAACGGCAGTGCTCCTGGTTCCTTGTGTGAACAATGTTACAGCCTCCTGGGCTGAGAAGGTTTGAATCTTTGCAGATATCTTGTGTTGGATATTGCTGACAATCCAGTGGAAAACATCATCCGTTTTTTTCCAACTGTGAGTTCCAACCTTTCCTTCATCATCTACACTGGAATGTTGCAGAATTCACTTCCTGTTGTATTCTTCTGCCCACAGACTAAAGAATTTATTGATAGCTGCTTAGCAACCGGAGGTGAGGCTTGCAGCAGTCCAGTGGTCAATCACAAAGTCCAGTTGGCAACATGTGTAAAATAATAAGCAACATTTTCTCTTGTTTTGTAGGAAAGGTACTAGTTCATGGTAATGCAGGGATATCAAGAAGGTTGGTGTGTTTTTGTGGGTATTTATTACATTTGGTCTAATAACGTCCCTGAACGATTAATGAGAATAAAGCCGTGGGAGGAATATAAACCTTTCTTTAACCCTTTTTAAATGTGCTTCAGTGCTGCCTTAGTGATTGCGTACCTTATGGAAACATTTGGGATGAAGTACAGGTGAGGTTTGAGTGCTTGGTTTGTTTTTTTCTTATCTACATTAGAAATTGTGTTCAAATGTATTGTAAGAATGAGCAGACAGGTGTGCCTCTTTCATTCTACCGGAACTGTTTGTTGCAGTGAGAAGTGTTTTTTTTTCTTCCACATTAACAACACACTCAACTCTACAGGGAGGCTTTCAACCACGTCCAGGAAAGAAGGTTCTGCATCAATCCCAATGTGGGCTTTGTGCACCAACTACAGGCAAGTAGGCAGATGAGTGATGGTGCAAAAACACCTGATCTAGCAGCAACACACTGACTTTAGAGGAGCACATGTGTCTTTATAGGCCTGATCTGGACAACAAAGCAGTAGATTTATGAAACTTTTTTCTTTTATCAACTCAAACATTGTGACTCTTTTCTTTAGACTGAGTTTATCAGGTGTTCTTCTTCGGGGGGGTTGCTTTGTGTTCTACAAGATCTGTTGATAATTTCAGTCAGTCTTAGGATAGAATAACACAGAAACCTGCTATTGACGGTGAGAAGTGTTAATGGTGGGTTTTGGCCATTTGAATATCCTGAAGGTCCATGAAAGCAACACAGTTGTAGTGTGTTCCACACCATCGGCATGACTTCAGAGGTCAAGGTCTGTTCAGCCGACAGGTCAGAGCAGCAGCAGCTGATTTCACATGACCCTGGGAGGTTTTTATCTGATCTCTGGAGCATCAGCAGCACAGCTGGTCATCACAGCTGCTGTGGTTCTTCGGCTCTCTGTGGCGCTTGAACCGACCACCTCACTGGTTGGAGCTCCAGTTTTCCCGAGCTTTGGCCTTAAAACTCTGGTTTCAGTCTCACTGGCGATTCACGGTGTGACCGTGGGCTTCGACATTCGGGTCTATCTGGTGTCGTGTCCATCTTCTAGCTTTGATTGTTACAAACAAAACCATCATTAATTTGGATTGTGAACATTCCTTTAAGTTTAACACAGGCTTTCTCACGACAGCATTTCTGTTCTTTATGGTATTTTCTGTTTTTGAAGGAATATGAAGCGATATACTTGGCCAAATTGACCATCAAAATGATGTCGCCGATGCAGCTGGGCAGATCCTTCTCCCTGCAGGCCGGAGTGGCAGGTTTGTGTAGATCTCCCCTCTTCAGCTCTGACCCACTTTAGTATCAGTCATTTGTGAAATGTTCCAATTCCAACAGAGTTTATCCAGTACCATCATTCCGTTAATCGCACGTGTCTCCCAGGACCATACAAGTGTCCAATCCCATTTAATTTAATTGTTCTTTTCGCAACACATTTCAATGATGTGATTAAGGTGTCCCTCAAGTCCAGACCCTCTCTTCCAAGTCCATTGTTGTGGTGTGCAGGGTGGCCTCTCTATGTTGAGGGTTGGGTCTGGTAACGTAGTGGGCTTGAACTCAATCCAGTGGTTTGTGGTTCCTGTTCTGAGATTATCTCACTGTCACAGATGAAGGTGTGATTTGTTAGGACTGACTGTTTAAATGACGTGGATGCCTTCTCTTTATTTCTCCCATACCAGGAAGCCGTAAAAGGAGCCTGGAGGAGGATGAGGACTTTGGAGCCATGCAGGTTGCAGCGGCACACAACAGATGAGCTTTGCTGATATTTAGCAGCGTGGCGTAGTGCACTCTGATCTTTTCTTTTTACATTTTTAATGGGATTAAAAATGTAAATATTTGAACTTTTTCTATGGGGTGGGGGTGGGGTTGCAGCAGGACCATTCTAGTCTGAGACATGGAGGACTGATAGGGATGGAACAAATCTGAACTTTTTTTCTGGAGCTGTATGCACTGAGGGGAGATTTTTTGCAGTTTTATAATATTTAAGCATTTTGCATTTTCAGTGGGACAGTATTGCAATAATGTTCTTCCAATACTTGAACACGTGTAGAAGACCAGAAAGAGGCAGTTAGAAAAAGGGAAGGTAATGAAGGAAGAGGAGAAGCAACGCCTTTATCTTGGGAGCGATAGAACTAATATGGAGCTTAATGTGGGAGTGAAAGAACTGGAAAAATAACAACTCACTGCTTAATAAACACAAGTCTGACTCCTTTAACTGGGGTTTTCTATTCAGGACACTTTTACCGCACATCTTTCCCACGGTAACGAACCATCAGGTCAAGGAGATGGACATGAAAGTGTGGCCACTCGTCACTGCTGTCAGGAGGACGGTGTAGTTCCAAACCCGAAGTGCTCCGATTTCACACTCGTAGCAGAGTAGCAGGCAGACGTTCACACCACAATAACCACAAATGCAGAGGAAATTATTAATAGCCATTACATATGCAAATAAATTACATAAATATCATCCCCATATCCAGAGTAACAACATTCTGAAGCAAAAAAACCATTTTTGTTTACAAAAGTCTGGACTTTTTTAAAAATACAGAGCATATTTTAGCAATTTCTAAATTGTCACATGGTAGAAACATAATATACTAGAAATATTTTAACAGTCAAACTCTTCCAGCAGCAACAAAACTAAATGGAATAATTCATCTTGAGTTTCCCCGCTGGTCAAATTAAAGACTGAAGCAGCTGATAAAGATGTGCTAAAAGAACAGACCTGTATCTCAGATTTATAGATCAATCTCTTCTCTAAACTCAATTTCTATATTTGTCAAAAAAAAAAAAAAAAACAGCCACTTATCCATCAGTGAAGTAACACATGATGACTTGAGGCCGATATCAGGGCTCCAGTGTGGCAAGGTAGCCTGTATTACTGATTCTGTGATGCAGGATGATGGCTTCTCATATTTGCTGCCCTTAAGGTTCTTCAGTGTTCATCTTAAGCATGAAGTCTTATTCCACCCCAAAAAGCAGGTTTATGGTGGTCAAGTCCTCAGTCAAAGAATCGACACTGCATGTAGGTTTCAGCTGAAGCCTTGTAGCCAAACTTTTGATAGAAAGCCGTGTTTTGGGAAGAACATTCCAGTGTGACTTTGTAGCACTTCAGCTTGTTGCTGAGAAGAGTCAAGGTTGAAACTAACCTGTGGGAGATGTGAGAGACAGCGACACCTTCATTTAACAGCACAAACTTTAAGAAAATATTTTATGTGCACGCGAAAAGGAGATCAATCTCCCGTGTATGCAAGCTTACAGTTTGCCGAGCTGCTTCCCTCTGCACACATTGCTGACTACCACTTCTTCCACTCGGCCTCTCTGCAGACAGAACAGGCTTTCTTTCAGACACCCAGGTCTCATTAAACACCATCACACTGGATTTTAGTGCAAGTTCATCTTGACCCACTTAAAATAATCCCAGTATTTAGCTCTGTTTTCTCAGAAAAGTGCAGTATTGCTCTGGTTCTTGGAGCATTCGGGCTGGACTTCTGCATCCTGCTGCTCACAAAGGAAGCTTGGACTATGCTACAACTCTACATGTTTGTCAGTCAGGTGCCAGTCAGCTAAATATTTTAGAGGCTAAATATCAAATTGTTACTTTAGCACTTAACTAGCTATGAATTATATGTTGTTATTTTTCAGGTAAGGCACTATATTTGAAGCACTTTGTGAAGGTAGAAAATCTGAACTGTGTAGCTCTGCCCTCTGATCACACTCAACTAAACTCTTTGAAGCTGAGGGCACAAGCGTCACGGTCAGGATAGATGACCATCCAAGCATCCTCATAATGCTGCCTGCAACGTACTTCCACGTCTTTTATTAAATGACTGTTGGATTTACCTTTGCACATGCGTGGATATATTTATGCTCTGTAATTAAGGTGGCTGTTGCAACAATTTCTCCCAGATTTGTGTCTTCCACCACGATGATGTAGTAGTCTCCAGTTTTCTTCATGTGCTCAAACTTTTCTGGATGCCAACACACAAGATAAAGGTAAGATGGAGCCAATTTATTTTGCCAAATGTAGGATACAGTTTTAAAAATGTGTGTACAGTGTGACTGACTTAGGAACTGCTCTGCTGTGACATCACCAGTCTGAGTGAGCTCAGCCAAAACCTTGAAGAATCCTGGAACACAGAACATGGAAACAACTAGGAGTCATTGTCATCCATCTCTTGTGACTCATCCAGTTAAGAGGAGGCTAAATGCTTTCCCAAACAATCTACCGGTTTCTGAGTATATAACTTAGTTTAATCCAAGTAGTATTATCCAAAGTGTTGGACTCACCCCGGTTGAAGTCAGCCGTGCAGAGTGGCCGCAGCACCAAGCCTTCTCCTGGACAAGAGGGGGAGATAGGGGGAGAGAAGGATACCGTGCTGCTACTCCAGTCTAAATCCTGAAGCAGGGAGGGATCAAAAAGTGGAGTCTCGTCCAACAGCATTCTACAATATCTGTCCAAGAGCAGCAACCAAACTGGTAAGTCCACACAAATAAAAAGATCAGGATGACGCAGAAAACCTTTCTAAGCTGCTGCAACAGTCCAATGATGTTGTCACTGCCTGGCAGGTGAACACAGAACTTTGACTTGACAAACACAACTTTACCAATAGAAAATGGCTAGAGAGGTGCAATAACCCTGGACAACCCAGATCCTGTCGGACAAGGATGTCCACCTGAAGGGGACAATAGTAATGTTCAGAAAGGTGGAGTCCAGACTACTGATTCTATTCCTTTTTAACCATAAGTCAATGTCCCTTTCTAAAAAACACCTCTGAACTTTTGGGTGGCACACAGAAATGATCTATTTCCGGGATTCCTGTCAGTAGTCAATATTCCACACTTGACTCATACATAGTAACAAAGGGCCAGGTGTAAACGCTAAATATTTAAATGTAAATCAACATCAATTACGCGGGTTTTGGATTAATGAATCAGACCGTTTAACAAGCACATTTCCAAAGACTTAAAGTCTTCCAAGATGTAATCGTAGCTGGTCTGCGTCGAGATGAGGCGATATTATAAACTTGATTGGCCCCACAGTGGGGAAAGTTCACCGGTTCAGGCGCTGCCATGTCCCCGCCTGTCGAAGCTCTATGAAGCGAGAAGCTACGCGGTTAGTCGGGATACCTCCACCTACCCACCATTAAAAACGGAGAGACACGCGTGGAGACGGTCTACTTCAGTTCCCGGAACGATAAGTCGCGCAGTAGATGCCGGTAAGACTGCTTTTCCCTGGGGTTGTGCTACATCATTCGGCGTGAGAGGGCGTCCACGGCTAATATTTGCTTTTCCACGATCAGTCAGCGTGACGTGGCAGAGGGCGACGCAGGCTGATGGCGTCAGAGTGCCACGACTGCGCTTCGGTCAGATCTTCGTGTTCACTCACTCACAATTGTACCACATTTCGTACAACTATTGTCACGCTCACTACCCGGCAAAAATGGAAACAACACAAAATATGTAATCGTTTAACCCAGATGTAAAACTAGATTTATATTCCAAATTGAGATTCTATGATACCTTAAATTGGGTTGAGCTGAAATATGAAAGAGTTGACAGAAGCGACTTATGTGCTGTATTGGTTTACTCAGCTAAAATTTCTATTAAGAACCATTTTTATCTTGGATTAAAACTTAAAAACACAAAACGTACAATTTAATATGAGTTAGAATGTTTAAAAGACACTCAGGTGTTTTGTTATATATTTTACTTTATTTCGAACAGGATCACGGTTATTGAGGAAGTGTTGAACTGATGCGCGATTGGTTGAGGTGGATGTTTTTTGGATAAGTGAAGATAAACGAGAAAGGGGTTGGGAAGACGCATGGCGCAGGTGGAAAGATCAATTAGCATAAGAGTCACTGTCTGTAGCATCAGTATATCTTTCTGTAATAATAATTTCAAAAAAGAGATTTGTCTCCTCGGCATTCTGTAAGTGAGTATTGGGGTTACACCTGTGTTTTTGTGCGGTCACGTTTCGAGTGGAAGCGTCATTATCGGCTGTGCCTTGCCGTTTCAACACAGGATCGTAAAGTCTTGCCTGTACCACTGCCATGGTGTGATTCCTAACCGTCTGGAGGTAGTCGTTGAGTGCCTGAGAGACTCCATCGTCCGTCTGCCCCTGAACATCGAACAACGGTACCGCCATGTAAACAGCCGCTCTTTGCGACTGAACTAAATCCGAGGAAACAGTTTTGTACATTTCGAGGATCGTTTGGAGTAGCCTGGATTTTTCCCCAAGCAGGCCTCAATTATTACTTTTGTTTTTGCCGGCTGTGTGTTGGGTGTGAATTCACTGGGGTGAGATAATGTAAAAGAAGAATTTTAGTTGTTAAAATTTGAGAACATGCATGGCTAAAAGTTATCTAATTTATTCTGGAAGTGTATTTTTCTTGTGATCAAGTTGACTGAGTGATTATTATAGCCTTTAGTTTAAAATTTTACCCCCAATTAGGATATTGTTTTTTTGAACAATATTTGATGTTTAAATAAATAAGTGATTCATTATGTTCCAGGACAACGGTATTAAACAAGGTATATTATCCCATATTTTATTTGCCAACTAAATTAATTTATTCAGAGCCCCACTGACATAGTTGTGAGAAGTGGGCTACATGATCAATTGGCTAAAGAAGACATTGAAGGAAATGGAACTAAGCCATTGTAAGTTTGTCACAATTTTTTTTTTAAAAATACATTTTGTTTTAAACGTCTTGAATCAAAAGGTGCTGTTTTTTTGTTTTGTTTTTTTAAATTAAATATTTTTCGTTTTATAACCAGAAATATGCAAAAAGGTAAAGTCATCGGTTGGACCAGGTGTCTCGAGATGGTGAGCCAGGAGGCGAGGGCTCGCATTGTCCAGTAAAATTGAGCTGCAGTTTGGCCAGTACCGGGGTCAAACGTTTCAGTGGCTCTTTCAGAATGATGTCGGCTATGCCTGCTGCATACTGGCATCTCACCTTAAAGAGTGAGAAGGCAGCGACGGGTCAGTCACCATTGTCTGACCACAAGGACGCTCTTGCGTCCTACGCAGAACCCTTTCCACAGATGGTGCTCTTGATCACCCTCCCCTCCTCGTCTCATGTAGTTTTTCTGCTTCTCTCCCTCCCCCTACAGGTATCGCCGCCTTCAGAGCTGCATGCTGACCTACTGACCTCCGACTCCGCTGACCCACTCAACTCGACCAGTAGCTTATTTTAATTAATATAATGTATTTCTGTATGTTCTACCTATTATCTCTCCTCCTCCTCACCAAGTAGACCAGTGATGTTATTTCTTGTGTAGTTTTTCTGCCCCCCCCCCCCCTTGTATTCATCTACACTGTAGATTCTACAGGTATCGCGGCCTTCGTAAACTGTATGCTGACCTCCGACCCCACTGACCCACCCAACCTGACTCTACCGGCAGCTTATTTTAATGAATATAATGTATTTCTATGTTCTACCTATTCTCTCCTACCTGTCCTCCCCCTTCTCTCTCTCTACCCAGCCGGCCATCAGCAGGAGGGTCCCACTATATGAGCCTGGTCCTGCTCAAGATTTCTTCCTGTTAAAGGGGAGCCTTTCCTTGCCACTGTTGCTTGTTGGGGGTCAGGCCCTGGGATTATGTAAAGCGCCTAGAAACAATTCTGATTGTAACAGTTGCTATATAAATATTGATTGACTGTTGCACTTGTTGTGTTCGGTTCCAGCCTATGAAGCACTTTGCCTTTTCATAGACACCAGCATCAGTACATACACTTGCAGCCTGAACCTCTCCATTCACAAAGTTGTCTACCTCAAAGCAGATTACCCCTGACCTCTGTTCATTGATGTACACCGAGGTTTCCTGCCACAGTGGTCAGCAGCTACCTATTCAGCAACAGATTCCTCCCCCTGATCAGTCTATGGTTGTTTTTAGGACTCTGTCCCTTTATGTTCTGTCCTTAAATGCAACCTAAATGCTGTAAAGGACAACTGTCTTGACACATCTGATGAATAAAGGGCAGTGTTTTCTCATTGAAATCAGTTCTGTGACACAGCTAAAATCATTTGTCATTTCCTGGAAATATTGTCTTTAAAAAAAAGGGGGGGGGGCAGGCTTCAGCCAATAAGACAAAGCTTACAGGAGTCATACTGTTAAAAAGCTGTAGAAGCTTTCTTTATTGATTTCTCCATATTAACATATTTTACAAAACCTAGATTTACAGAAATTATCCACAACTAAACCATTTTGGATTTAGGCACAAAGTACAGAAAAGCTCATTTCAGAAAAAAAAAATCAGCTTTGTTTAAATTAAAAGGCTATAAATGATAAACCCACAAATACCAAAACATGAATATTTTAGGTCATTAAATAATTGTATTGATAGTAGATGTAAATCAAAACCTCTTCAATTGCTTATCCAGCTGCAAATAACTGAAATCTAAATCTGAAACTGAATCATCTTACAACTACAGTAAATATAGTGAAAATAAAAACACCCAATAAAAGTAACACTTTAGTTCATACTGGAGGTCTGCAGCCTCCTCTTTGGGAGAAAGTGGAAGGACAAAAGCATAAACATGTTGCACTAACCGAAGATCCAATACAGTTTTCATACTGACGGGATTGAGTGAAAGGCAAATGGATTACCTGTCGTGTCTTGAAGAAAGCTTCACTGCTCGGTTCTTGACCTGCGTGCAAGCCAGGAAATCTAATGAAGAACCCCAACATGATATTTGAGATACTGAGGGTGGGAGGTACTGCACTCAATGCTCAGAATGGTGTACAGCCTGTGCTGTTGCAGAGAACAGACTGTTGTTGTCAAGAACAGCCTCTGTTGCTTCAGAGAACAGCTTTAGAACAGATTTCCAGGCCTTTCTTACACAACAAATCCAGCCGTTTGCAGGGGAAGACGTAAAAGATAGACGCTCAGGGTCAGTAACACTTTGTTGCGGCAACATTCATACCCAACAGGAAGGCTGAACACTCCTAAAGTAATGTTCTCTTGAGCCAATGTAAGATGTACAACTGTCGTAAGTCAGCTGACCGAATTCTCAGCTGAAACCATTGACGTTTTTTCTTCCAGAATGCAGCACTTTGTGCCAAGAACACCACAAGAACTCAAGGCAGGACCCAAACACTTGTGCCAGGCCATACCCAACACCACTCTAATGAAACACTCTGCTGAATATGATGCATGCACTGCTCTCACACGCCAGTCCCAGGCACACAGATACGGGCTCCTCAATCAAGCTGCCATTGCAACGTGTGGCACAGCTATAAAATCAACCCAACACCTGCAGCCCTGCTGGTTTGATATAATGTAAATACTCTGGTATCAGCCAAATCAATAGTCCTGCTTCATTTTGGCAGCCCATCAGCTGTGCCCGTCTTGCTTCAGAATTACTGTTTTTTACTGGTCATAGCTGCACACCAAATGGGGAAACTAGGAGGTTATTTTTTCTAGGAATGCCTCTGCAGATGGTGATGGGAGGGGCAGAATCTTTAGGAGGTCTCAGACAGCAGGCTCCTGCTGATGTTGCATGCGTCTCTCTGCTGCTGTTGCCATGGTGCTTCTTCTCAACACAGTAAAATCCAGGTCCATGCCAGCATCATTCTCCAGTCCAGGCAAATCCTCTTCCTGGTCCTCTTGGCTCTTCAGGTATCTCCTTTCGGCAAAGAATATGCAACACATGAATTTAAAATGTGCAAAAGGGTAATGAAAATGTGCTTGGAATCCCAGGTGACTATTTTGGAGCTCAACTAACACTGCATTCATTTTCAATGGACGTTCTGTGGCGACAACCAACCACGGAACGCTCTAAATCCTCCTCCTTTCTCTGGAGCTTTATGGCCTCAGTTTTTTAAAATATAGAGACCAAAAAAGTACATATGGTGCCTGGTAGGAGGTGTTGATAATTGTGGGGACATCTAGTATGTTGTAGGCTACTGTAAGCAGAACACACAAACATTGAAGTGGTGAACAAACCTGCGAGCCTGCTGCAGCATCTCTTCTTTCCTCTGCTTTAACATACTCTGTCTCTCCTCTGCTGACTTGGAGAAGCGGCTTCCTCTGACCTCCACATTGTCCTCCTGGCTGATGCTCTGTTGCACCACTTCACTGGCTTCCTCCTGCTCACCCACAGCAGGATTCAGTTGTGCTGGCCCTCGCTCTATGGCCTGGGGAAAATAAGAAAATGAGCACTTGATTTGTTCATACCACACGTCTGTAAAACCTGGAATAACAGAATTTTAACCAATAATTTATAACCACTTCCTTAAACGATTACCAGATGCTACCATACTATAGAAATGGTATATTTGTGGAACAGTAGCAGGCAGCTGTGTGTGCTCAGCCCTCAGTGTGGCACAAGAGTCTGTAGTCCTGCTGCTTTTAGCTAAGTAGAGTGGCACCATTTATGCAAGCTGCTTCAAATGAGCCAGTACCAGACTGAACTCTTCACCAGGTGCAGAGATGAGACATGGAAAAGAAACATCTGACGGCATCGTTCTGATCGCTAACACCTCGTCTGCACGGCTAAAAGAATAATGCTCCTGCCCTTAAGAAAACATTGAAATAAGGGCGCCGTTTGCACAGGATAAAACAAAATGATCAGTTTCATAACTCAGATGAGTGTTACCTTCAGCAGGATGCCATGTGACAGCCAGTGTTTGTTTGTGTGACCATTAGCAAAATGATTTCAGAAAAGATTTAAATTACATTTTTAGGAAGAGTTGATAACAGGCCCGGGAAGAGATAACTACATTTTGGTGAAGATCCATATTCCAGGGAAACATTGACCTTTGAAAATCCTTTATGATCCAAGGTACCGGTACATGTGTGCACGCACGCACACATGGGTGTTAAGTCCCAATATTATTATTAACCTTTATTTATCCATATACAACCCAATGAGATCAGGATCTCCTTCACAAGGGTGACCTAGCTAAGAGGACATCAGCACATTTCATAAGATCAGTTACAAGAACATTAAAGCATATGTTAAAACATACAATTTCAAAGATGCAATGGGAGGGGAAATGAGCTGCTGACAAACCTGTGTTGGGAAAGGAACCTGGATGCGTCCCTCCAGGATGTTATCAGTGGTAACCTCAACAGATCGGGTCAACTGTAGGTCCTGCATGACAAGGTAGAGGGGAACCTGAGGGAACATCTCCTGGATCTGATGGGCCTGATGAAAAAGGGAGGGAACACAGCAAGGGAGAAATTAATTCAAGAACTACAACACAAAAAAATAAAGATAAAAAAATGACTAAAAAAAAATTAAGAATACTGATTTATTTTATTTCAACATACACCATTTATAGAAAAGTTTGAAATATTTGGGTCATGGAACAGAAACTTCAAAATACTCACTAATGCCAGTAATTTAGATATTAAAAAAAAAAAAAAAAAAATTAAAACCGACCATTCAGGATTTCTATGTTCTGTGTGCGTGCGTGTGTGTGTGAGAGAGAGAGACCTAAAACCATGTGAAAACCAGTAAGGTAATGTTAGATGTGGGAAGAATTAAGACACGAGAGCTGACACAAACTGGAATGGGACCGTGAGGAGGGAGGAAATAGTGGATAAAAACGAATGCGTTAAATAGCTGCTAGAAAACCACACTGATATAAGCTAGATCTCATTACCAGCAGGAACCATGAACTCACCATGGCTGTGAGCTGGGAGTTGTTGGCCTGAGCAATGCCCAGAATGTTAGTTGTGTGCATTACTTCCACTGAAAAACTGGGCAACCAACTGGCAATGCGAGACCCTGTCAGAAAAGTGGTGAATATTTACAATTAATTTGTCACAGACGAGGTGTCAAATGTGAACCTGAAGCAGCTGAAGATTTGTCGTTGGATAGGTCTCATTCTAACCATCAAAGTGGAAGAAGTGATTGTGTTGGTTGATGTGTGGTCTGGCATCTGCAACAGCTCCGACAGGGACCGTGTTCTCCTCCACACCTGCGCCCTGTTGCTGGTTCCTCTCCTGGCCTTCCTCCCCGCTGATGTTTAGGGATGTGCGACATGTGGGACAAGAGGTGTCCTGTTCCAGCCATGAGCGCAGACAAGAGCTGAAAACACAAACATGTTCATCCATTTATTGCAATGAGATGTACTGGAGCCTGTTTAGAGTGTTCATCATTGCAGCTGAGACTCCTAACAGCCTAACCCGCACCCATCAAGCATTCTGTAAACAGCCCTTCTTGAAACTCTTTCAGGAGGTAAAAAGCCCCAATTACAGTCATTTCCATTTGGAGGAATTAATAAATATTTTTTTGTTTTCTTTTACTTGTGGAAGAGATGACCACAGGGAAGTTTACGTGCTGTCAACATGGAATCCCAACAGATGGCGCAGTCATCATCATTGGCAGCCAGCTCTTCAGCCGTAGCAACAGCAAATCTGCATAAAAAGGAAAGTTGCACACAGATGAAAAGAATAAAAAGCTTTGGATGAAACTGTTTGATTACCGTAATACATTTAATTAAATGATAAAACAATATACTGACCTGGCCTCCATGTTATTAATAACACGGAGGTAATTTTTGTGCCTGCGCACACGGCGTTGGACCTCATGGAAGAGATATCGTAGCTGCATGAAGATCACCAAGCTTGCCATGGACAGCCAGATGTTTCCAAACAGCTGTTCAGAGAAAAAACAGAGGATGAGTCAGAAAGTCAAATATATAAATAAAGAGACTTGAGCACACCGTCTCACCAGCATGTGTATATGGTGAACAAGGTCCAGAAAGAGCATAGCCAGCTCCATGATAAAGTCTGTGTAGTAGACATATGTTCCTTTATTCTCCCAGGTTCCCGGATGCTTTAGATCCCAGAGGTGGATGGAATATCTGAGAAGAGAGGTCATTGTTGAACACAGTCATTAATGCTTACAAGGCAGCATGAAAGAATCAAACTCGCTCTGAGATGTAGAAGCTAAGACCATAAGAAAATGACTCAAAATAACTCTTAACTGATACAAACTGTTAAAAACCGTTAACGTTCATTGAGAACTCCAGCTAAGTAAAAACAAAAAAGTACACCCGTATTCTGGCCTCTTTGTCTTTGTTGAAAACGTGAAGGGGCTTTTCAAAGAAGACTTACCTCATGATGACATGTCCCATGCGAACAGTCACCAGCAGACACTAAAGACAAGAGAAGAAGATGATGTTAATTGTTCAACTTAGATCAATGTAAAATACGACATAATCAAGTGTGTGAGTGAGCTTTATGAACCCAAGGATGCAAGGGCTCAAGGCCATGAGTGTCCATGCTCTCACCTCTGCTGCCATAAAAGAAAGGGTGTGCATGCCATAGGAGGCTCCCAGCAGGCCACAGACCACAGCCAGACCACAACAGTCCAACAACAGGGAGAGCAGCAGACAGATGACCCGCACGTGGCTGTTCATGGGGGTGGACGGAGAGAAGGACAACTGTAGCAAACAAAACGAGACTGACATCGTTATATTGTATTAGACAGGTGAAGGACATGTGAGAGAATGGCTTCCACAACTAAAGGGCTAAATGGGTACAGCTTCTCAATACATTATAAAAGGTGATAAATATTTTAAATTTGCAATTTATATTTTACACTGATTTATGGATCATGTGTAGTAAAGGAAAACAATGATCTTACGAATAAGGATGTGAACAGAGTGAACATGTTTTACCAGTTTAAATGTGGGAATAATGCCCCTCCGACCATCAACTGACCTTTACTTTGCCTTTTCTGATTTAGCGGATGAATCCACCAACATTCACCAGACCTTTCGATCATCGTCTCCCAAATTATAATGTCATTACCAACACCATAGAAGGACCACAAGTCAATACAGCAGAATAGGGAACAAAAGAAGAAGCCAGTGGTGTTTTTTTTCCTGAACTGCTCTTTTCAGCTCGGAGCATGTGAACCCTGCTGGGGGCATATTGGCTGTGTGCAAATAATTTTCCTCAGTTAACAAACTGGAACTTAAGACAACTCTAATGAGAGAAAAAAACCCTTACTGGCTTTTAAAATGAAGGATAAATCAGAAAAAGCCCAATTCAAGGTCCATGTCAATGTTGTTGATCAAAAAAACAAGTGGATCTATCAGGTAAGTTCTCTGGTCCATAATAATTTGATACAGGGGGAGTAAGTGAAGCTGCTGGAAGTCAAGGCCCCACTCTAAGGAACTATTAATAGAGCCTGAAGGAGTTGTCACTGCAAAATTTTAAGAAGACTCAATGCTACATTAAAAAGACACAAACATAAAAGTGTTATTACATTGAGGCAAGATGTTCAAAAGACAAATGTGGGCCCTGCATTAAAAGAGCACTGGTATGAATGTCCTTAAAGTTCTGAACAAAGAACAAGTCAAAGCGCTGGGAGTCTCCGTGCTCATGACTTCCACAGGGGAATAACTGATATTTTGATTTAAGGCAAGTTAATGGCATGGGAATGGAACTCAATATTAAGAACTATTGTACAGTTAACAGTTATGTTAACTATAACTTGCCCTTCTGTATGCTGATAGTGTTGCATGGGGGGTATCAAATGATGAATGATATTGTAGGTGTCCAAAGATTGTTCATTCAGTAATAACTACAACACTGTTCCCATCACGTCACAGGCTGCTTGATGTGAAGGAGGAAGGCGCATGATGGAGAACAAAGTTAAAAATGTCTGAGTAAACAAAGTGAGCACACAAACACAGTGAGACAAGATCCATCGGGAATAGAAATGACTGGACTCAATCCAAGCACATCATATGAATAAATATGATGGTTTAAAGTACTTACATATTCAAATCTGTCTTTGCAGAGCTGCACCATGAGGTGGAGAAACACCAAGGCAGAAAACCATAAACACCACATGACAACTTCATCCACAGTCTGCACGTTCAACACTCCAAAAATGAAAATGAACTTGTAGAATATGAAGTTCCAGAATTTGTCTTTCAGATGCTGAAAAATAACAAGGAAAATATTTTTTGCATCTCCAAATAGAGCTGCTTACGTTATGTGTTCAATTTCTTTGACATGGAAAGCAAAATATATAATACAGAACTATTTCATACACTTTGAAATCAACGTCAAACATGCACTTCTTTACGGAAATTATATCCAGAGGATCTATGAATAATTGTCTATCCTGACTTAGGTTTCTGGAGTCAATTGTGTAGGCAGCCAATGGAGATAAGATAGCAATGACTAAAAGAAAATTACTTTAAGCCTTCCAATCACACCCAAGACTGTCTATCAACACTATCTAAAGTGAAGTTGATCCGGAGTAGATCAAAAGAACATGTAAAATTATGTGGATGCTTCAGTATGTGTGAATGCCATTCAATGCTCAAACTCACCTGCTTTTCACTCACCCGCAGTGGTCCAAATACCACAAACTGGATCACTTTAGCAATCAACATCAATGAGCAGCACAAAGTGTTGACTAAAACCTGGCGGTGAACAACATACAATCCAATCATTTGCTTCCACAACATTAGCAAAGTGTTGAGCAGGTAGAACTCACCCATACAAAAAGACTGTCTGTGATTAGATACCACAGGACAGTGGTGGCCACTTGTCTATGACTAAGATCATCGGTTAGATGTTGAAGCTCCAGCTCAGAGGGAACTGCCGCTTCCTCCGTTTCCAAGGCCCCAAAGCCGGGGTCAGTCACGGTGGTGTAGGCGCTGAAGATGCTCCCGGCCAGAAGGGCGACGCTTAGGGCCGTGTATGTCTGCAGGCTCGGCCAAGGGAACCGCTCCAAAAATAGCAGAGGCATAGCGGCGTTTACGGTGCTTCTCAAAATGGTGACTGAGCCGAACCAACGCTTTCACGGGTCTGGGAGGACAGAAGGGAGCCAGCAGCGATCGTAATTCCAATATTCCCACATCCTGAAGGAATTTTTATGTTCCCTCACCAGCCCAAAGCACTACCGGTGTAAACCCAATACTATCAAACCCATTGGTCTGGGATCAGATCTAGTCTGCAAACAAACAAATAACGAAAATCAAAGTAGACATTTGGGCCAAGAATCGTTGGCTAACTGATCAGGGCTGTGAGCGGGTGATGATCACCTCTAACAGCGTTATTTGTTTACCTGGCTAACATTACCTAATACTGCCGTTAGCTGACGCGTTTGCTACCTTCCTTGTACCTGATAACGAGCACGACGGGTCAAACTTCAATCCAACCACCACTTACTGTTGCTCTGCTTTAGCACAGATCTGTATCCAAGAGTTCTTGATATATTCGGTGCAGTAGTTGAAGTTTTAAAGCACCGAGAAAGGTGACAACATCGTCATGTTTATCTCACCGAGGAGGCAGCTGGTCAGGCAAGAGGGGTGGGGGTGTCTTCTTCTTAAAGTTGTATCTGGGCGGTTCAATGGCCGTAAACTGTAACACTGCCCCCTACAGGACAATCCAACACGACCCCAAACTTGAACAAGCAGCGTCCAAGGCTCATGGGCACGATTTACACGTGTTTCAGAAAGTTATCTAATTCTAACTCTACCAAATTTTAGAGTATGTTCACGTTCTCTAGACTCTATAGGGCCACTGCAATATAGCAGCACCATGCACTCTCCTCCACTGCACCAGCATCACCCTGCACAAGACACTTTTCATTTCCTTATGCTGGATTTTAAATATGCTTATTGCTTATTGTATTGTAAATATGCTTATTTTTTATATGTCCTTATTTTTATCATTATTTTACTGTATTATTGTTATTTTGTCTGCACTGCATGCAAGTCAAGTCAAATTCCTTGTATGTGTAAAAACGTACTTGGTAATAAAGCTCTTCCTTACTTATTCCCTTCTGGGGTCAGACGTTTCACCTCCTAAGTCAATTCTTGATCCTTAACAAAAGTGAATAAATGTCAATCAGATATAAATCATCAATATATCCTAGAAGAATTATGAAAGTTTTGTATGGCAGGACAGCTCCAAATCTAGTTTTGTGTGATCTAGAATACTCTGTGGTTATCTTCTTTAAACTGCAGCCCACAACTAATACTCCAATTATTTGGAATGCCGTGACTGAGTTGGCTGCCACCATGTCTGTTATTAGAGGTTTAGCCTCAGTGAAATGAACGATTGAGGTGGCAGATTCCAGACTATGATTCTCATTCCAGGATCTTTTGGAGAAATGGACAGATCTGACTTGTCTTCCATTAATGGAGGTTGTTCAACTTAAAAATTACCATCCAAGTTAACCAGTATACAGTGTATAGGCAGTAGTAAAGCAAGGTTAGTGGGTTGTTTTGTGATCAAAACCCATTAGCTTTTGGGCTGTACAAGGTTTCTTCTATTAGAAGGTTGGTCACGAATGAGGGTGAAGAGAGCAAGAGGATGGAGGCATAAGGACGCAAGTGACTAGCAAACTGGTCGACAAAGATGTAAGAAGAAAGTTGTGAAGTGACGAACATAGGGCCTGATTAACCAAAGGTTTTGCATGTATAAAAACACATGCAAACTTCTTAGTGCACACAAAGGTGCACACCCAGGATTAAGTGTGTTGAATGAAAAAAATTAACACGTGCACTATATGCAGATTATCAGAACCTGCAAAATACTGAGAGGAAGAGATTCAAATGTTATCATTTATGTGATTTTTCAAACCTGAAACTAATTGCGGCATGTTTTTGCATCAATATTTAACACATTTGAAAGGCAGGTGCAAAGTGTTGTAGCGTTACATATAAATGCTGCAGCTATGTGGTGAGGAGGCAGCAATGCCAGAGGACAGAGAAAGAGAGAATCTTCCATGCATGTGACGACATCTGTCAGAAATAATAATAGTAGAGCTATATCTTCCAGCAAGCTGAGGTCAACAGCTGGATGATCTCAGTCAGTACAGGGAAGTAAAGATCTGTCTACAGCACTTTGTCTTTTCATAGACACCAGCATCAGCACATACACTAGCAGCCTGAACCTCTCCACTTTCAAAGTTGTCTACCTCAGAGCAGATGACCCCCTGACCTCTGATGACCTCTCATTGATGTACACCTAGGTGTTTGCACTCCATCACCTCTTTAGGTTGACATCTTGTCTTTAAATGCTACCTAAATCCTTTAAAAGACAAATGTCCGACACATCTGGTGAATGACGGGCAAAGACCTCAGTGACAGTGACCATAGTGTTTTCTCATTGAAGTCAGTTTCAATCATGTGTGATTTCTGGGAAACAGACAGATTTTTGGTTCTTCTCCTTATACTTCTCATCCTTCCCTGTCTACTAGTTGAACAGCTCAGAAATGGGTTTCCACTCCAAGCACAAATCCGCAGTACTTGTTCACCCCATAAGGTGACCCTGAAACTGTCATGAAAACACTTTGCAAATAATGTAGTTCTGTATTTTTAAAATTTAAAAACATGACTATCATGTTATAAGCAGCATCATTTTTATTAACTATAAGATATATTAGTGTGCGGCAACAAATGACAGCATGATAAATGTTGGGGCACATATTTTGCTGCTGTTTTCCCATACAATTGTTTCTGAAAATAAGAAAAATGGTTTGTGATCATGAAAGGAAAGATGGAGGTTAGTCATTTCAGTCTCTCTGTGAGGAAACAACTTTACTGCGCAGTCTCGCCTTTAAGGGAAGTGTAGACGTGCTTATGCAGCACTGTGTTTTCCCTTCTCGTGCAGACGCCACTGTCAGCACATACACTGACAGCATGAACTTCTCCAATAAAGTGTCGTCTTCAGGGCAATCGGTCTCTGAGAAGTTTGATGGTGGGACAGCAGTTGCCTGTGTGATCCTGGGTCTGTCCTTCCTGGTAGGAGCTCCTGGGAATCTGCTGGTGATCTGGACCATCTTGAGACACATCAAGCAGCATTCCCACAATGTGCTGCTCATCCTGCACCTGGCTGTCGCTGACCTGCTGGTCCTTATCACCCTGCCTCTGTGGATCTACTCTCTGGCATTTTCCTGGGTGTTTGGGGAGGCCTTCTGTAAAGCCATGGTGTACATAATCAATGCTTGCATGTATAGCAGTGTTTTCCTTATCACTGTCTTGGGCGTGGAGCGTTTTGTGGCTGTACGCTATCCATTCACCTCAACTGGGTGGAAGAGGCAAAAAGCTTTCCATAAACTTCTGTTGGCTCTGTGGATTTCTGCATTCTTGTTCAGCATACCTGTCATCCAAACCCAGGTTGTAGGGAAGAAGGCTGGAGAGGAACACTGTCTCTACCAAGAATACACTTCAACAACCCAGGAGGTGGTGATTGTGCTACTACAGACACTGGTGGGTTACATACTGCCCTTCTCTGTCCTTGTGGTCTGCTATGGTTGCCTGTGCAGTCGCATTACTCAGATGTCCTTCATGTTCAAGCGCAAGTCCACAGTCCTGATCACAAGCATAGTGGTTGTGTTTGCCATTTGCTGGACGCCTCATCACATTGGGAACATACTTACTCTCATCATTCTGGCCACTGAAAATTCCTTTTCTGACATGGCAGAATGTTTGGAGAGTATTAGGAGCACAATGATCTTCATCGCTGGAGCCATGGTCTTCATTAGCAGCACCATCAACCCCGTCCTCTACATGTTTGCAGCCCGCTCCTTCAGGAACTCCAGACACGACACTGGAATCCAAAAACTCTTCCGACACCTCTCCAGCACATCCCGAGGTGAGGGTAATAAGGAGTTATCCTTTGTGTCCAAACACCACAGCAGACAAAACAAAAGCTCCGAGTGTGTGTCTGAGCCAAAAGACCAAATGGACATATTAATAAAAATGTGTGAACATAGTCAGTGATATTAATATTGTACATTTCCGGCTTCTGTTCTGAGATTCGGTATATTTTTGTGTACATGCAGTCTAAACTTAAAGTTAGTTTAAAGAGAAGTTGGATGTTGGTTTCTTTGACATTTCCTATGAATTGATGCTTTGTTGTTTCATAAAAAAAAATTGAGAAAAATCGATATTGTAAAATGAATATTTATGACAGCAATATTAACAGACAAAATTGAAGTATATATATTATAAGTATTACATTACTTAACATAAGCATGTGTGTGCACGTGCATGCGTGTGTGTATGTGTGCAAAAATAAATAACTGAATAAAAGATGCTTTTACATATGTGACTCTACAATCTACACGTTTGGGAACATATTTATTAGGCTCTTGTTCTTTTTCCATTTCTACTTGTGTCTGTTTTGATTATCCTAAAACTTCTGTATTGTTTCTACTGGTGAAGTTTAATGTGTCTTATTAAACAGTGTACAATTCAGATAATTGTGTTTTATTGTGTTCTATTATTAGAGCACTTTAGACACCAGTGAGCACTTCCTCAAAATAAAAACATTGCAAAATGGAAAACTTTTTTTCCTTTTGTGGAATCCAATAAGCGGAATCATTTTTTGCCTGTCACATGCCTAAACGTTTTAACGTAAGTTCTGCTTCAGCCAATTTCCTGTAGACAACAAATGTGTGTGTGTGGGTGTGTGTATGTGTATATAATATATATATGTGTGTGTGTGTGTGTGTGTGTGTGTGTGTGTGTGTGTGTGTGTGTGTGTGTGTGTGTGTGTGTGTGTGTAAATTACAAATGAAAAAAAAAAAACAGTAGGTGGCACAAACGTTGTGTTTTAGTGCTCCCTATTGTCCAAGGGGTCAAAGGTTCCTGGTGGAGCGTCACTGATGAGGCTGTTAGCTTTTAGCTGGGAACAGGTTATTTAAGCCCAACTGATGCAGCAGCTTCTCATTTCTTCAGCAATCAGGTTAAGGACTCATCTCACGGTGAAGAAGATGCTAGTCTGTTTCAGAAGAGTCAAATCATTGTCCTGCATTCAGCAGAGCAAACATCTAAGGAGATCAAAGAAACTTCTAAAATAGGCTTAAGAATCGTCCAACATTCTGAAACTGAGAGCATAGTGGGGAACCATCATCAGAGAGCCCATCCTGAATGATGGTGACCAGTGATCACTCAAAGGTTTGCTGGTAGAAGAGCACCAGTAGAACTCAGAACTGTGGTTACAAGTGAGATTAAGAACATTTCCACATGCACAATGTGAAGGGACTGGTTGTAGAGCAGAAAAGCACTAATCAGGGGGGCCGATCAGAGGGGAAAAGGCTGAGTCTGCTAGTCTGCTGTCTGCTGAGTCTGCTGAGTTCAGTCTGCTGGGGAGCATAAAGACTCTGGAGCAATGGAAGAAGGTCACGTGGTTTGATGAGTCCAGATTTACCCTGTTCCAGAGTGATGGGGCATCAGGGTAAGAAGAGAGGCAGATGAAGCTATGCTCCCATCATTTCTAGTGTTTTCTGGACCAGCCTCGGGGAGGGGGCCTCGGGGAGGGGGCCTCGGGGAGGGGGCCTCTGATCTGGGGCGGCTGCAGGTCCTCAGGTCCAGGTTCAGCAACATTATGGGCCCAAAGAATGAAATCAGCTGACTACCTGAAGATAGAGGAAATAACAATTAAAGGGATTTTGGAATCAGTTTTGTCTTCCTGGACATTATATTGATGCAATGTGAATGGATCTGTCAGAATCTCATATTGTGAAAGGTCACACTCATAACAAATTCTAGGATCCACTCGCATCTGGACAAGGGGAGTGGCACAGCGAGAATCCTCTTTTTGGATTTCTCGAGTGCCTTCAACACGATCCAGCCCCTTGTCCTACAGGACAAGCTTCTACAGATGCGAGTGGACCCCTGCCTGGTTGCTTGGATCTCCAGCTACCTCACCGACAGGCCGCAGTTCGTCAGGATGAAGGACACCACGTCTGACACTGTTGTCAGCAGCATCGGTGCTCCACAGGGGACTGTGCTGTCCCCCATCCTCTTCACTCTGTACACCTCGGACTTCTGTTATAACTCTGAAATGTGTCACATTCAGAAGTTCGCTGATGACACAGCCATCGTTGGATGTATCAGAGACGACGAAGAGGAGGAGTACCGGTGCCTGGTGAGGGACTTTGTTGCCTGGTGCCACAACAACGGCCTGCAGCTCAACTGGTCTTGACTTTGGGAGGGACCGACTGAGACCTAGACCAGTTCAGATAGGAACAGAGGAGGTGGAGGGCGTGCAGACCTATAAATATCTTGGGCTGTGGCTGGACAATAGGCTGGACTGGACAAGCAACACAAGGCAGCTGTACAAGAAGACCCAGAGCAGGATGTACTTCCTGAGGAGACTCAGATCCTTCAACATCTGCAGGAAACTCCTCTGGATGTTCTACCAGTCTGTGGTCGCCAGCGTCCTGTCCTACGCTGTGGTGTGCTGGGGGGGGGGGGGGGGAGTGTGACAAAAGCAGACCTCTCCAGGCTGGAGAAGCTGATCAGGCGGGCCAGCTCGGTGGTTGGGATGAAGCTGAAACCTCTGGCGACAGTGGCAGAGAGGAGAACTATTGACAAGCTGCGGAGCATCATGGACAATGTCTGCCACCCTCTGCACACTGTCATCCACAGCCAGAGAAGCCTGATCAGCCAGAGAAGCCTGATCAGCCAGAGGCTGCGCCTCCCCAAGTACAGGACAAACAGACTGGGGAACTCATTCATCCCCCGAGCCATCAGACTGTTCAACTCCTCACTGGGGGGGAGGAGGGCCAACAGAAGGACTGGAACAACACTGCAATAACATATTACTGGGACATCCATTCATTCAGTTCATTCATTCATTCAGTTCATTTATTTACATTTCTATAGTCTTATATTTTATATTTATATTCTATTTTAAATTTATTCTATTTTATTTCTTATTTATTCTACTTTTATTATTTTTAATATCTTAAACAGTGCTGTAAGTTTCTTTGGGGAGATGCTAATTTCCCTAATGGACACCCCCTAAAGGGATCAATAAAGTACCCTGATTCTGATTCTGATCTTGCCAGACTTGCTCACCAGGTGTGTCCACAACATGGAAGACTTTACGGTGTCCTCAGTGACTAGAGCAGCTGAGGATTCACTGAAAAATAAAGCGTGGAATAAAATTAATTTATGAGCTGAGGGATTACGTTCTGTGGACAATGGTCCTTATAGAGTGAATATTAACTGAAGGAAGGACTGTAGAGATACAATCACACATCAAGATATAAAACAAATCAGCCTGCTTTTTCCATATGGTTGAAAGGACCTAACTACTTTTTACAATGATATGCCAATCTGCTCCTGTCTTTTTTAATCTAAAATGATGCAAATTAACTGTTCACCCAACAAACTGGTGTTCCATTATATTATGCCTCATGTGTCTTCCTTTCCTGGGCTACTTCCTGATTCTACAGATCGGACCAATGACATTACAGCAAGCACAGCAAGTCCCGCCCTCACCTTTCCGAATCAGCCAATGTTCTCCAGTTGTGCTGCTCCGGAGGCGGGGCCACACAGGTAACTCAGGGGGAAAAATAGATAGGACGGAGGAGAAAAAAAACCCTCCCGGGCTTGTTATGGAGTTCGTGTGAAGCGAACACGGATTTCCACCCGTCTTTACTAGTTAAACCAGTATCTCTGGATAGAACACAGTCAAGTACTTCAACAGGTAGAGTGTCGAACCGCAAACTCCTCCGTGGCTCCTCTTAAAATAATCCCTTTTCTCTTTCTGACTGCCGTCTACCTCAATTGAGTTTCCAGCCCTTTTGTTCGCTCTCCTTATCACTTGGAAAAGGTGAACCCTCGTGTTATTTTTATTTTAATCTTTGCTTTAATTGTAGTTTTTACCCTTGTGGTCCCTGATGGCTTCGCACAGTGATACTCTGGTGGTGTTCTTTGGGGCAACAGCTGGTGCAAATGGGGGTAAACTGGGTTCGGATGAAAGGGAAATAATTCTCTTGGTGTGGCAAATTGTGGACCTACATGACAAAAAGGTACGGACTCTTCTGACCCGTTCGTTCGTTTACGGTTTCATATGCTCACAGTGTTCGTGGTAGAGTATCCACCTGTAGCGGAAGAGTGTGTTTTGACATTTAAATCGTGGTGTGTTCATTAAAGCTTTTTACCACAGCTAGCTAACGGCTACATCACATTAGCGCCCCCGCACAGGTGAGCTAATCAAGCAGCCGAGTGGTGCTTCAGCTAATTGGGAAAACACACCTTTTTGGTTTGGCATGTCATCTTCTCCATGTAAACGTCATTGACAATTCAGTGCTTTGCAGCTACATTGTCAGTTGTATATTTTATTTGTATCTTTTTTGACTTTAGTGTCTGTTTTGAGTTGCGGCTGTAATTTGTCATCATGTTTACCCCCTCGCGGTGTATTCTGCCCCTTGAAACCCTGACCTTCCTTCACAGGTTGGAAAAATTCAGAGGTGTCTCGTCAGGCCAGACACATTGGAGCTGACGGACCAGAGCAAAGATGAGACGGGACTGACCGTGGGCGACATCGTCCAAGCTGAGCCCCTGGACAAGGTTCTACAACAGGTGAGACGCCTAATGTTCCTGAAAACAGCTCAAAGATGCTCCGGTTTCACATTAACCTATTGTTGCATTAATCGGGCATTCCACAGTTGATAAATGAACTGATTTCTTGGGACAAGCCTCGACAGGAGCTGTGTGAAGTTTCAGTCCTTTCCTGCTGAGCTGGATGTGTCAGATTTGGGCACTGAGCATTTAGGAGAGGCAGCGCTCGAGGCCTCTAGGGATAAGCAGGACTCGCAGGTCCGGTCTTGCCTCAGCCTGATGCTTGAGACAGACATTTGTGAGGTGGAATGTTTACCTGGACCACACCTCTGTTTTAGGCTGGAGGAAGTCCAGGAGGGGAGTTGCAGATCATGGCTTATAGTTTGTTTTCTCACTGCTGACATTTAAATTCTGGCTTCCCTCCTGCCATGAAGTGTGTTTTGAATAAAGAGCTTATGCAGTTAAACATGTTTTTCCAACTAGTCTCCCTCCCCAACTCCTCCTGTGTTTCTTTGTGTGAAAACCACTCATTATCTGGGTAGAAGAGCAGTTTTAATGCCAAGCGTGCGCAAGCAGATCTGTATGGCCAGTCAATCAAAAATCAACCTGTTTTCTTAAACCTTTCAACAGTAATGATGCTACAGAAGGTTTCTCTGCTGTTGCAGTAAGACTTCAGTTCCATTGTAGTTTAGTTTGTGTGCTGAACCTTCAAACATTAACCCAAGCAATCTGTCTGGTCTTTTCATACCTCTGTCTCACTGGTTACTCTCTGTCCTGTCATTCCAAAGTCAGCTTTAATGTTTTTTGATGGAAGGATAGCAGAAATGAACATTTTTGAGGGAAGTGTTGATTCTTGGTGTTGTTCCAGTAGGAAACCTACTGGTTGGAGCTTTCAGGCTGACTTGTGTAGTCAGAGCCCCAAGAACACATGTCCTTGGTGAAAGATTTAACTTCAGAGGAATGGCAACATTAATGTGGTGTGTGATGCTGAATTTTCAATGCCATTTGGCATGAAGGTTGCATGTGGGTGAAAGCACAGTCCACTCCTGGATGAGTTGTCAGCTCATTGTAGGTTCAGTACCTTTCTCAAGGTGTTCCGGCACCTCCCCCCTTGCCCCATGATTTTGTCCACACTGGGTCTTGAACCAACAACCCTCAACTTCTAAGCCCAGTCCTCAACAGACTGAGCTGCCACCACTTTTGAGATTCTCAGGCTTCCTTAGTCACAAACCTGAAGCAAGACGTCAGTATTTTTGCATATCCGTGCAAGCTAGCTCTAACACTTGCCTTGTGCACAGACTGAAGCACGAGAACCTTTGACACTGCATGTTTGAAATGCTGCACGACTGGTTTCATCTTTTGTTTGTCAGGATCATATGTTCATTCCTGCTTTCCTTGTTCAGCTCTGGTGTAAAGGTCACTGTAAAAGCTTTAGAAACACAGGTTGAACGATGAATTTACTAAACACATTATAAGATGATTTTTGTTAATTGAGTCCTCAGACCTGAACACCAATTCCCTACTTTAGGAATTATTTAAAATAGTTTGCTTTAAAACCAGCCATAATCAAATTTAGAGAGGTGCATTGTGGGTGTCTGAGTGGAGCTAAAGCCACCTCTGTTCTGTTAGGTTAGTGCTTCTACTTGTGCAAGAGAGACAAACCCTGGTTAGGGAAATGTGAAGGAGACTGAAGACTTTAGTTTACAACACTGCCCTCATAACAGAAGTGGATTTATTTATTTATCATTTATTCTGTGATTATAACATCTCATTGAAGTCAGTCATGAATTATTTGTTAAAAGCATTTAATTATAGAAATGAAGCAGAAACACCACTTGTTTGCGTGTACTGACATTGGCACACCCCCATTTACTGGCTGTATTAGCTTCACAGATTACTTTCTTCTAGATTTCCCATGACCTTGATGGTGTGTCCTTTTTGAAAAAGATTCAATATTTATGGCTTCAGTGCACCTTTCCTCTTAACTGGTTAATGGTTCCTTGAGCTTCTTTCAGAAATCTTCCTCAGTGAAACTGTTACTCTTCCTATAGAACAATAGGAATCTTAGTTGTCCCACTTCAGACAGGCCGTGGCTTCACTGACTATCATCAAACGCTCAGGCCATCGTCATGGAGACTGAAACCTTCATGCCAGTCACTGGATGGAGGTCATTTGGTAGACTTACCCAAAGCTGGTGAAATGGAGGCAGACAACAGATGCTTTGTACATGTTGTACTGTAATACTAGCGGACCTTTAAGCAGTTTAAGTCCACATTCTCTGACCATGTAGTCGAGCAGATATTCTACATTTAGAGTAATTTGTGTGTGTGTGTGTGTGTATTAGGTTTGGGCACTGGCCTGACACTCCCTGCTGTTATCAGCCTCACCTTAGCATGCAAACAGTACAGCTGCTTTGGAGACTGATAGGACCACGTTCAAAGGCTGCTTCCTCCCCCTCATCTATGGAAATACCTTTCCCATGGTAGTGTGAGTGTGTCATGGGCCAATTCCGATTTCTAGGAATCATTCATGAGGAAAAAAGCATTTAACAGAATAGTTTGATCACTCAGAATTAATGTTTGTTGTGAGCTAACTGGTCATTGGAGGCTGGTTTGTCAAGTGTACCAGTGAGGAAGGATATTGTGTTATTAAAGTTGTGTGTGTTTGTATGGCAGCAGGATAGAAAACTGCAAAAGGACAAGAAGAGAACTTCAAGGTCATGTTTCACTGGCTTCTGTTAGACATTAAGGGTCATTGAGAAGTGAGCTCTGCCTTCATTTCTGGCATGATTGAGTTTGGTTCCTCACACCTGTCTACAGGTGTGAGATTTTTCTCTTTTGTTCATCTTATGTGCTGTGTACTCTTGACTGCCGTGGAAGCCAAAGGGTGTGCCAAACACTTCTTCCTCTCAGTAATCTGTTTTTTTCGAATTAATAGGGGGGGGGCATCACTCCACAAGTAACATTTACTGCTGTGTGGGATTTTTCTTGATCAACTCCTCAGGTTTTAAAGTTGTTGGTTTAGTATATTGTATCATAAGGTCAGAACTGATCAACTCTGTTGGTGATCAATGTCAATATCCTTTGGCTCATTGGGGGGCTGTACATTTGTGTCATTTGAAAAGTTCCAGAAATTATGGGCAGCCAGTTTCAAAGACATCATGGCACATGCTTTTGGGAATCTGTTCACATGTCACTTGCATGAAGTTAGGGTACTTTCCCTGGAACAAAGCTATATTTGTACATCCAACTTCTATTTATTGATCATTGTTTCTGTCTATGAAATAAGAGATTTTTACTTAAGTTTGTAGAACCTTCCCCTTTTTTTGCGGTGACCCCCAGTGTAACTCCAGAACATTTGTTTGGTGGCAGGTGGTTGGCCTTACCACATAACCCTGCACTTGGCGCACCTCAGATTTTTAGCAGAGTGCCTGAACAAGCAACCTTAATATTCTGCTTCTGTCTGTCCCATCCAGCTGGTTGCCAAGTGAATCTAGTCAGCGCTGGTGTTAGTGCTGCCTTTGAGTGTTGAAGATTCCAATGACACAAGAAACTAGTTTTCATTCAGTCCGGTAGCTAATGAATAAAGGCTGAGCACAGGCTGCAATTTTCTCAGCCCTCAGGTTTCGGCATGGTTCTTTCACTGTTTTACTCCACACGTATGAGTACTTCACCTGGCTCACCATGTAAGGTTCTGAGTTGTGGCCCCTCTGTGGTTGAGTTCATCAGTGTTTGTAAAGCTTTTCTTTACACTGACAGGGAATAACATTCCCTCCCAATGTTCAGCATGATGTTGGCCAACAACAGGAGGACAGGGGCCTCAATGCATGTGGGAGATGTGGGAGAAGCTAGGAGGCAGCAATTAAGACTTTGACTAAGACTAAGAGACCCACAGGTTGCGCTTGTTTAGGTTGGATCTTTGTCTGATGAGGGTGTGACAAAGCTAAGACAAGATTGTCCACAAACATTAGAATCTGTTGGACTGCGTCCTCATGCAGCAAATTCACTGCAGATTTTACTGCCTTTACATTTAACACTCTGCTTGGTGTTTGTGCCTTTTATTTACATTAAATGTCATGGATTTAGCTTAGATGTAGGACTTTTCTAAAATGTCAAAGTTTGGGTGAACTTTGGTGCGATTGATCTTATGTTTTGGAAATTTCTGTCCTCTACCTGTTGCAGTTCCAGCAGTTGGTGTCCTCGGAGCTGAAAAGCCTCGGTAGAAGCTCCTACACACTGTGTGTCGACAGCCCCCTCGTCATCCGGCAGGTGCTCCATCCTGAAGCCTCCAAAAAGGTAATGGGTCAAACTTTGCCCCATTTTATCTAGAAAATGAAAACAATTGTAAAGTTTTCCTTTGTCTCATTATCTGCATGATGCAGATCTGTGAATCCTGTCTGCTCTCTCTGCAGCTTTCAGTTGTTTAAACAAAACTCTAGATCTTTTCATCGGGAGTTTCTCTACCTTGGTTTTAATTGAAATTGCAGAACAGGGTCTGATATATATTTTTTGTCTTCCTTACTAGAATCTCATCCTTCCCGAATGTTTCTTTTCCTTTGTGGACTTGAGGAAAGAGTTTCACAAATGTTGTCCCAATACTGGTCCCACACAGAAGTTGGAGGTTTCCTCTATGTTGGAGTGTATCTTTTGTTGCTGCGTTTGTTGTGCTGGGTGGCTGTAGCAGAATTGAGGCTACAGAGGTCAAGTTCCTTAACTGCATGTGTGCAGATGTTGGTCTTCCTGCTGTGTCAGAACCATTGATGGGGGTGAAGGAGGTGAGGAACATGGTCCAGCTGGTTCTTTGCATCCTGGATGAACCATACAGTAAGTGACCTCACTTTTGTACCAGGCAGGATCTGATGTTGGATTAGACTCCCTCCCTCTAGTTGAAGGGTTAGCAGCTGACTGCTGCGAAAGAGTCAGACATGAGGCTGCCAGGCTTGATGCTCTTCACATTGTGTCACAGCACCACTGGCTTTAAAGTGATGGAAGCTGAGGGTAGCCCGGTTGTTAAAGGGTAAAATCTTACTTGTCACTAGCTGAGTAATTGCAGGATCTGGGAAAGTAAAGTGACTCCATCTGTGTTATAGTTGAATAAACCAAGCTGTCGTCTTCTTCTGCTGTAGCAGCAGCCTCTGGCTCAGCCCCAAAAATCACAGGACGATAATGTTGCTCTGTTAAGATTATAAAAGGTATATTCGGAGATATCACAGTCCTCACTGAGGAATGAATCGATTGATTCCATTTTTCAGCTATGGTTATAGGTGGTTTCCCTCACCACAATTGCATGTTTGATAGAATGTGCAAAGATTTGAATAAGTAGATAAACGGCTTTGTCAAGAGTTCTTGTAAAGTCAGACTCTGACAGGAATACATACTGTAAACCTGAAATGATGCCTTCAGGCCTCTGAGCACCACAAATAAAAACAAACCTAAAGACCAGGCCCGGTTGTGCATATGTTCTCATCCACAGTGCAAGTTGTATTTCAACTGCTGCTGGAGATCAAATATTTGCACACATTTAACGGCTGATGCATGTTTGTACCGTATTTTTGCGACTATAAGGCACACTTAAAAGTCTTAAATTTCCTTAAAATGCGGTGCACCTTATGTGTGCACCAACTTCTAAAATCTTCAAATGCTTTTCGGCTTGCTGGCTTTTCCAAAAGCCATTTCAGATTCATTTCATTCATTTCGGATACAGAAGATGAGGACTTTGATGGATTTATGGATAAAGATTGATAAAAAAATAACATGATTACATTGCTAAATAGATGCTAGCATGCATGTTTTAAGATAGCGTACCATATGTTTTACCATGCCCGCGCCCTATAATCCGGTGTGCCTTATATACGTGTTAAATACAGAAATAGCACCCGTAACTGAGACTGCGCCTTTTATTGCGGTGCGCCTTATGGTCTCGAAAATACGGTAACTGCTTTAATTTGAAGCATTTTTATTCTGTTTTTCTTTTAGAACATAAGTTCAGCTGTGTTGAAACGGTGAAGTACAAGTTTGATTCTGGTACATGGTAAGTGTGCATCTGCGATTAGGCGCATCTTTTTTGCTGTTGGTACGAACGATTGCGGACACGAAGACCTCAGACACTCGTATGTAGCAATAAAAAACGGACCAGGAAGGCATCATAAAGCTGTTTGTACCCTACATGAGGAACATGCTAAAGCTAACCCTCTACTCTCTGACTGACGCTGCCCACTGACAGTTAATCACACTCCTGTCTCAGTCATAGTGGCCTGTTTGTGTCACCCTAACTGCCCCAGAACCACTTGTGTTTGTTCTAATTGTTGCATCGTCTCTCCAACTCTCATTAATTTGATTGTTTCCTGATGTCATCAAAATGTCATCTTGTCCCCCCCCCCCCCTCCCCATGTTCAGTAGTAAGAAGGAGCCGGTGGACAATGAGACGGTGATCAGGGCGCGAGGGCTTCCATGGCAATCTTCAGACCAGGACATTGCTCGTTTCTTTAAAGGTCTCACTATCGCCAAGTATGTTTAACAGTTATTACTTTGAACATGTTAGCCATGTTGAATTTACTTTCAGTTTTTCTTGACAAAGTCTTGTTGTTGCGACTATGTCAGAATATCACACACACAGGTGCAACTGTGATGCGCTACGACAACCTGTTCACTGTAACATCTGTTTCATAAGTAGTTCTGTCAGCTGTTTGTCGGTGAGTGTTTATTTGGCCGTTTATTATGTTTATATGTGCACGTGTGTTGCAGAGGGGGCGTGGCTCTTTGTCTGAATGCTCAGGGCAGGAGGAACGGCGAGGCCTTGGTTCGTTTCATCAATCCTGAACACAGGGACCTTGCTCTAGAGCGACACAAGCACCACATGGGCAACCGCTACATCGAGGTTAGATTCAGCCTTTATGGCATGTTTAGTCATGTTGTTTTTTGTTTGAAGGGGACGTCTCCCCCTCTACCCACTAAAAGCAATAATGACATTGATACTTATTAGTGCCAGATTAAAGGAAATGCATGTTGCAGCTCTCTGGGGTCAAATGTTCTTTGTCTTCTCAGGTCTACAAGGCTACAGGAGAGGAATTCCTGAAGATTGCTGGAGGTCAGATTTCAGTTTTGCTACCCTCCATGTTTGGAGGAAGACTTATGCTGAAAGGCTTTCTGTTAACGTCGGGAAGACTTTGATTTCCGGGTTTTCCCACATGTCTGAGAAAAACCAGGACCTTTCCAAATCTGCTAAAGAGCAGCTCTTTAGCGACTGTAGAAGAAGGGGCTCTCTCTCCTGTTACCCGTGTCATTGCCTCATCTCGGTGACTTTCCAGCAGCTTATCTTCAGCTCATAAAAGGCGCTTTGTATGAGTCTGCCCTAACTCACACCGATTTTTTCCGACACCCCCTTCCTCTTCCCCCAGCTTCCTGAAGCCAGCTGGAGAAAAATTTCACTCTCAGCTAACAGTAGCTTACCTGTTGAGTTTGGCCTCGAGCTTCTCTCTCCTGAGAGAGAGGAGGCCGACGGCAGCTACAAAAGGGGGGTGTGAAGAGACAAAGGCTGTACCTGAGGCCACAGACTACAGAGCAGCTGCCGGCAGTAATGCAGCACAGATATCAAACAAAGGCACCGTCAATGGGAGAAGATAAGCCAGCAGCTGCTACCAGTCTGACTGGACTTTAATCCCATGAGCGAGGAGGATGGACTCGCAGCACATTGGACTCTAGGCAAATAATATGCGGAATCCAAAAGGTGTAACATCATGATTTCATGACTGCGTCCGTCCATGGAGTAAGCCACATTAAGGCTGTTATTCACTAATTCTTTTAATGCTCATGAAGACTCTCTGCTGTAAATGTTTCCCATGCTAACTTCCACCCACCATGGTTACTTTTCTTCGGATTGCTTTGTTATTCTGTAGGTGTTACAAGTTGTTATGTAGATTGGTAACTATGGTCCTTTAAATAGGCCACATGTTAAGGTGGCCACTTTAGCAGCCTTTAAAACTTTTGCAATGTTTACATTCTACATGTGAAAAGTAAATACTTTGCTAACATTATCAGCATTGAGATCTTGTGTGGCCCTCCTTTCAACCGATAGTCTCACGATTCAGGAGTTGCGTCAGAGATCCTCAGAAGAATCTGTAGATTTACTGTGCTTGCACTGTACCAGGTACATCTAATGAGGTGACCCAGTTCCTGTCCAAGGAGAACCAGGTGATTATCCGCATGCGTGGCTTGCCTTTTACTGCCACACCCCAGGAAGTGCTGTCCTTCATCGGTCCAGAGAGCCCGGTCACAGACGGCGCCGAGGGCCTGCTCTTCGTCAAGTACCCTGATGGACGGCCCACTGGTGACGCCTTTGTGCTTTTCTCCTGTGAAGAATACGCTCAGAATGCTCTGAAAAAGCACAAGCAGATCCTGGGCAAGCGCTACATTGAGCTGTTTCGCAGCACAGCTGCTGAGGTGCAGCAGGTAATGAAATATGTTAAAGAACCTTTGATGACTGGAGAACTTTGGATAAGTCTGAACTTTGAATCTTGAACCAATTTGTTTGGTGCTATTGATGCAGATGTGAACATCTTATCTCAAGCGTGTGTATAACGCACTAATATCTCTTGTCTTGCCAGGTCCTGAACCGCTACATGTCCACACCTCTGATCTCCACTTTGCCCCCCTCACCCATCGTACCGGTCTCAGTTCTCACTACACCCCCCTTCCTTCCAACAGCCAGCACCACCCGCGACTGTGTTCGCCTCCGAGGCCTCCCGTACACGGCGGGAATAGAAGATATCCTGGAGTTTATGGGAGAACACACGGTTGACATCAAACCTCATGGTGTTCACATGGTCCTCAACCAGCAGGTCAGTCTGGTTCTCCGATTAAAGTAGCAGGAATGAAATGATCCCTCAGATGGTGTTTCCTCTCTTTAGGGCTTTGCTCTGGTGTTAAACTGTCACCTCCTTCTTGTCAGTTCTTCTGTTGTGTTCCTCCCTGCAGGGGCGGCCCTCTGGTGATGCTTTCATCCAGTTGAAGTCTCCTGACAAGGCATTTCTGGTGGCCCAGAAATGCCATAAAAAAACCATGAAGGACCGATATGTGGAGGTGTTCCAGTGCTCCACAGAGGAGATGAGCATCGTGCTGATGGGAGGAACCCTTAACCGCAGCGGCCTCTCACCGCCTCCCTGCAAGCTCCCCTGTGAGTCCACACCAGCAAGTTTGAGATTCTTGAACAGTGACGGTGCACCAGACTGTTTACTACATGTGTCTTTTCTTCTCTAATGGGTCAGAGGGTACTGACATTGGCATCCATAGCAGGGCTTAGCTGTTACATAGCTTCCCCTCCTACCTGCAGTTTTAGCATAATGGCTGCAATGCTACAATTATGTCATGTGTCAGTTTGACTTTGGCTAAAAAGGACCACCGGGTGAGCTCACAGCTACACGGACGGTGGCTGTTTGTATGTAATCATAACGTGCATGTAGCTACTAGGCGCTATGCTATGTCAGTGTCAGTGTGAAGGACACACCAGGAGCTCAGTTGTTTTATGAAAGCTTTTCTTGCTGTTGATTTATAGGAATTATTTACTCTCGAATGTTGTTTGTCCTCAGACAATTCCTGACATTTCTGTATGTGCACTGAAACCTTTGTGTAACAGGGTATTCGTGTATGTTTGTGTTTGACACAGGTTTATCTCCGCCTACCGCCTACGCTGCTTTCCCCACCCCACCTTCCGTCCTGTCTGAGGCAGCTCTGTACCAGCCCCCTCTGCTGGCTGCTCCCAGACCTCCTCAGACAACAGCACACAGCCCTGCTCATGCCCTGGCCTACTACCCCCCCCACCCTCACCTGTACATGAACATGAACTACACAGCGTACTACCCCAGGTTGGTACCTCATCGGCCCCATTAGTCCAGTAAACAGATGCCACACCCGTCTCACATCTGGCTTCTATCCCTGTCCAGCCCTCCAGTTTCTCCTTCCACCGTTGGCTATTTTGCAGCACCACCAGGATCGGTGGCAGCAGCTGTGGCTGCCCAGCCCCACCACCACGCCGCTGCCTCCTCCCCTGTGCTGCCTCAGCCTGGAGCGCTGGTGCGGATGCAGGGCCTGCCCTACAACACCGGAGTCAAGGACATCCTCAGCTTCTTCCAGGGATATCAGGTCAGCAAATGGATACAGAAATGATCCCATGATTTCCAGAGAGCATGTTCTGGGTCTGTTCTGGACCCATTCCTGGATTAAAGCAGACCTTGGTCATGAACTCTTGTGTAGTCGGCAACACCGGCTGTTACTGAGCACTTTAAGAAGATTAAGTGTTTTCAAAGCTTCAGCCCACTCATGTCTCACTAAGGGACAAGTTTGCATCTTTGCACAGTACCTCCCTTTCTGTGTTTGACTGCTGGACCAAATTAGGTATAGTCCGGAAACCGGTAGGATCCCTGTCAGTTGTGGCTCTGGCTGCAGCAGGACAGGGTTGAGGGGGTTAAGGTGGAGGTTTGTGCTGCTGTTGTGTTACAACATTTGGGTCTGCTTTGGTCTCTGTCTCAGCTTATGTGCTGCATTTGGTTGTGTTTAAAGTGTTAGTGAGTTAGTCCTGCAGTTTGAGGTAGCAGCATCACAATCGCCACAAAAGAGAATTTAGTGTGTGTGTCTGTGTGACTATGTGAGTCTGACCTGTTGTGGTTGAACATCAGTAATCTTCCCCTTAGTCTATGGACTGCCCAAGTGTCCCCGTGCCGCCTCTGGCTCAGAAAGGCTCTGGTGTGTTTTGGTGCCGGCGGCTGTTTGAAGGGCCCCCACTGTCTGTTTTGTGTAGTTGAAGTTTGTGTCCTCTCTGATGTGTGTCCGTCCCCTCTGACTGGGTTCATTATCATGGTGTCCAGTACGGCCCTGAGGAGTACAGCAGCCTGGTTCAGATGAGCGAACAGGCCAGGAGTCTGATTCAGCCCAAAGAGTGGCTCTGTCTTTAGGGCCACCGTCACCACAAGGTAAGAGGAGCCTCTGGAGCCGGCGAGGACAGAAAGGTGTTGCCTCCTCTCACTGACGCTTGGAATGTTGGTATGAACGTCTGTCACTCTGTACATCTGCTGCTGAACACGTGTGTTGATGCTGACAGTGGTGGCAAATTGAAAGCAGTATCTCCATCACACTAACAAAGAAAAATCCTTCATGATTGGATCCATTTTCTTTTGTATTATCTATATTTAAGCAGACTGATTACAATTCCATTTTGCTTGTAGAGGTGCAATGTGAATAAACACATTTAGATATTTTCATTACTGAAGATTATGGCTTCATGTTAACTTCAGTTTATGACCATTTTCCAGTTGGGGAGCTATCACAGACCAGTTTGCCATCACCTTTACTAAAACACTTACTGATTAATGCAGTTTCCTGTAGATGCAGATTCTGAGGTGACCTCCATCATCTCCAGTCCAGCATGCTCCCCACATGACGTCATATCTGCATGTCCAACAGAATCCTTTCACTTTAAACTTTAATCATTGAAAGTGCAGCATTCTGATGCAGACTAACATATGTTGGTGGCTGTGGGTCTTCATGACACGCATGTACTGTTTGTTTGCTTGCTTGTGCATCTTGATTTGAATTCTATTAATCGAACCTGACTGGAGCAGGTGAATGACCATCCTTCTTTGGCTTGTGGGCTCCCCTGGTGTTTGTGCAGTGTAACTCCAACAAATCCTGCAGATGCTGACCATCTGCTTCTGTCTCCCCTGCAGCTCCAGCCTGATGCTGTTCTCATTTTGTACAACTTCAGTGGACAATGCAGCGGCGAGGCCTTGATCACATTCCCCAGCGAAGAGATGGCCAAACAGGCCGTAGCCGAGCGCTCCAACCACACTTTCTACGGCCAGCAGGTCCATTTGGTTTTCTGTAACTGAGCACCAGCCCTTTAATTAACCTCCCACTGCAAAGCCCTCATCTGCTACATACATCTGCTGTAAACTAGCTTCAGCTGACACGATGGCGTCTGAAAGAGCGACTGGAGCTCCATTTGTCCATCAGCAAGCGCTGACGCTCTGGAAACCAGATTGGGCTATCTGCTGGAAGTCTTTCGAGCTTCATGTCAGGATAATGAGTACGAATGTCAGTGCACATGCCGCTGGTTGTGGAGCCTGGACACATCTGTATCAGCAGATGTTCTCAGCCACATATGCATGTCCATCTAAACCTGCAGTGCTCGAGGTAGTGCAAACTACTTCTGATCTTTTTTTTTTTTTTTCCCCCTCTAAACATGTGTTCTTAACCACTAAAAGATTAAGATTCTTCCAGATTTTCTACCTTTGTTTTGTGCAGCTTTATGTGTTTATGTGGTCTCCAGTTCAGAGGTGCCTGGAAAGAGAAAAAGCCATAGAGACTTAAGCCCGCTAAAATAAGTGAAGGATTCCTGGCGTGCACGTGTCTGTTCTGCCACAGACGGACACCCACAACACCTCACATCTGCCGCTGATGCCTTTCTAACTTATTTCTGTCAAAAGCATTGTGCTTTCCAGAGCACTATAGATTACATTATTAGTCTGACTGGAGCCAGATCCAATTTCTTTACCAAAGTGATTTTGTTAATACGAAAGAGCAGCGGTTCATCCTGGAGCCTTTTGATGGACTTCAGCTGCTCAACCTGCTTCTCTTCTCTTGTGCTTTCAGGCCTCTGATGTCCAGAGAACTGTGTAAAAGCTGCATCTTTGTTATTTTTCCTGTAACCGGGTTGCTCACACCTGTCTTACTTGTTTTCCTTTTTAACCAGGGTTCCGACTGGCCTTGACACAGATAGGTTGGCCTCTGGGGCAAAGGGAATGTTTCTTTTGTTGCAAGTTTGAGACTTGTATAAATTTAGCTCTGTCTATATGACTGTAAACAATAATAAAGAGAAAATACTGGATGAATAATTTGATTTTACACTTGAATAAATAATTGCAGTAACATTTCTCCTCAAATAGGATCAGTATAGTATGAATGAATTTAAGGTTACATTTTTTTTTTTTTATTAACTTAAAACCAGTTTTATGTTGCGTCACAATCAATAAAGTGAAACAACCCATACAGGCCGCTAGATGGCAACGTTTAAATTGCAGATAAATAAAGCATGATGCTGGACATTAAAGCAGACACAAAAGCAGTTTTCACTTTTATTGATATATTCTAGTTTGAAGCCTACAGAATGATGCAAGGTATTCCCTTTGAATAATTTCAAAAAGCACTGCAGTCTTGAAAATTAAAAAAAAAAAAAAAAAAAAATTAACATCCAAAATATACAAGAAATGACAATACAAGGCTCAGTACATGTGAGCTAAACCTGTATTTCCCTTTAACAAATGTCCCCAACCTTTTAGGAATGACATCCATTACCAAGTATCAAAAATAGAGTTGTACTGTCTGTTTTTCCACAGCAAAAATGGGAACAAATTGTTCGGTCTTTGGTTGAAACAGAAGAGAACATGAGCCACAATGTGGATGCTGGTTTTGTTTATTTTTGTCTTTTGCTGACTTGAGTCTTTAAAGTTGCAGAACCAGCTTGATCTGCAAATATAAACCCTCTTCCTCCTCCCACCCAGAACCCTGACAAAGAAAGATGAATAATAATAATAGAAGTTACAGACTTAATGTCTTTGTCATGGGAAATCTACTGAACCCAGAACAGCATCCAGACACGCAGACATACTGGTTCCAAACAAGAGTTTAAGGCCTCCTAAAATCTTACAGGTCTGAATGTTTCCTGGAGTTCATAAGCTACAATATTACAAACATAATCTCATTTCTCTGATTTATTCTCCCACATTTGCTGATGTTTGCATAGCCTGGATACGTGAGTGCTCGAGTGATTACAAATATCACTGCTGTAACCATACACATTCTCTCACACATACATACATACACGTGACTCTGGGATGCTGAGAGAACCAAACTATTTACTATAAGTCTAGTCCTATAGGCATCAAGGTTTTTTTCTTTTTTTTAAAAACTTTTTTCAAAGGCATTACGCGAAATATTAATGCATAGCATAATGATTTGAACTTGGGACTGACTGGAAACAAGTAACAATCCCTCTGTTCAATCCTGCCATTATTGCTGCTGAACTGGTGCTGCACGTGTGTCACAATATAAAATGTTAAAAGTACGCCCTGTCCCTGGCAACAGAGACTGCGCGAAGAGAAGAGATTGATTGTTGCAAACAGGGACGACGCTGACCCAGATGTGCTGCTGGTGGGGAGGGCACTACTGCAATATAGGATTTATGCCTTTATGAGTTTAAAACTTTTTAACCTGTCCAACCATGTGTTGACTTGGTTGTCAGAGCTGAGAAGGCACCCAAGAGCCCCATGGAGAGTTTGGAAATTTATTGCCTGAAGAGAAACTCGAGTGCCACTGGAGTAATGTTAGTATGTGGCCCAGGGGCCAAACACATTGCCCCCTTAACAGATTTTGGTCAAATGCCCTCGGTTTTACTTGCACATCTGCTTTTAGATAAAATCCAACAGTCAAACTTAAAGGCAGCTGTGCAGCAACAACCAAATTGATGGAAAAGCTTTAACTACTGCTGATACTGTTAATAAGGCAGCTTTTCAATGTTGGGAAGCAAAGAAGAGGAAGAGGGGAGATCTCTGCGCCGTTACTTAACTGTGTGGAATGTTGCAGGTCTTAGATGGACTTCCTGTCAGGAGCCCAGACCTGAATGCTGTTGTCATTAGAAACAAGAAAGAGGGTGGGAGGTGTTTTCTGTACCGTCGGTCGAGTGTCAAAAATCCAATTGTGAAACATTTTTCATTGAACGTAGAACATTAACTCGGCAGATCTGCAGCGTCTGCTAGCGTCCTGAGAGTTGGAGCTCTGAGAGAAGACAGAAGAAACCACATTTGACTAATGCTGCTTCTGAAGGCTTTGTGAGTATGAGGTCTTCTGAGTCTGTATGAAGATGTGGGTTCTGTCTGACGTGTTCTGTGAGGGTGGGCTGATGGTCCAGCTGCTCCGTAAAACAGCTGCTGCTTCATCCATCCATCTTTCATTACACTGTTGCCCTTCTCTTCTGGTCTCCCTTCTCCATCTAATGCAGGTTCAGCAGCTGGACAGGCACCAGGACCAGGATCCACAGGGACCAGGTCCAGAGTCAATGTTGTGTAGAGTTAGTTAAGATGCCCCCCTGGGGGACTGGGACATGTCTCTGCCGATGATTTCATTCACTGTGGAAAGAAAAACAAAGAAAAATGCAATTGAGCCTTTACACTCAAGTGCAAATCCACCTTAGCCAGGAAACACTCACCATTCTACTAGAACAAACAACTTTTTCTTCAAAGGTTCATTCTCTGATTTATTTTGATTTGCATGATTCACTTTCTTTTCTGGGTTTGCAACAAACTGAGACAATTTGAATAAGAGCTGTAATATAGTATCCTGCCAAAATTGTTAACCTGGAATTACAGATGGAGCAGAAAGGCTGGAGCTTCACTCATGTCGACAAAAAAAGCACCAACGTGCAGAGGAAAATCTCGCCAGCAGAGGGCGCCGCTTCCCTGAGCCCCTCGGAGACCGTGATCCTGGCAAAACACCTTTAGAGAGACCTTTAATTTACCAGAACCTGCTGACAGTGGCGACCCAGTCCTGTAGGGAACATTCACTGGGAGTCCAGAGCATCCCGTGAATGGCAGTGCTGGGCCGCTCATTGACAAGACCTTTCACATCTGGTGCCTCCATTCAGACCTCAGGAGACATGAGAGGTTGGAGTAAAAAGTGCAGACGTGGACTCGATCAAGGTTCAACAAAGACAAGACAACATGGAGAAGGGTGCTCATTTGTTTGGGATTCATGGAAAACGGGACCAAGTGTTTGCTGCTTGTTCCAGGCTTTTCAAGATTTTGGCAGTGGAGCCGATGGTGGGCGTGGTGACCTGAGCAGGTCAAAAGGTCCATTTAGCTACAGCCCTTTCTGACCAGCTTGGAAGATCTCCAGGGGAACTGCCAACACACATGTCCGTGCAGCTAAAGAAACCAATGCATGTAGCTTCCATCAGCTCTAGCATTTTCATAATTACCTTCCTGTCATCGTTCATGCGTTCATCTCCGCCCACGTGTGGCCGCGACAGCTCTTCCCCTCTGTTAGCTGCTCGCCGGCGTGTTTACGCAGGAGCAGCACTTTTCATGCAGAACATTCGGTTTTATTTGTGTTTTCTGCTGCTTGCTTTGTGTCTGGCCACCATCACTCACATCATCCTGTTAGCGTGGGAGGCTCTTCCTTTCCCATGTCAGCCACACACACACACACACACACACACTCTAAGCAAACATTTACATGTTGATGACTTTATCTACAAGTTAAACACTTGATTATATTTGTCACGTGCACACGAGGGTGAAATAAAAATTGTCAGTTTAATGAGAAAATATGTAGAGAAGACTAAAAAAGCATCAAAACTGGTGAGAGCCAACAAAGGGATGGAACCAAATCAATCAGGTGATCAATCACAATGTTCTGTGCTAAACTCAGTCCATAGGCAGATCCCAGCTCAGCAATGAGCAGCCAAACACCAACAGAAGACCAGCAGAAGCCCATCAGAGCAATATTAGAAGACCAGCAGAAGACCATCATTTTACACTGAGCTGATTACAGCCAACCCAGACTGGTGTTCCATGATTCACCTCTTTTTCCTCCTGTAAATAAAGAACCTCCAGAACATCTGTCAGAGACATCATTGTTTTATTGGCTCAGCAGGGTGGAAATTTGGACATCTTGATGTAAAAAAAAATAATTTAAAAAGTAAATTTCCATCTTGGTCTGAAGATGGAGGAAAGATGAAAAAAGTAAAAAGTTGTTTTTCTTTATCTCTCAGAGGGGCATTGATTTTCTGCGTGAAGGTTGCGTGAAAGGTTATGTTTTGCATAAGACTGAAACACGTTTCAGATGCCATTAATCATCTAAAGGTGGAGTTCCTCACATCAATAATGCAGAAGTGAGAGAGGTTTGAGTCAAGAGGAGCTCTCAGGTTTACTGGTCCGGCTCAGCAGGAGGTGACTCAGCACCACCTTCTCCTCTGAAGGGCTGAGCTGGAGGGAGATCCTCTTCTTATGACTGTGAGGGGGGGTCCCCTGCTCCAATATACGCACGTCTGCTGCTGCGTCCACCACTCCTTGTTCCTCTTCACTGCTCTGGTACAGGTTCATTGCTCATCTTTAGACCTGTGTTTCTGTGTTTCTGATGGAGCAGGATTAAGTGTGTAAAGCTGGGTCATGACATAAACATCATCTTGAAGGTCAGGAGACATCAGCAGGAGCAAAGACTGCAGCTTCATACCAACATCCTACAACAAATTAAGACTCTCCTCTTATTTATCTCTAGATTCTTTAAAATATGCAGCCTTTCTGTAGAGCTTAAGAGTGTTGTTCCTGTCACAATGTCTCTGCAGGTCCTCAGATCAGAGCTCTACTGAGGAGATCTAACACAGAACAGAAGATCTGCTATGGAAATGGAAAAGCAATAAGAGAATAACCCCTCTGTCACACACGAGTCTGGCAGAGGAGCCCAGCTAGATGATTCTCTGACTGATTGTTGGCTCCAGCAAATAAAGACAACATGCTACAGTGGAAAACCTTTGAAAGGGGAAAGAACAGGGTTTGTCTACAAGAAGGAACATCAAAGTTCAGAGTTTCCTGGCTGGATTCTGCAGTGTCACGCACAAGAACCGACTCAGAACCACCAGCCTCCCCAGTCAAACTGTGGAGAATCCTGCACATCCCCTGCCATAACATTCACTTAACCCAGCTGCTGGGTCTCACCTGCACGTGTGTTTGAGAGTGGGTGAGCGTGCACGAAGCAGCGGGTACAGAGCAGCGTGCAAGCTCATTCAAACGTCACTTTCTTACAGTGATTCATCGCTGGATTTTCCGTTTGACCTGACGATAAATGACTCGCACCTTCCACCTGGAACAAAACAGCACGCAGACAATGTTCAGAGAAGGAGATCACCAGAAGATCACCAGAGATCCATGCTCGCCCTGATCTGCCATCATAGCGGGTGCTAACACACTTAATTCAATATCAGCTGACACCAGCCGAATATTCTGTCCATCAAATGCAGCCAGTTTCCAGATGTGAGATGACCCTTTTCCTTCTTTTGTGAGTCCAAATCCTTCAAATATCTCCATCCAAGCAAAATGCATCAGATGCTGCATGTTTCCATAGTGACATCAGCCACGACACCCCCAAACTGAAGACTTTAATCACAAACATGTTGAGGACAAATGTGAGCAATGCTATTTTTTTTTCAAAAGAACAACTAATTCCAGGAACTCTTCTCTGCTTTAGTCAGAGCCGAGCTGCTGCCGTTTCACTGGCTGATCGTACAGCAACAAAACTCAGCCTTTATTATGTGGTTTTCATCTGGCTGAAGGATTTCCAGCCCCCATCCAACACTGGCAGGGACAAGGAGCAGCCCCTGCCAGGAGTTCGGCATCCTGCTCTCTAAAAGCAGAAGTTAATGGAAAGATGAGAAAGGGCAGGTTGGGTTTCACTCGTTCCAGTAAAGCTTGTTATTGAGCAGCATCTGATGGAAAGTTTGGGTTCCTCTGTTCTTCTCCTCATGCCATCAAATCAAGAGCTGCTCTGTTATTGTCATGCTTAGCTGATGGCTGGAACACACACACTTTACTTAAATGTGTATCTGTATTCTTTCCCCTGGTCTGGACCAATAATGTGAAAAACAACTTTGTCTGATGGTCTAAAAGTGTGGAAATAAAGATGGATTTATAAATCATATGAACTCATAAGATGTTTGGGGTGTTAAAGAGATGAAATCTACTACAGGAAATGAAATTCCACTTTTGCCCTACTCGGTTGATGCTGGTCTTATCTGCACATGCTGAGAGGAACCAGTGAGGAGCAGCTGTTAGCCGCCACCACCAGTTGCTGCTGGTATTTACGGGGGTGGGCTTTTACCAAAGGTTGCCAAGCTTCAGGAAATGACTGTTTGTGGTCAAGAGGCCCCATCAGCTAATATATTTCCCATAGGCTGTACTCTTTGAAGGGTCACATTCCTGACAGCATCTTCCTAAATGAACCTTCTAGGCAGTTCTGCGTTCTTATCTCTGGGTGGAATAAGGCAAGAAACTCTCTTCAGATGCTGCACGCCTCAATCTTAAACCAGTTAAACCAGATGTCACAGTGACATTCCCAAAGAAATATAGAAGACATATCTCTGATTTCACTGTCCTGACTGAAGACAGACAGAGTTCACTAAACTGTACACTACTGTCCTGTACGTGTGCTGACGTGCAGAGGACAATAATGTAGGTATTTGATGTCATTGGTGTGCTGTGTTACCTCCCACAGCTGTTAGGAGTTAACCCTAACCCTGACTGCTAACCCTGATCCCTATCTCTGACCTCTAACCAGTATCCCTGAACCATAACCACTAACCCTCTCCATTAGCCTTTTCTGTGGACCATCAACAAGCATTCCAGAAAAATGAGCTGTCAATAAACGGATCATCCTGTGCTGATAAATTAGTTAAATGTTCAGCAGCGCTAATCACAGCTAATCATCATCATCGTCATCATCATCATCATCAAGGTCAGTCTTTAAGCTACTATAGTGTTTACAGAAAGACACACATACAGTATAAAAGGGCTACAGCAAACCTGAACTTATTAAGTTACTATGAAAACAGTCAGTTCTTTCTATTTACTGTGGCTGCAAAATTACTGACGACTGTTGTCCGTATGTGTGCTGAAGGACTCGATATCTGCTGATGTCCATGCGTCTGCATGTGCTATAATGAAGCCCTTTTTAACTCCAGATGACCTAAAGGTTTTTCTCACGTTTCCATAGCCAAAGCTATGCTAACTATGCTATGCTAATTGTGACCTAAAACAATCTGTTTAAAACATGTTATTTACAATGCTGAGTGAAGAAACACTCATTCTTGACTGGGGGACCCTACACCCATTTGTACCTTTAGCTTCCACTGACATAGTGCTTTCCCCAGCTCCCAGGCCTGATGACAGCCATAATGTCCTCAGTTTGCATGTGAAATGTATATTCAGAAAAGCTAATACACACCCCCACATACACAGGAAGCAGAGTAGCCAACAGGAAGCACATGTAGCAGTGTAAAGAATACTCCTGGCAGCCTGAGTGTTTTATCTTTTTTGAGCAGCCATTAGTTGAGCTGTTGTTTATATGTGTGTCTATCATGATCACTCAGTCTGTGGTCTACTTTAGAAAGTGAGCTGTGACCTCCTAAAAATGAGCTGGCTGTAAACTTCACAACACGGCCTACAGAGCCGGGCTTGCACAAAAAGCTATTTTTAGTAACAGGCCTAAAGGGGAGCTTACATTCCCAGCTAAACCCTGTCACTCACAGAGTTTTCTCACACTTTTTTGGTCAGGAGCAGGATCCTACCTTCGGAGGGCTCCTCCACCCTCTGCATTGTGAGTGCACTCATCATTTATAAAGGGACAAACATTATAGAGAAGCAACGCTTGTCATCAGGCTCTCCTACACAAGTTCACTGTGGGATAGCGTGTGTGAGGGCGTGCATAAGACGTGCTCATTGGGCCTTCATACATGACTTATTGACAATGGTTCTGTGCTAATGAGGCCGACCCTTGCAAACGCACATATCACACCTCCTCACTGCTGCTGTGTCAGGCTGTTTATTAACTCCAACACTTTAGGAGCTTGATTTAAATATGGCATAGAGCACAAAACCAGACATGTTAACAAAGGAGAGAAAACTGTCAAAATGGTGGTTAATGGCTTCTCCTGAATGTGCTAAAGAGTCCTCTTTGTTTGCTTTTTTATGGTGCACATACAGCTGCTCTGATTCTCATCTACAATGTCCAGATTTTATAAGTCAACTGATAAAATTTCGATGAAATTTATTTAGATCTAATCTCAAATTGCCACTTGGACTAACAAGTGTGTATGTACTAAGGACATATGCTGATTATGGAACTCCTGCATCCATCCAGATCAACACTGTCAGCAGCATCATGGACCTTGATGCTGGACTCAAATCAATTGAATTGTGAAGAAAAAAAAATATCCATATTTAGTCAAACTCCAAATGCATCCAAATGTTTTTTACATCAGTCTGTCAAATATGACTTCATGTGATTTTGTACTTTCCAGACTTGGTAACGCTCTGTGGCCATTATCTGGATGTATCAGGTGGTGTGAAGGACCTCACAGGTTCCACACACTAACACAATGTCAAAACATCATCAAGAAACATCACAAAAGACCACCTGCTGTCTTGGTCCCATCTCTCTCCTAAAAGAAGCCAGAAAAGAAGCTAAAAGTGACCCTTAAACCTGCGGCTGGTTCAGAGGGGGTCCTCTTTAGGACTATTGTATGTCCTTCCTTACACACCACAGGACTTCACACGAATATCTTGGTAACTATGGTGACTATCATCATAATCACATATCAGATTTTCACTAGCTTGACAAAGCAACAACTGATCCTGCTGTTTGTACATAACTGGATATGCATTGATCTTGTGTTCGTCACATTATTGCACAAATCTGATCCCCCTGTGCACTCCTGTTCCAGACTAAAACTGTGATTCATTCACAGACCCCTTTTTGACATCTGTGGGAAGGGACAGTGTGGGACAGGAATATGGAATAATGTCAGCAGGAAGACAGAAAACTGGCACAGCTTGTTTGGTTCTAGGCCAAATGCTGCTTTAGTGCTGAAACACCTTCTATTAGTCTGTGGGCAGGACGCTACATGATAGCCCCATGTGGCCCCCCAAATGTCACTGGGTGATTCGTTAATGTGTCCTTGAGTGAATTCTCTCTAATGTAGATGTCAATTTAAATGACTGACTGATTGAAGGGGCAGGAAATGTGAGCTTTTGTCCACGTCTTAATTGAAGCAGTACAAATATGATTTAAATATGAGACAGCCATGATAATAGACAGGGTTTTTTGGGGCCTGCTCTGATTGAGCCGATGGCCTTCAGCTGGGGCTGTCCTTCCCTGTTTCCTCATAGGCTCCTCAGCCCAGCTGGCTATGATTCCCATGATTATGATGGCTGGATAAGGAGCTGCTGGTACTACTGTCTTCACCAGTTTGTTGTAGTTCTCTGTCTGAAACACAGGTACCACTTTCCTAAGTTGTTAACATTTTAGTACAGTTTCTTGTTCAGAAATTAGTTATTTTGTTTCAAATCTGCACTGAGGGTTCTGTTAATCTCGGACTCCTTGTAAGGTGATTGTGGAGGCGCTTTTTAGAGGACAACTTTAGGTTGACTGTGTAACGGCCCAGACTGACAGAGATTTGCAGCTTACTTCCTGGCAGATGGAACAAATCCAGCAGGCACATGACTGACTGAAGTCTCTGTGTGTGATGTTTGGCTGATTAAAGCTGTTCCTTTGGTCACAGGATTATCTATGATTTTTTATTACACAGAAAACAATGTTTAAGTTAACATCATTTTCACAAAATATAGAATAATCTCCTGCTAATTCTCCACGAGTTCCTATAGCTGAAGCTTGATGAAGTCAACACAATCAACTCTGTTCTTAAACCAAGAGCTTAAGACAGAGACATTTAAAACCATCCTGACTGAGACTGGTAGGATCTACTTGACAACTTGCCTGTACAACTTGCCTGAAAGAGGAATGAGCAGTTTCATCCCTTGTTCCAATTATCTCTTCCTACACCAGTGTGGAGATTTGATCAACTGTTATCATCAGTTTATCCCTGTTTATCATTCTGGGATGTGATAAAACAAAACAAACAAAAAACAGACATTATAGAGAATGTAGATGACCAAAGCTTAATTAGAGGTTGATTTCAGATTGAAGTTCTAGTTTTTTTTTTGTCTTTGTACCCCAGTTTTTGTACCCAATTTCTATATAAATGTTACTTTACCTAGGGGAGGTATTTTATAAGCCTTTTTGGCTTGCATCTCTCCTGCACAATAGTTAACTTTTATGTATAAAATGTTTGTTATGTCCTGTCAGCAAACAAACAAATCCAATTTTAAAAAAAGACTTTACTGTATGCACAGTGTTCTTATTGGCTGTGCGTGCGTGCATGTGTGCACATCTTTACCGTCATCCAGGGTGATGTCCTGTAGACCGATGGAGCGGAACGTGGGCTCCCGCTCCTCTGGTTCCTGTTTAATGTTCAGCCTCTCTCCCTCTGTGGAGAAGGGTCCCTGTGGGCTCAGGGGATGTACCAGAGGCCCTGCTGCTGCTCCTGGAGACAGACTGGCAATAACTGGGCTTGTTCCCTGGGGAGAAGGTTGTCCTGAATGCTGCTGTTGCAGAGCACCAAGAGGACTGCCACCAGATGTGGGAGAGGACGACGTTGGGGACTGATAGGGCAATGAGTGGAGCTGAGGAGAGGAAGGCCCAGAATGAGGAGAGGGGATCATCCGTGGAGGAGCAGTGGAGGGTGTGGGGCAGGAGGCTGACCTTTGACTTACTGGGTGGTAGCTCATAGCTGTTTGGAGCTGGGAGGAGTGCTGCACCACAAGGGGGTGGCTACTTGGTGAGGGGACCTGGGTGGGATTTGGGGAGCAGTGATAGCCTCCAAGCGTGTGGAGGTGAGGTGATGAAGGGTTAAGCAGGCTTTGCTGGCTCTGAGGAGAGCCTACAATAGGATTGCTGCCTGGAGTAGAAGGTGCAGATGGTGATGAGCAAGGGGATGAAGAGTAGACCATTCCCATTGCCATTGGGTGTGATGCTGAGCTGGGGTTTTGCTGAAAGGGCAGTCTTTCATAGCTATGAGAGGCAAGGTTGGACTGGCCATTAAAGGACAGGTTGTGACAGTGCTGCATAGGCTGATAGGAAGGTCTGGCAGGAGCAGGAACAGAGTTTGGATGGAACGTCATGTGGCAATCTGCAGGGTGGTGCTGCAAACTGTGGCCCTGTACATGAGGCAGGTGCTGAAAAGATGGGGAGCCCATTGAGGGGCAGGGAGGCTGCAGTGGTAGCAGGCCAGGTCCGGAGCCTGCAGCCAGGCTGCGAGGGGGACTTGACAGAAGGCTGTCTGATGGGTGGGCCTGCTCAGGAGAAGGTAGCTGGGTGCACACCAGACTGGAAGCATGTGCCAGGGGCATCGATATAGGGGGTACTGAAGGAAGGTCCAACTCATCTCTGTGCTCCTGTTTCACCATGACTAAATGGGAGAAAGAAACAGAAAGTGGCAGAGATGACAAACTTAAAAGAACCAGACACAATAAAAATTCTGTTAAAGACGATAAAGACATTATTAGTTCTACAGGATCATCCAAAAGACAGGTATAGTAAACAACTCAATTTAGAAATCTGCCTCAATTATCCACTAATCTCACTTTACACTCTCAATCCCCAGGGATCATCCAGTCTATGGCATTAAAACTGGGGAATGGGGGGCAATTCACACCAGTATCCCAAGTCTTTGCTTTTAGGATTTCTTTGATCGATTTTTTTTATTCAAAATTAATCTTTTTCCCAAATTAAAATGCTTCATTGTAGTCAGTGGTTATAAACCAAGGAGTTTATATTTTAGGATAATTTTTGTGAACTTGTGCAGTATTTTTTTACATATAACAACCAAGCAATATCTTGGTATTAAATGGGGCCATTTCCTTTAACTGTGACAACTGAAAGAGCTGCTATTCCGATCTGTAACCTATTTCCCAATCTGGTGCCATGTGACAGTGAGTTTTATTTTTATCCAGCTCTGAATCACAGAGCATATGTTGTCTGTCCGGGTGCCATCATGTGAAATGTTGTGTGGGTAGAAGAGCTCAATGCCCCACAGCCAAAACCAGACCATGTGAATTAGCAAATTCACTCAGTGTGGCCCATCTCACCCGATCCTGCCTCAATATCAGAGATAAGGGAGAAGTGGTGCTGAATATCTGCACATTAAACATAGCTGAACTGTTCATTTAAAAGCGTTCCTGCACTGTCAAACATTCATCTTGAAATTGGACCAGTATGGCTGACTTGGAAAGCTTTGGTCTGATTGGCCGCCCTGATCTGTCATCAGTGAAACAGGAACTAAATGTGATAAGTGGGTGCACTTGCAAACAGAAACACTGGTGGGTGGAAGGACGAGGTAGCTTAAAAGCATGAATACATACACACATAACTGCGGTAAAAGTCTGGGCTTAAATACGTTGCACAAAACGCTCACATGACATTAATTTCACCAACCGTATTTTCAGTATGACTGTCTTGAAGAAAGGAAGACAATACAACCACAATATCAAGTAGCATGAAAGAAATTTAACTAAAATCATGTCAAATCCTTTGATATTAAAATTTAATGGGGCTCGGTTTCCTTTCTGCTACAATAATTATACCAAAATACACCTCAAGGTCTGTGTATAGTAAGGATTTACCAGAGTCAAATATGTGCATTCTAAAACCTCGTGCAACTACAGTGCATAGGAGGAAACAAAGTTGGCTTGAATGTGCAGTTGGGTTTTCCAAAATAAACAGCTGGCAGGTGTTGATGTTACTGCTAGTGCAGGATCCTCATCAAAACCACAGCAATGCAAGAAAGAAAGCGGGTTAGTCAAGCTCCCCGGGAGAGGTGCACAACAAGGGAGCATGTAACGACTGTCTCTGCTCGCAGGAAGCAGGAAGCAGCAGACACAGAGGAATGCACACAAGATCTTGAGAGTATCACTTAACTACACGTCCTCTCTAATCTAACTGGTCTTAGTCTCTTTGAGTGGCTAAACATTTGCATCAGTGGCAAAAGAAGCAAGTGATGATGGTTTGGTTGTCTGCGGGTGTTTTACCTGAGAGGTAGGTGAAGCGTTGGGATTGGCTCCTTTTTCGTTTACCATTGCAGACATAAAACTGCACCTGCACAGCTGAGGCCACTGTCTTACTATGGTAGGGAGGCACCTCCACCACCATGCAAGGCTACGAGAAACAGTCCACATCATTTCAAAGCTCAATATTACCCATTGGAAAGATGGAAACAGAATACTTACGCCTTGAGATTTCTCACGAATGATTTTTGCCTCAACTTCCCACTGCGGTCGTCCATCTAGAATTTAGACAACAAAAGACTCGCATTTGAATGAGTCTCACGTCTTTACATTTCAGTTGTCACAAACAGAATGGAAGTAGAACTTTTAGACTTTCTTTGTGCTACAGTCCCTGGCGAGCATCAGCTCTCCTTCGAACACCCCATTTTGTTTCAAGTGCATCATCAGCTCCAGCTGAGACAGCTTAACAGCTATACTATGGAAGGCGCTCTATGGAAACTGGGGATATATGAGTGAATCTTGTTGCGGTAGAGGTTGTTTTTTTTTATACTGTGATACATGAAACTAGAAGTAAAGCTGGAAAACCAAGTCAGAATTATGTCATTTCAAAGACTCAGAAGCCTTAAAGGGAAAAGCTGTTCTGTTTATTCCTTCCCATAATTATAAAGGGAATGTAGTAATTATTTTACTTGAGTTGTAATGAAAAGAGGATGCCCTTTTCATTTCGAAGGATATAAATATTTGGCCAAAAATCTTCAAATAGCTGCTTAAACTAAAGCAGCTGCTCTGAAAACAGTGAAAGCTTTAGGTGTGTTGGAACTCTGGAATCAAGTAACACATCAAGTCTATGTTGTACAGTGTGGGTGCAACTTTGTTTTGTACTTTGTTTTATCACACTCCCATGGAGGAAATCCACTCTACTCTTGTTTACCTTCTGACAAAACAAAAGGATTCCGCCAACAAACCACTCTGATGTGCAGATGAGCTGCATAAGGACGTTAACTTACAGTCAACATGACATGAAACAGAAAAATTCAGCTTTCTATGAACACCGAGGGTCTGATGGAAGTTAGTCCCTCCTGTGAAGGTATATTACATACATACAACCAAGTTAGGGTTCCCACTTTTGTAATATTTTCCAAGACACATTTGACCTTGTCCTTTATAGTTTGCTATGACTGGAAAATTGCTCATTACTCTTCCAGGTTTTCCTGATTTTCCAGGAAGCATGGGAATGGTGCAAATGTGCGTCATTCCAAAGTGCCAAATGACCTTGAAAGTCTTTGACAGAAGCTCCTCACTACAGTGCAGCTTGTTGACATTCAACAGGCAGAAGCAAGGACCCACAGTCTCGGTTTAGACAACGTGCATCAGCAGGAACCTCATACCAGGCAGGACCAATAACATGGATCAGCCAGACATCATACTTTAAATGTCTTTAATTGTGCTGATTTAAATGTAATTAGCAACCCAGGATAAACTAAAATCTGGCCAAAGGTACAAAAAACCTTACTTTTCAGTTCAAAGAATGTATTCACTAATATGTTTTAAGTGTTCTATACCTGAAAAGGTACAAATACTGGAAAAAGAATCTTGTGTAACAGCTGTAAATAGAAATATTTTCGTGGATGCTTTACTTTATGCGTTTTTACACCAAACACCAAGTCAAGCAAAAACTGCTGTTGTTACTCGAGTCAGAGCTGCTGGTTAAACAGATGCCATTCCCTCTTCCCTATATCTTGTGTTCTTGTTTTGCTTGCCTTTATTAACTGCAGTTGCTGCCTGTTTGCACTAAAACAGGAGGATTAGTCATGAGGAGGAGAATCAATTAATCTGCCCCTTCCTTCTGCTTCTCTTTCCACAATGTTGCCTTCATGCACCACGGGGCCCCTGCCTGCCTCCCAAACCATGACGCACCCTCTATGAGGTTTCCACTAGATGTCATAAAAACACGACCAAAAGTGACGTGTTTGATCCGTTTTGCTTGTTCTGGCCACACTTCATCCAGTCCACCTGAAAGAAGGTCCTCTGTACTGCATTTGTATCTATGTGAGCAACACGTGGAGAGGACTCAAACTTATTTGTGTGAAATTGTTGCCATACATTACAAAGGTACATCGGGCAGGCACAGACTGGCTACAAACGTGTGCAGCTGTGACATGAGCTTTAGATTGGGTACTGCACAAAAGAAAAACAAGATAAGGCAAAACAAGCTGGGAGCCAACACAAGACTTTAACCTTGTGATCTCTTTAGCCCAAGCCTTTGTTCAATGATACAAACAACTTCTACCTCACAAATTGCAGAAATAAAGCCGTATTTATCCAGAACCTCCCACTTTCTCTCAACAGCATTTCTACTGTAAAGCAAATATGATCCAGCATTCATTGCAGATACAAACTAAAATTTACCTTCTTTGCTTCCTTTTTGGGTTTGTTTTTACCATTTTACTTGTAAGACTTGTAAGGTTTCATTTATATAGATAGATATGAATGATGTCATTATGTAAATAATGACAATAAATAACAAATTGTATCTATTTTAAAACTATCTAATAGTTATTCAACATCTATTAACAATATATGATTTAGTTTCACTTTCTTTTGTACATATGGAAAGTGGTTTATAGTTTTGTATTTCTTCTTAAAGTGACCTTAAAAGATTAATAAAGTCATGAAAAGTGAAATGAAGTAAAGCATGTAAAATCAATGATACTAGGACAATGCATGGCCCCAGTTGTCCTCTTGTCCGCCCATGAACAACATCACTAGCAGACATGAATCTGTGATGCGTTCTATAAAATTTTCTGTGGTCGTAACGAACTTGCTGAAGCTGAGAAAATGACATGCGTTCTACCAACACTCTGACAAACACACACCCACACACCCACCAGCAAGCATGCACACACAACATGAATTTTAACCACAATTTCTCAGGCAGATTAATAAATGATTGTAAATAAAACTGAAAATGTTTAAAATATTGAATATTGTCACATAATATAATTATGATAGTAAAGCAACAGATGAAACGTTAAGAGTCAGACTAATGCTTCTGTGACAGGTCACATAACACTGAAATTAACAATAAAGTGGTAATGCCTAACTTAGATGTTCAATTATGACATAGATTACATCCCCTTTATCCAGATGGATTAATAATCTTATAAATAAGCCTCTTGTACTCATCAGCAGCTATATGAGTGGTTCTCAGCAGAAATGAACATGGAAACAAAACCAAAGTAATATTGTCTATATATAGTAGTTGTCAAGGTATTATCATTATATGTTATTTCATTGTATTTATGTTTGTTATTGGTATAACTTTAGTACTTCCATGCTGAACGGCTGTGTATCCACACTTACCGGGGCCTTTCTCTAGGAAGATGACCTTGGACTCTGGGAAGAAGTTTGAGCCACTGATGACCATCTCTTCTCCTCCACTAACTAAACAGCTGGTCAGGCTGGATTTGTCAACCTGGGGGAGCTCCTGAGCTGAACGCTGGGCTTTGAGAGCAACAACAGAATGGTTGGAGATGTTATTTAGTATATGATAGTCAGCTGCAGAATGAATGGAGACACGTGACACACGTCATGTATCATCATATCTATTTTGTCAACACCAGTCTGACAAACTCAGCAAAAAATCTACAATGTTTTCTTAATGCACACATGCTAATGGGAGCGTGCAGGTTTATGTGTTGGTACCATACAAGGATGTGAGAATACATATGTCTGGGAGTGTGTGACACACTCACAACATTCCACAGGAATAGAGGCAGCCTGCAGCGACAGCACCTTCCCATTGGGCTGAGGGATGTGCACTCTAAACACCACACGGACACGCGTGTTCTTCCGTCCTATATCTGTCTCCCCTTTTCGAAGCTCAATATCTGAATTTCGCAGTTTAAGGATGCCGGCACAGTCAATACTGCAAGGCAGAGAGCAGAAACATTTGGATTCGGTTCAGCAAACATACATAAGAAATACTGAGGCAGAGCTGGAATTCAATCTTAATCAAGTACCATGATAACAATTGATCAAAGTTTTGGATTTTTAACGAAACGATTGAAGCCATGTATGAGTTGGCAGAACTCTGAAGAATAATAACAATGGTCAGTGAGAGCATACCTTCATGGTGATCAACTCCAGTAATGGAATACTTCTGGCACTTACCTGGCTGACATGTTATTTTCAGGCAAGAGTGGAATTTCCAGAACTTTGGTGCAGGAGACCAATATTTCTTGGCTGGCTGTGGCTACAGTTTTTCCAGTGATCCGGTGCACCTGGTAGAAGGCGTGTGGCCTCAAGTACCGGTCATCTGCTGTTCCAATGAACATCTGCAGGTTAACAGGCTTCTCGTTGTATCCAATAAGCTGAGGTGAGACAAACAGAGACAGCAAAATAAGAGTGCAGAAATAAGGTCAAAGTCTAGATAATAGATGCTAACACACTTCCAAAACCTTTAATATCTATGGATGGGTACATGTACATGTATACAATACAAAAATGGTAAATGTAAGGCTTTAAGTTAGTCCTATTTCTAGACAATACTGATTTCAGGACAGAAGGAAACAGTAGAAAAGGGTAAAAAAATAATAACAAAAACAAGTTTATGTATGCAAATGTAAAATGTTGTATGATGTTGCACAAATAGTAGACCTCATTCTGTGAGGTCTACTGGGTACAGGAAGCCTTTTCTATTGTGGTTGAAAAAATGCCAGCACGAACATCAATGCTTGTTTGGTAGAACCGATAAAGTAGAGGCAGCTTCATTAATCTCTTAATCTGTCTTCACACACACACACACACACACACACACTCACTCACTCACTCACTCACTCACTCACTCACTCACTCACTCACTCACTCACTCACTCACTCACTCACTCACTCACTCACTCACTCACTCACTCCACTCACTCACTCACTCACTCACTCACTCACTCACTCACTCACTCACTCACTCACTCACTCACTCACTCACTCACTCACACATACTGTGCTGCCCCACACAGCCCAAACCCCCAGCTCACATGGAGGGCAGCACATCAGGGCCAACTTAGAAGAACAAGACCATTCATTCATGTGCCCACTCAGGACTAGACTAACTTCCACAGCTGCATATTGACCTTTTTAGCTGAGTGTTACACACCATCAATATTTAAGGCTAAAATGTGGTGGGAGGAAGAAGAAGCTCTTCCAAAAAAGATGGATGGATGGATGGACGGACGGACGGACGGACGGACGGACGGACGGACAGACAGACAGACAGACAGACAGACAGACAGACAGACAGACAGACAGACAGACAGACAGACAGACAGATAGATAGATAGATAGATAGATAGATAGATAGATAGATAGATAGATAGATAGAGAGTGAAAGAGAGAGAGAAAGCAACTTCCAACCTAGAGGTACGGTGACACCCCTTGACCACATCCTCCATCTGTTTTAACTGCTCTGTAAAGGAAGCATGATGCAGCTGGATGAGAATGTGCATGTTATCGTATGTGTGGTCAGACATGCTTGATGGGGCGTCCAGATAAACGAGTAAAGGTTCACCTTTGCATTTTGAAAACCACATGACATCTTAGGAGCTACATAACTCTTGTTAGTAACAAGCTAAAAGCTAATAATGCAGTGGGTGTGAATGGATCTGCCATTATTTTTAAAGTGTCCTTGTTTTTAGTGAGCATGTCGGTTCACTGTCGATATATAAAGACAGACACTATAGAGCGCTTACACACGTGTGTCCATAAATCACCACGTTTATTCACAGCACCATGTGTGTTCCAGACAGCATGAAATGAGTTAACAGCATCTGGTTGAGGGTGTCTGTGAGGCAGCCACACTCAAAAATTCTATCTGAAACTTGTTGACATGACAACAAATGTTCTAACTTAGACAGATGAATGATACCATGCAAACAAATAAATTTCATTTAACCCCTTTTGTGGTCTGTCTCTCTCTGGACCCTTTAAGTTTTTCAGCTTTACTGTGGGGGCAACATGCATGCACAAACATGCACACACACATACACCCACACAAAAACACACACACAGGCAAGGAGTTCCTCTAAAGGTGCATTTCCACTTCAGTAGTTCCCCGTAAATGCTGGGGGCAGGAACCATTCTTATCACCTGTCCCCCTTTATGGTCGTGTCTCCACTGTAGGGTCGTACCCTTGGAGGCATTGCAAATTTTGATTGCCATGTAATCGTGATGTCATAACAAAGAAAACAACAAGGAAGGAGGTAAACATGAAGGAGCTGAGGGGTGTATTATTCTAAGAGAAGATGCTTTCCTATTGTTTTAAATTTAATCTTATATAATGCACTTAAATGAACAATGGAAAAATAAAATGTAAATGCAGCACCTAACCCTGTAGAATCAGCAATAATACCGTAGTCATTAATAAAAACAAACAGGTGTCATAGGTACAATAATTAGAAAGCGCAACATAACTAGAAGGCTGCAGAGAGGTGGCACTAAACTGACAGGCAGGCAGCAGTTTTTGAAAATAATCAGATTGTTTCAACTCAGAAGCTTCAGTTAATTGAGTCTTGTGTAATGACAGAAAGATCTTGATTTATTGTCCAGGATCTTGAGAGCTTGAGACTGTCCAACATAGTGCTTTGATATTTTTAGTCCTCTACAGTTTGCGATAAAATCTATGTCCAAACTGACAGTTGTTTATCATGACATCCGTAAGCTGTACTGCAGCCTCAGAGCCAATCAGCACCCAAGAAACTTCAAGCCCCACCCAGGAGTTTTTCAGGGTCCAGCTCAATTCCTACCATGGACCAGGGAAAATGACCCTTGAGGAGAGGATCCTGCAGCGGAGTCAGACAGCAACAGCCCCCTGATGACACTAGCATCAGCCAACAATGCCCACGTGTGCGGACAGGTTCCCCCATCATCAGGTTGATATTGGGAAGACAGATGTCTTTAAAATGTGTTGTCAAATCACACTTCAAAGACTTTGTCTTTCAGAACCCTTGGCCCTGCAAACTTCCAGACTTGGTTTGTATGTAATGGTTGGCACGTTGTGCATGTAACTGTGCATGCGAATATGTGTGAACAACTGTACCTCAAACACCCCAAACAACTATGAAACCTACTTCCCCTTTTTGTTTATCTGGTTACTGACCTTGTTTGAATTGTTTTAGTCTGCACTGTCTACTTCTTTGATTTAAATTGCCTTCTCCTGTGGCATTTCATTTCATATGAATTTTTAAAAAACAAGAATAAAGACAATTCCAATTAACTCAATCTACTTCCATCATTGGAGCAAATAATTTATTTTCAATCCTCTAATAGTAAAAATGAGGCATTGTTATTTCTGAGTACACTAAAACCACCAACACTCCACAGAGTCCAGCCAGACTCCAGATTCCATTTCTAGCTTCTGGGTTCAGCTGCACATATAAAACCACTGCACATGTAAACAAGTACATGATAACAGGGGACACTGGATCACACACACACACATACACACACACGCACTTGACTTCTTTTGCAGTCCTGAGCCACCCCTCCACCAGCCTCCTACTCTAAGTGTGAAATGCCACAGGAGGATGGGCTCTTTTAACCTCACCTTTAGGTCTGTTCAGAGAGACCCCAGCTGGTCGGTCAGTGAGGAAGAGCAGGCTGATCTGTTCTTATATTAAACTACGCTGACATTAAAACCAGTCACATGTCCCCGTGCCTGTGCTGGTTGAAGTCTGGAAATAACTGCTGTTTCTGCCTGTGGATTGAATTTAGAATGAACACTCTCTCCTAAAATAAAACCACAGGCTACAGTTACACACTTAGCTCCAATAAATACAGTCTCCACTTATTAAGGGCCATCATTTGTTTCACTGATCCACTTATTAGACTCACATGCTTCCCTTCCCAAATATGTTTCTCTTGGTGTTTCATATTTTGTCTTTGGTTTGCTTTGAACCACCTTTCCCATTGTTTCGGTACATTTCTTGTCATCCTCTCTCCTCGCCGTCTTTGTCCTCTCCTCTCACCTATGTTGGATCCAGCCTGCTGCGGTAACTCGATACTTTCTTACAGCGAGTGATCTGCCAAGTTGTTTCCCTATGTTGCTCCCCAGTTGCCATGGTGAGACTCCTCGGTGTATGCATGCGTATGCTTAGCCTGTGCATATGTGTGTAAGTGAGCAGCTACATACACACATATGTGTGCGTCACTTACAAGGGGCTGCTGTCATTTATTTAAGGTGTGCGAGCGCGTGGTAAAAAGTGTGTACGCCAATGGTAGTCCTTGAACGGGTTTGTAGATCACAAGTGTCCAACATGTGTGTGGAGCAGATGTAAAAATGACAGCAGTGGTGTGCAAGGTCATCAGTGGGCCAAGTTGTCTGGCACTGGTGTTACTGTGGCACAATAAGCCAGGACCTATCGACATACACAAACACATACACACTTGATTTTTGCCCGGCACACTAGAGAGGGCAGAGAGAGCCAGGGGGCTAGTTGACTGTTTGTTTAAACAAGGTCAACACACACACGCTCACACACATATACAGACTTACGCAGTATACTGCGTGAGGACTGTATATGGACATAATCCACTGGTCCAAGCTCAATTCCTCTTATTCCTTATTTTAACATCCCCCAGTCTCTGTCATTCCCTATTATGTGTACACTTAACACACAGTCTGCCTGCCTGCCAGGCCTGCCTGTTGGCTGCTTGACTGGCTGGCTGGCTGGCTGGCTGGCTGGCAGCCTGCCTGCCTGCTTGTCTACCTGCTTGCCTGTGTGTCTCTACTAGGGTAAAGCAGCATCAGCTCCATTCCATCTACACGGTGGATTCTGGAGTGGTTTTCTGCAGCTGGAATCATTCCATTGTGGTCAGTGTGAAGCTTCAGTATAGTTCAAAACCACAGACAGATAGATGTACGGATAGACAGATGGACAGACGGACGTGAAAATGTGTTGATGAATTACTAAAGTAAAGATCCTCAAAAACTAAAATCAGAATCTCCTAATACATCCAAGCCTGAATTGGGTTGGGCGACTCTATGACTTTCTCTTTCAAATACTACTTCAATATTCTGCTTGTGTGCTATTTACTTGCTGCTCAGTTTCTTCACTGTTTCTTCAGTGTATTCAAGAGCGTTGGCCTGAGGCAGCAGCTAATACCAGAGGGGCTCCTTGCATTCGTGTGGGTGCAGCAGCACTCAATTAAGCTGGTTAAATACGCACAAGGATACCTCAGCCAGCCAGAGAGGCTTTGGACTTACATGTCTCCTAGCAACAGGTGGACTGATTATGGTCTGCAGCTCACCCCAGAGGAATGGCTAAAAGAGCCAGCCAGGCTCAGAAGGAACATCTACCGATAGCAAAACTAATTCCCAGAGATTGTTTGATCAACAATTTCGGAAATGTTTCACATAATGCAGAGATTTAAAAAAGAATAAGATGGTGAATTAAGCCATCTAGAGTCTGTTTGTGAGGCTTCACTATGACCTTGCCTTGTTGTTAGTGCCATTTTTAACAGACAGCTGGCCTTCCAATATCCAACCAATGCCTTCATGGTGCGCTATAAGGTGTAGTCAGACTAAACTGGTGTGCCTGCCTGCATGGCCTCCAAGGTTTTCTGTTACATGTTTATATATTTAGTAATTCAAATGCAGATCAACTTGCAGAGTTTGAAATTAATTTAATGTAAAACCACAGATCTACTGTTAAACTTAATAGTTTAAACAAAGATTGATGTGCTCTCACAAATGTAAACATTTTAACTTAACATTTTATGTTTTAAGCATTTGCACTATTGTGCCACAGTGTCAAAACATATTAGAGAAGCTGCAGTCGTTGACCAGTAAAGCACCTGTTGGGATTCCCACCTAAAGACAGGTGTTGACTGGTGTTGTATGATTACACAGGGTGCGCATTAGCACCTACATGGCACAAGACACTCAAATCTATTAATCATTATTTCTTGAGCAAAAACACCAGAAGATGACAGAAAACAATATAATGTTCTCCAAATTTAAGTAGCATAATTATTTAGTGATCACACATTTGCTTCCAACATAGCAATTATAAAGTAGAACACATGCGTCTTGATAGTGTCTCCCACTGTGACTGCTGCCAGAGCTAACCAATAGAAGTGCAGCACCTAATGGTGCACGGATCACCGCCACCCTGGTGCCAAGCAGTGATTAGCATGCAGGCAATGCAGGTAAAACAAGCACCCACAAAGATGTTACTCTTTAAACACGTCCTCTCGACAACTACACGTGACCATTTAAAAGATTATGTCCAGTTTGATTTTCTGAAAAGATTGTTTTAAGTGAAATTGATAAACTGTTACTGTGTCTGCCCTGTAGAGAAACTGTGCAGCAGAAGCAGCGTCATTCTGCCCTTGGGGATTAACTTGGTTTACACCCACGGTAGAGAGCACCTGGGAACCAACACAGGCTTTCTAACACAATCAGACCCTGGCTTTAGCTTTTCCTCAAATACTGAATCCTGATTTTAAAGTTTTAATTAGTTTATCACTGCATTAGCAAAATGAATAGAATAACCAATGAATAGAAGAAAGCTTACCACATATTACATGTTGCAGAGGCAAAAATGGCATCACATGGTAAATGAATGATTTTTAGCATGATGGCTCTTTGCATAGGGAGCAACAATAGAAGAGGCATGTTTAGCAAACAAGCTGGCGGTTAGACCTGCTGGACAAGTGCTGAAACTATGGTTCTGCACAGAGACAGACCAGCAAAACATGTCTATATTAGTCTGAGTGTCTCTTAGAAGAATGTAAAGTCACTGTCAACTTACACCAAAATGAAACAGTTCTCCAGGGAGGCAAAATGAGGGCAAGTGAGGCAAGTGCTCGGTTGAAAACATTTGACATCTAAATTATGCATTGTCACATATGGAAGGATAGAATCTTGTTCTAACTAAGGTTGAAATGGTTAATGATTGCCCTGCAGGGAGCCTGCGTGGCTGAATGCATGGAGACAGGGACTGCTTTAAAAGCAACAAATGGCACCAATTAGTGGCTTCTGTTTCCTTACAGCTAATGCTTGAATTTAACTATACAGCTGTTGCTTATTGCCCCATCTGTGCATAAAAATGTGTGAATTATCTTGAGTTACCTCAGTAATGGTGATTAGTTTGTCCCAGGCAAGAGGTTTCTAAGCGGTCTGCTAAATGATTACTTAGATTGGCTGATAACACAGAGGATAAACTGGATGGCTTTTGCCACAACATGCTTAGTTACTTAATGGTGAGTATTTAAGGAAAAGCTTTTTGCTGTGTCCCTGTGTGAATATTGGGATGTAGAAAGTTGAACCTTCAGCAGGCTGTACAGCTGATGAACTGGCTGACGGAGCTAACCTGTTGTCGACACACAAAGACAGCTTGTCACTGTGCTGAAATATTAATTAGGTTGAAACCTTCTGCTGTAGTTCTCTGCATCTTTGGCTCAGTCACTGAGAAGCTGCAGCATTCGTGCAGGTATCAGATGAGATCTCAGCTGACTGAGCTGTGATGACAGCACTTCTGCCTGTGTAAATGCCATCTGACTACCAGAAATGGATACATGTGACATCTACGGATGCAAATTGTATTGTATTGTTTATTTTGCTCACATCATCAACATGGTGTCTGGAAGAAATGTTTTTCTGGTCCACATTTTTAAAGCAGCGTGATTATTTTCTTGGTGGTAAATAATTGTTTGTAATTTGTTCACTGGGCAAGTTAAAGAGCTGGGGAAAACATATTATAAAACACAAAGATGTTTTTGCATTTACACTAAGGGTTATTAAGATTTCAGATGACCAGAGATTAATGATTTCATGACACCCCAGTGATCTGGGGTGTCATGAAATCATTAATCTTCCGGTCACCTTTTTGCCATTTCAAGGTAGTTTTCAGGTCAAAGGTATGATTACCTTTGACCTGAAAACTACCTTGAAATGGCAAAGGTATGATTACCTTTGACCTGAAAACTACCTTGAAATGGCAAAAAGGTGATTAAGGTGACTCTTACCTGATGATCAGGCTTGAGTTAAGGGCAGGCAGCACTAGCACACTCACACCTGAGACAATTCACTATTCACATTCAGACCAAAGTGTTACAAAATCCACACAAAAGAAAGAATACACATAAACCTGTTGCCGGGCCACTGTACATACTGGTACATAATAGTGACCTCAGAGTCTTTTGTATGTGTATATATGTGTGTGTGTGTATATACTGGTATTATATAATATACTACTGTAGTTATTAGATCAATGGATGGATAGATGACACAACTCCCACCATAAACCACAGCCGTGCTGTGACCCTACCTTGACAAGTGGGTGACCTCCAGACGAGGCTTTGACAGCTCCTCGGCTACCTTCTGTTTCATAGTGAGCTCGGTGGTGAGCTTTGGGTTGAACCTCTATCTTCAGCTCAAACTGGCCAAACTGGTTTGGCAGAGGCCAGTCTAGTGGGGGCAATGATGAGGTCCTGAGAAAAAATACAAGACCACTTTCAGATAAACAGCAAATATTATATCAAATATGTGGAATTGAATTATTTATATTGTAAACTGTCAAATCTCTCAACTAAGCTAAGACAGTTTTACCTCCACATGTGTTTTCTCCCAGACCAAGAAAGCATATTATGGTATGCGATTTGACAACAACCTTCTCTGAGTGGTCTGAAAACAACCCAAAGCTAAAAGGTGGGATTCTCCTATAGTACAAAACCGTATAACTGGGCCTATACCATAGTACAACATGTAGAATACGTGGCCCCGGTAGACAGAAAGTCCCTGAAGGTCCTCTCTACTAATCTCATCCATAAACTGTGTGCGTAGGTGTGGGTTACGCAGTGGCTGCCACAAGTGTCTATTCTCAATATTTTTGTCCTTTACATCAACAAATGCAGAAGGTGCACTCAAAAATAGAATCACCACAGAGTCCATGTTTTTACTGTTATGGATTACCGTATTTTCACAACTATAAGGCGCACCTAAAACACTGAGATTTTCTCAAAAATCGACGGTGCGCCTTATAATATGGTGCGCCTTGTGTGTGGAGTTCCAAAATCTGCTGTGCGCCTTTGGTGGGTGCACTACGGTAAACGCTCCGCCAATCGATTAGCGGCACACCTACGCGTAAGGATCCCCTAAAATGGTGCCGGTCAAGCGAGACACGTATGAATGAGGCTTACTTTAAACTGCAGGCCATCGAATATGCGGCTGAAAATGGCAATCGAGCAATCTTAGTGTTTTCGCTTTATGAGGAGGCGGCATCTCTCCATATGCGCAAGGACATCTGTTGCGCAGCGGCTGCCCGCGGATTACCAGGAGAGGGCGGCCATCTTCCGCACCTACTGCCGCGACAAGATAACCGCGCCCAGCCACATCACCAACATGGATGAGATCCCTCTGACTTTTGACATCCCTTTGACCCACAAAGTGGGGAAAAGGGACCAGCACGGTGGCGATACGCACAATGGGGCACGAGAAGTCGTCGTTCACCGTGGTTCTCAGCTGCCACGGAAACGGACAGAGCCCTGGATTACGGAAGGCGAACACTCCTTCACAAAGACTATGAGGCAGCGGCGGGCAAGTTATGCCACCATATGCGGGTGGATTGTGGACGCATGGGCTATGATACCGTCTTCATGTATTGGAAGAGCTTTTACAAAATCAATGCTGAACCGGAACCGGTCGGTGAGTCCGATTCAGATGATTAAGAAGAGGAATTCGGGATATTGGACATTGAAATAGTGCAGCTGTTTAATTCAGATACAGAAGATGAAAACTTTGATGGTTTTGTGGCGGAAGAATGAATATTTTGTTCAATAAATGTGTCGAAACTCACTGTTTTACTTCCGTTGTCATTTTTACTGTATGTTTCAGCATGCGCCTAATAATACGGTGCGCCTTATGTATGTTTTAAATACAGAAATAGCACCCATAACTGAGACTGCGCCTTTTTATACAGTGCGCCTTATGGTCGTGAAAATACGGTAGCATCAAATTGTAAAAAATGCATATAATACAGTGTATGTGCTGCATATACTGTAGTTTGGTTGTCGTAATCAATATTTGATGTACACTTGAACTGTGCATAATATTAGTGTGAATATGTGACCAGCTGTGTGACACTCTTTTTACAGCAGTATAGCCAGTGGTGAATATGTCCACCATACTTGTGTCTGCAATTTATATGGCTGAATGCATTCAACAAAAACAGTAAAGGGACTCATCTGTAGGCCGCTGCCAACTCTACTATTGCAGAGTCACGAACTGAGGTATTCGACTATATTCTCATCTTTACCTTGGTACTGACCTTTGTAGATCACTTCTGGTCTAGTCAAGTCTGCATGGAAGTGCAGGCCACATTTACAACACCATGTAAAAATTAAGAAATTTAGTTTACTAACATTAGTAAATCTGTCAAAAAGTAGTTACATGTAGAAAGTGTGGTTAATTGAATAGACATGTGTGAATGCGACTTTCACAAGAACAAGATGGATCAAAAGATGGGCTCCCTGTCTATAGGCAGGTGTTACATATAAATACAGTGTACATTGATGTGTTTATATTTTACAAACACACACATGATGTGAACGACTGCTTTAAAGACAATCGTACCACAGGCTTTGTAAAAATAACTTTCAATTAATAACAATACTTCAGTGTGACTGCGGTTTCTCTGGAGGGGTCGTGGGGAGGGTGCTGGACTCCATTCCAGCACCCTCGTCTATCCCTGGACGAGTCGCCAGCTCATTGCAGGGTTTGCTGCCTTGCTCAAAGGTACCTCAGCAAAGTTCTGAATGTCTCCGGGCACCTCCCCCATCTACCAGAACAGCTTGCAACTTTTGTCTGCTTGATCTGAGAACCCTCCGGTTCTCAACCCCGTCCCCTACAGACTGAATTACCAATAATACTATTAAGTCAAACTTAAGAGTAAAGAGCATAAGTTAAAAAAAGTAAATTAGCTCTATGCTCATAACACTAAGGTAAACAGCTCTGCATACATTATACCTTATATAGAAACGACCATAATCTGGCTTGGTCAATGGATCCTTCAGGAGACGTATACAACAAGCTGAAGGAGAGTCATCATAAAGGTGAACATGGTATTCCGTTATTGTCTGGAGCATCACATCTATGTGAACATGTATTTATTTTATGTCTTCATACATATGTGTGTGCATAGGGAGGTGGTCCTGTGGTAAATGTCCATTTGCTGATTTATAGCAGTAGGGGCAAGAGCAAACAAACAGGGCCATGTAGTCATATGCTGCTCACTTTAGAGACCTGGTTTCTTCACACTTAATAAAGTAGATGCCGTTTTTTAGAAACTTGTATTAAAACAATATGTTGTAATGAATCAAAATGTAAATAATTTTATTTTGATTACATTTATGATTTTGATGGTGCACTAAAGTGTGGCAAGTCTGTAGAAGAACATTTAACATACAACTCAAATGAATTTCCTCCATGGTAATATGTGAGTCATGACTGTTGTTATGAAGGCTTTCTGAAGCAAAGAGGAAGGACTTCACAACACACAGATTGCAACAGAAAGTTATTTTAACAGTTGAGACAGTGCTCACTGTTGAAGACACATACTATGACTGTCAAATGATTACATTTTTAATCCGATTAATTACAGGGTAGCTGTTATCAAAAATGTGTCCGAAAAATGCAAGACAGAGATAAATGCGAAGAGGCAGATGTATACAGTTAGCCAGGCATTTAAGCAGAATTTAAACCCTAGACAAGAGTGCTACGTATTGAGACGGTGCTTCCATCTCACAGCACTTCAGTGAATGAAAACATCTTCCTGCAGGGCCTGCAAATCACCACATACTCAGAAATGAGTCCCTCTTTATTTTTCTATTAATCAAAGCTAATAAGTGGGGGCAGCGGCGTTCATTTCTCATTTGCTCGCCTTCATGGTCCGCTCCCCATAAACTACAATGTTAGTCTGCATGTGTGGTAATAGCATAAACCTATCATTGCAATGGGTCCAGGTAAATTAATGATCATTTTGCCAGTTCTAATAAATACAGTTTAATTTAGGTATTAAATGTAGCAGTTGTCTGAGGACAGTACATTTGAAGTATTCACCTTAAATTAGCCAAAGTTACCTGAATATAGGTGTATGACCAGGTTTGGGTTTATTCCATGAGAAGTGAGAGGGAACAGAAAGGAACTGTTCTCCAGGCCCATCCTTCTTCAGGCTCTGCATGGTTTCGTCCGAAGGTGAGTCTAGATTAGGAGACATGTTTCCTTGGTCATCAGGTCCGAGCTCTCCTTTCACTGTTTGCATAGCTGTCCTGTCTTGGGAAGTCTTCCTTGTCTTCAATGGGATGTCTGCCTCAGACGGACAACACGAAAAGGGTGACATGCCTACAGTCGGACTCCCAACCCAGGTGTCCTCTGTCACGCTGCCCCTAGGTGAAGGTCCTGGTGTGGCTGTGGGAGAGTGATGGGGTGACAATGAACCAGGGTAGCAAATATCTGCACTAGAGTGGCGTCGCTTTCCACAAGGTGAATTGGGACGTGAGGAGGGCCTGGAAGGTGGCCGTGGGCTAAGCCAGTTTTCATCAGTGACACTTGTGCGTGGCGAGTGGCAGGGGGATTGGCGTGGTGACAGGGTGATGGGGTGGGATTGGTGCACAATGGCAGGATGGTGGTGCTGCCAGTGGGGCTGCTCCTCTAAAACTCCACCACTGGCTTGAGGGGAGGCACAGCCAGGGGAGGTCAATGGTGACCCCAAGTTGAACCGAGCAGCTGCTTCATTTAGCTCTGAGTCAACATCATCGTAGACGTGTGAGAATGACTCACACGAAGAGGCATCAGAAAACCAGCTCCTTGACGAGAGACTGCTACAAGGACTCGGGCTGAGTGAGGAATCCCGATATGCATGGTCTAGGGGCAAATACAAGTGGTCTCTAGACAGGGGCCTCTCTCCAAGGTAGTCCCTATCAGGTCCATTTGCACTAAGATCCTCCTCGTTGGGATCCATCTCTTGCTGGCAACTAGGAGAGATGGAGGTGATCTGGATGCTTGGGCATGCAAAGGCCTTTGGTGCCTCCAGAGGAGCAGAGGACAGCAGGGGGGAGGTGCTATACTTTGTGTCTTGTGTCTCGTAGCCTGGAGGCTCAGCCCCTGGTCTGTGAGTCTGAAAACGTGGGGAAGTGCTGATAATTTGGGAGTGTGATTGCATGCCATGCCGAGGAAGACCAAGAGATTGGTGGTTATTGACAACTGACTGGGGCTGCCCCACATTTAGGATGTAGAAGGATGTGTTGTTGTCAGGCTCCAGATCTAAGAGAGGGAAGAATAATACAGATTAGGACACAGACACCAGAGGAATGAGTGATGGAAATGATGTTTTAAAAAGGAGCCTACTTAAAACCATTAATATCCCAACAACCACTACTTCTGAAACACCGTTTTGTCAACAATAGTCACAAAACCCCATCTTCAAGCTCAAGTCAAGATGCTTGAAAATATATAAGAATGACAACTGACAGATATTGCATTGCTCATATTTATGCACTTATGTTCATAAAACACTAAACAGAAGGCTTAAACTGCTTTATGACAGTCAAAATTTAAAAAAATTAGTGACCGGTCCATGTACGATTGCACTATGAGTTAACACTTGCAAATGAGACCAGCTTCAGGAAATTAGAGGCCAGAGTGTTGCTGGGTAGCAAGCAGTCATACAGGCATGGTTCCAAGAGGGATAACGATGAACAGCACTACACAGGAAACAAATTCACAAGTGGTGCGTGCTGTCGGCTGTCATTATAGCTAGCACTGGCAGGCTATTTATAACAAAGGTCATCCTGTGCAGGGCGGTAGCTACACACATAAAGACACAAACACAGATGAATAGATGGGGCCTATTGTCCATATTGGCACTACTCTGTAAGAGGTTATTGATGAGGTTCCACTGGACACGCTCTGTTGATTTCACTAGGATGTTTTACATTGAAAGTATGTTTTTCAGACGAAATTCTTTGAACTATAGAGCATCAATTAATTGCACTACACTATTTAAAAGTTCCCACAAATTAAAATGGTGTTGTTCATGAATATTGTTGCGCGTTAATGAATACAGATTGTAACTTAGAGAAGCTATTTGTCTCATTCATCTCAAAATAGTAGCACAATAATAGAACTGCCCCTGTTCGCCTGTCACAAGACCCAGCATTGGATCCTCTGACAACATTATCTGATTGACAGGGAGAGCAACAGAAGGACAAAACAATAGAGGGAAGTGCAAAGGTAAATCCATTATTCTAAAAATAAAACCATAAATTATACGTATAACACATACTGCAGAAAAATTGAAACGTTTTATTACATACTCTTGTATGTGAATAAAAAATTAACAACACACATGCTGTTTTAGCCAGGACTTGCATTTCTTGACCTTTAGGGCTCTCTTTTTAAGGCTAAAGAGGAGTCATAGTAGAGGAGAGGAGAGGAGAGGAGAGGAGAGGAGAGGAGAGGAGAGGAGAGGAGAGGAGAGGAGAGGAGAGGAGAGGAGAGGAGGGTGTCAGGGCCTTGTTTCAAAGGAGGTCATGGTGGTCCCGTGCATGGAAGAGTTGTCCCTACATCAGACAGCCAATCTGGTTAAATAAAGAGCTGTAAGAGGCTTTCTTGTACCTAAGCTAACAATAGCTCTGGCTCACTAGAAGATGTTGTTCTAAAGTGCAAATTGTTTAATGTCATTCACTACAAAGTGTTTTCAGTGTAACCAGCGGACCTGCTGTAGAAGTTTGTATCTCTGGCTCTATGAAGCAAATCCAAACCCAACTCTGGCGGACTGTCACAATTCCTGGAGGTTCTTGCTACGGGGGATAATCCCATAGCATGGAGATTATGTTCAGTGTATACGAAGTGTGTCAGAGGCCTGTGACCTGAAGTGCCGCTCAGGACACTGTTCTGAGAAAGCCTGGTTTACTACCGATGAAGTGCTGATGAAAGGACTTGTTTCTAATACGTAACAAGCTAAATGCTATATCATTTCCAGCACACATTTTTCCTGCCTCTGTTTATGCGGATAATGATTTGTATAAAGCTGTAGATAGTGTATCACAATGTAAATGGACAGTCCATTACACGTTAAAGCCTCAGGTTAGCCACTTACTCAAACACAGCCAGCGTTCCCTAGGTGGACAGGAAGGTGAATTGGAAGCAGCTCTGCTTACGTCCCTCATACGCAGACCTTTGTGTTCCAATCAGTCTCCCCTTTCAGCGCAGCACAAGCTGCTAAATAGCAGACCTGAGCCAGTGCTCAGGCAGCACCAGTCACATGGGACAATTCAACAAAACCTGATGAATATCAGGTGAAAAATAACAACGGACTGTAAAACAATCAGTTATTAGACATACAAATAAAATATGGCTAATATTTCTATGACTTTTACAAACATATCTTGATTCTTAAAGAGGGTTGTATGTGATCCTCCAGCTCCAATATTATTTCAACAATGTAGAAATGTGAAATTAACAGTTACTGAACAACGTTGTAAAGTCGGTTGCACTCAATGGAGACGTTTGTCTTATCAAGGACCAGACGTGAAAATGGTAAGAAAAACTGCTATTATACACCTCATATTACTACTGACACAAAATCCCCAAGTCTAGCACTCACCTGTCAGTGCATCTGCATGCACCTGGAACTGCGCTTGTAAAAAGTTGATTTGGGGTGAGTGAGTGCAGTGGTTTGAAGTGTTAGTAGGAAAGGCAGATCATTATTAGCCATGCTGTTATCCTGTTATTACGAACCATGTTCTGTTAGTGCTGTATCAAACACCCTTCCTCCACCACAGCAGACCTATCAGCAAGCAAAGACTTAACAATGGTGGTCTACGCCAATGCTAACATATGCCGGGAGCTAAATTAAGCTCCCAATTAACAATGTCATGCTGAGATAGCATTATGGGATAAACACTGAATGCCAAGTAGCCTCCTGAACTAAACACCCAGTGACAAAGATCCCTTTCACACACATCACTCAATTTACATTTACATCAATTTGGTGCTTTGAAAAATTTAGAGGCTGAATGATGTAACTGTTGTTTTAAGCTTTATTGAACCTGGCATGTAGAAATTCTACAAAATTCCTAAAAATTCAACCTCACAAATAGTACATAAAAAGATCTTTGACTGTGACTGAAAAAGGTACTATACCAATATAATGTGCTTGCAGCAATAATCAAAATGATTGTTATTCAGTGGACCCGTAGCACTTTTTCCTTTATCCCTAGTAAATGTGACCAAACACATCCAGTTACACGCTAATTGTCAACATCCGACCAATATGGAAAACTGATTTCTACAAAGTACTTTAAAAAGCTTAAACTTTATCTTACATGTAAATTTTATCAAGCAAATAAAATGTCTCTGCTTTTTGCTTAACCAAAAGGAATTTTCATATTCCCAAGTTTGTAACCAGTTTGTCCTCCCAAGTCTGTCTGGGTTCTTGTAATTTTTTTGCACTTGGATCATTTGCATGATAAAAATCTAAATGGTACCATTCTTCCGGCGTTCTATCCACTAAGGCAGGGGTGCTCATTACGTCGATCGCGATCTACCGGTCGATCGCAGAGGTAGTACTGGTCGATCGCGGCGTGACATTAAAAAATATCAGCCTATCATTCATCCTGTCACTTGATTGATATACAGGGCAGCCAGTTAGATGACAACTGAATTTGACATTCAGGTGACCAATCAAGCACAAACAACGGCGCTAAGTGCAGCAGAACTTACGATGTCAGCCTATCAGCAGTCCCGTTACTTGATTGACCTTTAGGTCACCGGTCATGTGCAAACAATGGCACTAAGCTATTCAGCTAATTACCTCTGATTTTAAGCCAATTAGTTAATTATTATGTGCGTTTTGCAATATTGGCTCATTCGGTTATGAAAGGTACATCAACATACATTGTACATACAAAGAATCCTCAATACTTTGGAAATAATTAGATGTTTTGCATTTTTGTGGTGGGTAGATCATTTTGATCATTTTGTAAGTAGCTCGCATGCTGAAAAAATGCACAGATTTGTATTGAGCAATATGGATTCATGTACCGTATTTTCCGGACTATAAGTCGCACTTTTTTCATAGTTTGTCAGGGGGTGCGACTTGTACTCCGGAGTGACTTAAATAAACATATTATTACAGAATGTCACATGTTCGTTATTTTCACACTGACAACCACAAGAGGGCGCTCTAGGCGTGTGTACCTGAGGAACGAGTTCCTTTAGCGACGCAGAAGAAGAAGCGGTGCTTCATCTATGGAGTTAGACTTGATTGTTTGGTAAACTTGCTCGGATGTTCTTTATGCTATAGTTATCTGAATAAGTGTTAATATGTTACGTTAACAAAGCAGACACATACTCAGTTCGTTGTGGGTCATGTAGCTGAATTTGTTACGTTAGCATACCGTAACCCTATTGCTAATCCATGCTAATTGCCTTTCAAGATGAAATGTATGTTCTTGGTCTCAGATTTTATCAAATAAATTTTCCCCCAAAATGCGACTTATAGTCCAGTGCGACTTATATATCTATTTTTCTTCTTTATGATGCGTTTTTTGGCTAGTGCGACTTAAACTCCGGAGCGACATATAGTCCAGAAAATATGAGTAGTTATGCGAGGTACACCAACATATATGGATCATATAAAGAATTCTCAATATATTTATGAATAAATGTATGTTTTGCAAATTTATAGTAGGTAGATCTTCTTGACTTGGTCATTTGAAAAGTAGCTCGCATGCTGAAAAAGTGTGGGCACCCCTGCACTAAGGCAAGACTTGTGAGTATTTCACATTTGTAGTTGTTCAGTTAAGCAGAGTGTGTTTGGCCTGCTGGCCTGCAATAACCCACAAAAGATAACATCAGAGACTACTACGGGGGGGGGCGAGAGAGAGAGAGAGAGAGAGAGAGAGAGAGAGAGAGAAAGAAAGAAAGAAAGAAAGAAAGAAAGAAAGAAAGAAAGAAAGAAAGAAAGAAAGAAAGAAAGAAAGAAAGAACAAGACAGGCAGAGAGAATGGAAGTTGCTTTTGTGTAAGAAAAGTAGAGACAAAAATAAAGAGCAGAGACAAAACAGGCAGAGAGACACAAGTAAGGAACTCTGGAAAGTTTAGTGATTACAGCACACAGCACGTGCATTCTGAAGTGTAAGCAAAGTCACAAAAATAATCTAACTGAAATCCCACAGGATTGAATTTCCACAATTCTAACACAAATTAGGTTGTTATATTGTTACTGTGTGTTAAAAATGGTCAGGTTACAAATGGACCTATAGCTGGTTCACACGTGCTCTGTTGCCCAGGCGCCAACCCAGCAGACTAACAAATAGATGCACAAGAAAACAGATGTCAGCAACAAGACAAGACAAGGAAAGAAGTAGACTGGGAAGGAGGAATGGTTTTTACTGTAGGTGGACTAAAACATGTTGCAACCAAGAGACCGACCTGTCCTTGTTGTCTCCGGTTGACTCTTTGGTGCATTAAGTAATTGTACTTCCATATAAATACATCTCTCCACAAAGTCCAGCTGTCAAAGTCCACATGTGGACATTCCAGTTCTCCACTCACTCACATACATGGGCTGGCACTGGGACCTCTACTGTCATCATCTTATGTATTTACCTGACAGAAAAGTTTCTTATGCTGCACCAGGTCATCGAGCACACGTGAGGGTGGGGCCCAGAAAAACTTCATAGGGTCGATGTGCCGATACTGAGGATTAGCCTGGCTGGAATATGGCTCTGAGGGGTCGCTTAAAATAAAATGGGATTTAAACCGCCCTAATCGTCGTGTAGGAAAGCCGCACCTCTTAAAAAAGTGCCAAAGAGAGAAGTGAAAAAAATGAAAGCGGGCGCAGGAGTTGTGCTGCTTTCCCTCTGGTGTAATGCAGCCCGCGACATGTTGATACAGCGCAGTCGGTGGAAGCTTCAGTTACACTAAATTTAAACTAGACAGATGCCACACATAGTTACTCATGCCTCACCCCAGGAAACAAAAGTCTCATTCATCACATTGGTTTCTGTGACCCATTCACTCCAGTGGGGTTAGGGGGCACCCACATGTGCATCTCATGCATGACTGTCTGCCCTTTGACCTCTGGCTTTCACGTTTTCTGCAAAATATTACCAGCTCTAGTAATCAACTAAAATTTCTTACTTTGACTATTCCAAACAAATGTCGTTCTTTAAAATTGAGGCCACCTTGGTTTTAATGTACTGTTTTTCTATGTGATTTTTTCTTCTGTTGTTTCAATTTTAATATTGAAAAGCATCAACAGGAACAACAACCAACATAGTAATAAACAGCTTTTATCCAGCCTCATAATCAAAGTTACTAAAGTCAAGGGCCTTCCTCATGTGCCCAAATCAGGTGGTGTAACCTATATCTTAAGAGGTACAGGCCTGGGCCCATGTGGCGTCATTAGCAACAAAGCTACGCCCGTCTGTCCATTCGTCGACACCCACCCCTCAATACAAGCATACAGACTACACCCAGAAGCAGCCAACACACTCACCTGGTGATGTAGCGCACAACATTCTTCAGCTCGTCTCCCAGTTGAGGTCACAAAGTGCAGTAAAAAGGAGAAGAGTACAGACGTGCTGGGACAAGAGGGGGTTCTCCTGTGCTGACTAAAAACGAGTCCCTAGAACCTGTTGCCTGCCCTCTGTGGCTGCTCAAAATAGTCCCACATGAGAGCGATGTAATTTCAGTCTTTCCCACGATGAAGGACTGGCAGGTTGGTGATCTTGGTTCACAGATTTAGATCAATGACAACAACAGAGGCGAGCGTGCTCTCTGCACTAGCTCCTCTCAACTCCATTAAAACTGAGTCTAAAACCCTGATATATGGAGTCAAATTTTACTGGTGTCACAGCGCAGTCAAACCCAGAGGCTGGGGAGAGTACATATGGAGATTTCATTAGCCCAAATCAAGCTCTCTGATGTCACTGGTGGTCTTGAACACATCCTCTCAAAGCCGACAGGAAAAAAAACTCTCAGCTGTCCTCAGAAAACAGTGTGGTGATCAGGACAGGAGGGTGTTAATCCAAAATAATTTATGAGTTAAAATGTCTACACTTATACACCAAAAGACAAAAGCATGTGGCCTTCACGTTCCCTTTGCCAGCAGCAGAGAGCGGCGTGTTTCCTCTGCCTTCATTACACTGGGCCACCTAAACACCACGTGGCAGATCTGGGAAGACAGCCAGAGCAACAATTCTGCCACCCAGAACAAGCAATTCTGAACCACAGACCTAAGACCAACTGTAGCACCCAGCCAGAGTACCCCTCTTGAACTTCAAACTCACCGTTCTCCTGCTCTTCAACTAACATAAGCACTTCAAAACGGGTGAGAACAAGGAGGCCGACACCAGATGCATCCTGTCAGGTACATTGATACAGATACAGTGTCTTTTCAGAAAAGTGCCAACAAAAATCTCTTCTGTGGGAGGAAAGTGCAACAAAAGATTAGCACAGTAGATGGACTAGTTTAAAGATAACCTGAGGACTCAACAACAACAAAAATAATCCATTAGGAACTCAAAAACAACCGAAAATCCAGCCACTCGCTGAAGGATACTTGGAAAGGTCATGGCTGGAAAATGTGAAGGCTGCTCTAAGATCACTGTGAAAGCAGAGAAAAACCAGTATCATGGTGGTGAGCTTGATGGAAACAGTAATCCCATATGGTCTCCATGAATTTGGAGGCTGTGTTTGGACATCTGTCTCCCATACCTGACATGTGTGGGACACAGATGTCCCACACGTCAGGTCTGCTGCAAGAGTTGTTTTAGAAGATTAAAGATGTTAACGTGCACCATCTTAAACATAATTTAATCTCATTTGGACAACTGAACCGACCTAAAATACACTGTTCAACAACAGAGCAGTTCAATGGCAAATTTGGATTGAGACTCTTTTTTCAAAACTTCTGCTAACAATCAGTCTGAATGTTCAGTGGTAGAGAAACCCGTCAAAAATTCGCCGTTGAAGCTGTCCTGGTTGTTACAACAACAAGCCCCAACTTGATCCTGGCCTTAAGAAAAAGACACCAATTCAGTGAGCATCTCCTCACTCTGCATCTGTGATCCCTTATTACACACTAATGTTATGATTTTAGTCAGGCAAAACCCTTCTGGACCAAGTCAAACCACTTGCACACTGCTGCCTTTATTCCAACAGTATTTTTTCCCCCCCATCCCATCTCCAAATCAAACATTGCTTTTAATTGAAGGAAAAAATGGTTTAGGATTAAACAACCAAAGCTTTTATTGAGTCAAGAAAAGAATGGGCAGCGAATTCAGGTATTCCAGGAGTTAAGGCCCAAAAATACAATTTTTAAAAAGCGCAGATGCAATAAAAAACAAAGAAAGTTACAATTACAAAGTTTCTGAAGTCTGCCTAAATAATCATATACTTGAACATTATTAAATGTTTGTTAAACATGGTGTTATAATTTTTTTTAAAGCGATTAACCCCAAATTACTCCAACAGAACCCATTTGATGAGGTGTAAATATGAAAATAATGGGAAATATTGTCCGTCCAACAAACACAGATCTACTGTCTTTCCTGATGCCCAGTTAGGGCGTATTTGTGGGAATGTGACCATTTGTATGTCCAGTATCATCCATATTAACTGGTAGTGTTTCTGTTACACATTAACAGAGCCGTAACATTGACAGTGATCAACAACATAATTGTGTGTCTGCTTGTTCCATCAGTGTACCTCACCTCCACATTAATTAATCAACTATGGCACGAATTCTGCTGTAATAATTGACTTGCTAAACAGCTTTAAACAGCATATAATTTAAAGTATATAACAGATGAGAGACTGACATTAATTTGTTGACTATGACAATACTCCGATTTTGTTTATCTCCAAATGTAAGATTAAGCATAACAGCACATATTGTGTTTTATCAAAGCACCGCAGCCTAAAATTTGAATTGAAAATTAAACTGTAATTTCACCAGCCCTAACCTATCCTAATCACCAGCCCAGGTAAGGGTTCATATTTTTTTGGTTTAGTTAGGGTTTATTAGTTAGAAGCTTTTACATCATTTATCGTGGCATTTATCTGAAGCCACAGATTAATTTAGACGTTTCCCCAAAGACAGAATCCAAGATCGGACAGTCAAAATGTACAATGTGTAGTTTAGTGCTGAGATTACACTAATAATTTCAAAACTAAGAAACAATATTATTGACTAATAATGTTACATTTTCCTTCATTCATTCAACAACGGTATAATTTTAATTAAAACCATATTATGGTCGTCAATATCTAAACGAATGAACGGACACACGCAGCTGAAGTCACTAATTAAATTTCTTCAACCGACCTCCTCAGTTAAATAATCCAGTTTAATACTGGCTTATTACAATCGCATCACTTCTACTTTTAACCGACTTTGTAAAGATTAAATGTTTGCAAATGTAGCATGTGATCTTAGCAGAAGCCTGCTGTAAAAACAGATTCATACAGTATCTTAACTGATTAACGCGCCAAAATCCCATCTGACCAACTGTTAAAAAACTTTACATTTATTTACATTAGTAACTTCAGGTGGACGCATCAATTAGGCGCACTTGCTAGCTGTTAGCATGAGATGACAGCTACGGTAATGAGCTGGTCGCGTTAATATCTCCAGTTTCTCCTAAAATCAACTTCTAAGAGTCGGTTCCTCTTTCATGAGGCTATCAAATGTTAACATGGCCCCAACGGTGCCGGGTTAAATGACACCGACGGCCGAAGCCTGTGAGAACACTCAAACAAAGGCTCGTTGCAGTGCAACTTTGGTGAAATGAAGTTGTTGACCGTGTGGACAGACCGACCTGCGGGGCCTAGAGGCGGCTGCTGCGGAGGCGGCTGCTGCCCGTCCTCTCCGAAGATCAGCCTGAAGTCCAGCTCCTCGTTCCCGGGGCAGTTTGCCGTCGTCATCGGGGTTGACGGGTCGGGTTTTAGCCCGTCACTCGACCGCTCGAAGTTGAAGCTCTCTTAAAATGTCACATTTACCGACCAACTTTTGTCTCCTTCTTTATCTCAAGGGCATTCGGCCATAAATGAACTAGTCTCTTTCCGTCGGTTGACAAATCCCCCCGCGGGTCGTCGGCCCCTCTTCCTCCCCGGCGCGGTACCAGCGAAAGTCGCTCTCCAACTTCAAGGAAAGTCGGCCGGCCCTCCGCGTCGCTCGGAGCTTCAGCGACGTCCCTTCTCCGCGTATTCCGAGCCGCTCGGCGCTGAAGTGCGGCTGAGCGGGACTGAAGGGAGCCTCTGTCCTGTCTTTGTCCTCCGTCTTTCTCTTCTCTCTCCGGAGCTGCTCTCCCAACTTTTACTAACCCGCGTGACAAGGCAGTTCCAGCAGTGACGTCAGCAGACACAACACAACACGGAGGACGCGCGCGTACGCGCACGTACAGCAACGCAACAAATGAAAGTATACCATGTTTCCAAAGAATGGAATAAATACGTGTAAAAGTCCTAACGTGGCGATTTGTAATATTATACAGAATGATGCTAAATCAGCGACTTGTGTTATTACACTGTTATTGCTACTACTTGTTAATGTTATAACCTCTTCTGTTGACCAACGTGTGCTTGTATTTGCTATCAGAAAACTCTTGACCTTGCAAGGAAAGCCTTAATGCCACTTTCCTCCATTTAATGGATCCTCTACTCTTGCAACCACCTGCCATCAGCTTGCTGGTCCTCAGCGAGATCGTTTGATAGTTCCCCTCCAAAGCAGGATGCTAATGACACCGTGAACTATTTACCTTTAGATCCCTTCATCCTGCCAGCAACAAGCTCCATTCATTTGGTGCGTGACTTGGGTTCTATCATGCAAGAGGGTAGGAAAAAAATCATTTTGGGATTGGCCAAATGAGAAAAATGCAAAAGCTGACTGCTTTACTATTATACAGGTCTTAGATTTGTATATAAATATATGGCACATCCACAGGAGCAGTCAACCAAGACTAGACCTCGTGCTACACAATGATCAAAACGGTCAAGGCATTAAAACAAGTAAGATGTGAGATTTTAACCAAACATAAATCTTACTATACATGATGAATGGCACACACACACACACACACACACACACACACACACACACACACACACACACAATGTTGAGCATGTTTTTAATGTTTTACCAAAAGGTTTTATAACATTGATAAGCAGAGTTATAAAATTCTTTTTTTTTAAGCTGTACTTTATTGGTCCAGTTTATCTCCTGCAACCATCACTGATTCATGGAATAAAACAGTTGGGTGTTTATAGTTTGTAGCAGTTGGCTCCAAGCACCAGTGCTGAGCTGTATGTGGGCGTGATGACAAGCTCTACAAATGCATCTTTCCTGTGGTCTTCGCTTCCAAGCAAATACGGCAGATTTACCCGTATTTTACTGATGAGATCAATTATGAAGAAATTGCCTCTTTTTTTTGGTTGTTATTTTCAGGCTGCATTGTCAGCTTTGAAAACCTAGTATCGTATAAAGGAAATTTTCTGCAGAGTTAATAAACAAAATTGCATTCTGAACTGCTAAAATTAAAGAAAACATTAGTATACCAGTGACATCCAATCAAGTGTACAAATAATTGATAATAATATTAAAATCATTATTATGTAAAGGAAATAGTAAATAGATTAAATCTTTTCAATTATCAATAAAATTGAACCTAACAAATAACATGAAAATCCGTTTCAATATAATCCACATGCAAGACCTCAATCACTGTTTTAAATTAGGGCAGTGATGGTGGCAACAGAGTTTCCATGACTGAACTTTCTCCTGTGCCTCCAGACCCGCCTGAGTGTAATTCGGGTTACCTGTGTTATCGTTTATGATGACGTATGAAGGGAGAAGATAAAGAAAAGTAATTGTGCGGGAGGTTGTAGATGTGGTTTGAGATTTATGCTCTTGTCAAGAAGAGAAAAGAGGAAAGTGAAAGAAATGTGACATGTTGGCGATGCTCGTGAGTGTGATGTTAACTAGCGAAGGTAATTAAAACAAAAAACCCTGAAGCATTAACAATGATTGTAATCACTTTTATAACACACATTTGATTTTTACCCATCTTTTATATTACATTTTGCCTGTTTTTGATTAACAGATCATTGATGATGCTATAGACAGGATCAGCGAAGAACTTATTTTTTTAAAATAAATAATCTTTAAGAAGCAAAATTATTTATTTTTATGGAAAAAACTTCTCCACAGAAAACTTCTCAGCACAAATCCCTCCTATGTGCTGTCCTCTATTGGTCAATCCTCGAAACTACCTCGGCAATGTAAAAAAAAAAAAAGTATGTCACAGGTTAATATGAATGATTACAAATACAAAATTGCACATATTAAAGTAATAAAACTGTAAATTTGCTTGTTAAAGATATCAGCAGGAGAGCACATTAAGTCCACCCCAGCGATGGTTCAGCCTCTGACAGAAATGCCATGAGTGGGACTGACCTGGGAGTGTTTGTCCTGTTCTCCAGTAAATCAATTAGAGAGCTGGTTCATTCAGCACTTGGGAAGGACAACTGATGTAGAATCAATGCTGACAGCAGCAGTGATGAACACTTTCTACACTGCACCACAGACAGGGAGCAAATTTGAAATACAATTCATATTACCAAAACAAGCATGACATTTTTGACAGGTAACTCATGAAATAAAGGACCAAATAGTAGAAGTATATTGGTATTTTTGAGGACCCACTGCAAATGTATTCCTGGGGAAAAAATAAAACTTGGCCTTTTGTAATTAGAATAAGTCTCTTTCTTATTAGCTTTCATTCTGAGAGGCAACAGTGGATTATCTCCCCAATAGCCTTGAACAGGCAAAAACTTAAGCAGCAACTTGTGTGCAAACTGCTATGCTTAAAACACACGCGTGCACGCACAAAATCGAATTTTTCAGATAAATGAATCATTTTCTTTAAAAAAAAAAGTATCTCACAAAGCTGTAATGTTGACCTCAATTCATCATCCTGCATCTGCGGGTGACGATGCTGGTGCTATTATTTCAATTTCTGTAATCCAGTTTTTTGACCGTTTACTTCTGTTTTGCACATGTAGGTTTTAATATTTAATTTCTTCATCTAAAATACGGTTTTTATGGCTTGATTGATTCGTCACATTTGGCTTCGTAAAAATTTGCGGAAGTGACGGTTTCATCCTGCGCCATACTTCCATACCCTTTGTGACGTCATCAACAAGTGCCGGTCAAAGCATGGCGTTTCCGCTCTTGAGGGGAGAAATGCTAACTGCTTTATGGAGAAAACAGAACATTTCCAATCGGAGGCAGTGGTTCCAGGAGCAATTTACCCTCTTTTATTGAGTTTTCATTTAGTTTGACATTCAGCTGTTTTTGGCTAATGGAAACGCGGCTGTTAAAATGTACTTTGTGAAAGTTGGTTGGCTCGCCGCGACGAGAGGGGTTCGTTCATGCTGGTATCACTGTTTACAGTACAATGTTAATTTTTCTGCCCCAGTTCGTTTTTGTCAGACAGTAGGAGACGATACCACAGTTATCCGTGTTCCTCGCAACCTGCAGAAGCGCGTTGACACCGTCAAACAGACTCTAGGCAAGAACAAGATCAGCAACATTAAAGCTGGAAAACTCCTCATCCAGAGCAGGAATCCCAGCCGAAACCAGTCTGCAGGATACGTTCTTGGAAAATTCGAACAGCCCACACTTTGCTCGAAAGGATGGAAACATAACAAATCTATTGGCGATCACTTCACCATCAACAATGTCACAGCGGTTGCGCCCTTCATTGTGAAGGCTGTGGACCAGCCATCTTTTAAAAACCTGCCCATCTGCAAAGAACTGCTTGAAGCTTTGCACAATATGGACATCACCCATCCAACCACTGTGCAGCTTGAGTGCATCCCAAAGATTCTGAAAGGCCACAATATTCTGTGTGCAGCAGAGACAGGAAGTGGGAAAACGCTGAGTTACCTTCTGCCTGTGGTCCACAGACTGCAGGCTGATAAAAGCTGTGGGACGCATGCTGAAGGTGCAAACAGCATCCGCACCATTGTCCTCGTGCCTTCCAGGGAGCTGGCTGAACAAGTCGCAGCTGTCTCCAGAACTCTGTGTTCTCCGTTTGGCTTGCTAACCAAGACTGTGGGGGGTGGTCGAGGTGTGGGACACATCAAGGGGATTTTCAGGAGGAACCAGCCAGATATTTTAGTGGCTACACCAGGTGCTCTGGCGAAGGCGCTGCGCAGGCGCTGCCTGTACCTCAGTCACCTGAAATTTTTTGTGGTAGACGAAGCTGACACCATGTTTGACCATAGCTTTTCACATATGCTAGAGGACATCCTTCATTACACTCATATTTCAAGTAATCCTAGAGAGACGCGTGGCCTAGATCATAAAGCCCAGCTGCTGGTAGTAGGGGCCACCTTCCCTGGCGGTGTTGGGGACGTGCTTAGCAGGGTGATGGACCTTGGCAGCATGGTGGTGGTCAAGAGCAAGATGCTGCACTTACTCATGCCTCACGTCAAGCAGATGTTTCTCAAGGTGAAGGGTGCTGATAAAATTCTGGAGCTCCAGCAGGCGCTGAAGCAGCTTCAGCAGGAGAAAGGTGGGGGCGCAGTTCTGGTGTTTTGTAACAAGTCCGCCACTGTAAACTGGCTGGGCTACATGCTGGAGGAGATGGGAGTTCAGCACTTACGTCTGCAAGGAGAGATGCCTGCAGCTGTACGTGCAGGAGTGTTCCTGTCCTTCCAGAAGGGGGTGGTGGATGTGCTGGTATGCACAGACATTGGGTCCAGAGGCTTGGACACGTCCAAGGTGCGCTTGGTTGTCAATTATGACTGTCCAGAATCCTACACAGACTACATCCACAGAGCGGGGAGAGTGGGCAGGGCAGGAGGCCCCACAGACGTGGAGGTGCTCAGTTTTGTGTGTCATCCATGGGACGTAGAGCTGGTACAGAAGATCGAGACGGCTGCACGCAGAAGAAGTTGTCTGCCAGGAATGAAATCTGTCATAAGTCAGCCTAAACCCAAAGAAATGTAAGAGAATGGATGGACTGTGTTTTGTTTTATTTTCTTTCACTGCTATTAAGCAGGTTGTGCTGTTTTCCATTATTCATAAAATGACTATGATTGTTGCCATTATTTTTATTGAAAATTAAAGTTCCAGTAATGACTTGGTGACCAACTCTGGGCATAAATATAAACTTTAACTTTAACCTTTTCATCTGATCTCATCACACCATCTCCAAGTGAACACATAACCTGTCAAAAGACATCAATGCCTGATAATTGTTGAACATTCAGTCCATTTAAATTAGAATGAATTATGAATCTGTAAATTGATTTAAGCTTTAAAGAGAATTTCTAACTACAATGTACCTTTTTGATGTCCACAACACATATCCTATATAGGAGACATAGTCAAGGAAGTATTTAACAGTCACACAGGAGACCTAAAGGACCTTTCTAAACCTCAATTAAATCAAGCACAAATTCAGGTCTGCTCACCCTTTTCATTGTGGTTTGTTAAACCATTTGTAAACACTCCAATATAACAACAAATTTCGGAAGTTATGCAATAGTAATTGCGGGAAAATGACCAATAAATAGAAGATGCTACACTTTTCTGCCAATACACATTAGAAGTTAATGTAAGTGAACGCCTGTAGGACTAGCATGCATTATTCGTGCTGCACCACAAGGTGGAGCCACGTCAAAGTTTAGCAAAGTGCTAAACTTCGGTTCAATTTAAAATTTTGCTTGAGTATTCTGTTAGATTAGGTCTGAAATCAAATAAGGTGTGACACAGAACTGCTGCAACATAATGGTTACCTGTGCTTCCTGCCATTTTTGTCAACATGAAGAGTCAACATGAAACCCCGTTGCTACAGTGACTGTGTTCATTGGCTTCTTATGTCAAAGGTACCTTTGCAAATTGGGTGTGTTAAATAAGTGTGATGCTTTATAGGCCCTGCTAACACACATTGGAAAAGGTCACTTATGGTACCGGGGCCACTGATTTATGCTGTAGAGTTTGTGGAATTGGAAATTGGTGCAGATGTGTTAACACGCCGACACTGCTGAACTGTTTATGTCAGAATGTGTGGAATCTAGCCTGGGTCGTCCTACTCCGGCCCAGGTTAACATCTTTAAATCCCCCAGACCCCCCCCCACACACACACACATTAGCTTCATGTTTCTGTCCCCTGACAACAAGACGCCACAGCCTACTTTAGCATGTGGAGCGCGACCTCACCAGGAGCCATTCAGCTCAGGTTCGATTTTCCAGGTTTGATTTTTGAATGACTGTTCTCTGAGTGTGGCTTCAATTACAATAATGATAATACTGCTACAATTATTGATGGTGATTATAAGAACAGTAACAATAATATGTGAAACATAGCTGCTTTAACAGTGTTCATTTTTCCATAATTCCAGTTTACCACCTTTACTGCAGCAAAACGTTTAAAATCATTTCATTGTGTTAAACATGAAACATTAACATGAATGGATTAAATCTATTTGCACTACTGTCACACTTATCACACCTCTACCTGTCCTCCCCCTTCTCCTCTCTCTCTACCCAGCCGGCCATCAGCAGGAGGGTCCCCCTACATGAGCCTGGTCCTGCTCAAGGTTTCTTCCTGTTAAAGGGGAGTTTTTCCTTGCCACTGTTGCTTGTTTGGGGTTAGGCCCTGGGATTCTGTACAGCGTCTAGAAACAATTTTGATTGTAAAAGACGCTATATAAATATTGATTGATTGATTGACCAGATCACTGATATTTTTATGTAGTCTTATTACATCTTAAATAAATCATCTGCAACCAACCTAAAGGAAACTAAATTAATTCTAAAAAATATGGATTTATTTATTAATGTGTGAATGCATGAACGAACGAACGAATGAACGAATGAATGAACTGATTTCACCAGGTGATGGTCGCAGCCTAGAGGTCATCGGGAGATTTTGTTCCACTAACATTTTTAAGAGCGTTTGAGCCTCCGGAGAACTACAACATCCTCGGTCCATTAGTAATGACGCATTTCCTCTCTGCCCCACCGTGGGATGATCTGCCCCCTCCTCATTTACACACACGCACATGCACACACGGAGTGGTGTCTGCTCACACTCGAACACCACAAAATTTCTCCCAACGCGGAGGATATTTGAGCGGCTGAGACGCGGAGCCGTCCGCCGACTTGTATCTTCTCTGGGCTGAGGAGCTTCAAATGCGCCAGTAGAGGAGCAGAAGGTGGGTGAACACGTCCCCTAATCGGCTTTATCGCGGTGTCCATCTCCTCCGCGGCAGACGGAGGGATTTGTCTGACCTTCTCCTTCTGAGAGCTGTAAAATAAACTGCACGGCTCTGCGTGCGTACGTACATGCGTGCAATCTATTTCTGCGGGTGCGCCTGTGGAGAGACGTGCGCCGCTCGGATTCTGCTAAGTTCAGATGCTGCGATGCTCATTGGAATTGAAGGAAACTTGTGGCGCCTTCGATCGTCGCCTTCTCCCAGAGGCGGCTGCTGCTGCGGGGGGAACGCTCTTTATTGCCGGATCTGTTGTGTCTGAAACCGTGTGTGGTCATAAAGAGTTGAGTGCACCGACCAGGGTCTCCGCCATGTTTAGTTCCCACACCTCCACCAAGCTGCCAAATAGTGACGCTCCCGCTGAGTCTCATTAACTTTTCCGCCCCCAACGACGCGTTCGGAGGACGCGAACGGTGAAAGGGTGGTCACCTGTGGGGGCGTCAGGTCTGGACAGGAAGATGAGCCTCAGAGTGCCGCTGACTGGCAGAGTAACTTTGCAGTCATGTAGCGCATGTGGTTTTCCTCCTTGGGGGTTATTACTGAGGACAAGGTTATGGGGGAGGGGGGTTAAGCGACTCATGGAAGGCTGTGTGGCTCCTCAGCAGCAGGAGGTCAGACTCCTCAGTTGTGCTGGTGGCTGTCTGGATCAGCTGCCACACCCCTCTGAAGAAATCTGCCATTAATACCACAGGGGTGTATTCTGCCCCCTCAGGTCCCCCTCACCGCTGATCAATACGCTCCGTGCTGGTATCAGAGTGAGGGTGTCAATGAAGGACTGAATTACATGTTTTTTTCAGGGACTTTGATAGGCAAATTTGTGCCCTTGGTTCTGAGCTGTTTGTTCCACATTCTCTGGTTGTGTCCCACATCAGCCATGGGTCCGACCTGCTCGGTGGCCTGAATCCAACAGGGATTGTGGAATTTGCTCTTTACGCTGTAGTTGTTCAAGTATCAGTGCTGAAAGCAGCAAGGCTTAGAATCCTCATGAAGTCACGTTGGAATTTACACACCATGAGGCTAAAGGCGTTTTAAACCCACCATGATGGGTGGAATTAAAATCTTTGCGTGGCTATGATGGCAGAACTGCTAGCTGATTGTTTCCCCCAGAAATATGGACTCTTGCTGGGAAGCTGTTTGATCTTGCTGCTCAGGTGTTGAAGACTGCTCCTGCATGCTAGCAGCAAGGTCACTCATTTATCGATCTGTTCTTTTGCTTCGCACATGAAAATATTGCCATCAGTTAGTAAGATGCTGAGACTTGAATCATGGGAAGTGGCATCAAGGCTCTGGATCACTGAGGTCAGTCCACTGTTGCTTCTAGAGCAGGAATTTGCTTTTCTGATGTTAACTGTGGATGTAACCTTCTTGCTGGTTTCATTTTGACCCATTTCTGCACACCTTTCTAATCTGTTAGCCCAAACAGGTGAAAACTGAGCTACCAAAGGAGAGGTTCTACCCATCTGGGCCATTTCTCCATATCAAGCTGCTGATGTTCGACAGGAGAGGCCAAGTGTGTGCTGCCCTTTCTGTAGGAGTCTTCATTTTGATTGATGCTTCTCAGAAGCTCTAATATCCGGATGGAGTAGATTCCCAGTTTTAGCCCTAATGAGCTGTTGGTTTGGGGCCCATTAAACCACGAGTCTGTAATTCAAGAACAAACCTCATTACACAAGTTCATGATGCCTACCTTAAAGCTGTAAAAACTGCAGCCAATATGCTCCTTTTTGCTAAATATGTGCTAAATATTTCCCTGGCCTAGTCTAGTTCGATTTAACAATATGACAGAATTTCACACTTGGTTGTGACCAAATGAGGCATGTGTAGCAAAGCTCAGGGCTCCCTAACCCTAACCCTGTGGGAACCCTGTGCAGGTTTCTTCATCACAGAAGATCTTTGCTCTCTTCCGTGCTTGCTATCGGTCTCACATCAGAATCAGCAGCAACTTCACTCAGCTCCCCTTGTGTAAAGGACCAGATTTGTGCATGTAGATACAGCACTGGCTGGTTCTGGTTCTGAAGGAAAGCTGGGTTTGTTGCCTGGTTTTTGGACTATAATTAAACGTGAGCAGAGCAGCCTGCCTGACCAACTGTTGCCTCACCAGCAGTCCGAGTTGGAGGTCCCATGCTTTAATGCAAATGGGTCAAACCTCATGTTTGAGCTAAAAATACAACGTTTTGATTGCACTGAGTTATCTGTTGTCATGGTGCTGGCCCTTCCTGTCACCACTTTAAAAAGAGTTGCTCATTTGGTGCCACACATTAGAGAGAAGCAACGGTAATTTTTGTGATGACGAATGATGAGAGACTGTGATTAGTTAAGAGTTTTGCATGTACACATTCCACGCATGGCTCTGTGCAGTAGCCGGCATGCACAACGAAGCCACAGACTTGGATGACTTACACAGCTGCTCTGGTCCGTAACTCTAACATATCTGACTAAAGTTGTGCCTTCTCTATCCAACTTTCTCTCCGTTCATCTGTTTCTGATGTCAGACCTTCATGAGCAGCGTATCTTAGCAACTAGATACGCCAGTAGCACATGAACCCCCTCATTAGTTAAATGGGGTATTAGGTTATAGAGTTATGCATGGCAGTGTCTTATGTTAAGGGCATTTTAGCCTTTATTTGATAGAGACAGGAAACATATGGAGGGCAGCGTGGTGTGTGAGACACGCCACCAATCTCTCCAAGCTGGATTCAAATCCTGGTCAGTTGACAGGAGGACCTGAGCCCCCACCAATGTGCCAAAAAGTTCTGGGAAAATTCTGACTTACAAGTTGTGGAGAATCTACGATTTTGTGTTTATTTTGTTAAAGTTATTTTGTTAAAATTTGTAAAATGAAAATCCTCCATATCTGAATCTTTATATAGCTTCTGCATTCTGCAGTAGCCCGTTGTCCTCTGAGTCTCCTGCCTGAATGCGTAAATAAAGTTGCCTTGAGTTGAGCATTGCTCAAAGTTTACAGTTTCATGTAATTTTGCCTTTCGGCTGCAGTTTAATATGCACTATTCTACTCAAGGGGCAAAATCCAGGTTTCCTCTAAACCCAGCTTGTAATTTCAGGCCGGTGGCAGCGTCGGCCTGACCCAAGCCTGAAAGTGGATCCTTGTTGAAATGTTTCAGGTTGCAGCTGAGCTCTGCTGCTATTGCTGGAGCGCGTCTCTGGCAGAACTTCCTGCTGCCATGATTGCCACCAGAAGGCCAATGCCTCTGAGTCAATGGGGCAGAAATGGAACCTAATCAGGTGTCTGCTGCTCCTGGTCCATCAGCACGACTGAATGGACCACCAAGGCCTTTTCAGTTGAGCAGACCATGTTTTTGGTTCAAGAAGCACAGTTATTGAAGCAGAACTGGACCACTTGGAGTTTTTGAACTGAACGTGTCGGCCACAGCAGATCCTCCAGAGGGAGCTGCAGTGGTTTAGATCCAGATTTGACTGTGTAATGTCTATTTTTGCTTCATTTTTGTCATCATTGTGAAAGTTTGCATAGAATTGCTTCAGGTGTGACCGACAAGATTCCCAAAACCTTTTCTATGGCAGTCGCCTCTTCAGCAGAGCCCGATGCACTACGATCATGCCTTCCTTGATGGTTCTGATGAAAAGGGGGTCCTCTGCATCCTCGGTTCCTTTGAACCTTCCCCAGCAGCAGCTGGCTTGACAACGACCTCATGTTTCTGGTGACAAATTTCACCAGTTGCGTCACTCGTCACATTATTTTTTATCTCTGTGATGTTTTGGTTTCTGAAAATAATCTCGCATAGAATTTCCCTGGGAAGTTGGGGGATCATTCTGGGAGTACTGCAAATGTGTCTTGGCCCTTGTGCAGCCCGGGGGAGCTTCTATTCTTGGGTTTCTCATGAGGAGGAATTCTTGCTACAAATGTTTAGTTGCTAACAAGCAAAGTATGACTTCTTAGTAGTGAGCTGCTACTGTAACTTGTTTCTGTTTAAAACGACTAAATGGTTCATTGTGATTATCTGCTAATTGCTTTTTAAATGAGTAAATGAATAAAAGCCTTAGTTCTAACAAGGTGGATCTCCCTAAAGATGATGTTTGCTTTTGTCATTTCTACCTGATTCTGTGGATGGAACATCAGAAGTAGCTCTTTAAGTGGCTATTAATGTGCGACTGTTACACAATTGTTCCACCGGTTCTCTCGGCCGATAAAGCTCTCCGTCTGGTAGAGGTGCGCTCATCCTCCCCCCTCTGAAGTTGCCTGTTGCAGACTTTAAATAGAACTATATAAGGGAAAGAGTTCTTTGTTTATTAGTTAAGGGAGAGTACACGGGAGTGCTGCCAGGCCTCTGGGCCAAAACGGGACACAAAGAAGATGAACCACGGCTTCAATCGTCTTCTCTGCTGTGGATAGCTGTAAACATGAGCGCGGCAGCTGGACTACATTACATGTTTAAAGCCCAACGTTAATCAGCTGGCTGGAAATAGCCTTTTATTTTAACGCTATGCTATGGCCGGTGGGCTCACAATGTAAAGAGGTGGTATCGGCTAGATTTTGGTATCTGTCAATAACGGAACATTTCCTGCAGTAATTCCTTTAGTTTATTGTTTTATTGCAGTCAAGAGTGATACTGGCTGTTTGTGGCCTATTTATTTAAATGAATTAAACCAAGACGCAGCGCCACATTCTCCATTTGTACAGCATGAAGTTTCTGAACTGATCCGGCAGCTGCAGTCTTGTGCTGTGATGCCATGTGTGGGCTGCGCTTCAGACACAGACGAGCAGAATCAGATTCAGATGCTCACCCGGGCAAGAACATTCATCTCAACTTGTATAGTGTACAATGTGCTGAAAAGCATAAACAAGAACGCTGAATTCAGGTGCTCTGCTTGGTTCTTAGCTGCGCTATAATCAACATACCGGTACATCACAGTAGTGCCTGTTACAACAACTACTAGTCTAAGTTTTGCTAAGCTAACAGATCTTGGCAAAACGTCTTCAAGAAAAACCCCAACAAGTCCAGTCGACGCAGAGGTCTTATTTGGATAACTATGACCTGGATGCTTGAGAATCTACACGGAGAAAATGGAAATGAAGCTCTTTGTAGGTTGGTTTAGGGACAACAGTGAGTGGATGGACGAGGAGACGGTGTCCAATCAGCACTTCAAGCATGTCCTAGAGATGGTCCTGTCAGGAAGAGTGAACTATATGGACCTAGCATCTTCAAGGGTCTCCACCCAGCTGCTCCTGGTGCCTCCTCAGAAACACTGATAGGTTTAGTGGAGCCACAATCCAACATTAATGTCAACAACTAACACAATTGGGACCAGACAACCAAGTAGTCCCGTATTTTTGGTAGTCCCTCACTTTTCAACTTTTAACCACCTGAGATTTTAAGCCTATTTAATATTAAAATGGTCAATATTAAGCATTTTATAAAATAAGTACACATGCTAAAAATGCCTCTTAGCTGTGGTATAATGAATCTATACCACAGCCTGTCATGATCTATTGCTTAATTGAACATAAGAGCAAGAAAGGGGCGATATGATGTTACGTATACATTATAGCTAATTTAATCAAAATTTTAAATTCTAAAAGCTGTTACTGCAGCCTGCCACCAGGGCTTATCAAGCACCATCATTGCTATTGGCTACTTTGTGCACCCTCTTTGGCTGTATATATAAATGAGTGAGCTTTCTTTTATTACATTTATAACTAGGAGCAGCTATCTGTGGGACACATGTATGACCCCATGAACATGGCTCCTCCCTAATGGACATGCTTGTCCAGGTTTGTGGCTGCACTTTGAGAGTCCAGTAATTCTTCAGAAGGCTTCCTAAAGATGCCTCTCATTGTTCCCTGTTTTAGTTTATTAAATGTGATCCAATGTGAAGCCTTCGGTTGTTTTCCAGGGATGTTTTTTGCTGTGAAGTTGTTGTGTCTCATGTCTGTGGGGAGCTTGGCCACTGGCCACCAGACAACTGCAGCATTGTCAGATGACTCCCTTTAAATTGACTCGGCTGTTTTGTGTAGAACTCGGGTAGAATGATATCCTTGTCCTCGCCTCAGTTCCTTATCTGTCCAGCGTAGAACAGACCCTCAGGGAATTACCTGAGGAGGCACCTCCACCCACATATCTTAAAACGTCAATCCATGAACTATGTGTCTCTGTTTGAGGACAACATTCACTTTTCCTGTCTGCAGACATCAGGAGCTCCGTCCATCCGTCTATCTGCCTAATTGTTTTGTGTGGTTGACTTTTTTTCATCGACTAATCCCCCAACACTTGCTGTGCCCCATCTTGTTCTGATTGGGAGTTCTGCTGGTCTGGAATCAGCCACGACTCTGCTGACTGAAGTGAAAATGGCAGCAGCCTCATTCTCACCCCTCCCCAGCTAAATAAAAACATATCATTGCACCTGCCACCCTTGCTCCTCATCTCATTAGCTTGTTCTCGGCTGTCTCCTCATCCCTATCTGGGCTCCACCACCCGTCTGCCTGCAGCCAGCGAGTGTATCGACGCCCCGGCTGCAGCCCTCGCAGGGATTAAGTGACACAACCCGATTAAAGGGACACTTGCCTGCTCTAATGGCTCGTTTAGATGCAGTTTTAATGCTCTTTTTATATTTGTGTCTTTCAGATTCAGAAAAAGCTCCACCTTTGGCTTATTGTGCAAACCTGAACTTGTTTGCTACCAAAGACTCGTTAATTAAAAACCATCAGGAGGAAAATGATCTTTTAAGAGGGTTTCATTTGTATACCTCTACAAAGCCAACATTGGTGCCTTTTGTTTCGGACTGAGAGAGGTCGCCTCTAATCGGACATTGTTTTTCAGTTGGAATTTTTCTGGCACATGTCTTCTCTTTAGTCTCTCCTCCATGCTGCAACAATGTCTTGATAACCAGTCAAACCATTTCTTTGGATACAAAATCAGGTAATTTTGTCTTTAAATCAGCTCCAGCTGTGGAGCATCTCAAGTCCCTGACACCTCGTCTTTGTACACCCAGTGCTTTAAAAGCACAAGAAGCGTGGGCACATTGTAGGCGTGTGAGTTGGCTATGGCCTCCCAATCCCTAAACAATGATGCTTTTTGAATGAGGTAAGCAGTAGCGGCACCTGTCTGCCTGGAGCAATAGAAGTGAAAAGCAAGTGGCCAGAGGAGTTGGGTGCCCCCCCCTTCCTCCGGTGGACAAACACAGACTGTTGGAGTAGGTTACAGGTGTGTCCCCATAGCTTTGTCTCACCTGCCTAGAATTGGACTCAACCTCTCAAATCGGGCTTAAAAAGAGTCCCTCAGAAAAGTCCCTCATCGATTTTGGGGAGCATACAGCTGCTAATCTAAATAAACATGGCATCATGCATGTTGTTGAACGAGTTTTGGAGAGATGGGAGCTGAAGTTTCCGAGAGGGAAGCTTGGTGTCCACTCATTGAACAGAGTGGAGACCCCTTATCACCACAGCTGAGATGCAAGAGAAGATTTGAAGGCTGGGTCTGTTCCACCATGTTGTCAGACGTTGTTTTTATAAAACTGGGCATTGGCAATGCTAGACGGCATGAAGGATCATCTGCTGCTGTCTGTGGTTGGAAGTGAAGGACATCAGTCGCCATATCTTCAAATACCGGTATGTGACGTCTCTCAGCTCTTATCAGCAGGGTTGGCTGTAAGTCAGGGACAGTTGTGGAACACAAACGACAGCCTTCCTGTTAACTTTAGTGTGTTAACGAACTCTCTGTTGTCATCACAGACATCTCTGTGAGATTCAGCAGGCATCACTGGAACCTGACCCACATGCCGGCCGCTCAGGACCAGAGAATTAATTAGTAGTGTGGCAGAAATGTGCTCAGCCTAGACGTCACAGTACAGCCGTGTGTGTGTGTGTGTGTGTGTGTGTGTGTGTGTGTGTGTGTGTGTGTGTGTGTGTGTGTGTGTGTGTGTGTGTGTGTGTGTGTGTGTGTGTGTGTGTGAGAGAGAGTGTGTGTGTGTGTGTGTGTGAGTGAGTGAGAGAGACAGTCAGTCAGTCAGTCAGTCAGATGTAAAGCAACAGCTGTTCTCCAGAAGTCCTCAACCCCCCCCATGAAACAGAATAGTGTCCCTAAAGGGGTGTGTGTGTTGGACTCGCAGCATTTCTGTCGTTGTTTTTCCTCTGAGTCATGTTTGATCTCGGTCAGCTGATGTTGTCATGACAATGTCATCAGTTTCCAGCAGAGCTACAGATTCAAAATGTTTAATCAAAAATGCACCAATCCATTGATTGACACAAGACTTTGATCAACCATACTACAGCAATAATGATGCCTTTGCTTCTATTTGTTGTTTTGGTGGGATGTTTGACATGTTTAATTTGTGTGTGTTTCTTTAAACCACTTTTCTCATTGGCCCTCTCGTAATGTGTTCTATCATTTAAATTTATCTAAGACAATAATTATATGGTGTTTTACTGTAACCACAATAATAAATTTAGTAGTGACAAACAGGCCACTACCTCTACCACCAGGAGTCAGGTCATTCAGAGCCCTAGCTGAGAGGAGCATTTTTCTTTTGCTCTTAAGTTCTTTCTCTACACCTCTGTCTTCAATGATTGACAGTGTCCTCATTTTACAGCATGAATGATCTCTATGTTCCCTCGATATAATTATACGTACGGTCACAACCTTTAAGTTGACCCCCACGTTTTATGTGTTAGTCCATTTAATACATCCTGCGTCCTGTCCTGTCCTGTCCTGTCCCTGTCCCATCAATCATGGTCCTTAAGTCATCACTTGATCTCACCGTGACCTCAGAGAAACATGTTACCTGCTCAAGTGGTTGAAACTAATATTGTTTGTAGTTCCAGTGGGTTCAGATGCCCACCTCACACACACTCACACTCACCTCCACCTCCCCCTTTATGTCCAGACCCTATAGACTCATTTAAGTAGTTGCCTATCAGGATCTGCTGCTGGTGGAAGACACCAGACCTGTTGGTGGGCTGAAGGGCTGAGGTCCATCCTTGCTGTGGTAGTGAAGGCGCAACTGGTACAGGGAAGGGTCTCTGAACTAGTTCTCTGTGCATAAACTTCAGTTTGTGCTCATGCTAACAAGAGATTTCAGGGTTGTTCCTGGTGCTTTAGACTGTTGAATCGGGTTCGAACTCACTGCTGCTGTCAGATGAAACATTAGACTCCACCTGGCACCTTTCCAGTAGGTCAGATGGGTGGTGGAGGTAAAGATTACCATTATTATGGTGTGGATTTTCTCACAGTTGTGGTGGCTGAACTGGATGAAACTCAAATGATGTCTGAGAAACATGGAATTCCAGCCAGCTGAACCCCAGCTGGCTGAACAGTTGTCACAGGCCCTTATGCTAAGCTAATGGCTGAGCCACTGACGTGTAATATGTGGCGTTAAGTATTAAACCTTCTCCCTACAGGTGGAAACTAGCAGCACTTCAACAAAGTGATACGTGATCAGTCAAATTTTCATTTCCGTTTCTTGCTGGCTGCTTTCCTGTGCTGAAAATCTTTATTCTTTATTGAAATTCTTTATTCCACTCAAAACAAACTCTGGCTTGACCCCATGGAGACACACACTTCACCTCTGCAGTGATCTGTATGCAATCCAGCTGTGTCTATGGTGCAAATTGCTGAGAAGTCCTCGTGAGAAGTCTTATTAAAGCTTCAATTTTTGAGCCTCAGGAAGGTGTTTCCCAGGTAACAGATTGCCTGGCCCATGCCCACTCTCTGCTCCTCTTCTGCCCTGCATGTAATGAAATTGCCAGCCGGGGGAAGCATGGAGTCTCCAGTGGCCTGTTGGTGACGTGTCTCCGACCTCCACTTCTGGAAACCACGGGGGGAACAGCCGAGTCTCCCACGCATTCACCCACCTTTCTTTGATGTAACAGAAGTTAATCAAGCGCCATCATTCATAGTTAATTAAGACACCTCCCATCACTTTCAGATCAGATGAAACAGGAATTGCAGGCTTCCTGTATGATGTGTGAGATAATGTTTTCATGCATATTGTCCCTGGAGGGCTAAATGTTAAACATTTATTTACCAGCCTTTCTTTATTTTTTGCAATAAAGAAACTGTTGGCTCTTTTCACAGGTGACACTACAGTACAGTTGGTTAAAGTTTTTCCTTTGTGTTGTTATTTGATGATATAGGCATGTGCAGTTTGTCACCCTGTATTATTATTATCGTCTTCATCATCATCATCATCATCATCATCCTGCCAGAGGCCCTAAGGCCTAAGTGATTGACTAAGTGAAGCAGCAGTTTCTGGATGTGAATATTGTTGATGTGGAGCATGTGAGCTTTCTAACTGGCTGTAATCCTGACTGATTTCTGCTGAAGGCTGTAGCGCTGGTCACACAGCCCCTTCTACGAGACTTTCTGCTGGGTGGTCAAATGGTAATTTGACACTGCTGTGTTGCTTTTGACTCACTATTTTGGCTCTAAGTGAGATCAGCAGCATTGTGGGAGGAAATGACACCAGAGCAGAGTTTGGACCTTTAGGCTGTTGGCTGCCTGTAATTGTGCATCTCTGGTGCCGTCCTGCTGCAGCTCCAGCATCTGGAGGGAGAGTCCCCTCCAGTGATCCACCTTCAGAAGTCTGTCCTGGTTCCTGTCTCCCATCAGTCTGCAGCCTGTCCGCAGAGTCAGCGACCTCCTCACTCTGCAGCCTGGACAGTTTGACCAAACTAGATGTTCTGCTAAACTGGTTTAAAAACCTGAAGCACATGTTCAGGCGTTGCCACATCAAATTGCATCAACAAATCTTACAGGGTAGAATTATAACTGGTTACAGATTCTCACTCCTGTTTACTTTTCCCATTTGAATTATAAAACAGCATTATACAGCATCAGCAACATTTAATTTCACACAGGCTCTTTTGTCAGACTCTGGTTGATGGTTCACATCTGCTCTGTAAATGTTACACCAGCCTGATAGTAGTGCACAGGTGTCAGGGTGGTGTAACAGCGTCAGGGTGGTGTAACAGCGTCAGGGTGGTGTAACAGCGTTGGTAGTTCACCGCTGTCAGGGTGGTGTAACAGCGTCATGGTGGTGTAACGGCTTCAGGGTGGTGTAAATTGGTTTAATTAAGGAAAAACGAGGCTGTGAATCAAACCCGATGAGTTCAGGTTTGACGAACCTTCACCGTCTCCTTTTTGAAGGTAAAAATGGGGTTTGTATGAAATCTAAATAATTAAACAAAAATACGTGCTCTCATATGGTTACAGAGAAAACACTGTATCAAAGCTGTTTATTTCCTCCTCCAGCCAGCTGTAAAATGGCTGTAAAACTCTACAGATGTTTGGCTCTGATCAGGAGTTGCTGAAGTCTTGGTAGGCTGAACTTGTTTAAGGTACACGTGTGAATGGAAAATGTCACCACAGCTTTTGTCTCTAACACATCCTTCATTTGTCTTTGCAGTTGTGAAAGTGGGCAGTGGGCTGTCATCCAAGGCTGCGTTCTCCTCTGCTATAAGGTAAGAATGTGAAGCTGAAGATGGAGGAGCAGCATATAGAATATGGAGATTATGACATCTCCTCTTTGGCATGTAAACATTTTATTGTCTGTGCAGGTGTAACGACAGAAGATTAATTGGTGCTGGTAGCAGCACTCGGAGCAAAGAGATGGTTTTACAGAGCAAATGAGTGTAGTGATTTAATCTCAACGATCATTCAAACTGGAACAAACTCTACATGCCCCCCCATATTTGGTCAGTCAGAACAAAGTTTAGTTTTTACCTTTAGTGGAGTTTACAGGCTGTCATCATAGGGTTTTCATTTTTACAGAGTTTTGGCTGTGCTTTACATTTTCACACACTGATGATTTGTTCATTTTTCCATGAAGTCATTATGACTCACTGTCGACACACACACACACGCTCTCACTCAAACACACAAACACACACACACACAGGCATGCCTGCGCTGATGGACCCAGGAACCAGCAACCTCTCGCTGTGGCCCAACAAACCTGATTTTAGTTTTCTGGGGACAAGCTGCAGCGCTGCTTCAGACTCCTGCTGCTGGTTCACAGCAGCGTTTTGGATGTTGTGTATTGGTGTTGCGATACAGCAGAGCAGCTGTCTGCAGGCCTTTTTGAAAGGACAGAGGTGATTCTGGACTGTGTTGTTTACATTCGTGGACATGAACTGTCATTTGGGGTTCCAAACATTCTTGATATAAATATTTTCCTATCAACTTGAATATGTTAGCAGAACATTCTTAAAGGACGGAAACCTCAAAGAACTGAGGCACATTTGTTCACCCACTATGGAGGGTCATGCTCACTCCTTTTTTTGCTCTTTTTGCACACTCATACCTTGAAGCAGAGCCAAAGACAGCCCTTCCCAGCTTCTCCAGTACCGTATTTAGATGTTGTTCCATGCGTTTTAGTCTGGACTTTGGCCAGTGGGCCCCACTCCTGGTGGGGCTGCAACCGGCTTCAGACTCACAGTTGAATTAGGTTCAGGATTTGTCATTTCCTCCAGAATTGTTAAAATGATCAGTATATTTGAGGGGCGATTTTTCGGCTGAGAGCTCAGAGCACTGCTGAGGTACCCTTGAGCAAGGTACCGAATCCTTAAATGCTCACACAGGGCCCTGTGATGAACGGGAGATGGACCTGTTTTCACCCATACGCAGCAACTTTAAAGGCAGCAGTTACTCCTGATTGCAACCAGGCCTAGTGGAGTGTCACTGAGTCAACGCCACACCGACTTGGTTTGTCTGCCTCACGGCTGGGTCACCAACTCACTTTCCATGCTAACTGTTATATCAGTGGGCAGCTGTGATGCCTGAGTAATGCCACTATTCCTCCACAGCACAGATTTTATAGGTGAGTGGTGGTCGCCTCCTTGTGTTGGTGAACAAGTCCATCAGTAGCAACTGACTGTGAGTAACCTGTTGTTCTGAGCAAAGCCGCTGTTCCGGCCAAAAGGCCCAATGAGACTTCAGTGCCACTATCAGCATGCTGCTCTCTCCTTTGGTACTAAATCTGAGACTGATAGAAACAGGGTCCTGCAGCCCAACAGAATGAGAAACAGTTCTAGTAGAACGATTGCTTGAAGGGTTTTTGCTTTTTGACCCCTGACCTTCCACTTCCCAAATCAATTCTGCACATAAACAAAAGTAGAATCCCAACTATGATTTGCCTTTAGTCAGTGTTATTTAAATTTAGGAGTCTGTCTTCAATTCCCAGTGAGGTTCAAACACGTCAGGCAGGAAAAATGTTTTAAGAAAACCTAAAAGTGTGGTGTGAAAAGATGTGTGCACCTTTACCAGATGATGCTTCGTTCCACTTGTCTTTATGTCTCATCCCGCTGGCTGAGCAAACATCCTTCTGCCACAGTATATTTTAAAAGAAAATACTGATGTCAACCAATGAAGAACTGCACTGCATTCCCTCTCAGACGTTCACCATTTTTTGTTTTGCACATTTTAGTGGACTTAAAACTGCATCAATGTCAGATATTGAAGATTTATTACAGCTCTTAACTGCACAACTGGTGTAAATCCGAGTCTAATAAACCAGAATAGTTGATGGTACGTTGAACTACTTGCCACAAGAAGATTGATTGTTTTGGTTCTACCCTTTTACCTGCTGCTTCTTGTACTCCAGCCAAGCTGCTCCTGTGCGTGTTTGGTGTGAGGGAAAGGCTTGTTTGGAAATGATTAACGTGTCAAGTTAAATGGATGAAGACTTGAAATAGACTGCCTGTTCTCAGGGGAGATGTTTCTTGGCTAAAGCAGGCTAATTAATGGCTGCAAGGCAAAGATTTCATGAATAAATTCAGTAGGAGGCTCCAGGATTTAGTAATGAAAGCAGCAGCTTAAATCACCTTTTCAGTCTGAAATAAAACCATAATCTCACTTCAGTGGAAAGTTAGAGGTAGCACGAGTCCACTTTATTTAGCTTTATTCCATTATAAAAGGTTCACTCTAATGTTTTCCTCAGCTTTTGAAATGGACATTAGTCCAGCCACAACCATCCTTTGTAACCATGGCAACGTGGCTTTGAATACATCCTCGAGAGGCTGCAGAGTAGCCAGAGAAGATCAGTACTGAACTGATATTCTAACAGTAATAAAGCTGACATGTGACAGTGAAAAACACCATGGTCTCAGGCAGACCTCCGTCAGCTGGATGAACAAACTAGGAATCAGTAGATGTGATGTTTGTAGCCTGACACCGATCTGGTTGTTGAACGTCTGTGGGTTCAGACGACTGTTTGTCTCTGAAACTTGACACCAGTGCTGACAGAGATTCATCACCTGCCCTCTGAACCATTCTCCCCCTCTCCCCCCCTCTCCCTCGGTCTCTCTCTCTCTCTCGCTGCTGCTGTCTTTCTTTCTCTCCTTCTCTCCCCCAATCTCTATCTCCCTCTCTTGCTTAGTCTCTCTCTCACTTCCCCCTCTCTCCCTCGGTCTCTCTCCCTGTTGCTGTCTTTCTTTCTTTCTTTCTTTCTTTCTTTCTTTCTTTCTTTCTTTCTTTCTTTCTTTCTTTCTTTCTTTCTTTCTTTCTTTCTTTCTTTCTTTCTTTCTTTCTTTCTTTCTTTCTTTCTTTCTTTCTTTCTTTCTCTCCCTCTCTCATTCTCTCCCCCAATCTCTCTCTCCCTCTCTTGCTCAGTCTCTCTCTCACCCCACCCCACCCCAAACACACACACAAACACACACTTCTCCATGCAGCCCATTATTATGCTATAGTACACTTGCCAGGCCAGTAGTTGGAGCTTATGAACAAGATTACTAACAAACTACTAACAAACCAGATGTCCTTCTAAATGATCTCTTCATTTTTCCAGTGTAAATGAGCTGGTTTAAGCTGGTTTCCAGTGACTCTGCTGCTCCCAGAGGTCTCTGAGGCCTGTATGGCATTGGTGTGAAAGCCACTGTCATATGATAAGCTTCTATTGTCCTACATGTGTACATTTTCCATGGCAGGGACAATATCATTGCTTTGGTTCAGGAACTTAATGCTTGAACCTAATGCTACAGTTTTGCCTTAAAGTCTTTTTCCGATTTTGTGTGCTAAAACAGGTTTTAGCAGCTCGATGGTCCCCTAAAGGGTGAAGCAGGGTTGTTGGCCCGAACTGTCCCCGGTGTTGTTGACACGTCCTGGCCTGACGCGTCACATGTTTCCAGGTCCGGGCCACTTTCTCCTGTAGGCAAGCTGTTCTATTATGGGATGGAAGGCCACGCTCCTGTAATACTGCTGGGCATTTCCAGCAGCCGCTTCTCTGCCTCATTGACCTCTTCAACAATGGCTACTTGATCTCTCCCAGTTTCTTTTAATTCCACAAGCCTGTCTGACTTTTGCAGGAGCTTCTTTCTTTAGATAACACTGACAATTTTCTCTTGGAGCATTTTACACGGCAGAGTGGTAACCAAATGTAAATATTAACTTATTGGATGTCCTAATTCTGGCTGGGGGCTACAGGGGTTTAGCTGTTCTATTTACTTTATCATTAAGGCATTTAATGAATTAATGATTTATTTATTCAAAAAGGATGATGCAAATACCCAAAGCATTCAGAGAAGAAACTGTAAATGCACCATGTAAAAGTATAACCTCTCATCTTCAACAATAAGAGCGGATTAGCCTCAGCTGTCACAGCAGGAAAGGGCATGAACAATGGTCTACAGCATATAATCAATCAATCAATCTTTATATAGCATCTGTTACAATCAAAATTGTTTCTAGGCACTTTACAGAATCCCAGAGCCTGACCCCCCAACAATCAACAGTGGATATTAGAGCCTTCAGTAGATGAAGCAGTGTGGGTGTGGTAAAAAGGAGGGTGTAAGTGTGTGTGTGTGAGCATGAGTGAGCATTCATGTGGGCATCCTGGAGACCAACAGCCTGAATATTTGTCCTACAACATTTCACACTGGCTCATGTCATTCTTCTGCTTGAATGATCAGACAGGTCTGATGTTGGTCTGACATGAAGACCAGCACAAACATTTTAAGGCCTGTATAGTTTAAATACATCCAACCTTTCCTGCTTCTTTTATTTGTATTTATTTTTAAATCATTTGGTAGTCCTTAAAATATAAAGAGTTGTTTTATTTTGGAAGGAAGCATGCACACACCTAAGTCGATCCTATTCCTTTGATGTTTGTAGTTCATGTGCTGCCAGGGTGATGTCTTGACAGAATAGAAATGATAACGTTTTCATTTGAATTAGCTTTTGTAGACAGCAGAAGAGAAACTTCAGCCATGGAGAGTAGCAGAATCTCCCCCTAATCTCTCGTAAATGGGTCTGTGTTGTTCCAGTAGTTTATCATTAACAGACTAAACTGAATCCTGCTAAAGGACTTAAGGAACTTGAACTTGAGCTGAAAAGAGCTGCCGGTGTTGCTTTAGCAGCGCTGAGCGTGTGTTCAGGTCAAAGATGAATTCTTTGTAGTTTGAGGTTTGTTGCTAGTTTTGGTTGCCCTTTTCAATCTTTATCAGTAATTTGTACTTTTGCTGTGGTTTTGGTCCCAGTTTCATCCCGATTTCAAAAGATGTTTGTAATGGAACATGGAGCAGAATCAGGGAGCTTTAGATAAGCCTGACTGCAGTCTGTCAACACCTCTCGCATAGGAACCAGTTTATTGATGTCTGAGTCAGGGTCAGGGGCCTTGGCCAGGACTGGCCTCTCACCTTTGACCTACCCATCACAGAGGAGGTCCATGTTTCTCCAGACAGGAGACGCTATGTTCCTGAGGTCACTGCTTCCTCTGCTTCTGTGAATGCCAACGGTGTGTTTCTCACCTGTAGGTGTGAGCTGTCTGTACACAAGAGAACCTTTGTTTAACTCCTGACTGCAGAGTTTCTCTGCACATGAACCTGCTGCTCTGCTGCTCTGTACCCTAAACACACTAGGCTGATACTCATGGATGCATCAAAGGTGAATGACACACCACTGGTGGTCCCAGCGATCCCTGCAGTCTCAGCTTGGCTGCAAATAAGCAAACTGGGCTAATCCAGGAGTATGTTCAGGAATATAAGAATGTTCTCGTATCACCTGAAAGGAACAAACTCTCATGAAAAATGTAGAGTGGAGAATTTATTAGAAACCTGGTCTTGTGTTACTGCAGCTGCCCACCAGAGCGGCCTCTGAAATAATCTGTTACTCTATTATGAAGTAATTCAGGCTGCAGCTCTCTGTGGTTCATACTTTATCATTTACTTTATAATGTAATTTATAATACTTTATAATATAATTATGTAATTACATAATGTCTCTGTAATAAACAGATGTCTCAGGCTGACTGAATTTGATGATTGTTGATGTTTTGCCTCAGAACAGTTTGTCAGCAGCTTTTATTGCAGATCAAATGAAAGTAATTTATTATCATAAGGTGGAAAGTTGTCATATCAAAATGTTGTAGGTGATTGAAAGACCAGCAGAAATTTGATGAGTTCTATTAGCTTGTCTTATTCATATTTGCAGTGTCCAATAAACTCGCCTGACCACCCCGGGTGTCGCTGCAGCCCCATTCCAGCCGGCCAAGATGGTGGTACTGTCACTGAAAATATGCATCCGCCAGTGCAACGTGGTGAAGACGATGCAGTTTGAGCCATCCACGGCCGTCTATGACGCCTGTCGGATCATCAGAGAGAGGGTTCCTGAGGCCCAGACCGGACAAGGTGAGTGTTTTGTTTTTTCTTTCTTTGGGGGTGGGGGCTTTGGCTGCGTTTCTGATCAGCACATGTTGATTTAAATGTTCAATCAGCTTAAACTACCTTTAATACATTTAAAATGATGAGAGAATGTGAATTTTTTTACACATAAATTTTATACACTGCAATCCCTTCCAATCACAGCAGCTCTTATCTTTGCTACTCACCACCTTCCAAATTCCACCACTCATTTTTAAATCTGCAATAATAAACCTGAGCTTCTCACATGTGGACTTTTTAAAGCGTTAACTATGTTCATACGTGCTAAATGTGTTAAATATGTTCACATGTTAGACATGTTCACATGTTAGACATTTTCGCACATGTTACATATTTTCATGTGTGTTAGACATATTAACATGTGCTAGATATGGTCACGCGTTAGACATGTTCACACATGTTAGATATTATCATGTGTTTTAGACATGTTCATACATGTTAGAGATGTTCACAAGTGTTAGATATTGTCACATGTGTTAGACATGTTCAGACGTGTTAGATATTGTCACAACTCTTAAATATGTCCACACATACGCCTGACACGCTGCTGTCCATCCTCACTGTTTCAGCCTCAGACTACAGCCTGTTCCTGTCTGATGAAGATCCCAGGAAGGGCATCTGGCTGGAGTCTGGCAGGACCCTGGATTACTACATGCTCCGCAATGGGGTAGAGTTTCTCAGCCACACAGGCGTCTTTATCTGTGGAGTTTTGCTGGAGAAGAAATTGAAAATAATTGTGATACTAAAGATCTGGAGCCCAGCGTAGTTCCTCAGGCAGGCTCTTTTGCTGCTCCTAGTTCTCCTGTGGGTTTGGAATCAGAACTCAAATTGCTTCTTCTCTATAAATCTTCTGAATCTGTCCCAGGGAGAAGCCACGGCTGAACACACGTGTTAGAGATGTTAGATATGTCCTTGTGTTTGGTGGAGAGCTGCTGTGCTGTATAACGTAGACCAATATTTTCTTCTTAACTCACTCAACACTCACACATTTGATAATTTTCTTTTTGCTTCTCTCTCTCTGACACATTGTTTTGCTTCTGCTTTGGATTTTTACTCAACCTTTTGCTTCCAACAGGACATCCTTGAGTACAAGAAGAAGCAGAGGCCCCAGAAAATTAAAATGTTGGACGGAGCCATTAAAACAATCATGTTGGATGACTCTAAAACAGTGGGAGAGCTGCTGGTCACCATATGTAGCAGAATAGGTCTGTAGATTCCCCAGTATTTTGTGTTCCCAAGGTAACCTTTTATAAATGTTAATGCATAATTGAAGTGACGTGTTTATACTTTAACAGTAAGAGCGAGATATGATAGTGTCCACTGGGTTTGTTTCGTCCACCTGGCCCAACCACTATATTGCTGAGGCTGATTCTTAGATGCTTTTTGGTGCAACGTTGTAGACTAACATCCTTCCTGAGGTTAAATAAGGTTAAACAAGAATCATGTTGTAGTAAATGCTGAGATTCTGCTGTTGTTTTTCAACTCAGGTATCACAAACTATGAAGAATACTCTCTGATCCAGGAGTCGGTGGAGGAGAAGAAGGAGGATGGGATGGGTACGCTGAAGAAGGACAGGACGCTGCTGCGAGACGAGAGGAAAATGGAGAAGCTGAAGGCCAAGTTACACACAGACGATGATTGTGAGTTGAAGCATGGCGTCGGCTGTGCTGTTTGTCTTTAGAACCTCGAGCTGCTTCCACTGCTTATCTTTCTACACCATCTCTCTTTAAAGAGGTTGTTGTGGCTTTTGTTGCCAGTGAACTGGCTGGATCACAGCAGGACCTTCAGAGAGCAGGGGGTGGACGACAACGAGACCCTCCTCCTCCGGCGCAAGTTCTTCTACTCTGACCAGAATGTGGACTCCAGAGATCCAGTCCAGCTCAATCTGCTTTATGTGCAGGTGTGACCTGGCTGTTGGTTATCGTGTGTGTGTGTGTGTGTGGGGGGGGCCACACTGATGGGATGTTATGTTTTAATTTCTTGCAGGCCCGAGATGACATCTTGAACGGTTCCCATCCTGTATCTTTTGATAAGGCCTGTGAGTTTGGAGGCATCCAGGCACAGATCCAGTTTGGACCTCATATAGAGCATAAACACAAACCTGGATTCTTGGAGTGAGCCACACATCCAATAAACAACAACATTTGGAAATCATTGCTTCCTGTATTCATCTCAGCCTCTGCTGGCTTTACTTTTGCAGCCTGAAGGAGTTTCTGCCCAAAGAGTATATCAAGCAGAGAGGAGCCGAGAAGAAAGTATTCCAAGTGTGTACATATGACAGGTCACTAAATTCTGTGTCAAAAGTCAGTGAGCTGAACACGTGTTTAATGGAACTCGCAGGAGCACAAAAACTGCGGGGAAATGACGGAGATTGAAGCAAAAGTGAAATATGTCAAGCTGGCGCGCTCTCTGCGGACATACGGCGTCTCCTTCTTCCTGGTCAAGGTAAGGTGTCAGAGAGAAGCTGCACCAGCTTCTTCCATTAAAAGGATCAAGTGGAGGAAAAACAATGCCTCTAGTTGTTTTTGAATTATATCAATGAGAGAAGCAGATTTTTGAATTAGCTGAAATGAAGCTGGAGCTTTATATCTCTATAAAGCATGAAATCATTTCTCTGGGATTTGATCTTAACTGGATAAAAAAGTCTGGAGCAAAGCTCAGCAGGAGGTCTCTGCAGGTCTTCTGAACCAGGGTCAGAAACCGCTCCTCGTCTTCAGTGTAGATATGAAGAGAAATTATGGAGATGGCAATACTTTATATGATAAAATGTCAAATTTATATTATATATCAAATTTTCATTAGATATGCGATTAAAAAAACATTTGATTGTCAATTCAAATGCAATAATTCAAAAATACTCTGACGTCAAGGGCTGCATTCAGAGTCCAGAGACGGTCGATCTTTGTCCAGATCTTCTCTGACTGGGATGTCTCGGCAACACGTGTGTAGTGCACTAGTTCATCATTGCACTGTCTCACTGTCATACTGTTTCAGTGGACTGCAGGTTCCTCTGGTGGGCTGCGGGGGATTGTGGGGGGCTGTGGTGGTCCATGGGGTCTTCTGGTGGGCTGAGGTGGGTTGTGGGGACCTGTGGTGGTCCATGGGGTCCTCTGATGGGCTAAGGTGGGTTGTGGGGTCCTGTGGTGGGTTGTGGGGGCCTGTGGTGGTGCATGGGGTCCTCTGGTGGGAAGAGGTGGGTTGTGGGGTCTTGTGGTGGTCCATGGGGTCCTACGGGGAATTCTTGGGGGCTATGGTAGGTTGTGGGGTTCTGTGGTGGGTTATGGTGGTGGGCTGTGGGGGGAATGATATGGATCTCCTTCCTCTGAAGAAAGTCCAGTTCCCCACTGACATCTGCTAAAAGCAGTACTTTGGCTGATGCAGCACCAGCGCGGGTTATGTGACAGAGAGGTCCTCCATCTAAGATAATTTGTCCCCCAGAGGGCATCCTGTGGGAAGCCTTCCTGTCTGCCACGATGAATGACTTTCTGGCTTCATTGCAAAGCTTTTGTATAAAATGAGCTCATTTTTGGTGATGGCTGGGGAGAAGTCCCTTTCTTTGGTCTCTCTCAGCTTCTGCCAGACAGTTTTCAGCAGGTGTTTCCAGCAGAGATGTCCACACTCAACTTGTTTTTTTATACCCTAAAGCAGGGGTGGCCAACCTGTCAGAGCCTAAGAGCCACATTTTTTACTGTGTTATCCCAAAGAGCCACATCATACACATGGGCACACATGAACATCACCTCATCCCTTCCTCACACACACACAGACCTCTGCTTAGCCAGATTTATTGTAAATGTCACACACCAACATGATAATGACAGAATTTGACTTCTACAGACCACGGGCCAGTCATTTTCAACAATGAACATTGTGTGCACACACAAAAACTCTCAATTCAACTAAGTCCACAAAAGAAAATATAATAATTAAAATATCTTTTTTTCTCTTACTATGCATGTTGCTTAGTGGGACTTCTGGCATTCCTTGATTTGAACAATCCTCTTCAAATCTGGCTTGTATTCAGTTGTTTCCAGGCAATTCTTTCACATGGGTGTCAGTCAGAACAGATCGATGCTTTGATTTCACGTGTTTGAGGATAGAAAACACAGACTCGCAGACGTATCTTGACCCAAATATTGACAGTATCATAAGCGCAGCCCGTTTGACATTGGGCTATTTTTCCATTGGCACACTTTTCCAGAACTCAATGGCCCCTTCCCTTAAAGCAGGTTTCAGTTGGTCCTCCTCACAAAGATTGATAATCTCCAACTCAGCTGCAGCTTCATCTGTGACTAGCGGGGCTTTCAAACAGTGCGGCCCCACATTAAAAGGGGCGACGAGGAACGCAATCTGTGGCCTTTTCAGTTGTAGATCACGGAACCGGGTCACGAAGCTTTCGTGCATTTTTTCCCTGCCATTTTGAAGGCGAACTTGACACTAATTATTTACTCAAAAGATCTTGTCCCTACTGAGAAACTTTGCGGTATTTTCATCTAACGCGCATGCGCGTTTGGGAAAAGTACCGTATTGAACTCAAGCGAAGCGAACACGCACTTTAAAAAACACAAACCCAAACGTCGATATGAACGTTAGAGCCGCATGAACCCAGGCAAAGAGCCGCATGCGGCTCGGGAGCCGCGGGTTGGCCAGGCCTGCCCTAAAGAGTAAACGTAAAACTTGGACCGCTTCCTGGCATTGAGTCTCTATTCTCCTCCATCAAATTGATGTTGACCTGCCCACTTTTGTGGTTTTCGTTACCCTCAAGTTGGTTCCAGTGGAGCGGAAACCACACACAGGAGCTGCGATTTGCACCCTGAAGTGCTCTGCCCACAACCTCCAGAAGGCCTCACAGAGTTTACAGGTCCTCCAGGACATTTACACAACTCACCTCTCTGCCCTCAGTGTCCATCCAGCGTCTGCCCAGGGTGTTGCTTGGAAAATAAAAACTCCTCTCGACTTGTGGTGCAACAAGATGGAGACCTGAGTGGTTGAGTGGGGTAGAAGAGTTTAGTGGAACAAGGAAAAGATAAATAAGATGGATGATTTAGTAAACCTAATCTTCTGTCAGTGTTGGCAGGTCCCAGTAAGTTTTCAGCAGCTGTTTCTGTGAATTGAAATACTGCTACAGTTGATCTCATCTCTAAATAAATTTTGAAAAGAATGTGGGCAAATGACTGAAGGGAGCGTTGGGTTGTACCGTGATTAAAATGTCCACTTAGTTCTTCTCTTAACACATAATGCATCAGTTTAAGCACAAATACACAGTAATGGCCAAAAGCTGCTTTAGAAGAGGACTTCATTTATGATGATATTACAACCCTCAGGAAAGTTAGCGGTTGTTAGTCTTTATAATAAATACATTTCTTTTCTGATCATCAGCAACATCACTGATGAGCTCAGAGAATCAAAGGGAAGTTATTCTTATCTTTCAATTTGCATTTTCATACTTGTATATCATGGAAACCTTGAACAGCTGGAATAATGACCATAAAGGTGGGAGGTTCAGCTCATTGTAATTGTGATGAAGTACTGAAAAATATACTTTTCTCTTAATAATAATGTTTGTAATGTGACTACAGGACTCTGCATCACTTCTGTACAGATGTGCACAATAGTGACAATAGATTCCATTGTTTACAGGTTTTATGTAACTTGACTCAAAGGCACAGCTGCAGAACTTGAAGCGTGTGTGTCTGTGTCTGTGTGTGTGTCTGTGTGTGTGTGCGTGCGTGCGTGCGTGTGCGCAACCACAACAAGGTGGTCAGTTGTAAATAAATGTCTTGAGATGCTGCTTCACCACTGATGACACATCTGAACCCAAATGGATTCCAGAAAGCTGATGCATTAATGCTTAATTTGATGATGTGAATGAGTTGCTCTGCAAAAAAACCCCAAACATTTAAACTCCACCGACACAGACTGAAACACACATATCATTCAGCATGTTTAACGCTGCTGATGTTCCTGCAGGAAAAGATGAAGAGTAAGAACAAACTGGTGCCACGTCTCCTGGGAATCACCAAAGAGTCTGTGATGAGGGTGGACGAGAGGACCAAAGAGGTGGTTCAAGAGTGGCCGCTTACCACTGTGAAAAGATGGGCAGCATCACCCAAGAGCTTCACGCTGGTGAGAAACACCATGTGTGTATATATGTGCGCAGATACACCTTTATCGTGCTCGAGAGCAATCGGCCAGATCTAGAGAGGAATACTCCTTCTGGGTGTTTGCAGGACTTTGGGGAGTACCAGGAGAGCTACTACTCTGTGCAGACAACGGAAGGGGAGCAGATTTCCCAGCTCATCGCTGGTTACATTGACATCATCCTGAAAAAGGTGACATTCCTCTGTAGACACGCAGGGGACAGTGCTGAGAGCCAGTAACTGCTGCTGATCGTTCATTGATCACTGGTCATCATTGATCACCCCAATGGTCTCAGCACTCACTGCTTAAAGCCGTCTCTCACAGGGATTTATTTCTCAATCAAACATACCTATCTGTTCTCTTGTTACTCAGCCATTTCCTCCTTGAGTTGCATCATAAATTGTGTGTTCTTCTGTTTCCTGCAGAAGCAAAGCAAAGATCGCTTTGGCCTGGAAGGCGATGAGGAGTCCACCATGCTGGAAGAATCCGTATCCCCCAAAAAGTGTGTAAAGATAGTAGCTTTAACGTTGTTTCAGCCCATCAAGATGGTTGAACCAGATAGCTGACATATTCTAACTTATAATGATCTGATCAGCCAAAGAAAATGGGAGTTTCTTGCTTTACTGTGTTCAAAACATCAAAAGATCTGGAGCTGCATTTAAACTCAAGCTTTGAAATATGTGAGTGTGTCACAAGGTCTTCCGCATAGATGTTTTAATATTTAAGAATGACCCTCACAGATGGTTGAAATTTTGCTGAAGTTGTCAGCAAACTAACATGGTTTTGCCGTATTTTCTGTAATGGTCCCTCTGTGCTAAACTGAGCAGCTAAAGGAAGCCAAAGATGCAGGCAGCTGTCGCCTTTTTCTTTGTCGTATTTGGTCACTTATTTCAAAAGGAGCTCTATAAATCAATAATTCTACTAAAAAAAGCTCTACAAAAGCCAGCAACTCAGATTAACCTCAATAAAGTCTGTGGCAAAATCCTGGTAGTGCTTTTATATGATCTCATATCAAGTCTGCAGTAGCAGGAATGGCGCCTCCATGTTATTGAATAGTCCAGCAAGGACCATATCATCCTGACCCCTTTTCTTTTAGCTTTAATTTCCTTTTCAGCAGCGTTCTTGAAGGCAGCACATCCATCCTACTGAAACTCATTTCCCCACATGAATACCTCAGTAGTTTGGCATTCTTCTGAGATAATCATTGTGTGAGCAAATTCTGCTGCACTACCTGAGTGAACAACATTTCACTATGAGAGGCAGATGACATCGTTGACTGTGGACTGTTGGTCAGCACTAACTAATAATGAATTCAGATCCCGGGTCAGTTCATCTGCCGCTTTGCCTTCAACATGGAAGAGCAGATCTGCATCTATCTTGGTGTCTGGCAGACAGACACAGCTCGCTGCTGTTATTGTTCTATCACTACTCAGCTGCAGTTGTACTGTATGTTGAATGGAAGTTTTGTGAAACAACCTCTAATGGCTCTATGTCTGCTACAGTGTCTGATTCTAATCTTATACAAGAGGAATGTGTCTTATTTGTGGAGCTTCGCACCTCACCGCATCTTTTCATCCTCATTTATTGTTTCCTTTTGGAAGGTCCACCATCCTGCAGCAGCAGTTTAACCGAGTTGGCCGTGTTGAGCATGGTTCGGTGGCGCTGCCAGGGGTGATTCGATCCGGCTCCATTGGCACAGAGTTGCTCAGCGTGGGCACCATGCCATCTGCTCAGCAGCAGATCACCACGGGCCAAATGCACCGCGGCCACATGCCACCACTGGTGAGGCGGGTGATGCTCATACAAATTTCCTCTGCTGATGTTTGTAATTTTTTTATGTGTTTGAATATGTAGAGTTCAGCCCAGCAGGCACTGATGGGAACCATCAACTCCAGTATGCAAGCCGTGCAGAAAGCCCAGATTGACCTCGATGAGGTAGACAATCTGCCACCGCTGGGACAGGACATGGTTTGTGTTATTTTGAATGTTCCTAATATAGAGAAACGGTCCTCTTCTGCTACAGTATGTACTGATATTGGGTGTGGTCTTCTTCTGTGTATGCAGGCATCAAGGGTGTGGATCCAGAACAGGATGGACGAGTCCAAACATGAGATCCACTCCCAGGTCGACGCCATCACAGCAGGAACAGCTTCTGTGGTTAACCTCACGGCCGGTCAGTGACTGGGCGGATTTACATTTCCCAAACTGTCCCTTTGTAGAGTTCTGCCAGAACCACTCTGTCAGACCCATGTTAGTTCAGGTCCTGACAGCAGAACATCACGGATTAGTACCATTCCCACTGTTCACTCATTTTTTATCGCCCTCCACAAGTTATATCCAGGTTCTTCTGATGACTTTTACTGATTCTGTCCTCAGGCGACCCGACCGACACGGACTACACTGCGGTGGGCTGTGCCATCACCACTATCTCTTCCAACCTGACGGAAATGTCAAAGGGTGTGAAGCTGCTGGCTGCGCTGATGGAGGACGATGTCGGTGGGGGGAATGACCTGATGAGAGCAGCGCGGACGCTCGCTGGAGCTGTGTCGGACCTGCTGAAGGCTGTGGAACCTGCATCTGGAGAGGTGAGACATGGATCAGCTGACTGAACCACAGAACTGCATCCATTTACCCCTGATGCAGCTGCATTCCTGCTTGTGTTTCAGGATTTGAAATGTTCTAGGTTCTGTTGGGATGCTGTTGTGAATGCATCGTTCAGAATTTAATGCGTGGGCACTTGTCAACTGCTAGTCTACAAAATGTACAGACCTGTGACATCACGAAACTTAATGTGTATGTCTGTGTCTGAGACAGCCCAGACAGACTGTGCTGACAGCAGCAGGAAGCATTGGCCAGGCCAGCGGAGACCTCCTGCGCCAGATTGGAGAGAACGAGACAGACGAGAGGTTTCAGGTAACTCTGCAGTCTTTGCACCAGCTGCTGTGCAGGTTTCTCTGTAAATCGAGCTCAGCATTCAGTTTTTAACACCTGTTAATTTTGTGGGTTAACCCGCTGTTTTTCATTTGTGGTATTCAGGCCATAGTGCAACCCCCAGAAGGGCCATGATTATAGCTGTTCTTCATAAAATCAAGCATTCATGTGTTTCCTTTCTGTTCAGTGTTTTACATGTGAATTTCCAAGCTTTAGCCTGAAGGCCATAGTGATAATAAACTGATGCTGGATTGTATCCTGATCCTGAAGCTTCTATCTGTTGGTGTCGGTGCCACGTTTATATCTTATCTGCCGATGACATTGTGATGAGCTTGTTGGTTGTTGCAGGACATCCTGATGAATCTGGCCAAAGCAGTGGCCAACGCCGCCGCCATGTTGGTACTAAAGGCCAAGAACGTGGCGCAGGTCGCTGAGGACACTGTGCTGCAGAACCGAGTCATTGCTGCCGCCACCCAGTGTGCTCTGTCCACCTCTCAGCTGGTGGCCTGTGCCAAGGTCAGGATGTGTCTGGTTTACGCCTCAGCTACACCATCAAGCATCAAAAACATGCAATTCTGAGATGCCCACAAGTAAAAATATGTCATGTGACATGATTGTTTTCATTTGTGTATTTCATCTAGATGTCATTTATTGATCCCCAAACTGGTAAATGATGCTTGTTTGATGAAATTTCAGCAGCTACATATTTGTTGCTGTGTTATTTGGAGTGGCGCTTTTATGCATCCAGGCTGAGCTAAACTCCCTGAGTGCTCATCACATTTGCACATCTTTAATTGAACAACCCACATAGTTGCAATTAGTTAAATGCCCTCCTGGCTCTTCATTTGAATAATTGCATTTGCTAAACAAATCCTTTCCTCTCCGTTCAGCTCTGGTGAAAACCATCTGCTCAGTGTCTTTTCAACCTTCTTTATGTTGGATTAATCTCATTGAAAAGAACGCATATACAAATGTCTGTGGATTTAGAAGAAATTCAATCTTTGCTTCTGTGTTTTGGCCTTAAATCAAACAGCAAACTTGCACTTCCCTTTTATTTAACATGTTTGGTTTCCAATTTGTTCTCTCTCACGATTGATTGTTGCAGGTTGTCAGCCCCACCATCAGTTCCCCAGTGTGCCAGGAGCAGCTCATCGAAGCTGGAAAGCTGGTGGATCGCTCAGTGGAAAGCTGCATCCAGGCCTGCCTCTCAGCCACAGAAGACGGCGAGCTGCTAAAACAGGTCATTCTATAAAACTGCATCAAGCTCAGCTCATTTCCCATTTTATTTTTGCTTGTATGTTAATATAACAGTTGAGTATGGGTATGAGTATGACAACAGTAATTGGTGACTCAGTTAGAATGCCAAGTGTCAGACTGGTGCTTTGTAATTAGTCTGTGTGTAAGAAGCATGAGGATCATGGGCCCTTGGGCCTCCACTGCTGATATCAGGGTGTAACGCAGCTTCAGCCTGACTGAACTAATGCTGATGATGCTGCTCCTGTCCTGTAGGTGAGCGCAGCAGCTAGTGTGGTGGGTCAAGCTCTGGAAGACCTCCTGCAACACGTCCGTCAGCACACAGCCAGGGGGGAGCCAATCGGCCGCTACGACCAGGCCACAGACACTATCATGACCGTCACTGAGAGCATCTTCAGCTCCATGGGAGATGCAGGTGATGATCAGATTTGTATGATGTCTTGAAAGATTGTTTAGACAACAGTCTAAATAAAGTCTGAATTTCTGTGTATCTCTTAGCATATGATACACTTTGCATGGCGATGGTATCAAGTGATGGAACCACAGATTTGAGCTAGCAAGCATGACAGGAATGTTTGTAAATCAGAGTACATTAGAAATCTAATGAAAGTTCTTGACCACCGAAAAGGTCAAATCTTTCTTTAGCTCCAAGGCTTTTGACTGTGGTTCTGAATGGGCTGCTGACAGTAACGGTGAGGCCCCAGAGATAAAACTGGCTTCTGGGTTCTGACAGCTCTGCCTGACTGATGGAGCCGATAGACAAGTAGAACTGCTGTTTGCACCACAGAATTCATGAAGATAGCTGGGAAATATCACTTTTTAACAGCGTGTCAGGTTATAGGAAAACTGATGTGGGTCCAAATGTGAAACATGAAATGGAGAAAAGCAGTCCGTCACACATCAGTTGTATCTCTTGTGGCATTCTGGGACGGCTTTCATGGAGGGAATACAGACAAAAAACCTTTCTTATCCTTTTGGTCTTACCTCATTAGCCTAATAAATAGAATGTTTTCAAAAGCATTTTGGTTCAGATATTATACACCCACAACAGGAAACGGTGCAGGTGGCATAAACACCCTCAATCCGGAGAGCACTTTTTTAATCTGAAGACAGAATGTGTTTAAAAATAGTTTCAATATTTTATGGCAAACTTTAAACTTTACCTTTGGCTCGTTGCCTTGTCTCCACACAGGAGAGATGGTTCGCCAGGCTCGGGTGTTGGCCCAGGCCACCTCAGACCTGGTGAACGCCATGAGGTCAGATGCCGAAGCTGAGGTGGACGTGGATAACTCGAAGAAGTTGCTGGCAGCTGCTAAACTGCTGGCTGATGCGACTGCGAGGATGGTGGAGGCAGCAAAGGTGAACCAGTAAAGCATTTGAGTGCTTTTGCTCAAAAGCTGTCAAAAAAACAGAAATTCTAATCAATCCCCAGTTCGTGAAGTTGACCCCTGCATGTGTTTTCTATTGAAAGTATTCAGCAATATGAAAAACTTTTGCTTCTAAGTGAACTTTCCAAACAGTAATGCGCTTTGAAAAGCCTCGTGGCTTCTGGTTCTGTTGCTGAAATCCTTCAGATGGCTCGCTACTTGTAGCTACTGCTACACACATTTACGTCCTTCGCAACAAAACAATGAGCCCCTTCTGCTGCGGTGGCTCTGCTCGATGTTACAGGACAAGGAATGTGGTAAATAACCAGCCACAACATCCAGATAGGATGCAGAGATCCAGTATGTGGTCCTGCACCAGCTCTCTATCTTGAATCTCTCCACATCAGCCCCGTTAGCTGTCCACAGAATTGCAGCATTGTTAATAAATGGGGGAAGTTAACTGCTGCCCTGTAGCTGGGTGCTGTTCTACAGAGTGCTACCTCTTAGCTTCTGAACTGCATTTTTCACAACTTAAGTGATACTCATGATCTTGTCGGCAGTGACATTACTATGAATAGTGCTTTGATATGGTTTCTCTGTGTTTATCATTGTCATGTTCTCTTCTAGCACCATCTGTAGGACTGAGCTCTGTATTTCTTCAGCTGCAGGTTAATCTTGCCATTTTCTAGTTAATTAACATGATTGCAGCGAGCTTATCTTCCAGCACAACAGCAGGAGACACAGGCGCTTTAACTGTGCTGCTGGATTCATGAACAAATGATAAAGTGCTCGCTGACATTTGGAGTCGTCAAAAGTGCAGATTTTTCTGACTGAATTTTGGTCATTTTCACACAGATCTATAATACATGATTCTCATAACACTGAACATGGGAGGCCAAAAAGTGTCTCAAAGCAGATGTAAAAGTTTGAAAGCAGATTATGAAAAATACTGCATTTTAAAAATGATACAGAAGCAGGAAAATACTGTTAATTTTGTTCCCCATAGCCATCCTCTCCTTGGTAATTATTCATGTTTGTTTGTGTGTGTTGCCAGGGCGCCGCGGCGTACCCAGAGAATGAGGACCAGCAGCAGAGATTGAGGGAGGCAGCGGAGGGTCTGAGGGTGGCCACCAATGCTGCTGCGCAGAACGCTATCAAAAAGAAACTGATTAACAGACTGGAGGTCAGTGAAGTCAAATCTGAGCAGACGACAAGACACTTGTGCATTTAAAGATTAACGGACTACAGAAGACACAGTTTTCAAGCATTCTTTCTCTGTCCTTAGAATGCTGCCAAGCAGGCTGCAGCTGCAGCCACACAGACCATTGCTGCTGCTCAGAACGCTGCCGCCTCCAACAAGAACACGGCTGCACATCAGCAGCTGGTGCAGAGCTGCAAGGTGAGAGGCCACCAGGCTTATTAAACAGATGCCCACTATCACCTGGAGATTAACTACGCAAGTTCTAATATTAGAAGTTCAAATTAACATAATCCTAAAACAAATGGATCACGATTTGTTTGCCACCACGGTGACATTCATCACTTTTTTGATGTGTGTTTTTACTTAGTTGTGTCTGCTGTTTGGGTCTGTTTGATTCCGAGATGATCTAACAGGCTGTATTGAAGACCGTGTGTCTCATGTGTGTAGGCAGTGGCGGACCACATTCCACAGCTGGTGCAGGGGGTGCGTAGTAGCCAGGCCAATCCTGAAGACCTCAGCGCACAGCTAGCGCTCATCGTTGCAAGCCAGAACTTCTTACAGGTGCAGTTCAGAGACACACAGAGAAGATGTTTTTTAAAATCTTCTCAGTAAAACCTCACGTCCCAATTCGATCCTACATCCAGGCTGATTTAGATTATAAATAGTTTCTTTGGGGCCTCTTAGCTCTGTCTAGAAAGCAGCACTGATTTTAATCCCCACATAACTATGCTGGGCTCTTGCACCCTCATGTGAATCAACAATTATTTTATTATTTTTTAAATTTTATTTTGTTTAGCCCGGTAGTAAGATGGTGACCTCAGCCAAGTCATCTGTTCCCACGGTGACGGATCAGGCTGCAGCCATGCAACTGGGTCAGTGTGCCAAGAACCTGGCCACCTGTCTGGCAGAGCTGAGAACATCTGCACAGAAGGTAGAGCACAGAAAGATTATATCCAGTTTTTTACCTCCACAGATAAGCAGCCATCTTCTGCTGGCCTCAGTTGCAGGACTGATAGCGAAGGTTTTCTTTTCTTTGTGACATTAATAGAGCTTGTGTCAAAGTGATGTATGTATTTTTGTTGTCTTTCTTAATTTTACAGGCTCATGAAGCCTGTGGCCCCATGGAGATCGACTCTGCTCTCACAGCAATCCAGACTCTGAGGAGTGAGCTGCAAGATGCCAAGATGGCGGCGGTTAACACCCAGCTGAAGCCGCTGCCTGGCGAATCAGTGAGTGATATAGGTAGCAGTAAGCCGTGTTCGGTGGTTTCGCCCTGATATTTCGATCCCAAGATGTCATTTTTCCATTTGTTCTCGATTTGAAACCCTTTACTTTAGTTGGAAAAGTGTGCTCAAGATCTGGGCAGCACCTCAAAGTCAGTGGGATCCTCCATGGCTCAGCTGCTCACATGCGCTGCACAAGGAAATGAACATTACACAGGTTTGTGCTGCTTCTTTAGAATAAAACTTTTCTGAGGATTTTCTGAGTGATGCTAATGACAGTCCTCACAATGACCCTTGTTCTTTTATTGGGTAAATGTGCACTTTTGGCTTTCAGAACAGACTCCACATGAAGATTCTTTCTGTTTAAAATTTTCACTGGAAGCATCATGTGTCCCTTTTATTTTGCACCTATTCATGATTCGGTTTTACCTTGAGGAAGAGATTTAGTTTGTTCATCTCTGTCTGATTCTGTGCAGGAATTGCAGCCAGGGAGACGGCCCAGGCCCTGAAAACTTTGGCGCAGGCAGCGCGGGGCGTCGCCGCCTCCACCACAGACCCAAAAGCCTCCTCCGCCATGTTGGACTCAGCGCGAGATGTCATGGAAGGTTCAACGCTGCTCATCAAAGAGGCCAAACAGGTGCTGGTTTCCCCCGGTGATGCTGAAAGCCAGCAGAGGCTGGCACAGGTGAGCCTTGAGGGGGATGAAGGATGTTTCATGAATGTACTTTAAGGTGAATTCTTGGACGTGCACAAACAGGAAGATCAAACACACAAAAAAACATATTGCTATTGAATGAACGTGTGCATCAGTTCAGCTGTGCATGCAAGGGAACAGCTGTCAAACGCAGTTAGCGACTCATTATTAAACCTCCAAATGCATCAATTATTTATCTCTGGGTCTGCAAAAGTGATTTATTGGTTCTAAAACGCAAACAGAAATAAGCTCTGTTATATTCAACTGGCTGATGTTGAGAAGCTGGGTTTGTTAAAGTAAGCGGCAGCTCCTGTTCTGGCTTTGGAGGACACCGGTGTTGAGAGAAGAAAAAAAAACCAGAAAGCCTAAAAAATATTTATTCGTCTGTGAGCCTATTCAGACTGATTGTGCTCAGGCTGCTGTAAAGCTTCCTTGTTCTCCAGGTGGCCAAGGCTGTCTCTCACTCCCTGAACAACTGCGTCAGCTGTCTGCCTGGACAGAAGGACGTGGACATGGCTCTCAAAAGCATCGGAGAGACTAGCAAAAAGCTGCTGATTGACACTGTGAGTTTGCCTTTTCTTCTTAACCCAGAGGTGAAAGATAATTATGGAGTTTCAACTTGTCCTCCTGTTTTCTTTTTCAGATCCCTCCAGCTTCCAAGTCTTTCCAGGAGGCCCAAAACGACCTGAACCAGACGGCCGCAGACCTGAACCAGTCAGCGGGTGAGGTGGTCCATGCCTCCAGAGGGCCTAGCAGCCAGCTGGCAGTAGCTTCTGGAAAGTTCAGCCAAGACTTTGATGAGTTCCTGGATGCTGGCATAGAGATGGCCGGCCACACTCAGGTCAGTGGTGTTGTTATGAGCTCAGTTCAAATGCACAGAGTCTGTCATGACATTTTGCTTGTGTCCTTTTAGAAAAAAGATGATCAGGTGGAGGTCATCGGTAGCCTGAAGAACATCTCCATGGCCTCCAGCAAGTTGCTGCTGGCAGCTAAGAGCCTATCTGTTGACCCAGCAGCAGCCAATGCCAAGAACTTGCTGGCTGCTGCTGCTAGGTATAGTTATTAAATAATATGAGAAAATGATGAGGCAGAATAAAATACATATTTTATTTAGTGTTTCATGAGTCTAATTATGAAGCAAGTAATCAGTTATTTCAACCAATGAAGCTTCATAAAGAGTATTGTGGATTCTCCTCTATTCCTTGTTTCAGGGCTGTGACTGACAGCATCAACCAGCTCATCACCCTGTGCACGCAGCAGGCTCCAGGCCAGAAGGAGTGTGACAACGCGTTGAGAGAGCTGGAGGTGACCAGACCTGACTGTCAGAAATGAGGATAATTATTGGGGATCATGACTGAAAAAGCCTTGAGCGGAGGCCAATGGAATCCCTAAGCTACAGTTCAAAATAACCCCGACTTTCCTGCTCTCATCTTTGCAGGCTGTCAGAGGAATGTTGCACAACCCCAACGAGCCAGTCAGTGACCTCTCCTACTTTGACTGCATCGAGAGCGTGATGGGGAACTCGAAGGTAGGCCCTCAGAGATACAGCTGAAACCAGATACCGAGACAAGCCACCTTTCATCCTGGGCATCCACTCCTCTCCGTCCAGGTCCTGGGAGAATCCATGGCAGGGATCTCCATGAACTGTAAGAACGGAGACGTGGCTGTGTTCGGAGACTGTGTGGCATCTGCTTCCAGAGCCTTGTGTGGCCTCACTGAAGCTGCAGGACAGGTAAGATGCTCAAACAGCACAAGTGCTTCTTGCCTACTGCTTGTTTTTGTTGATGGCAGTATTTTGTCCTCACAGGCAGCCTACCTGGTTGGTGTGTCAGATCCCAACAGTCAGGCAGGACATCAGGGGTTGGTGGATCCAGTCCAATTTGCCAAAGCCAACCAGGCAATCCATATGGCCTGTCAGAATCTTGTAGACCCAGAGAGCAGTCCCTCCCAGGTACACAAACCCTCGCTGTGACTATAAAGCATAAAAGTATACCTATGAAGGTCTGCTCTGGTTTTGGGACTACAGAACAAATCTTGCTCAGGGCCACCAAAATCCTAGTGCCAGCCCTGAAAAGAGGATATCAACACATTATTCTAACACTTTAGTAGAAGTGATTTCTCATATCATGATATCAGAGCATGTTTAACTGCGTCCAACCTACTAATAAGTTGGTGAATCTCACACACTTTGTGTGGCCCAGGTTCTCTCTGCAGCCACCATTGTTGCTAAGCACACCTCCGCTCTCTGCAACGCCTGTCGTCTGGCATCGTCCAAGACAACCAACCCAGCTGCCAAGAGACATTTTGTCCAGTCGGCCAAGGAAGTAGCCAACAGCACGGCCAACCTGGTCAAAACCATCAAGGTAGAATGACCTGACCACCAACCAAATTTACATGTGGTTATGGTGATTGTGAGCTCTGTGGACTTGAGTTTTCCATTATATATCACAGTCTGTCTCTGTCCTTTACCAGGCTTTAGATGGAGATTTCTCTGATGAAAACAGGAACAGCTGTGGTGTCGCCACAGCGCCGCTAATTGAAGCTGTTGAAAATTTGACTATATTTGCCTCCAACCCGGAGTTTGCCAGCGTCCCTGCTCAAATCAGCCGTGAGGTACAACCACGCGAGCCTCTGCGGAACAAGTGGACACCGTCCAGATTCCGGTCTTATTCATGTCCTTGTCTGTTTTAGGGTGCTGCAGCGCAGGAACCCATCCTCCAGTCTTCCTGCTCCATGCTCGACAGTTCCTCCCACCTGCTGAAGACAGCACGCTCGCTGGTCATAAACCCCAAAGACCCGCCGACATGGTCGGTTCTTGCCGGTCATTCTCGCACCGTGTCTGACTCCATCAAGAGCCTGATCACAGCTATCCGGTCAGTGAACTAAAAGAGAAGGATACAAACAAAATAACGAAAAAAACGTTTTTGTTTTGTTGCTTTTTAGTTGGGGAATTTTACTGCTCATACAAGAGAAGTTACTACAAAATATCTCAGCTGACCCACAGGCATCTCTCCACTCTTTTAAATTCTGTATCACACATACCGGTAGTTGTGTTTTTACACATATATTTTTCAGTCTTTCTGATTCACACCTGATTCACACACAGTTCACTAAGGAGGAGAAATTGTGTCAATTGGAAGTTTTAATTCCATCTGCAGTTGTGTAACACCTGAAAGAAGAGTGTAGTGTCAGTGTGGAGATACAAATTCAGAAACAATGATTGTTCTTCATCCTCATCTGTTCTTTATCACATTTATTGAGCACAACTGATGCTCACAAGAACCCAAGAATCCTGTAGTCAGATCTGCTGCATTTTAATGCTCCTGCTCAGATGGTGTTATAATGCTGTTAGTTACACATAGGAGAAAGTGGTGCACCATGGTGCTTGGCCATAAATGTTGACGTTAGCTTTTTGTGGTGCTGCTGGAGGTCAGCTTTCAGCAGATGTGATCTGATATCTGACCCACCATCGCCACCCTAGACTCAGCCACCACCACCCCCACCACCCTAGACTGAGCCACCACCCCCCCTAGACTGAGCCACCAAGACCATCACCACCCTAGACTGAGCACTACTACAACCCTTGACTGAGCCACGACCACTAGCACCACCCTCGACTGACCCACCACCATCCTAGACTCAGCGACCATCACCACCCTAGACTGAGCCCCCACCACCCTAGACTGAGCCACCATCACCACCCTAGACTGAGCTACCACCTCTCTTTCTCTCTATGACATCATCCCTGAACTTTTCTTCCCCCCCCCTGCCGCTCAGTGACAAGGCTCCGGGCCAGCGCGAGTGCGACTCATCCATCGATAAGATCAACAAAGGTATCCGGGACATCGAGCAGGCCTCTCTGGCAGCAGTCAGCCAGAACTTACCCAGCAGGGATGACATATCACTGGAGGTAAAGGGCCATCAGAAAATGACGTGTGGTTTTTTTTCCAGGCAACCAGTTGTTGCTCCTGTTTCAATTTCGGTTTTCCTTCTTTGGTTGTTTATATCTCTCCTTCACTTTGGCCTTCTCTGGTGGATTCTGTCAGTTCTAATTTGTTTTTCTTCTTTCTTGTACTTACAAAGCTTTTTTGGATGCACTTGATGGTAGAAATAACAGTGCTGTTTCTCTTTTGAGGCGCTACAAGAGCAGCTCACATCCACCGTGCAAGAAATTGGCCATTTAATCGACCCCGTTTCCACTGCTGCCAGAGGCGAAGCTTCCCAACTAGGACATAAGGTAAATGGGGCAGAGAGTTAATTACTCGACTTTAAAGCTGGAGATTAATGGCGCAACAAAGTAATGTTTGCCGTAATACACGCTCTTTCTAGCATTTCAACTGAGCCATTTGGACAACGTTGATATTCTTTTGAGAGCCAAGTATCGCCAAGTTTCACTGAATGTCCCGACCCTTTTCAACAGGTGACCCAGCTGGCGGGTTACTTTGAACCGCTGATCAAGGCCTCTGTGGGGGTGGCATCCAAGCTGAAGGACCACCAGCAGCAGATGACATTCCTGGACCAGACCAAGACTATGGCTGAGTCGGCTCTTCAGATGCTCTACGCTGCCAAGGAGGGAGGCGGAAACCTGAAGGTAGAAGAGCTGCTCTGCTGCCCTGTTCCACGTTGGAGGTGATCTGCTAATTCTAAATGTGCTGTGGTCACATGCAGGCGTCACATACCCACGATGCAATAGCAGAGGCAGCCATGCTCATGAAGGAGGCTGTTGATGATATCATGGTGACACTCAACGAAGCGGCTAGTGAAGTGGGAATGGTGGGAGGAATGGTGGACTCCATTACAGAGGCCATGGCCAAGGTCAGGAGGTGCACGGCAAAGTTCTAATTACATACACACACAATTCTTACTGGTTCGGGTAATCTCATAAAGAGCTGAGAAGACTCTGCTCCAGTCTGGGCTTATGAAACTTTTTGTTTGGTCATTGCACATTTTGTTGATGCTGCTGTTAAAATGTCATGAAAAAGCGACATGGCTACCTGGAGCTATGCTGCATAGTGTTCAGATGTAAAACAGCATTTATGCAGGCAGATGGCTTCTGTCCACACTTGCTAAAGACCTGAATCATCTTTCTGAAAATGTTCATTCATTTGATTTAGTCAAAGGACCAAGAGTCCTGTTAAGAGTCCTGTTTGTCTCTCATCAGCTGGATGAAGGATCACCGTCTGCACCGGAGGGCTCATTTGTGGATTACCAAACCAGCATGGTGAAACACTCAAAAGCCATTGCTGTGACTGCTCAGGAGATGGTAAACATTCAGAAGACTGTTGTTTAGGCTCTTGGATCTTTTTAGAGGAAATGCTTTAATATTCAGACATGAATCAGCTATTGATTCTATTTTGAGTTGGATCCATATGTGAGATGAAGACGTGTTTGCATTTGCGCTGAGGGTCCTTGTGCTGTTGCACCTCAGATTACCAAATCAGTGACGTGCCCGGATGAGCTGGGAGCTCTGGCGTCTCAAGTGACCGGAGACTACAGCCAGCTGGCGGTTCAGGGACAGCTAGCTGCTCACACTGCTGAGCCAGAGGAGGTGAGGATGTCCACAAAGACTTGGAGTGATGTGATGGTCTGTCCTATTCTTCCCTCTCAGCAGTGGCGGCTGGTACTGATGACATGTTCCAGTCATGTTTTCAGGTTTTTCCCATCAGTATTAATGTGATCTATCAGGAAATGTTTTAACCTTCACAAGCATTCTGATTTTAGCCACACATCAAAGCAATTTGACAATATTTGAGTTTTGCACCAATAGTCCATCTAGTTCAAAACCATGCTGACGCTTTAGATCTTAAGTGATGCTGGGAAACATCTGAGTAACCTACCTAAGGTTCGGTTAACTGCAGCAGCCTGCCATCTTATTCTTGATAGACAGATTTTAGTTTCTTTCTCTTTTTCACAAGAACAGTAACTCAGAACATTTCATCTGTACTGTCTATCTTCCAGATTGGTTTCCAGATTAAGACTCGGGTGCAGGACCTGGGACACGGCTGTATATTCCTCGTCCAGAAGGCTGGAGCTCTACAGATCACTCCCTCTGACAGCTTTACCAAACGGGAGCTCATAGATTGTGCCCGTGTTGTCACAGAGAAGGTATTATGAAGCTTTCCTGCTTCGGTTCCTCTAAACTCCTGCTGGGTTATTCTTGATTTGTGCAGTAAAGCTCCACCTCTCCCGAGTTTCAGAAGCAAAGCTCTTGTTATGGTAGCAATAGCATAAGAGGGTTTTTAGCTGTATTTTTTTATCTTATCCTTTCTGAATTAGAACATTTAAAACCAAATTTTTAGCTCAAAACAGAACTTCAAATACCACCTGTGTAATTCAGTCCTTTGGTAAATACGGAGACAGGCAGGTCTAATATAGAGTCATCCAAGATTAATTAAATCAAACTTGACTAACTTGCAATGTTCCTAAGTCACCAGCCATCATGGAACAAAGCAGGTGGCAGCAAGGAGGCATGTGAAAATTAACTCTGTCACCTGGATGAATTGTATGTTGTCTGTCCCAGGTGTCCTTGGTGCTCTCTGCCCTCCATGCTGGCAACAAAGGCACCCAGGCTTGCATCACAGCAGCTAATGCAGTGTCTGGTATCATTGCCGATCTGGACACCACCATCATGTTTGCCTCCGCCGGCACACTCAATTCGGAGAATGAGGAGTCCTTTGCTGACCACAGGTGAGCGTCTGAAGCTGGGTGATGGGGAGTCCATGCAGACATCACCAGGCCCGCCAGTGCAGAAGAGACTGGAATCAAAGACAAAAATATCTGAAGTCAGAAAGTACAAAAAATATGCTCATGCTCTTAAATTTTGTCCCTGCTGATGTGCGATTGAAGAGACAGAAAAAAAGAAACTATTTTAAAAGTCTTTAATAATCTCATATAACCCTCTGGCTGATGTTCAACACAGCAACTCGCAATCATCAGAATTTGTTCAGATGACCTGACCCAAATTCTATCAAATCAAAGCAGCCTCACATTTCTCAACAAGTCCCCAAATTTTACACTTTGGATTTTCAATTTTCTTTCCTGTAAAAGTTTGGGATTTTGTGTCATGATTAGATTATCTCAGTTTTTGCTTTTTCTGATAGCATCGCCGTGTCTTTTCTGAAACAGCTGTGATCTTTGTTCAGCAGCATTTTGGAGCTGAACATGTGACGGCAGTTTGCTCCTGGATGAACCAGCATGTTTTGGTTCATACCACTTCTCTAACATTCAAAAACATTCATTCCCGCATTTGGCTTCTTTCAAACTGAAAGAATTGAGTGAAGTCATCTCAGTGGCCGAAATTATTTCCGAAATAAAGAGATGTTCTTTCTCTAGGGAACCAGGTCACTACCTCTGACTCTGGTCACGCTGGCCCAAAACCTAAGGTATCAGCTGCAGCAAAAGAAGCTTTGACATGCTGCCCACCAAAAGTGATTTACCCGCATCGATTTAGACGGGTAAACCTGTGCTTCCAGCACTGAAGAACCCGAACCAAACCACTGACAAGAAAATCAAGAGTAAACTTTATAAAATGAAGATGATTTTCACTGTAGCCTGTCAAAGAAATCCGTCACGTTGCCAACTAGCATTCACACATTTACACTTTAGTTCTGCTGAAATCCTTGAAAGCAAATGAAACCTTTGTTTTCGTGCCTTCTCTTAGGGAGAATATTTTAAAGACAGCTAAATCTCTGGTTGAGGACACAAAGATGCTGGTGTCTGGTGCAGCTTCCAGTCAGGACAAGCTGTCTCAGGCTGCGCAATCTTCTGCCAAAACCATTACCCAGCTAACAGATGTGGTTAAACTGGGAGCTGCCAGCATCGGCTCCGACGACCCGGAAACACAGGTTAGCTGGGACCATTCTTCTGCTTCATATTTCTTTCAAATTGCACCTCTGTCCTCTCAAATATGGACGCTGAGCGGTAACCTTTCCGGTTAACTCTCCATCTGGGAGCAGCTGCGATAATTCTGTGCCTTTTTCTCTAGGTGGTTCTGATAAATGCTGTGAAGGATGTGGCAAAGGCTCTGGGTGAGCTCATTAGTGCCACCAAATGTGCTGCTGGCAAGGCAGCTGATGATCCATCGATGTACCAGCTGAAGAGCGCCGCCAAGGTGAGCCACACAAAAGGTTATTTACATGATACAGCATCCGACCACGTGTTAGATGTGCATCATTTAATCCAGCAGCAGCCAAACTGCTGTGAAATATCTCATCAGCCTGTTTATGGCTTGAACTGAGGACGTTGTCACTGTTAAGGATGACGGGAAGCTGGGATTAATATCGCTCAGCTAACATGCAGAGATAGCGGTTCATTATCACCTCCTGCTGTGATCTTTCTCAGCCCAATGTTTTGAGGATTTTAACACTGCTTACCCACATTCTATTCATAATAAGATGGAGGGAAAAATCTTGTAAATCAAGTTTTAGTTTAACTTCCTTCCCTGATACCTGTGAGGCTTCTTTGTGGATTATCTTTGAGTTGCTGTAGTGTAACCCTAAAGTTCTATCAGTGGAAATGATTTGCTAAGTGCACCTAGAATGAAAGATGTTTTGGCAGGAGACAGATGTGAGAAAGATGTATTTTTATCTGTTGTGTCATTCATCAGGTGATGGTGACCAATGTGACGTCGCTGCTGAAGACTGTGAAGGCTGTAGAAGATGAGGCCACTCGCGGCACCAGAGCCTTGGAGGCCACAATTGAGTGCATCAAACAGGAACTGGCGGTGAGGAAAGCAAGTGATGCTGAGAAACATTTCAAATAACAATAGAATTCTTTTTATTTTCCTCCCTCAGCTTTTCCAGTCCAAGGATCCACCTACCAAGACCACCACACCTGAGGAATTTATTCGCATGACAAAGGGCATAACCATAGCAACTGCTAAAGCAGTGGCTGCTGGGAACTCTGCACGACAGGAAGACATCATCCATACAGCCAACCTCAGCCGCAAAGCCATGTCAGACATGCTCAGCACCTGCAAGGTTCTTTTTCAACTTTACTGTGATGACAAAGGAAAAATCTTCATGTCGACATTATTTCAGGGAATTTTCGCTATTGAACCGGGTCTGTGTGTATTTTAGCAAGCGGCCTACCATCCGGATGTCAGCGAGGAGGTGAAGAACAGAGCACTGATGTTTGGGTCACAGTGTGCAACCGGATACATCGACCTGCTGGACCATGTTCTACTGGTGGGTTGACTGCAGCAAGGGACATCTCTTGCTTTCGATGTGCAATGAGTTTTAAAAAGCTTTAAATAGAAAAACACACTGTTAGATGCTGAAGGTACACACAGCAGGTAGACAAAGATTCCTTAAACTAATGTGGATATGCACCTCCTGGTTCAAATCTGGCAATGGCTGTGATCATAAGGATTGTTGTTGAGGATGTGCATATGTGATCCTGTAGGTTCTGCAGAAGCCCAGTGCAGAATTCAAGCAACAGCTGGCAGTTTGCTCCAAACAAGTGGCAGGCGCCGTGACCGAGCTCATCCAGACGGCCGAAGCCATGAAAGGTAGCTGTTTCAATCGTGAGCACCAGCAGCAGTCATGTTTTAAATATCTAAGGCTCCAATAATGTAATGATGATGAACTCATGGAGAAGGAGGCTCCAACTCCTGTAACCCTAAATTTTTAATTGCCAACAAACAAATAGATAAACAGTGCAATGCTTTAATTGATCTCATGGTAATGTTCCTGTCCTCCTTCTTTTGCTACAGACGGCGGTAAGTTAGCATCATTTTCAGCTGTTGAACACTCTTTTGAGTCCTAACAGGATTCATTTAATCTCACTTTGAAATCCAGCCGCTTGCTGTGTTGTCTAACGCAGACTCGGCTCCATCTGCCACCCCGCTTTACTCCGTATGCATCACATTCTAAAGAAATCACTCCATCTTTGGTGCAGTGAATGCTGCGTTGTGGCCTCCATCATCTATGCATGAGATGCTGTGTTTTTGTGTGTGAGATCAGCTGGTTTTGTTGGCATGACCCTGTGATGTGCTGCTCAGGAGGTACATTTTAATTTGGGCTCTTGTAAACATGCTTCAGGTTCAGAGTGGGTGGACCCGGAAGACCCAACTGTAATTGCAGAGACGGAGCTGCTCGGAGCTGCGGCATCCATAGAAGCGGCGGCTAAGAAGCTGGAACAGCTCAAACCCAGAGCCAAGCCAAAGGTCAGTGAGCCATTATCAGCTTTTTCAGCTCTTCATTGCCAAGGTTGGTGTGAAGATGAAGACATTACTGAAAAATAGTTGATGTGCATGTTATTGCAGTTCTGTTATTGCATTCTGATGTGCGCACACACATACACACAATTAAAATCACAGGTAGGTGATGACGGAGGTTTCTTGCCTTTTAACCCGTCGCTGACACCGACCCTCACCTGATCCGGCCAGAACTGTCTCAGTAGTCTCGTAATGCTCAATGTCTCTGTTCAAGTATATTCATTGATACTCGCAGGTTAGGTGCGTAGAGCTTAGTTTTACTTTAAACTCTTCCGGACTCTCGCCTGGTCCCACCAACATTACGTCACCTTTATAAAACACAAATGAATGAATTAACACACTCGGTATCAACTAATTTCTCATTTACAAAACTCATTCACGAACTGTAATTACAACACACAGAACAACAAGTTCTCGCGCCAAAGCCTTCCAGAGCACTCCAATACACTGTATATCACAATATCACAAACACAGAAATTAGCATTGCTGGCTAAATACTATGAAAATAAAAGGAGTCCAAAAAAATCAAAGCCAACACAACATAACTGCATAGAGGACAAAGTGGAGGTGAATGTTCAATAATATCCAGCTAAGGAGAGCCCATGATGAGAACTCCGACGTTGAATGCGCTGGTGGAAGCGTCTCGCAGTGTGTGGTTGGTGGCTGCACTGAGCCAGCACCATTTGCTGAATGAAAGAAAAGAAAAGTTTCATGTCGTTTTGAGATTGAAGAGGGTCCACCATTAACTCAAGCACTACACATACTTTTCTCTGCCTGTTGTTTGTGGTTAGGGTTCAGTTGAAATTCAAGCGATTGGTGCACTTCCTCCGCTACAGTTCAGCCCCTTCTGCTCCGTCTTGTGTTGTCCTTTCCTCTCCACATAAACCCATCAGATTTTCTTTCACCTTAAATTATGATCAGGCAATTGAGACAATAATCAAGAACCTCCCCACATCACCAGATACTTGTGGATATGTTCATTTTCATACTTCTAGCATATTTGTCTCAGATCATCCATCAGATTATGTGTCCCCGAGCTCCCAGTTAACTCCTCCCCTTCCTGCTTGCCTTCCCCAACCAACAGAGGCCTTCTCTGCAGGGCTCTGTCTGATATGTTTGATATATTAGGTTGTTATTCAGTCCCAACTATATATCAAACATATTCCTACAGTGTCCCGCTCTGTCTACAGAGTCAGTCTGTCTGTCTGTCTGCCTGTCTGCCTGTCTGCCTGCCTGCCTGCCTGCCTGCCTGCCTGCCTGTCTGTCTGTCTGTCTGTATGTCTGTCTGTCTGTCTGTCTGCACAGATTCCTGATAGATTACCTTTGTAACTGATTTGTGGAAGTATGTGTATGTGATCATTTATCTACATGATTAATCATCAGGTTTTTTGAGTTAAATCCCTGAAGGGGACTATTTTAGAAAAAATCCTCCTGTTTAACTGGTTGTTCTCTTTGGCCCTCAGCAGGCAGATGAGACGCTGAACTTTGAGGAGCAGATTTTGGAAGCCGCCAAGTCCATCGCTGCAGCCACCAGCGCTCTGGTCAAATCTGCCTCGGCTGCCCAGAGAGAGCTGGTGGCTCAGGGCAAAGTGGGTCTGATCTCTGCCAATGCTGAGGATGATGGACAGTGGTCCCAGGGACTCATCTCTGCTGTAAGTGTGCCATTTAAGACTTTATGACTTGCTTTTATATTTTATAAGGCAGAATTTTACGAAGAAACAATTTAAATTTTCCTCCAGGCACGCATGGTGGCAGCAGCAACCAGCAACCTGTGTGAGGCAGCTAACGCATCGGTGCAGGGCCACGCCAGTGAAGAGAAACTCATTTCTTCAGCTAAACAGGTGGCAGCCTCCACCGCTCAGCTGCTAGTAGCCTGCAAGGTGAAGGCTGACCAGGATTCTGAGGCCATGAGGAGACTACAGGTAAGGCACCATCCAACGCCAGAGCAACTGGAATTTTTTCTGTTCGGCATCTGTTAGGATGACGCTTTAACTAGACCTGCTGTCTTCTGCCAGATTGCCGGGAATGCAGTGAAGAAGGCATCAGACAACCTGGTTCGAGCAGCTCAGAATGCAGCGTTCAACAAAGCTGATGACGACAACATAGTGGTCAAGACGAAGTTTGTGGGTGGAATAGCACAGGTAAAAAGTCCCAGCAGGAATCTTCTGTCCAATAAGAACCAAGACATTAGCAGGAACAGTCACAGGAAATTTAGCATATTTCCAAATAGATTAAGCATGAAAAGAGTTTCAGGGATCATATTTATGTGCCTAATTCTCAATGAGTGAGGTAAATGCACAGGATTGTCAAATAATGATGAAATGACCCAGACACCAGGTTATAGTATTACCAACCTAATATTTTTGGATTCACGTGTAACAAAAATCCATTTTGTTCCTCAGCAGCAACCGTCAGCCATCTGACATTCTTGTAAAGAAAAAGAGGACATGCTTGGAATCTTGAAATAAAAACTATTTTTTAACCTGTCCAGATTATTGCAGCCCAGGAGGAGATGCTGAGGAAGGAGCGGGAACTGGAAGAGGCCAGAAAGAAGCTGGCTCAGATCAGACAGCAACAGTACAAGTTTCTGCCCAGCGAACTGCGAGAGGACAATGACTAGACACACACACAGAGGCTGGCCACTGCTGCAGTACAAAGGGCAGACCTTTGTTGGTGTGGGTCTCTGTTTCCACATGGACATTTAGTTACAGTTACAAACACCACTCTGTGAACCCAACTACCTTCTGCAAAGAGTAGCAAAGTTGGTGATGATTCGACAGCAGAGCTGATCTTTCTCTTGCACATATTAGAACGTGACACACTTCAGACGAACCAAACAGCTAATGTTTAAGGCTAGAGTTACGTTTACTTTCTTTGACAAATGCAACTCTAGTGCACAACCTTTTAAACCGCAGACTTGATTGTATTGGCCTTGGTGTGACACAGCCTTTGAACGTCAGCTCCTCGGGCCACTTTCGCTCACTGCTCTGAAGAATGTTGGCCGTTCCGCTCTAGTTTAGTCCCCTGGGGTCTGTGTGTATCTCCCATTGTGTTTGAGTGGTCTTGGACACTAACATGAAGGCAGATTTGACTGGTTTTTTGGATGGCTGTAGACAGTCAAACAGTCAGTTTCATTCTTTCAAAAAAAATTTAATGCAGATGTCGATGGGCTTCACTTCTTTTCCATTTTTGGTCCCTTCTTGTAAATGTAGGCGTCGTCACATGCACCGTGTTTCCATATTACTCCCACTATCTATGTAGGCTATATTTATTAGTCACATGTGTCTTTCTGGAAGGTGAAACCATTTTAACCCAGTGAAATCTCAGTATAACTGCAGTTTAGTCAAAATGCGATAAGAGGGATGATGCATTAGGGGGCAGCGTTGGTTTCCTGAGTTGGTTTCTGCGGGTGAAAGGTAGAATACAGCAGATAATGTAGAGACAAACGGGGATTTGAGTGGCTGCACATGCTGATCAGTGGCTCCACTGTCGAGATGAATATTTGTAAATACCTCAGACCTCCAGAATCACTAAAGAGACTCAACACTGCGTCTCTGTGTCATCTGCAGCAGGTTTTTTCTCAGTCATTAGTCTTGTTTCAAAAGATTTGAGGGACTCTCTTCACCTCTGTGGTGGCAAAAAAGCAAAAAAGAAAGTTTATCAAATGAATTGTATGAAACAGAGGAGGTGTGACTGCAGAATGCATTGCTGTGCCTGAGCTGAACAGCTGACTTCCTCCATCAGACGACTGTTCTCATTTGATTGTGAAGTTTGGTTCTACAGGCATGTTTGGTGTCTCGTGCTGTGAACATGCATGTCTGTTAATGACCCACCTGTTCCAACCCCTGTTACCGATAGCCTTAGTGTAAAATCATTTTGTCTTTTTTTTTAACAGTTGGGTGTGAATCCAGTGGTATTTGGGGATTTGGCATCCGCTGCTCATCCGTCACGTCTGTAGTGTTATTATTAGTGCCTTAGTCTGTAGCAGTGTTTCACACCGTCGGTCACCACGAAGGCCTCCAGAAGCAAGTTTAAGGGGGAAGAAGGTTCATTTAGTCGGGCTTTTGTTAACTCATTAAGTGCTGAACCTGCTATCCTTTTTTTGCCACGTGATAGGCCTTTATGGGAGGGCAGACTCAAAAATGTATCCAATGATATATGTAAGTACATGAAGGCATTTTTCTACTGTGTCCTAGGTCATGTTCCACAGTTCTGTATCACAACATACCCTAGGTTTGACCCTTCTGTGGCTTTAACTACACAGTGGGCTTTTGTTTTTTGTGCTTTTAAGCCTTTAAGATTAAGAAATAGGATTGGAAAATTTGTGTCACCATGATGATTGATGTGACACATTTGTGGTGTGTGAAGTCAAATATGTACTGTATGTTTTCTCCTTTAACACAGAAAAATAAGTGTGATTAAAAAAAGAAATGTGATAAGTGTAGGACATAAAAGATATTTATCTGGCCTCAATGAAATTATTTTTTGTATTCACTGAACATAAAGCATTACAGTGTAAAGTACCACTGATTTGTTTGTGTCTTTGGAACTGACAGATGTTTTTCAAATACTGAAACATGAAACCACATTTACAAAATGGGATCAACTCTTAAAGTACAAAACTACATTAAATACCTGCAAACATTTTGCAGACTGCTGTTGGCACAAATTCACCATAAACACAAAAGACTGATCCTTCAGAAACAGTTTGTATTTTATATCAGTACTCTAAAAAAAGTTCAATTTTCCATCCTCATTCCAATCACCACTCGATGCTGCAGAATGAAACAAATATTTATTTGAATGAAGCACCTTTATCAACACCTCCAGCCTTCATTCGTTTGATGCTTCAGTCTTTGCACATTTGGATTTGGAGACATTCTGATTTTCTTCTCTGCATATCCTGTCCAGCTCTTGTCAGCTTTGGTGGGACCATGTACATATGTGGAGACATTTTGGGGTCTTTCCCAAGATGTTTGATTTGAGTCAGTTCTCTGGCTGATCCACAGGTGGACATTCACATTTCTGAACATTCATGCTTGTGAACATTCCAAACTGTCTCTCCTGTTGTCTTTGCTGCGTGCTTACAGTCCTGCCGGAAGATGATCTTTGGGTTCCAAGTCTTCTGGATCACGTTTTCTTTTCGTATTTTGCTCTAATTACGTGTTTGGTCAACCCTGACCAGTGTCCATCTCCCAGCTGCTGAAGAACCCCCCCCCCAAACACACACAGAGCATGTTGCTACCCCCACGTAGCCATCCTGTGGCATGAGACAGGTGAGCGGCAGAGCCTGGTTTCATACCTGCTGCTTAGAATTCAGGCCAAGAAAATTTAATATTGGTTCCAGCAGAGCATCTTGTTTCTGTGGTCATTCCTGGCACGGCTCAGCCAGAGTGCCCTCCAGGTTGGTCAGTTTATTTGAGCACTCATCTCTGAAAAGACTGCTCGATGTTCCGAATTTCTTCTGTTTGACAATGATGGAGGCCACTGAGCTCCTGGGAAGCTTCAGTGCAGCAGAAATCCATTTGTAGTCAGATCTCTGCTTCAACGCAATCGCTTCAAGAAGCCGAACTGGAAGCCGTTTTTTGGCACATGGCTTGATTAATATACAATTCAATTATGAAAACTCGTGTCTAGATGAATTTAAACCAGGTGTAGAAGCATCTGTAAAATAATCCAGAGAAGCAGAAGTTAAAGTGTCAAACCAAAGGTTCTGAATATTTATGGAAATGCACTTTTTTAAATCATTCTGGGGTGTTAAGTGGAGCCTGATCAGAGATTATTACTTTTTTTTAATTTTAGCCATAAAAGGCCATTTTAGACCATTAAAGGTGACAAAGTTAAAGGGTCGGGTCCATCGGAGCCCTGCCGTGATGCTTTCAGCAGTGAACATATGTGCTGGACTCACAATCTACAATTTACTGTTAGGCTAAAGGTAGACCACGTGACCGCTGTCCTCTGCTTACACCAACAATAGCACCGATAGCTTTGCTGATGTAATCCACAATTCTTTGTCAATTCAACTGATAAATTAAAGTTTTACTTCAGATTAAAACGACTCAAAAATCTGTCATTCTTAAACTTACATTAAAGGAAAGAAACGCTACGAGTGCACACCTGCTGAGTACGTGATGGTGTGTATCCATCCAGTCCTCTCGGCAGCAGGAGGTTCTACGGCCCGTCAGTGTCAGGACAAGTTGGTATTTCCGAGTCAGCGTAGAGCTAAAGCTATATTCGGTCGCTCCAATGAACCAAGACCTGTGCTAAATTTGTCTGGCACTAAAATTTGAGGTGGTCATGTCAGTCCCAGCTGCTCCCAGGACAGTTTTCAAACTTCAGTTTTTCATTAACACCATTATTTTAGATTTTGGTTGCATTTTTTACATGACATAAACCTGAAACAGTGAAATATTTTTTATGATACCTGGTAACACAGGACCTGACCTGGTAACACAGGAAGGGATTATTGGCTAAAAGTGAAGACTCTTAACTTAATATCAACAAGCAGCTGTTGATACTTTGGTGCTATAAATCCAAAGTGTGAAGGCAGGTTTAGTTTCTCATCACTGCAGATTCAGTAAACAGACAGATGTCACTCAGCTTGCCGACACCTTGTTCCCCAAACTGGAAAATTAAAAAATACTCAGACTAGTGTGTGATGTGAGCTGGTGAAGGTCTGAGGTTGGACTCGATAAAAGCAGTAAAAGATTTCAAAGTTATCACAGTAGGTTTAAGTTACTAAAGAGGAGGTGGGAAATTCCAGTTTAAGACATTAAGAATCATCACTGCACTCCCGTTTCACTGATTACCACAAACATGTCCACACAGCACAATCAAGCTTTGATGATAACAAAGTAGTTACAACCAAAATTGTGGGCTCTAATTTTTTTAAAAACATTATCTGACTTGAAAATTCTTGAAATCAGAGCTCTCAAAGTCCTCCCGTTTCAGGGCAATGATATTCAGCATTAGTGGGTGATGGTTTTCAGAGCGTACACTGGGCAATTCCCTAGCATAAACGTTTCAATCATAATTCCATCCATGGGGATGGTGTGGTTAAGCCACAGTCCTGGGCTAACATCGATTTCCCTGTGAGCTCCTCTGATCTCAGTGCACGACTGGCATGACTGGTCGGCTGCTTAAGAGTCGCAAAACACATGCTGGGATGACGACATAGTGACAGCTGAGGGTCTTTTAAAAAGCTCAGAAGCAGAGATGTCAGAGTGGACAGCCAGGACACACCAGAAGAGAATCAGTGTGTCATGACAAAGCTTGTGTTCTTGTTGGGCAAATGCATGAAAGGGTTGTTGCTGCTCAGGATGGTGAAATCATGAACACACACACACATGAGGAGCTAACATTTTTTTTTTACATTTCACTTAACTTCCTCCACTGCTGGACTAAAATAGTGATGTGTGGTGTCTTTAAGACCATCTTGGTGGGCCGGTCAGAGTGGGAGTGGTTACAGGAGCTTGGACAGAGTCGAGCAGGTGCTTGCCAAGAAGCAAGGCACCAAAAATATTCACTTTACAAAGCAGAAGCACAAATAGGGCCTGGGAAAGAAGGAGGCACACTCACGTCTAAAGGTCACTTAGAAAATGACAAAAGGCACTCTGCAGGGGGAAAGTGGACAAGACACGGGGACATCTACAATCATATTAATTTTACAATTATCTTAATTTTAATGGATTTCCATAGTTCAATTCAAGCCCCTGTAACTAAACCATTATTGCTCAGCCAGTCCTGACAACAGGTTGTCAGTAACAGCTGTGACGCGCCAGTGATCCCTTCAGCCCTCACCAGAGGGGCTTTGAATGAGACTATTGAAATACCAAAGCTTCTGGACATCATGCAGGCCTTCATACCCTCCAAGGTGCATTTGAGACACAGTGCTCCAGCATGAATATTAACTGGGAGACAGCACAAGTGTGATGATGTCTCTACTTTGGATCTCATCGCTGCCTGGATGTGAACGTGTGCTGTTTGGAGCTGAAATGATTCCCTGAAAGACAAACAGGCTTCGGTAGCTAATGTGACACCCCAGAGAGTGAAGAACTTTCACAGGGGCTTATCCAATGAGGTATATTTGTTTTGCATGAATTGCTCTGATGTGTGGAGTGCCATTACTCTTAATTGAGGTGTCACTCTGTTGTGAGGGTGAGCTGGTTATGATATAGCTGCATGTAGAATTACTGGTAGGACATCGGTCACCTTTGTCACATGTAGGTTCTGGGTTATCTTTCAGGGTGGTAATTAGGTTGATATTATCAGCATGTTTTTCACAAATGACTCTTCCAGCTGAACCACCCATTCTACATTTCATATAGGTAATCGGAGTGGAGACGCCTCGTTGGCGGCGGTGGGGGGTGGGTAGATCGACGTCCGTCGCCCATCTATAGTCATACAAGTAGTCAAATGTCTCTTAACAGCGAATCACTGCGCCGGTCCAGAAAAAAGACAGGTCTGCATATGCAAATGCTACAGTTGTTTCCAAAAAAGTATTGGGTGTCCAGTAACTGCCCAGCTGAACTACATATTTGACTGACTACAGTCGGGGCGAGCTCGCACTCCAGCTTGACGTTCAGCTTGGTTCGGACGCTCCGATCCTTTTCATTCAGTTTCTTTTCTTTTGTACCGGGCGGTCAACCCTCACACTAAGCAGCCATGGATGCCATCAAGAAGAAGATGCAGATGCTCAAGCTCGACAAGGAAAATGCCATGGACAGAGCTGAGCAGGCTGAGTCAGACAAGAAGGCAGCCGAGGACCGGAGCAAACAGGTGGGAGACGCGCTTTGATGGCCCTCCATGTCCGTGTGCTAGCATAAATATTAGATTAATTGGTGGAAAAAATAGCAGCTTTTATGTTGGCTTGTGTCCTTTTGTGGCTAAAAGAATTAAAGGTGGTGTCACCATTATTGCGATGTTTGGGGGGGAAAAGTCACAGTTATTTGAGAATTTAAGTTTATCACATGAATGACAAGATTTCTTATACATTTTGCATATTGTCATATAAGGAAGACATATTAATTGTTTAATAATATTTGTTTTAAAGGTTATGTATTAATACCATGCTTAATAAATTAGATGGTAAAGATAAACAAGGTTTTAAAGTTCTCATTTCTTTGTTCCCAAGCTTGAAGATGACCTGGTGGCACTACAGAAGAAGCTGAAGGCAACTGAGGATGAGTTGGACAAGTACTCTGAAGCACTGAAGGATGCCCAGGAAAAACTGGAGCTTGCTGAGAAGAAGGCCACAGATGTGAGTTTGGCAAAACAGAACCACTGAGCAGTGGAAATGCCCCAGTGGGACCAACAGTCCACCCTCATGGAGAAAAACAGGATGGATTACAAGACCAAGCAGATTGACTCCAATGATAATTATGCAACAAGAGGCTTTAATGTGCCCCTGAGCTGTCGAGGGTGAAAATCTATACAGTTAAATTTAGCTCATGTGCTGTATATGGTAAGACCAAAGCTCACTGGCTTACCAATGCATTCCAGAGCCATTTGGACAAATCTGAGGGCCAGTGTAGGGTTTCAGTCTGGCATTCTGTAAGCAAGTTTTGGCCTGCAGACACAAGCTCTGCTTTCAGTTCAGTCCAACCCAGATTAAATGACAACTTTATTGCCTGCTCTTTATCTTCCGCAAGTACAACTAATTGATTTTCTGACTATGGACGGCAACAAACTAGTATCAAGTGTTTTAATTATAATAGAATTATTGAGTCACTACAAAATAGGACAATATTATAGATTACAAAAAAATATAAAGAGTACAATGTATATTTTTAGATGTAAAAAGGGACACACAAACATACAAAAGCATATGTTTGTAGACACAAGACTCATTATAAATGCCATTAATTTGCATAATAAAAAATAAGTTACAAACCTTTAAAAATATATATTTTAATAAAGGATTGTGCATCATGTCCATGGGAATCAAATTCCCAAAATGTAATCATAGTAATAATAATAACAATGGGTGAGTGTAATTGTTGAACTGTAGCAGTAGTAGCAGTAGTAGTAATAGCAGTGACAGCAGCAGTAGAAATAGCAACAGTAGTAGTAGCAGTAGTAGCAACGATAGTAGTAGTCGCAGCAGTAGTGGTTTTAGTAGTAGTATGTAGCAGTAGTAGTAATAGTATTGGTAATAGAAGTATTCGTAGCAGCAGTTTTCCCAGACCCTGAAGGTTTCAACTCCACCGTTTGATAGGATCAGCTCAAGTTAGCAGCAGGGGACGGACTAGAAAACTGATCAAACATGACGTTTTATTTACATGAACAAAAGCTGTCATTGAAACAATTAGCGTTAATTTTAAAGGTCAGTGAACGCTGACAAGTCTCACACCGTTTGAATGTATTCGCTGAATCTCAAATTTGGCCTGAACATCGGGAGACTTCCGGGGTTGGTGGCACATCCCAATCCTCAGCAGCGCTTGATTAAGGGAGGTGGGGGCAGGGATCAAACGCGCCGCATCTCTTGGAGGGTGTAACAGCCCTCACCGATCTGAGCCCTATCTAGTTTAACCCAGAGGATAATCTGCGAAATTATGGCAGCTGTTAGCTCTTTGGAGGCTGTGAAGAAGAAAATCAAGTCGTTGCAGGAGCAGGCCGATGTTGCGGAGGACCGAGCAGCGTCCCTACAGCGAGATCTCAACAAGGAGACGAGGGCGAGGGAAGCCGTAAGCTGCCTCTAATTATTTAAGACAATTAGCCCTCAGACTGTCGACGGCATTAGTCGTAAATCTGGTCAAAAAGCGTGGCTGCTAGGCCCAGACAGCTACGGTTATCCGTAGCTTTAGTCCGGTGTTATATGTGAAATTAGCCGCCTGCAGCGTCACTTAAAGGGTGGACGGATGGAGAGACAACTAAGTGTCTGAAAAAGTGGGCTGAATGTTGCAGCACCACAGCCATCGGCTGGGCGGGGCAGGCTGGGACTGTTTGGCCCCGGTGAGATCAGATGAAAATGCTACGGTGCTGCGCTAAATTTCAGCCCTGGAGACAATGAGTTTAATGGAGGCTGCATCCTTTTATTGAGATGGCTTAACCTTCCCTAGTACAGCAAGTGATGTGTTCTGATCCGACTCCGGTGTGGCGGTCTTGTGCTCTTGCAGGCTGAGGGTGATGTAGCTTCCCTGAACAGACGTATCCAGCTGGTTGAGGAGGAGTTGGACCGTGCACAGGAGCGTCTGGCCACAGCTCTGACCAAGCTGGAGGAGGCAGAGAAGGCTGCTGATGAGAGCGAGAGGTGGGTATCCAGAACAAATCCCATCTGGCATTAAAGGGGTCCTACGATTAAAAAAAATAAAATAAATAAATAAATAAAAAAAATTAGTCCTGAGAGAGGTTTTTAGAGACAAACTCACATTTATAGGTTGGTTCATCCATCATGCTTTTCTCTGCTCATCATCAATATGCTCGGATATAAAGAAACACAAAGCCACGGCTCCATTTGAGTGAGTTTATCTTGTTAGCAGTAGATCTTTCATAGCTGTTGTGATCGGCACCAAGAGAGAAGTTGCAGAATAAATCTTTTAGTATTCTGCATCCTGAGGAAAATAATCTAAACTAGCAGAATCTCCAGTCAGTTTTATCTTAAAGCAGAGTTAAACTGATCAGTAGGAGAAAGACCTGGAGCAGCTGAATGTCAAGCGGAGAGCAGCTCATCTGCTCATCCAGCCAGGTGTCGTCTTGTTTTGATGATCATACTTTATTCTCTCAGAGGCATGAAGGTCATTGAGAACAGGGCAATGAAGGACGAGGAGAAGATGGAGCTGCAGGAGATCCAGCTGAAGGAGGCCAAACACATTGCAGAGGAGGCTGACCGCAAATATGAGGAGGCAAGTTTCTCAGCTCTCCACATTACTCACCTCTGAGCACAACATGTTCCACATTCTTTGCTTTCAAGAGGCAGCTGCCATCGGTGACCTGTTCGCTCTCATGGCGTCTCTTTAAGCTGGTACATTTTGACTTCAGGTGGCCCGTAAGTTGGTGATCATTGAGAGTGACCTGGAACGTACAGAGGAGCGTGCTGAGCTGTCTGAGAGGTAAAGCAGTCCCTCCATGATCGGCTTCTCCTTACAGTGTCTGAAAACTTCTTTTAGGATTCCTTTGCTCGAACGTTAGTCATTATGCTGATTAAACATGTAATTCTGTAGCAAATGCTCTGAGCTTGAGGAGGAGCTGAAAACGGTGCAGAACAACCTGAAGTCTCTGGAGGCCCAGGCAGAGAAGGTAAGGATAAATGTTTGGAATAAAGGCAAAAATTCACCTTTTTTAAATGAATGAAATCTTTTTAATCACTCCATCTTGAATATGTTGACCTCATTCTGTCCATTTTGTGCAAACACAGTACTCGCAAAAGGAAGACAAATACGAGGAGGAGATCAAGGTTCTCACAGACAAACTCAAGGAGGCAAGTTAAAGCAACTCATTTGTCCGGTAGATTTACATGTCCAGTGGCCTCCTGCATGTAAATGCTGATTGTTGGCTACAGAACCAACCTCCTCATGTATGACTGCTGACGCTTGGCTATCTTCTTCTCTTCAGGCTGAGACTCGTGCTGAGTTTGCTGAGAGATCAGTGGCCAAGCTTGAGAAGACCATTGATGACCTTGAGGGTATGAATCTTTTCCTTTTGATTTTCAGACCAAGGAAATCTCTTTTTGTGTCATCATTGGTAAAAAGCACAAAAACAGTTGTCTTCAGACACCAAAACGGTTGTCTTCAAACATACCTTCTGCTTGCATAAAAGGAAATTATTCTCTCACTCTGCAATGTGAGATTATTTCCCTGCTTGTTAGGCATAACATACGGCACATCATTGCACTGTAGCATTCAACTACACCACGCTGTGTTGTGGTGGCTTTTCAAGGCCAGCTCAGTCCCTTCAAGTCCTCTGAGGGACACTGAACACACCAGGAAGGTTCTCTCTGACTCCTCAGGAATCTAACACAGTAGCAACAGCTGTTCCACATACTCCTATTCCTGTCTTGCTTTTATTTCCCCAGTTAATCTATTTTTGTTTCACTTCTGTTCTCTGATATTTATTTCTGTCTTTTTTCTTTAAATACCAATCCTTCACTGCCACCTTATTTTAATTACCACAACCATACAATAGATGAGCTGTATGCCCAGAAACTGAAGTACAAGGCCATCAGCGAGGAGCTGGACCACGCCCTCAACGACATGACTTCCATGTAAACTCATCACATACTGGTTGTATTTGGAGTGACCCTACCACCTTTAACTCTTGCTGATGAACGCTAGTGCTCCCTAACAGCGTATTTGAGTGCTGTGGCTATTTTTGAGCTGCACTATAGCTAGATCAACCCTTCCCTCTGTGAACCTCACCTGCTGGTCTAACATGCATGAACCAAATGTAAATGTTTGTCTGTTATTACTGATTTCTAAAGCTGGTTCAAATAATCTTTGAACATTTCTGTCGAAAGCTCGTCAGAACTCAGCCACACTTCCTGACTGTTCTGCATTCCTTTCCCCTCCTATTATAGCTTTGCATGCTATTTATTTTCCTTGATCTTTTTATGTCCCTCCAACACTTCTCTTCTCTTCTTCACAGCTAAATCTTTCCCCCCTTCATCCCAGAAGCTGGTTGAGTGTCATCATGTCTCTCCTGTGCAGCACAGCCTAACTTTTTCTCTCTGCGTTTCTTATACTTCTGCACATTAGGTCATAGCTGCCATCATCCATTTGTTCATCTCTCATGCAGATATTTTGAGCCACATTGCTTCATGTAAAATAAACATTGTTCCATCGATGCCAGTTCTTCACCCTTCCTCCTGCCATGTTTCTTCATTTCCATTTGTCACCTCTGTGTTTTTTTTCTGTCTTGTGTTTTAATTTATTTTGTTGAGTAGCTTTTGAATAAACTCTGAAGCTCCTCTCGCATTCAATGTTCACTCTTCTGTTTGAGAGGATCTTTAATTGCAGTAATGGAATTTCTCATTAATAATTTGGTTAATTTGGCAACAATTAGTCACCCTTTGAATGACAGAACATCATGATGTCATGTTCTGTGTGATAGGTTTAGTCCTTCCAAAGAGAAATATGGAGACCATAGTGTAAAGTTTTAAAAACGTTCTAGTTTTTTAGTGTTGTCACTTTTTAAAGAAGGGTTGTACCAATATCATATACCATGATATAATTTAGCCTGCCTAATTTCTTATTGTCTTTGGAAGCAAAATAACATTATTAATTCCGAAAGGGAAATTAAGTGTTTAACTAGAAAATAAAGGTGAAAGACTTCAGTACGTATTAATGAAAGACGGATGTAAAACAATTGTTTTGGGGAGAGATGCACACATCAGGGTCATGTGGAGCTTTGTAGATTTTGTTAAATGTGGATATGTACTGTAATAAAAGGAGGCATTCCACAGTCACTCCACTCTTACACATCTGTTTGATAATATTCAAAGCAATACTAACTTTGTCTGTTGCACTAACCTGCCTTCTCTTTTCCTTTTCTCTTATCTGCTTTCTGACTGTCAAGATCATCTATTCAAGCAGCTTGAGAAAAACCGCCTTCTGACCAATGAACTGAGAGTAGCTTTAAATGAGGCTTAGACTGGAACAGCCTCTACTGGGCTTTTTTTCCTCTCAAGCTCAAACATATTTTTTAATGCTGTGATTCTATAAAGATGAATGCCCTTTTATTGATTCTCTTGTGCATGCCTGGGCTGGAGGTTTAAGTGAGAGGTTGTCGGGGTTGTGGACTTGTCCTCAGTTATTGACAGAGCTGTAGCACGCCAGCTACTCTGGCAGACCATGGTGGCAGATACGATAGAGACATTTTTAATTGGAAGCTCCTTTAGTGTGTAATTGAAAAGTTATTACCATGAACGCTGGATGATGGCTGGAACAAGAATTTTGATGTGAACATGTTACCTCAGTGGTCTTTGCGTTGGGTCACATTGGCACACTGGTAAAATTATTTCGTATACTGTATTTTCACGACCATAAGGCGCACTGTATTAAAAGGCGCAGTCTCGGTTATGGGTGCTATTTCTGTATTTGAAACATACATAAGGCGCACCGTATTATTAGGCGCATGCTGAAACATACAGTAAAAAATGACAACGGAAGCAAAACAGTGAGTTTCGACATTTATTGAACAAAATTCATTCTTCCGCCACAAAACCATCAAAGTTTTCATCTTCTGTATCTGAATTAAACAGCTGCACTATTTCAATGTCCAACGTCCCAAATTCCTCTTCTTAATCATCTGAATCAGACCCACCGACCGGTTCCGGTTCAGCATTGATTTTGTGAAAGCTCTTACAATACATGAAGACGGTATCATAGCCCATGCATCTACAATCCACCCGCATATGGTGGCATAACTTGCCCACCACTGCTTCATAGTCTTTGTGAAGGAGTGTTCGCCTTCCGTCATCCAGCGCTCTGTCCGTTTCCGTGGCAGCCGAGAACCACGGTGAACGACGACTTCTCGTGCCCCATTGTGCGTATCGCCACCGTGTTGGTCCCTTTTTCTCCGCTTTGTGGGTCAAAGGGATGTCAAAAGTCAGAGGGATCTCATCCATGTTGGTGATGTGGCTGGGCAGCAGCCCTTGTTGCGGCAGTAGGTGCGGAAGATGGCCGCCCTCTCCTGGTAGTCCACGGGCAGCCGCTGCGCAACAGATGTCCTTGCGCGTATGGAGAGATGCCGCCTCCTCATAAAGCGAAAACACTAAGATTGCTCGATTGCCATTTTCAGCCGCATATTCAATGGCCTGCAGTTTAAAGTAAGCCTCATTCATATGCGTCTCGCTTGCCCGGCGCCATTTTAGGGGATCCTTACGCATAGGTGTGCCGCTAATCAATTGGCGGAGCGTTTACCGTAGTGCACCCACCAAAGGCGCACAGCAGATTTTGTAACTCAGTCCACAATATTATAAGGCGCACCGTCGATTTTTGAGAAAATCTCAGTGTTTTAGGTGCGCCTTATAGTCGTGAAAATACGGTAAATCCAACCTTTTCAAAGAGAACTTTTTCCCTCAATTGCCCTGCCAATAATCTGGGTGTAATGGCTACAGATTAGCGGCCTGCAGTGTTGCATCTGATATGTACCTGACGAATGCTTATCTCTGCTGTGTTGCACCACTGAGTAACTTTGGTCGCACATGTTGGGTCTGTTACCATGCCCACCATGTCTAAGCCTTTTCTTTGTTATTTTCATCTCTGAAAGGTTTGCATCTGATTTTTAACTCATGCATTGCTATAATTAACAGATAAAATCACACGCACTAGAGAGGAAGGTGCGAGCATGCAGCAGAAGCTGGATCAGACTCTAATGGAGGTGTTTAACATTTGACCCAACCTTTTCTTCGTCAACCTTGCCTCATCTGCTGCTCCCACATATGGCTGCCATGTTGCAGACAATGTGGAGCTTTGTGCTTGTGTGTCCCTGCATCGTGTTGTCAAAGAATTCAGCTGTACACAAACTATCACTCGTGGGTTTGTAGGACCACAGTTTTTGTTTTTGTTACACTGTAATTAAAGCTCATTTAGAATCAAGTCTTTTAGATTGCACCAACTGGTTAAGGGTTTGCACTTTGAAGGAAAGAATTCTGTGTATAATCAATGAAAATAAAGCCATAATTTAAGCCAAGGTTGTATAAAATCATTTTTATGTACATTTTTGTAAGGTTGCGTGAGTCTTTTTTTCTCCCTTCTGATTTAAATGTGATTTGGTTTTGACTGTACACCTTCCTCCTGGTAAGCGATTTATCAATCACAGATTAATGTACTATTTATTTAACTTAAGTAAAAGAAACAGACACTTTTTCTATTTATGTTGAAACTTTTTGTGTCCACATTTTCTCATAATTTAAATGTGAATAAATGGTTAAAGTATGATTTGCTGTCTGCTGTTTATAAATGTTATTTTTTTGGCCTGTTTTGTACTATTTCTTTTGTACCACCTAGTTTTGTCCTGATGCATTTAATTTAAGCGATATCTTATCCTGTATTCTATTTTAATAAAAGCATCTCTTCATCTGACAGAAAACAGACTTTAATGTTACCCTCATGTTAACAGTTCAGGAGTCCATTGAGCAGCCGTGAGTCTTCCTCACCACAAGGGAGCGTTGTGCCACTTTTCTGGTTCATCAAAGCAGACCAGCGCAGGTCAAAGGTCGTCAGGCAGTCGTTCCTGAAAACCTTAACAAGGAAACATGGGTGAAAATGAAGATTTTGCCACTTCATTGCAAGACAGTAAAGCTTCATACGTGCTCAGCAATGTTGCCGAAGTTATTGAGAGAATTCTGACGTTTGTACCAACTAAAGCGCTTCTTCGGATCGCACGGTAAGCAGTATTATTTTTGTGCTACATCGACCTTAGCTGGATTTAAAATAAAGCTATTTTGACAAGATTATAGACTACTTTTACCTTTTTACAGAAGTAATAGTTTTTCTTGCCCACTTCCTGCCAAGCTAGGAGGGATTTGATCTTCGTATGGTTGTCAGTGTCTGCAGGCTGTGGAGAAATTGCGCCCGCAGAGTTCTGAGGAGCCAGCAGCTGCTGAGCTACGTGTCAGCGATCGGACCGTCAACAACAGAGGTCCATGTCCTCTGCAACATACTGGCCCAAGATGTGGAGGTATCATGTTAGGTGGCCTGACGTTAAATTAACAGTTCTGTTTTAGGAAACTGAAGCAATTGTGGCGAGATGCTGATCAAACATTTGTATTTTGAGACTGTAATCAGTGCTACGATCTGTAAAATACACATGTACTCTTGCTCATTAACTACTTTTAGAAAGTGTTTCTCCTGCCCAAAACAGTCCTGGCAATGGTGGACTGCGACACCTTCCATGGACGTTCCTACCGTTTTCAACAGAGTGAAGGTCGGTTTTAACTTTGAAGTTTTGGAACTTCAGTTTATATTTGTTAGATCTAAGCCTCAAAATATGTAGCTAATCGAAAAACCGCTCAGACGATGATCTGATGAGACTGGACCTTCCCGGTCAAAAGTCTGACGGCCAACACCTGTAGATGTCTTTAATTTCAGAGCAGAGTTCCAATTCAGAAACATTAGCTTGAGTCTTAATTAATCATGATGTCTCCCAGCATCAGTGTTAATCCCCCCTCCATGACAGAAAACACCTGAGAACCCTCTTCACATTTGTTCAAACTAAGATGATGTCCTTATATTAATTGTAACTAGCAACAAATGGGCTTGATAACGGGCCTGAGAAAGTTCAGTAACTGGTAGCAATGGGATTCATGTGTAACTAGAGAACCTCTACAGGAGGCCTGGCTGTTCCATAGTCTTTACAGAGTAATGGCAATTGCTTGAACTTTTGAAAATTGAAAGTTTGTATTAGTAGATGTAAGACATTGATTAAATTATTATAGCATGTTTTAGCTAGTCAAATGTGATCTTATGTTAAAGATTAATTTAAAATAAAAATCTATAAAACATCCTCAAGTGATGCAATAGCCTAAACCATTTTTGTTAGCATAACTTACATTTCCAACTACCGGTATACATACCCCAATTCCCACTCAAAATAAATGTCACATAAGCACTCTAAAGGTCAGATAACTGAATTTCTTATTCATCACTGATTTCAAAATGACATGATTAATCTGAATTGCTGGGCTGTACCAGTTTTCCCAAAGGCATATTTAATGTTTATTTTTTTTTAAACTAAACCTATGTGAAAACTAACAATGCTCATTAACAACTTTTATTTACTCTAAAGCAAAAAAGAGTCGCCACAGTCTGGACACAGCAGATGAACTGAGCCGCCTCTTCCCCAAAACCTGTGATGTTATGGGCATCACTACTCCCGGAGTCGTCTGTAAGTGTCTCTTTCACTCTTAGCTGCAGATTGTAAAACATCAGCCTCCCATTTCATATGCAAAGACCGTTTTATTTGAGACAAAGATTTTCGCGCTGTGTTGGAGGGTTTTTCCAAAAGCTCCTGAGGAAAGTTCTATTCTCAGAAATGCAGCTTATGGTGATAAATTGCAGCCATGCTGATGCTTATCATTTCTGCTCATGATCACGACAGGGCAGAGACCCAGCCCTCCATCAGCCGCCTTGTCTTTCTGTGAGATGATGGCTTATTGTTCTATATCAGCTTTAATGGTGCTGTTTGTGTTTCCACTCTGTCACGGCGCAGCTGGGGGTCACCCTCGGTTCACCACACACATCCAATTCAAATTAAACAAATTTTTCTGATAGGTTCGGCTTGAATCTGCAGATTGCTCGTAATACATGATGACCTGTATTACAACTTGGTATTTATGATTGTTCATTATGAGTGTTATTAAAAATGACCAGGCATGTAATATGTCATCATATTTGTCTTTATAGATAACATAATTAGCGGGATTTCTGTAATTCACACATTTAAATAAATGTCCTGCGGGTTGTATTTCCAACTGATTTCGGGGATGATGATGCACTTTCCTACAGATTAGTGCATCATTTTGGGTCTTCCTTTTGTCTGGAAGGATTTATATGAATTCCTCAATGCTCCTCTATGCAGTGACCCCCTGTGGCCCCTCCAGCCTTCCTCAGGAGCACCAGGAGGGGGAGGCTGGCTTTGCCATCATGTTCCCCAGCATGGATGGAGCCCATGTGAAACCCTTTCATTTCTGCAAGAAGTCCATTTCCCCAACAGCCTTGAAAGAAGCGGGTGAGGTCACAAACTGAGAGGAGAAATTTTGCATTTGACTTACATTCTACAGTATTGTCTTTTGTCACTGACACTGCTGTGTTTTGTTGTGGCCTCCTCCAGGACTGCTTGATAACCGAGACCTGCGTGTGGTTTTGCTGTTTGTATATGATGCTTATCAGTCCGGGGGAGGACGCTTTCTCAAACAGATCCTGGAGCCGCTGGCCAAGAGCAAAGCTCTCATCGCTGGCGGAATGGTAGAAGGTGTCTTCTCTCCCCCCAGACACTGGTGAGTTTCTGCTTTTCATTGAGGTCAAAGTGTTGTTCAAGGAAGATTTCCAAATGAAGGGATACGGTATTTGTGTTTTTTGCTTGTCTTCCCTGTACTTTGTTCCCTTGTAGCTGTAGCCTGGGTGCGTATGGAGTGGTGGGCTTGGCCCTGAGTGGTCCTAGGGTGCAAGCAGCCTCTGTGTTACTGGACCAAGATATCAGTAACCCAAAAGAGGCCGAAGCCACCATTCGTCGACTAAAAGCAGCCAAAATTCCCGAGAGGAACACTATGGGGTTCATGTTTGCCTGTGTAGGGAGAGGACGGAACTACTACAACAACCAGAGCAACGTTGAATCTGCTGCCTTTCACAAGGTGTTTCCCAGCATCCCGCTGTTCGGGCTGTTTGGCAACGGAGAGATCGGCTGCGACCGAATTGTCAAAGATGACTACACACTGTGCAACTCTGACAAAAACAGTCTTCAGCACGAGTACACCACAGTCATGACCCTGGTCCACTTTGGTTGACTGGACCCGCAGCGAAAGGGACAAATGGCAGAAATGGAAAATGAGTCAGGGTGCTGCTGGTACAATAATACGGGAAGAAGAATCAGTCTGTAAAGTTTGTAAGTCACGTTGACAAGTTTAGCTATTGCATTTCTGCTCATACAGCAGAAAAATGATCTCAGTAGCTACCAGTGTGACAGCATCATCTCCTCCTATGAGCACATCTCACTTACATCCAGACAATGTTTTATCTTCAAAACTTGGCAGCCATTCAGGGCTTACCGCTCCACTTTTGGCTCCTTGCTCTTTTTGCTTTGCAGAAGTATCGTAATCCCTGCTTTACTGTGCTGATGTATATAGTTGCCTCAGTGTTCTTTACTGAAGATGAGGGAGCCATGTAAACAAAATCAGGAGCATCTGATTTGAATGACCTTCCTCCTAATGATGTTGTTTTAAACTTTTGTCTGACAAGCACAAAAGTAATAAACTGTTTTAGCCTGCTATTTAGACTGATTTGTTAGCTATTTTCAGCAGCAAAAAGTATTTTCTTTCACAAAGTGTTTGTGAAATTGCAAACAGATTTCTACAAAGTCCCAGACACATTTAAAGCAGTCTACGAAAATGTGGCAGCATGAATGTTGAAGCCATTTAACATGAAAGATCTCATTAGAAAATGTGTGAGAATGGCAGCCCTGTAGTGTCTGAGTTGATCAGAGTGGGATGGCCAATCAGTGTCCCTACAACTACAGCACGCAGACAAAAGAACTCCCTGAAAAATAGGGTCCTGAAAAATATTAATGAAATGTGCAGACTGGTGAAGGAGGCCACCAAAGCACCTTTGATTACTAAGAGACGGTCGAAACTTCAGAGGCTGAGATGGGACAGACAGCAGTTAGCTGTCACATCCAGGACTGTTGCTGTGGCGACACTGACAGTGGTTTAGTGGTGTTGAGAGGATGCTGATCTGAGCTGGTCCTGGAGGACTTGGAAAGCTGGATATAAAAAAAGAAGGGATGTGAAAGAAGATTGATTTCCCAGCAATGATCTGAATAAGGCAGAGAAGTCCTGAAGCCAAGTGCAATCAAGTCTTTTTAATCATTTGATACTTTGTTGAAATTTGATTTGATTTTGACAGTTATTTTTAAATTCTCTGCGAAGTTCTGATCACCTGGGTTCCAATTTTAAACAGCCTGGGGGGGATATTTCTAAGAATAGCAGGAAGGTTGGTATGAAAAGCCTAAATTTCAAGAGCCACTCTCTTCTAGATCACAGCACTGCCCACTTACACCCCTGAGATTGAAGGGGGGGGTCAAAGCAATGGTCCAGGAGTAAGTCTGGCCAGGAGCTGGAGGCTCTCTGCTCTCCTTTGACTTTCTGCTGTTAAAATCGGTTTTCTGGTGGTTGGATACAGAAAATAAACCATCCAAGTTTTTTTTTTTTTTTTAAAAACCCCAAAAAAACAATTAGATGGTGGTTGATGTTGTGGTGCTCAGCTGTATGGCGCATGCCTTGTTCAACAGAATTACTGTGGATGCACTTTAGTCTCACATGTGCCCGACCTCTCACCCGCTCATCTTTCCCCTAAATAAAGCGCAAACATACATCACACACACACATCAGTGTTCCAGTTGTCTGGTGCACACCCAGACATGGGAGTCTCAGCCTATGACAGCCTCGCAGCCCACGTCCAGGCGGGTTTCAATGAAGCAAGAAGCGTCTCAGATTGATTGATGTGCGCTTTCACCATCGACTGGCTAATTCCAATGAATGACAAACTGTTAAGCCAATTGCTGTCAAGGCGATTTATATCCTCATAGTACATTTATTTTGGGTGACAATAAAAAAAGACGCTCTTGACACGGAGAGGGACGACCTGCCAGGCGGAGATCTACTACCATCTGCGGCGAGTGCGCGCACCAAAATCGTCCTAACATAAAGAAATCGCTTCTGTTTCTGCCTCACGCACACGCATGAAATTTAAGGCTATGTCGTGACCAGAGAGATGCAAATTGGCTCCTGTCAGGTTCCGGCTCCGACACGTCAGTGTTCTGATGGCGTTCGAGTGAAATCGTGCCCCGTGTTGGCCCAACTTCCGCCGCGGCACCTGGACGGCTCCTTCCGCAGGGTTCCCCGCTGCGCTCGCCGGGAAAACCCTCGGCTGTGCATGGCAGCCTGGATCTGGAGCCGCGCACGTACATCCTTTAACACGGAGTTGGCGGAAGAGGACACCGCGCTTTAAAGGATTGGGATTTAATCAGACCGACTCGTTAAAAAGGCGCAGAATGATCTTGCCGGGTTATGTTTGTGTCTGGGCTTCAGTCCATCTTTTGGTTTTTCATTGAAATCCGAGCGGCGGCGGCGGCGGTGGTGGAGGAGGAGGAGGAGGAGGTGGTGGTTCAATGCAAACCTCACATAGGAGAGCTGCAGCCTGCGCACAGCGCAAGCCTCACTCACGCATCAGAGTAGTCGTTACCTGTCCACAATGTGTCACAGGTAGGTTTTTACTCCCATCACTAACACATTTATGCTGCATCTCCCAGTCTTACTCTCTGGACAGAAACCTATGATTGTTCTGTAGGTAGCAGAACTCTGACGTCCACGTAGCAATGTGGATGCTCCGTGGCTTGGCTTAGGGGTTAAATGTTTGCCTGTGCAGGAGTTTATTTTGAGGCTCAAAGCAGCTTTGCTGTGACTTTTAGAGTGAAGGTTGAGAATGTGGCTGGTGAGGCAGCGTTACTGAAACCAACTTTTCGAAGCTCTTTGAGGAGCAGTGCTGCAGGTCTTTGCTGATCCAGCTCATGGCTCATCGTGCATGTGGTCAAAGCAACTGTTCAGTTTGTTCCATTTTGACTGGAACTCAAAGTATGACTTTCCTTTATGTCTTCACTCCAGGTTCAGCATGAACGCAGCAGCCATCTGGAGAACAAACAAAGTGCAGCACTAAAACTGCCAGAATTGAGTCGACACCTTGTGACAAGCAACATCAGCCCAACTGCTGCTGTGCTTCAGCAAGCTTCATGGCCAACGCTGTGTAAGTGTAGCCTTTCACTGATCTCTATCCATCATCCCACTGACTGTACACGTACAGTCTTATCTTCCTGCATAAATCTGAAAGCAACTGCGACAAAATACCTCAGTGTTGTTCAGATCTTGGCATCTGAATTCTGAAATCTCAATTAAACAATTTTCACTCAACCAAATGGGCTGTGTTGTATCGGTACTTCCTTCATAAGAATCAGTCTCGTTTGATTAAATGGGTCCATCCTGTCTCCAATCTGGACTGTTTAGATGGTTAGTTTTTACCTGCTGAGACCACTGATGTCCAGGACTGGTCTAGAATGCCCCTAAACCAGTCGTATTGAAATCCAGACCTCAAGGGCTGCAATCCAACCAGCATCTCTGACCTAACATAGTGCCGGGTTCACCTGGGTCCTTCTTTGCCTTGGTGGAAGCTGTCTTCTGCCTGGGAGGACAGTAAACCTGGTTGGATTCTGGCCCATGAAGGCTGGGTTTCAACACCCCTGTCCTCTTTTCTAATTGCATTAAGTCTGGCCTGTTTTCACATGGACAAAACTAGATTCATCAGACTGACACTAAAATGTTGTCAGCACAATTATTTCATTATAAACACACATGACTGAAAATAATCTTTCCATTTTAATAGGAGGAAATAATACCTCCACTGCACACAGGAAAATAGTTCCCTGGGCTAATGCCAGCACGCACAGAATTCAATGAAAAATTCTTCCCGTAGTTTAAAGGTTCATCCAGGAAGCAGATGTAGGTAATAATCTGTTGGTCAGTCTGCAGAGAGCAGCATGCAAAGAATTAAAGTGATTTTCTTGATGAAATTATTTCTTAAAACAGCTAAAAAAAAATTCAACAATCCTAATCTCTGTCATGTGACATGAAAACCATCCTTACAGATAAAAATGTAGATACACCTGTCAAGCTTTCTGTCTTGAGTCCAGCCCCACAAGGGTCAGCACATCTCCTGCAGCTTGCATTTGCAAAGGTCAGATAAGAGACCATGCACACCAGGCTGGAACATACTTTCATTTCTAAAGTTAGTAATGAGCTAATGTGCATGTAGACTTAAATCCTTGTGATTGAAGGAAGCAGTCTGGCAGAGTTGGAGCTGAGCTGGAATGATTTTGAAGTCACGTGTGCTTTGTTGTGTTTTTCCTGACTTGCTGCACTTGAACAGGTCAGTGTTGAGGTGAGGAATTCTGCTACTGCTGTCATCTCTACACAGCCCACAATGTTCTGCCGCTTAAAGCTGACAGCATTTACTTTACTTCATCTTTTTTGATGAGAAGTTAGGATATTGTGTTAGTAGCAGAGACCAACATTACACACTCAGAAATTCTACCCTATAACCAGCAAGAAATGTGCTATTGTGAACAATGCAGAAGTAAAACATCAAGTTTTACTCACTCTGGAAAGCTGGGACCATTTGTAATGACCTTTATTAGTACACGGGCAAACAAGAACTCAGGCAGACAAGGAAACACAGGAAACAGTCCATTCTTCAGGCTCAGGGCCCACACAAATTCTATGGGTTTCAGGCTTGGGGATTGGGTTGAGCAGAGCCAGAATGCGGAACCGAGGGGAAGGACGAGAACCCTCAGAACTGTACAGTTCCGTTTACAGCGGGCAGGAGTGACAGAAAGGGGCTTACAGGAGATGAGGCCGACGATGCAGCAGAGCAGACTGGGGATGAGCAGCAGCGAAGTCAGGACCAGAAGTTGTGGTCAGGGACGGAAGGCTGGTGAGTTTACCGGGAGACAGGCAGTGCAGGCAGGTCAGAGGCAAACAGGTTCAGCAACAGGAGGTCAGTCAGGCAGGTAAGAAGTGCTGGAGAGTCTTGCATGGTAACACAGAAGACCAATCTGGCGAAGAGTGCGAGTGCAGGGGAGGCTTATAAGCAGGGCTGATTGGGAATCGGTTGCAGCTGTGCTTGCAGGTGAGTGGAGTTGAGCTGACAGGGTAGGAATGGCTGGCAGGTAGAATGGAGCAGAGGCAGGGAGAGTGGGAAATTACTGAGGCAGAGGGATAGGAGGGAACTGGGGGAATGGAGCTGTGACAAGGTCACCTTGCCTGACATTTACAATAAGAAACAGTAGCCCCGAAGATGTCCAGCTCCTTCGGTGGTCTTCAGAGCAGCAAGTGTTTGTGGTGCTGTCAGCCAATTGTTTGTTGGCTGTAGCTCCTTACACGTGTGTTCCTGTTGTGGGCGTTGATGTGCTGAGGCTGAAAACAAGCTGATTCCTAATAAAAAAGTCTCAGGATGGACACTTTCTTCTTGTTTTTAGGATAGCATTAAAACAGCTTTAAGCACTTTGCCATCACAGAATTGTGACGGTGTCCTGTGTTTACCAAATTTCCCTTTAAACTGCTTTAAATTCTGTTTTTATTTCATGTGTCAAAGATAGTCCAGTGTACATGTTTAATGTCTAAATCCAAATCAAATCAATCTTTATTTATATAGCGTCTTTTACAATCAAAATTGTTTCAAGGCGCTTTCCAGAATCCCAGGGCCTGACCCCAGACAAGCAACAGTGGCAAGGAAAAGAGCACAGAAACGCATACAAAAATACACTATTTATACAGCGGGTCAGCAGGGCCAGAGGTCATCATGCAGCATCAGGCGGCGATACCTGTAAATGAATAGAGAAGGGGGGGGAACCAGAAAAACTACACAAGAATCAGCATAACTTGTCTGCTTGATGAGGGAGAGGAGAGGAGAGGAGAGGAGAGGAGAGGAGAGGAGAGGAGAGGAGAGGAGAGGAGAGGAGAGGAGAGGAGAGGAGAGGAGAGGAGACCATACCATACCATACCATACCATACCATAACCCAGTAGGGTGACAGAGGCCTGTCAGGTGATCATGTTTCCGGACCCCGGCAGCCTTGGTCTATAACAGCACAGCTAAGATTTTAACCTAATGATTAGACGACCCCCAAAAGTATGATAATTTGTCTGTCTATAATAGTAACTGGAACTACAGAATTAGTAACAACAAGCTTTTTCAAAGAGGTAGGTTTTAGGTCTGATCTTAAAAGTAGCGATGGAGTCATCCTCCCGTACCTGAACAGGGAGCTGGTTCCAGCATCATGCTGCGTCAGTAGTTTCCTAATCTTTGTGATGTTCCTCAGGTGAAAAATGCTGCCGAATAATGTTCCCTAAGGGAAGCATGTACAAGGTGAAGAGGATTGGTCACAGGATGCTGTGATCAACTGTATCAAAAGCAACAGTGAGATCCAGCAGAACCAGCATAGAGACCAGTCCGTGATCTGAAGCTATGAGAAGATCATTAGTATCTTTAAGAAGTGCTGTTTCTGTGCTGTGATGAGCTCTAAAGCCTGACTGAAACACCTCAAGCAGGCTGTTCCTCTGCAGGTGCTCCAGTAACCACCACCTTCTCAAGAACTTTAGAGATAAAACGAAGGTTGGATATTGGCCTATAATTTGCTAACACATCGGGATCCAGTGATGGTTTCTTAAGCAACGGCTTAATCACTGCCACCTTGTAGGACCGGGGTACATAATCTGTCACTAAAGAACCCTTGATCTGGTCCAGGATAGAACTGCCTATCACTGGTAAAACATCCTTTAACAGGTGTGTTGGGATGGAATCTAAAAGACACGTGGTGGTCTTGGATTTCTGAATTAGCGATGACGCCTCAGAAAAATATATAGGGGTGAAGGAGTTTAAGGGCTCGCTGGAGAACCTGTATATTCCCACAGTCAGCACATCTGGTGATGGTCCAGTTGTTGGGATGGCCTGGTTAGCTTTTTCTCTGATGGCTAGAACCTTATCAGTGAAGAAGCTCATGAAGTCATCACCACGAAGGGAAGAAGGGATATGTGGATCTAAAACACTGTGACTCTTGGTTAATTTGGCCACAGTGCTGAAAAGAAACCTGGGGTTGTTCTTATTTTCCTCAATTAAAGAAGAAAAATAAGCTGTTCTAGCCTTGCAGAGGGCCTTTTTGTAAACTAATAGACAGTCTTTCCAGGCTACATGATAGCTGTCTATTTTACAAGAATGCCACTTCCTTTCTAGTCTTCGCACTTTCTGCTTGAGGGTCCTGATATGTGAATTATACCAGGGGGCACACCTCCTCTGATGTACTATTTTCTTTTTCAGGGGGGCAACAGAATCGAGCGGGATTCTCAGTGAGGTTGCTGCACCTTCAGCAATAGAGTCAACTTCAGCAGGGCTAAGATTATAATGATTGATCCCTGGGGAAACACACGGTGGTCCTGGGATTAGCACAGGGATCGCTTCCTTAAACATAGCTACAGCATTATCTGAAAGACATCTGCTATAGTAAGACTGTGCTCTGAGCATAGAAGAATCCTTAATCATAAATGTAAAAGTGATCAAAGAATGGTCTGACAGGAGTGGGTTCTGAGGGAACACTGACACATGTTCTACCTCAACACCATAAGTCAGAACTAGATCTAGAGTGTGGTTGAAGTTATGGGTTGGTTGGTTTATCTGCTGGAGGAAACCACTGACTCAAGTAATGAAATGAAGCCATTTCTAAAGCTGTCATTTACAACGTCTACATGGATATTAAAGTCTCCAATGATAATGACTTTGTCCATTCTAAGGACCAAGTCAGATAAGAAATCAGAGAACTCAGACAGGAACTCTGAATGTGGGCCAGCAGGGGGCCGATATACAACTACAAACAGAAGTGGCTTTTCTGCCTTCCAGTTCAGATGGGTGATGCCAAGAGTCAGGCTTTCAAATGAACTGGAGCCATGTTTTGGTCTAGGATTAATTAATAACTTGGAGTGATAGATTGCTGCCACTCCAGTAACAGGAGGAATATGATAATTAAGATGGGTAGGAGGAGTAGATTAATTTAAGCTAACATACTCCTCCTCCTGAAGCCAGGTCTCAGTAAGACAAAATAAATCAATGTGATGATCCGCTATCAGGTCGTGTACTAACAGGGATTTATACAAAAGAGATCTAATATTTAACAGTCCACACTTAATTGTGATATTAGTTTCTCCAACTTGTGCTTTAGTATTAATTTTAATAAGATTATGGTGATTGACTGCTCCCCTGCTCTGTGCTTGGTGAACTTTTAACAGTGGAACAGAGACTACCTCTATAGTGTTAAATATGTTATTGTTGGTGGATGAGGGTTCTATGGAAGCAGCAGAGAGGTGTGTAAGACTACAACTCTGTATCCTGGTCTGGACCCTCACTGTCTATACCTCATAATAGTGTGTATTCTATTGAACCTTGGTGAAAATTTAAAAAAATGTGTCATTCTAAGTCTGATGTTTAGTTTGTTGGAGAATGAACTCTCACAAAAGGTTATTTTGCAAACCTCAATTCAGGTGAATCTGAAAAAAACATTCAGGAATAAAAGCCTTTTGTAGTTTAAAGTTTAACTATTCACAAACAACAGCTTTTTTAGGGTCACTGCTTTCTTGTAACTTCCTTGACCTTCTGTTGTGGCCAGTCAAGTCCCCTTCAGTCACACGATGACCTTTGCTACCTGGCCCACAAGCCGCCTCCTGGTCATCCTTGTGAGTATCACATTCCCCCTGTGGGGGCTGACCCTCTCACAGCTGCAGTCGTAGACGTTACTTGAAATTCAGAAATGTGCAATCCTGAGCTTTCTGTCTGAAGTATGTAGAAAGGATTCTTCGGGAATAAAATTCTTTTTTCTGGCAGGAAGGTTGTAGGTTCAGTTGAGCCTTGAGGTCTTGCATGTGTGTCCTTCAAAGTTCTCCTGTTTCCTCACACAGTCCACAATCAGGCACGCTATGTTAGAGACTCTAAACTGTGCTTGGGTGTGACTAACTGATGTGTGTGTCCAGCGATGGATCGGCAGAATTCTTTCCACTTTTATATACATCATGCAGACTGTAACGGAGCATATATACACACAAATAACGAATGTTTAATAGCTGTACAAATGATTCCTATAGTGTCTCCACCAAGCTGCACAGCAGGTGCTGAGCTGTTAGCTAGTCAACACTGTGGCCTCCACAGATTGTGTCTGTCATCAATTATTGTGTGTGTGTTTTTGAAAATCAGCCATATCTGCTGCTGTGTTGCACACATAGGTTGGTATAGATTAGGTATAGGTGAGGTATAGATGAGGTATAGGTGAGGTATAGATGAGGTATTATTGAGGTATAGATGTGGCATAGATGAGGTATTGTTGAGCTATAGATGAGGTATTGGTGAGGTATAGATGAGATATAGGTGAGGCATATATGAGTTATAGGTGAGGTATAGAGGAGGTATAGGTGAGGTATCGGTGATGCATAGGTGTGAGGTTCTGTAATTACAGACTGGCTGAAGAGAATCACAGTTGTCATGAAACAGAAGTAAGCAGTCTGGCAGACTTAGGGTGTCTGGTTACAGTAGGTAGGTTAACGTTGGAAACAGGGCTACTTGTCTGACTGTGGATGATCCAACATCTGTGCAAAACCTCATCTTCCAGGTTCTTTGTGGACAGAAACATGTACAAGGGGCTCATTAGAGATGTTTGAGAGTTAATGCTTATAATCGCACATTCTTGTCGCTTATATAGTGGAAATGTTTGTATCGGTTTAAGAAGAGGCTGCTGCAGAGCCTGATTTTTTAATAATGTATGTTATTTTGTTTGTAACTTGAGCATATGCTCTCTTATACCATATGAAACATCTTGCATTGTCCATGAGTCACCAGCAATACGGCCTCTGGCACCCGTCTCCTAAAGTATAAAATACTGTATATGGCCTCTTCGTCAAGGGAAATAATTCCATCAAACTGGATTGAGGGCAGCAGCTCCTGGGAATTTGCCACAATAAGACCAGAAAGCAAAGGGGCTTTCGTTATTAATGTATGTTTTGGTGTAAAGTTGAAGGCCCTCATCTGTTATTAAAGTGTAAAGATCTTGTGTGCAGCTTACATTTGTGCACCGTTTTTCCTTCCATTTACGGTGAAACAGCTTCACATCGTTATGACAGGATTGACTTTGAATTCAAACACATCTTAGTATTTGTGTGTGCACGTGTGTGTATGAGTGTTGGTGTGCACCTGTGCATTAGTGTTGGTGTGTATGCAGGTGTGTGTTAGTGTTGGTGTGTGTGTACATGTGTGCGTTAGTGTGTGTGCATGTGTGTGTTAGTGTTTGTGTGTGGAAGAGGGTCTGCATTTACACCAGATGTTTTTCAAGTCTACCAGCAGCTCCGGGCCCATTTCTTGATCAATCTTCTCTGATGCTCCAAACATCTGGAATTACCTTCAGCTAAACTCACTTGTCCCTGTCCTCTATTGTACTTGTTCTTTCTGATGTTCCTGTTTATTTTGCACATTTGATCAATATTTTATCCAAATTTATTTTAATTGTTTTGCACTGTAAATGACACGCTCCTCAGTAAACGCTCCTCAGTTTAATAAAGGTCATGATCCTCTTTTTTTGGTGCCCCCCCACCAGGAGTGAGCCGCTTAGCATCTGCACTAGTCTAAAAATACACACGCACGCACACACACACACACACGCACACACACGCACACATGCACACACACACAGCCAGTCTGCAACCTATCTTCTGTCTGAAGGCACCACGGCATCCCAGCTCTGGTGCTGTTGGGATTCAGGGCTGGTCGGGTCAGATGATACTGGACCACAGCTGAGCAGCAGGTTGAGATGATCAACTGGGAACAACACACCTGCCTTGACAACAGAAATGAGATGCAAAAGATCGTTAAAATGAGTCTTTCAGAGAGCGTGTAATGTGTGTGAGGCCAGTTTCCCCCTGCTGGGGTGCATGTTGACCCATGTGACTATTGGTCATTGTACCCCCTCAGAACTTATAAAGGGAGTCGGGAAGCAACATTCTGAAATCATTTGCACTAACTTCATGTGTGCATTTCTGTGTCCTGTCCACGCTCCTGTTTCACAGCCAAGTGGAGCAGGAGGGTCTGTCAGACCTGGAGGTCATCTCTCAGCCAGTAGAGGGTGAGAACCAGCGTTTGGCTCCTCCAGTCCAGCTGCTCAGCTTTGGCTACAGAGATCTGCCCCTGGCCACTCTGGACCTGTCACTGGCTGGCTCACAGCTGCTCTCCAACACAGACGAAGATGACAACAGGGATGGGTGAGTGCTTTTTGGTTTCAAACTGCACCACTGTGTCCTCTGTGAATATGAGGGTACAGAGGTGTGAGGCACACCTCTGACAGATTTGCTGTCACAATTGATTGTTTTACAGTATCAAATCAGCCTGTAAAGCTCCATGGCAGAATGATGACGTGATCTCTACTGTTTTAGTATTTTGGCTTTTTGTGACCTTTTGATGGATGCGTCTGCTTTTGTTCTGTCAAGTTTGCCATGAAACGCTTCCTTTCACGCCAGATTAAGATAGATTCTAGTAACCTAGTGACAAGGTTTTTTCTGCCTTTGCATGCTTTTGTGAAATGGTACAGCAGAAACGGTGTGAGCTTATGTCAGAGCTGTTCTTTTGATGAGCAACACTTTCTCCATCACCATGTAAATCTGCTTTCTCACCCATCTTCACTCTGTCCAGCAACACTCTGAACTGGGTCCTCACGAGTATGCAAATCAAAGCCATAAGCTGTGGTATAGAGGCACACACACAGACACACACACAAATGCATGCACCATCAACAGAAGGTACTGCTGACACTCACACTGAGCTTGTATCACAACAATACTCCCCCCACATGTCCCACTTCATCACACATTCTCATGCCTTTACATCCCAGACATGTCCAAGATCATGTCAATCAATCAATCAATCAATCAATCAATCAATCTTTTATATATAGCGTATGTTACAATCAAAATTGTTTCTAGGCGCTGTACAGAATCCCAGGGCCTGACCCCCAACAAGCAACAGTGGCAAGGAAAAACTCCCCTTTAACAGGAAGAAACCTTGAGCAGGACCAGGCTCATATAGGGGGACCCTCCTGCTGATGGCCAACTGGGTAGAGAGAGGAGAAGGGGACAGGTATAAGAGAGACTAGGCAGAGATCATGCAGATACATTCATTATATTAATTATAATAAACTGCCGATGAATACGGAAGAGGCGGGGGGAGCAGAAAACTACACAAGAAATAACATTGCTGGTCTACTTGGAGAGGAGAGGAGAGGAGAGGAGAGGAGAGGAGAGGAGAGGAGAGGAGAGGAGAGGAGAGGAGAGGAGAGGAGACCATGACCCAGTGGGGTGACAGAGACCTGACAGGTGATCATGTTTCTGGACCCCGGCAGCCTCGGCCTATAGCAGCATAACTAACATGTTAACCTAATAATTAGACGACCCCCTAAGTATGATCATTTGTCTGTCTGGGACAGTAACTACAACTAAAGAATTAGTGATAATAAGCTTTTTCAAAGAGGTAGGTTTTAAGTCTAATCTTAAAAGTAGAGATTGAGTCAGCCTCCCGTTCCTGGACAGGGAGCTGTTTCCACATTCTACCCCCTAGAGACTGTGGGGAGAAGTAAACCAGCATTCTGAGAGCGGAGCGGTCTATTGGGATATAAGGTGTTACTAGTTCCGCCAGGTAGGATGGAGCTAGGCCTCTGAGGATCTTGTAGGTCAGAAGAAGAATTTTTAAAATTATTCTAAATTTAACAGGCAGCCAATGAAGAGACAACAGTACAGGAGTTATGTGATCTCTTTTGTCATTACCTGTCAGAACTCTAGCTGCGGCATTTTGGATCAACTGGAGGCTTCTTAAAGAGTTGTTTGGACTCCTTGATAATAAAGAATTGCAATAGTCCAGCCTGGAAGAAACAAAGGCATGGACTAACTTTTCAGCATCATGCCGCATCAGTAGTTTTCTGGTCTTTGCAATGTTTCTCAGGTGAAAAGGGGCACTTCTAGAGACTATTTTAATGTGTGAGTTGAAGGACAGATTTTGGTCAAAAGTTACTCCTAGATTCCTCACAGAGATACTCGAGGCTAAGGAGATACCATCTAGACTGATGATGTGATCTAATCTATCCCTGAGAGTTTCAGGACCAAACCTCAGTGACCATGACCTCAGTTTTTTCTGAGTTAAGGAGAAGGAAATTTGAAGACATCCAAGACTTTATGTCTTTAAGGCAGGTCTGAAGCTTCACTAACTGCTCTGTCTCCTCTGGTTTCATGGATAGATAAAGCTGAGTGTCATCAGCATAACAATGAAAATTTATCCCATGCTGCTGAATAATGTTTCCTAAGGGAAGCATGTATTGTAGCATGTATGTACAGAACCTTGTGAAACTCCATGGTTAACCCTACTGTATGAAGAGGGAACGCCGTGGACATGAGCAAACTGGTATCTATCTGATAAATACGATCTAAACCAGTCTAGTGCTGTCCCTTTAATCCCAATCACATGTTCCAGTCTATGTAACAGGATGCTGTGATCAACTGTATCAAAAGCAGCATTGAGGTCCAGCATCATAGAAACCAGTCCATGATCTGAAGATATAAGAAGATCATTAGTAACTGTAATAAGTGCTGTTTCTGTGCTGCGGTGAGCTCTAAAGCCTGACTGAAACATCTCAAACTGGCTCCAAACTGCTCCAGTAACTGAGTCACCACCACCTTCTCAAGAATTTTAGAGATAAAAGGAAGATTGGATATAGGCCTATAATTTGCTAACACATCAGGATCCAGTGATGTTTTTTTAAGCAACAGCTTAATCACTGCCACCTTGTAGGCCCGGGGTACATAACCTGTCACTAAAGAACAATTGACCGGGTTCAGGATAGAACTGCCTATCACTGGTAAAACATCCTTCAACAGGTGTGTTGGGATGGGATCTAAAAGACACGTGGAGGACTTGGATTTCTGAATTAGCGAAGAAGCCTCAGAAAAATATATAGGGGTGAAGGAGTTTAAGGGCTCATTGGCGACCCTGTATATTCCCACAGTCAGCACATCTGGTGATGGTCCAGTTGTTGGGGTGGCCTGGTTGGCTTTATGTGTGTAGAATATGTGTGTTTACAAAGCTCAGTCTGAGACATAGTTGTAAAGTTAGCTGCACACCTTCGCCAACTCCTAAATGGACCACTCGTGTATTCAAAGCAGTGAGCTAATTTTCTCTTTCAATGCTTCTATTTCCTCACATCATTATTAACACATTTCAATCAGCTTCAAGAGGAGAAGAGGACCAAACCCATTGCTGTTGAGCATTTATGTAAAAACATAACTTTGCCTTTAAACAGTTGCGGTGTGTCCTGGAAGAGCATATAGGGAGTAAGAGTTCCTGATGCTGAAAGTGAGGAAGCACCTGCTGCATCCTGTAGGTGGAGATGACCTTCCTGTTGTGTCTAATACAGAGTGATGGCTACACACACACACACACACACACACACACACACACACACACACACACACACACACGCACACAATTCTGCTTTATATATGGGGCCCACAGTGCTTGAGACCCTAATCCGCTGTGATCATGGGTTCCTTGTTCCAGTTTATACTAGTCCGTCACATCCCATTAGGGACAAGCCTGTCCCATCATTGATGCTCCTGCACTTTCTGATTTCCTCTCGATTCATCGGCGTTCCCCTCACATTCTCTCTTCCTCTCAAGTTCTCAGTCTCCATTCCAGCCAATCTGCCCTGTAACCCAACAAACAAGCCTTGCGGATTTTCCTTGAGCTTCACGGTCGTGAGCAGTAGTTGAAGATCTCCCGCCCTCATTTACTGAACTGTTACAAAACAATGTTCCTATCGGGAGGGACGTGGGCGACATTGTGGGAGGTGTTTGTTGTAGCTGCCATCAGGGGCCGTTGCAGCGTTAACAGTTTTGGCGCCATGGTAAGAGGAGAGTAGTTATTAATAGAGTTGGGCCCATCCATCTTCCTGTCTGCTGTTGGCTGGTGATCAGCACTTTCATGGCTGCCTTCTCCCCCCTCAGTCATCTTTGATTTCTCACCTTTTGGGGGGTTTAAGAGATCTCTACTTCATTGCAGCCTGGATTGTTGCTTCTCTTATGGATGTTGGCGATGCAAAGCCTTTCTGGTATTGTTGATATCTTTGAACTGTGAATACATTTTAGGAAATATTTTTCCAAAATTGACATTAATAAGAATCAATAAAAATGTTTATGCCAGACTTGAAGCAGAAATTCATTTTATTTCCTTTTTTAATTGACCGAGAGAAGAATTGAACAAAAGAAATGTTGTTGTTTGTAAAGATTCACCCCCCCCCCCACCCACACACACACACACACACACACAAACGCACTCTCACACACGCACACACACTAACTCGAGCAGAGGAATGATGTCACGTCCCATCACAGTGATGCTTCTGTGTCTGCCAGCAGCAGAGGCAGAAGCATATGTTGTTGAGTGATTTGGCCGTTCCAAACATGCAGAGTTCAGGTACTGACACCAGATGGTTCATCTAAATTTATACCGATAAAACAAACTATTAAAATAAACTGGCTATTGATCACTATCTGTAATGATTTGTCTGGTCAATGTTCTTAAAGCTGAATGAAAGAGGCAGAAATATCAAAGCTGTTCTGTTTGTCCTTTCAATGATGTTTGGTCAATAATTACATTTTTATTGTGAGTGTGGAGCTGCGGGAAGACAGCAGAGGTGAGAGTGTGAATGTTCTACCTGTGCCTGTGTGTCCTGGGTGTCCTGTGATGGACTACTGACCTGTCGTGCTCTGTATCCCGTCCTCTCACCCAGTGACTGCTGGGACAGACTGCTCTGCCCTCTGACCCTGATCAGTAGCAGCAATTAACAGAAAATTGATTTAGAAAAAAAGTCAAATACTCAGTCACCCCTTTTAAAATAACTCTGCAGACTCTCTTTAGGCTGGAGTTAATTAGAGAGCAGGAGTTTGGATCTGAGAGTCCATTATCTCCCACAGGTCTTTATTCCTCTGCTGGGGTCTGAAGCAGATTTAGAAGACATTCTCAGAAGTCTGACCAATGTGAATATGCAGCAGCTTATTAATGGAAATAATTGAGTTTCTAACCAATGAAACTGTTTTGTCATTCAGAGGTTTCCTCAGTGAGACTTCCAGGATGTTGACTGCAGGCATTTCTGATGTGGAACCTTTCAGATGTAAAATAAATGAGCTTAGTGGAGAACCTCAGCGTGTATTTTATGTTTAGTCCAGGTTCGTTTTTTTTCCTCTCCCTTTAACACAAAGTTTGAGGCTGGTGTTTCTGCTCAAATGTTCTGCTCTGCTGAGGTAAAAAAAAAATAGACCTTGCATTAAATATAATACCAATGGTAGTCATCACCAGTATAAGGCTCACCCCTAAACGTTGAGGTTTTTCTTTTTTGGTGGTTTTTACACAATCGTGTATGTGGCCTGTCATAGAGGCAGGTCAGAAGAGGGACATCTTGGCTGTCAGGATGTTTGATTGGATTATTTCTATATTGATTTTGTTGCACACTGGTTTATTTTCAGATTAGCATTTAAAACTTAAAATTTAAAAACCTAAAATACACAAAAGGTTGAAACAACAACTCAGAAACAGCTTTATTTGTTCCTTTTGGCTACAAGCAGTATCAACTTTTCACAGTGCCAGACAATGACGGGATGATGGGAGGAAGGATGGAGTCTGTCCTGCAGCACATAGGGAGAAGCGACAGATAGTGGGCACAGTCAACTTTCCACTCCAGCTGAGAGCATTTCTGTCCCGCTGGGCTCCCACTCTCAGCCCCTGGTAGCAGCTCAGGCAAGCCATCATTTAACACAGGACAGTAAAAGTCCTGAAAAGGTGTGTATTTCTGTGTGTGTTTTACATTTACAGGCTAAACACACCTGAATACTTTAAACCCTTCTGAACCGTTAGAACCTCCAGACCCTTTAGACCCCAGACCCTTCGGAACCCCCAGAACCTTCAGAACCTCCAGACCCCACAGAACCTTAAGACTCGCCAGAACCTTCAAAACTCTCAGACCCCCCCAGAACAACAAGACCCTAGATTCCTTTAGAATCTTTAGACAACCCAGACCCTTCAGAAAATTCAGACCACATGTGTCAAACTCAGTCCTCGAGGGCCACGATCCTGCCGGGTTTTTATGTCCTACCAGGCTGAAAATGCATTCAGTGGGATAGAAAACCCGGCAGGATCGAGGCCCTCGAGAACTGAGTTTGACATGCCTGACTCAGACGCTCCTGAACCTTCAGAACATTCAGATCCCCCTGAACCTTCAGAATATTCAGAACCTTTAGATCCCCTCCCAGGACCCTCCAGGACCTCCAGAGCCTCCCTTCCCAACACAATCCTGTATAGCGGGTCCCTTCATTTTTGAGTCTGTCAGTTTTCTGATCACAGGTTAATGTCCTCTGGCTTCTTCTCAGAACCTCTCTGAAATCAAGTTTCATGAGGCTGCACTGTTGCCCCCCGTTGGCCACATGGCAGCGCTTTAAATGGAGGTTGGAGGAGCACGAGGGGGGTTAATGTGCTCTGGTGAACTTGTATTTTGATTCCCACAGGTCAAACTGGCTGAAGCCTTGTTGTGGTCGCCATGTAGCCCTGTGGCAGGTCTGTCTGCTCAGCACCGGCTTCAACTGTGTCCTGGTGTCCTGTGTCATCCTGGTGGTGCTCTTCCTGTCGTTGGAGCTGCTCATAGACACAAAACTCCTGCAATGTAAATACAGCATCAGTTCTTAGATTTTTGGAACTTAAAAAAAAAAAAAATAGAGGAAATTCCTCTGACAAATTACAAAAATTGCATCCACTATTATTCTTACAAGAACTAACTTCATATTAAAAGAAAGAAGTGTTTGTTAATAAATTAATGCTTTTCAGATTTAAAAAAATCTGCTGAACATGTGTGTAGAAAGCTTTAGGTCATTTTAATATGGTATAAAGTCACAATGAAAGGTCATGATGCTCACTCTCCTGAAAGGCTACAAAACTTCTAATGACCACACTTATATAAAGCAGCCTCTTTTTCTAATGTCTTTGTTCTGGGATTTCTTTAATGTACCTTTATTTTGAAACATAATTAATTTCAAATAATCATTTAAATGAACCCAAAGATCACAACTGACGAAACCTCCTCTGTCAGCTTCTCTTCTCATCTTCTCCTTGGTTCTCCACAGTTTCCAATGCTTTTCAGTTCGCCAGCATCATCCACTGGATCAGCCTTGTCATCCTCTCGCTCTTCTTTTCAGAGGTGAGACCCTGACTGACTTTGACACTTGCCCTTACTCTGACTCTGGCTCTGATTCTAGTGCTAACCTCAAACTTGACCCTGACCCAGGTCATTCTTTCCTCTTCAGCCCTGATATGTCACAATTGGTAAAACTAAGGTAAACTTTGTTTAAGTTCAGTCTAGGAGTCCTGGAGGAACAGTTGTTATCTTAGATAACAGCTGTTATCTTCATTGTCAGGATATAGTGGGATGCCAGTAAAATGTTTTCAGTGGGATTGATTTTAATAAAATTATTGTTTGATAAAATTGCCGCTTTTATCACACTGTTGAATGGCCAACTAAAAATAAAGGATCTGTGAGAAATGGGTATAGAGGTCCCTGATCCAGTGGAAACCAATTACCCTGACAGCCTGGGTCACAGTGACCTAAAGCAAACATTAATTACCAGTGAGCCAGCAGGCGCAATAATTAAAGCTGAGTTTAATGAGCAGTGGGGATTGAGCTACATTGATACCATCCATCCAAACACCTCGATGGCTCCTGTAGGGACGGCGTTAGATGGATGTGGCGTCACGGTCGGCCCCACCCAACAGCCTGAACACAGGATGGGAACACATGTGACACCCTCCCCATTTCTTAGGTACTCCAGATGATGGATGAGTAGAGCCATTGACATTTGACAATCTGAGATAATTGGAGGGTTAATCAATCACTCCACACATCGGCAGCCTTTAAGCAGCTCTGCCTTGCTGTTCACTTCCAGGTCACAGAAATGACAGGATTGAATGCTGTGTTACATACATTTCCAATGTTATCTCTGCAAAAAAATGTAATTCCCATAAATTAAATTCTTGTGACCACTGTGACACACATGGGCCTCATTAACTTTTGCTGCACCATCCTGACAGATGATGATCCAGAAAGCTAAAAATATCAACAGCCTCTCATCTATTTTAATTCTTTCATTCCTCTCTGTGCCAGACTGTCTTCAGAATTGTCGTTCTTGGCATCTGGGACTACATAGAGAACAAAGTTGAGGTTAGTACTTGTGAGTGTTCTTCACCTCTTTCACTCCTTTCTTTGTCACTATCAGGTATTATTTTCAGTCAGACCACCTGTTGAAATGCTTCTTTCTTCAAACTTTATCTTTCAGGTGTTTGACGGCGCCATCATCGTGCTGTCCCTGGCCCCAATGGTGGCCTCCACGGTGGCCAATGGGCCAAGCAGCCCTTGGGATGCAATCAGCCTCATCATCACCCTGCGCATCTGGAGGATCAAGAGGCTCATTGATGGTATGAGCAACAGCAGCTGTGGTGGCCTCATGCAAGGATGCCGCTTAAATGAAGCATACAGGATGTGTAGAAAGTCATTGTGTGATGATGAAACGTAGCTATTGATCATCCCTCACAGGAGATCGCTGCTGCTCTAAGTGGTATTTATTCTGAGGGTCTGCCGAAGTAGACTCTCAGAGGCCCTAATGAATGCGGTGGTCGTTCTCCCTGATGCTACGGCTCTGATATCTGTTCAGGGGTCAGGGATCACCCTCAGCATTGATCTCTGACTACGGTACATAGAAGATCAAACACAACAAAGGTGCACAAGAGAAGATCGTCTTTGGGTTCTATTTTTTTAGTCAGATAAACTATAGCCAGTAGCTAGCTAGTTGAGCTACTTTTTAGATATATATATATATGTATATACTGTATATATATATATATATATATATATATAAAGTTCACACTTTAATATATTAGATATTTGGATGATTACGTTTATTCGTGCAACAAGGAAAACCAAAACAAATGGTGTCCTTAAATTATTGATTTCATTTTTTACAGGAATAAATATGCAAAATGGAACACAAGATAGTGATGGGACTGATAAGACCATGATCAATAAAGTATAACACAGATTTTATCTCCAACTTCAACCAAATCACATTGCAGTTTTCCTTTCCAGGGAAAGATTTTCTTGTCACTCATCTTGAGCTGTTGTGAGTTATTTACTTTCTTTGCTACAAGCCTAAAGAAGGGAAAAGTGCAAGGCAATGAAGGATTCAGTGGTTAGTGTGGAGGGATGGAGCTGAGAACAGCGAGGTGAGCAGAAAAGTGGAATAACCTTGCCATTAGCTACATGTGATACAGGCTAACGTAGAAAATAACGAAGGCACAAAAATCTCCCGCCTAATGTTCAAGTTTGGAAAGAAGAAGATCAAATCAGCATTTGTGCTGCTTTATTTGTTGCTCTGAATATGTATAAACGCCATCCAGATATTCATTATTGAGCACAGGGGGATTAAAGAGACACCAATCACCTGCCAGGATCGACCCTGTGTGTGTGTCTCTGTGTGTGTCTGAAGGTGTGTGTCTCTTTCTGTGTGTGTTTGTGTGTCTGTCTGTCTGTGTGGGTATGTGTGTGTGTGTGTGTGTGTGTGTGTGTGTGTGCCATATGGTGGAAGGCAGCAGGTTTTCTCTGTATCTTTTTGTACCAGAAAGCTTTTTTGATTTTCACTTTAATGTTTCCATTGATCACAACACTGTCATCATCAATGACACAGTAAGAATCTAGTTTTTGGAGTTATTTCACCTCTACACCTGTTGCTCATAGCAACCTTCCCCATTAGGATGGAGCCTTCAGGTGTCATAAAGGTGCGATTGAGTCTTCTAGAGCCACCTATGAGCAACAGGTCTCCAGATTTCCTACTGTAGCTCTTTAATAGGGACCAATCCTCAGTCCCTCTGGCTTCACAAAGTCTATAATTTATAAATGAAATGTGCTACAATGACACACCTCATTTCAGAGCTGCAAGAAGGAGGTCACGATTTTTATGCTACACAGTGAAACCTGTGATCTGGAGTCGATCCAGGGAGCAACATTTCTATAGTGCTACACAGAAATTGTAAAAGGAAGTCACAGTCAAAAATGAAAACTATGTTAATGGGCTTAATTTCAACCTTTAAAAGAGAGTCACTAATAAGGCTGGTGGCTGATAACAGACGAACACTGTAATCCTATTGACCTTTGCTCTTCCTGTCCTCCTTCATGCTAGCATATGTCCTACAAGTCAAAGTTGAGATGGAATTGGAGATCCAGCAATGTGAGAGGACAAAAGCAGTGAGGGAGGAGCAGCTGGAACGACTCACTCAGATCTGCCAGGAACAGGCAGTAAGTACTCGAGATTCGATCTGAAAGTGTGCTGGAGGAGCCCGCGTGTCCAGCACAGCGTGCAGCTTTGATAACACATCAACAGTAGAGCACAAAACAACTCTGCCTTTACTTACATATTAGTAAAGAGAAGCACATACATTGTTGGTATGAGGCCAAATCTTTGTCAATTTTACAGTCCATTGCAACAGGCTAATATATTAAATCTGTATGAATCTGTAAATACATCTATCACCACGGGGGGGCAGCAGTGCTCCGCAAAGGTTTCCTCATGTTTCATGATAATTCTGCTCAGGGCGCACCAAAGAAGAACAAAGCCCGCAATAATTACTGATGAGAATTTAACACTCAGTTCATAATAACTGCGATAAATACAATATATTGTTCATAAAGTACATTCTTGTTAATCAAATAACTGGGGTAAAGGATAGAGTGGGTAGTTTAGAGGAAGTGTGGTTGAAACCAAAGCAAAATGAAAGTGATGAAGCCATATGAATAGCTTTGGGTACTGCTAAAAAATTTCAACACTGAGAGTTACATATGATTAACTCCTTTCTCTGCTCTGTCTCCAGTTTGAGATCAGGCAGCTGAGAGCACATCTGGCTCAGCAGGACCTGGATCTTGCAGCCGAGCGTGACACAGCCATTCAGATCCAACGTGTGTGGGGAAAACAGGGTAGGAGTTTTCAAGTGGTAGAAGGCTCAGCTCCTGGGGAGTCTGATGATGAAGGCAGATGGAGAAACTTCAGGACCTTTCGTGCTTCTGCAGGTACAGTGTAGACAAATTGGGGAACAGGCTTTTCAAACTGGATTGGTGGAACATCTGGTATCATATGAAAGGGATCGATTCTGCAAATTCAAGCAGCGTAATTACAGAATATCAGAGAAAGAAGCCCGTAGAAGTAAAACCACAGGATGTAGCATTTGCTTGAAAAAGCAGCTTGACAAACCAGGAGAGAGGTGCAGCATAAAGTCTGTAGATAACCATGTGGAACAAAAAATCCCCAGTGCTGTTACATCGGGTGAACCGGATGCCAGAGTGGTGTACAGTTAATCTGGAGCAGAAGCCCCGGAGCAGCTTCCAGGCCAGCCTCTTAGCTGCTCGCACGCTTGCACACAACAGCCACCTGACCGCAGGCGCTCTGGGATCAATACGAGAAGAAAAAAAGCTTTTAGGATCTGGTGAATCCTGGAGACAACAAGAATGTCTCCGCTGTGCCGTCACGCTGTGCGCGAGCTTATGTATTACCCAACTGTCTCCTAACCACAGCGCTCGTGGCAAAGCCGCTCTCACTAGCTCTGACCGCTATGCCAGGTGGGAGTGCTCACTGAGCCGTGTCGGGAGGAGTGGGTTCCTGTCAACATCTGTTTTCCTTCACCTGCAAACCACAATGTGGCCCCACGAGGCCCCGCGGTGGCCACAGTGTTACCCCGAGGGCAGAGTGGGAAATCTGGCTCTCCGAAACAAATGGGCCTTTTTTCAGAAACATGGTGACTTGTATGCACACTTAGGCCACAGGGCCGGTCGAGTCAGGATGACTCAACTCAAGTAGGCTTTATTTGTTCTGATGAATATTGCACCGAGTCTCAGCGGGCTTATCTCGCATGCAGAGCGCTGTCATCTGGATGAGCCATTGAAGAACAACCAGACTGTTAAAGAATAACTGCAGCATTTTCAACTGTCTACAGAATGTCTTTAGCGTCGCTGTGCCAGCCTGCTACAGTCAAACGTTGTGTGTGTGTGTGTGTGTGTGTGTGTGTGTGTGTGTGTGTGTGTGTGTGTGTGTGTGGAGGGAAAATTCAGGATTCTGTGCAATTTATCCTGGTTTAATGGATTTACAGCAGTTACAACACAGTTAAATGTATAAATCAGACAAGTCTCATAAATCCGTGTTACGTTCATGATGAGAGGGGCTCTATAAAGTTAGTGCAAGTAGCCATCAAGAGAGATTAAAGAAAATTTTATATCAGTGCTCTAATATTATCATGAAATGCTTCCTAATCCCACAGAGCATCCTACAAATATGTTTAATTTGTGGTAAAATGGCCACATGAATCTTGCTGAAGCGTCTATCAGGACTAATACCTCAGTTATCCAAAGGCTCCACTAAATGTGAACTAAAAGGATGCACTCGTATTTCAGGGAGGACGGCTCAGTAACCCACCTGTCAGATGGTCCTGTGGCAGTGCCGGACAGGATGCTCCTTTTTCTCAGGAGTCATGTGTTATTAATTGTGGAGCGATTGTCTCGGGCTTGTTTTGGTGAGTGCAATGCTTCCTCTCCAGGGCGGACCCAGGGATTAATATTTTAGACTGAAAAATAAATGAAATTACCCATCAGAGTCTGCAGCGTGTCCCAGGAGACAGGAGCTAGCACTCAGGGTACTCCGAGTTCGCACTCAGCCGGCGGACAGTGAGCTCAAGACCAATCAAGCGAAAGAGGAGCGCAGCAGATCACAGCCACTCACCATGCACCGAGAAGGCCCACTAGGCTGGAGGGATCTACGCGTGAACAAAGAGATCCTGCTCTCTGTCCTGCTTAATGACACCCCCCCCCCCCCCCCCCCCCGCCTACACACGCACGCACACACACACACACACACACACACACACACACACATTTCTTTTATTGCTGAAATCTGCCCTGCCCTGCCTCTGTCCCACTTTCCCTTTCTCCTCTCTGGTGCGCCTGCAGCTAATGTGTAGCGTAGCAGACCCTCGTCGCACCAGCAGAACACCTGTGCCTGAAGCAGAAGCCATCTCTGGATATTATGGTGTAAACATAAGCGACATTTCCGTGTGGCCACAAACGGGCCTTGACACAGTTTAATGATGATCAAGCCGATGGGATTGGGCAATTTGTGCCATTGAATTATGGATTTGTGTTTAATGGATGGATGGAATTGTGTGTATGTTTAGTTAAATTTGTCAAGCAATATTTACATGACTTGATTTTTTTTCAAACCTTAAAGCTGTTTTTTTCAGATGCGGCGGCCTGTGACGACATGAATAACTACATCAGCCAGTACTACAGTGGAACCAGCAGCGGTGAGATTAAACCTCTTTTCCATGGAAAGGTTCCAGTGATACAAACTATCAGGAAATGCAAACAAATATATGAATTTATCAAATAAATATAAAGGTTATTTTCAGACATCCCAGAATAGTTTGAAAGACTTTGCTGCTGGCAATCAATCAATCAATCAATCAATCAATCAATCAATCAATCAATCAATCAATCAATCAATCTATCTATCTATCTATCTATCTATCTATCTATCTATCTATCTATCTATCTATCTATCTATCTATCTATCTATCTATCTATCTATCTATCTATCTATCTATCTATCTATCTATCTATCTATCTATCTATCTATCTATCTATCTATCTATCTATCTATCGCAAATCTATAGCAAATCAAAATGTAGCTGAACGTCTTTTTTAAGATAATCCCGTCTGTCTTGTTGGACTTTCTGATGTGTTCCAGATGCTGGAGATTCTGCCTCTGCCGCCCAAGTCACAACTGCAGCCATTGATGTCCATCTCCCCACCGGCACCGTCCAGTCCAACCCAGTGCTCACTTTGGAGCAAGTGTGCAGCGTCATGAGTGATTCCACGGGCACGCCGCAGTGTGGCTGTGGTCGCCACCTTGGCCACAGCAGCCACACTCCGGGTTCCTCTGTGAGGGACTGCAGCAGCCGCAGCACCTCTCTGGACCTCAGTCTGGGTCAGCGCTCCGCCTTCCTCTCAGGCCCGAGCCCCTACAGGGACCCCAGCGTGGTTGTACAGGAGCTGCTTTCCTCCCTCTCTGAGGACGCCCACCTGTCTCAAAAGGGCCTGGTGGTGGACCCCGTCAATCTTAAACTTCCCAGCCCTGCCGGCTCAGAAGCAGGCAGTCCCGAGCTGGACAACAGAATAAACATTTTCAACTTTAGGAACCAGGAGGAGCTGGGGGGTTGGGACAGGAGCTGTGTTCTGTTGCAAACCAAGCCACTGATCCACCTACAGAGTGGCAGCACTGAGCCATCTTTTGAGGAGAAATGCCGGCTCCTGGGACCTTCTGACCCACCTCTAGACCACCTGCCGGACACATAAGCTACACACACACACACACACACACACACACACACACACACACACACACACACACACACACACACACACACACACACAGAGTCATCCTTTTACTACCATCCTCTTTGGTTTTTATTTGAACCTTTGTGGCAGGTCACAGTCACCCTAACCCTAACCCTAAACCTAAAAGCCTCATGAGTCCTGATGCTGGCTCAGTTCAGTCTCAGCCATTTGAGAACAAACTGGAGCCTTTAGCTTCCAGCTCACATTGATGCTCCTTAAGTTAGCTTGTTCACAACATACAGTAATACAAGAAATCAATTTACCTGGATTTTGGAATCAAAATGTCAAAATGCCCTGATATAGGACAACAGAGACTTTCAACAGGAACATAAAGGAACATGTTTTTAGACACATTCATCAGGAATTTCCACTTTAAAGGGTCCTTAATGCACTGAATATCAAAACCAGCATGGAGCCGTTCATGTCTACTCATCAAAAACTGCTGACCAGTGTCAAAAACCAGGACGCTGCTTTGTGTTCTTGGTTATTTAAGTGTTTTCTAATGTATTTTCTTGTTATTTTGATTCGTATGCATTAAAGCAGAAATCAAGCTGTTCTTTGTTCAGGCAGCCACAAGATCCTTACAGAAAGGTGGACTTCACCAGACTATTTTTAACTTTTTCTCTCCAATATTTGTATTATAGGAAACACTTGATGAAAATGATGATTTCTTTCACATTCGTTTAGCTACAGATTTATTTAACCTGGAAATTCCAGGTCAACATAGAAGCACATTAATTCAGCATTCGAACATTTAGGTTCTTCTACTTCCAGCTGGTTTTAGAACTCTTTTGAGAGCATCTCCAGTGAGAGCAGCTGCCCAAGATTCAGGTAATTTTAGAACTGATTTCACAGCTGGAGCCACGTTCCCCAACCATCACCTGCCCTCCTCCACATGGTGCCATGAACTGATTTGAAATTGAGCAGTAGTTTTGGTTTACTAGTTGACAAACCCCATTAGGATGTGTTTGTGTGGGTGGAATGAGAAGTTTCTCAAGTCCTCATGTTAAAAGACCGTAGAATGCTTGTAGCATGAACCTTTAATAGATCTGTGCCCCCAAAAGGCAAGAAACTTCTTTGCACTTTAATGTTTACAGACTCTTTTCTAAGACGGAGAAAGTTGTTGCCAGTGCTGTCATTTGAATGGGAATAGAAGAAATAAAAGTCAATATTTCCTTACATGCTTCGGTTGTGCTGTCATTTTGCTCATGTTTGAGCTTGATAGTGGACTCTGTGTGTGCATGTTGCTCTCACAGCACTGAACACTGTTATTACATTAGTGCAGGCCCCACATCTGCATATGATTAAAAATATGTGAATTATTGAAGTGTTCAAGGCTTGTGGTGAGGTAGCGTGAGTGTGTTGCTAACAGACTAATTACCTCCTGCCATCATTAATTCACAAGATAAACTCTGTACCATTTTGTTGCTTGTCAAATGTTTACATGAGTCCAATCTTTTAATTGTTAATAACTATTACAGCTGCAATTAAGCAACCAAGAGCAGTGTTTTGGTGAACTAAGCAGCTTATCTGAGCTTGTACGACTCTTTGATCATCTGATTTAGTTCATTTGCAGAGCTCTTTTATGCTGCTGGTAAATTTTTTTCCCTGGGTTTTGTCATAGATCTTCAATATTAGGGCTCATAGAAGTGCTGAAGGACCCTCATTTGTGATACTCTACCATCCACCAAAAGAGTACAACACCACACACATCAATTAAAGTCTGAACAGGAAGCAGCAGCAACGGAATGCTGGAATCCTGCGGATCCAACAAATATCAGCAACATCTTTACATTTTAAATTGCACACAGATCTAAAATTGATGCATCACACCTGAAACATCAGACACTTTTAAAAGCATGAAAATTTTAAATTGGATAACATGTAACATTTTACAATTAAAACGCTGAATAAAAATTGTTGATAGCAATTACTACTACTACTACTACTACTACTACTACTACTACTACTAAATCAAATCAAATCAAATCAAATCAAATCAATCTTTATTTATATAGCGTCTTATACAATCAAAATTGTTTCAAGGCGCTTTCCAGAATCCCAGGGCCTGACCCCAGACAAGCAACAATGGCAAGGAAAAACTCCCCTTTAACAGGAAGAAACCTTGAGCAGGACCAGGCTCATGTAGGGGGACCCTCCTGCTGATGGCCAATTGGGTAGAGAGAGGAGAAGGGGACAGGTATAAGAGAGACTAGGCAGAGATCATGCAGATACATTCATTATATTAATTATAATAAACTGCCGATGAATACGGAAGAGGCGGGGGGAGCAGAGAGGAGAGGAGAGGGAGAGGGAGAGGGAGAGGGAGAGGAGAGGAGAGGAGAGGAGAAGAGAGGAGAGGAGACCATGACCCAGTGGGGTGACAGAGGCCTGTCAGGTGATCATGTTTCCGGACCCCGGCAGCCTTGGCCTATAGCAGCATAGCTAAGATGTGACCTATTGATTAGACGACCCCCTAAGTATGATAATCTGTCTGTCTATGATAGTAACTGGAACTACAGAATTAGTAGCAATAAGCCTTTTCAAAGAGGTAGGTTTTAAGTCTGATCTTAAAAGTGGCGATTGAGTCAGCCTCCCGTACCTGGACAGGGAGCTGGTTCCATAGCAGGGGGTCTGGTAGCTAAATGCTCGGCCCCCCATTCTACTCTGGGAACCACAAGTAGCCCAGCATTCTGAGAGCGGAGCGGTCTATTGGGCTGATAAGGTATCACTAGCTCCCCCAGGTAGGATGGAGCTAGGCCTCTGAGGACCTTGTGGGTCAAAAGAAGGGTTTTAAAAATTATTCTAAATTTAACGGGCAGCCAATGAAGCGACGCCATTACAGGAGTTATGTGATCTCTTTTGTCAATACCTGTCAGAACTCTGGCTGCAACATTTTGGATCAACTGGAGGCTTCTTAAAGAGTTGTTTGGACACCCTGATAATAAAAAATTACAGTAGTCCAGCCTGGAAGTAACAAATGCATGGACTAACTTTTCAGCATCATGCCGCGTCAGCAGCTTCCTGATCTTTGTGATGTTCCTCAGGTGAAAAAAGGCACTTCTACTGTAGAGACTAATTTAATGTGTGAGTTGAAGGAGAGATTTTGATCAAAAGTTACTCCTAGATTCCTCACAGAGAGACTAGATGTTAATGAGATACCATCTAGAGTGATAATGTGATCTAATCTATCCCTGAGAGGTTCAGGACCAAACACCATGACCTCAGTTTTTCCTGGGTTAAGGAGTAGAAAATTTGAAGACATCCAGGTACTACTACTACTACTACTAATAATAATAATGTGTTTTTTGCTATAGAATTAAATAATAAGATAATGATAATAATAAGTAATGTTCTGTTTGTTCTGGTGGGATCCTCCCCCAGATGTTGGATCCCATCTGATTTAACCCACTGAAAACACTTTTCACTCTTCTGACTGCTGCACACATGACAATGTTTTGTCCCCACAAACATGGCAAACTTCATCGAGTTCACATGAAATATTGCTTGATGACAGGTGCACCTTAAGAGAGCATTGGATCCCCACAGGGATCCAGCCAGGAGGGCTTGGTTAGGCCTTCGGTACTGACAAAGATACTGGTTGGACCTCCATGCTCAGCGTCAAATTGCTTTTGGGACCTCAGTGATGAACCACAAGGAGCAGATCCTGTTTTCTTCACAGGAAACAAAATGAATTAACAGTGACCATTAGACAAGGCTTAATTATTCAAATGATTTAATAATGGAGTCATTTTAACAACATTAACATTACATGAGCATGGCTTTATTCTGATGAACAGAGGGAACAGCAGCCATACATTTAGCTAAAATCCTGCAGGACCACTGCAGAAAAATCTCACCTCAAAGGTCCTTCACTGGACACTCACATCTTTGTGGATTTGTTAAGGAGAATTCTTTCTCTCCAAGTGCATAGACGAGATTTTAAAACAGCTGCTCCTGCATTTGAAAGGGTCAGTTTCATTGAGCACAAATACCTGTGGGGAGCTCGGCTGCATTGCTGCTGCTGTGACAGAATCAGAACACGTCGGGACTGACTGAAGCAGGAGAAAAATGCAGATGAATTATACATCATTCTTTAAAAAGCTTCTCAGGTTTTCTTTGGAAACATATTTCTTAAGTGCACAGGAGGTTGGTTTGGTGGAAGAAATCTGCTCATGAGACTGTTGTCATGGCTACAGAGGATTTCTTTTATTTACGTAAAAGTGCATTTTGCTTCTGTGTTCTCAGATAAAAGTGGGTCACAACAGAAGTGACCCAGCTCAATCACTACATTCCCCTTGAGATCGAATATTCATTATTAAATTTGTCTTCTGAAGATATGAAGCCCACTTCTAATTGGCTAATTAATGTTGCAACAATGGAAATCTGCGCAGCAATCAGAAAATGATTAGTGTTTATTTGTAAATTATATAAAAATCGTAATAGAAAAATATTTGTTCCTATTTCCCTGGCAACTGTTATCAGCAGGAGTGATCCAGTCTAGAGGATCCTCAGGAGATCACTATGTGCTCCAAACAACTCAATCAAATCATGGAAAACACAGAATCCATTGAGCAGACCCACCATGTGTGTATGCATGACTTAATGCTCGGCTTAAATTAGCAGACATTTTGGAGTAAAAGCCCGACTCTTTAGGGAAACTTTCACCACACATTGATGGTGTTGTTTCCTTCCTGTTGAGGCTACATGAATATTCACAATCACATTCTTTTTTATGGCACAGACAACCACATTTTACAGTGACTACATGATAATTACAGTGGGAGAGTTACAACTCTGGCAGGTGAGATGATGTAGTGATGTGACAGATTGGAGAAGTCTAAGAGATATGATATGAAACTATATTCATGAAAGAAAATCAAAGCAAAAATATCCCAAAACAAGAGTTCTGCAGTTGTTCTTTAACTCACCACAATCAGTGTCCCGGCCAGAGCTCAGGGTGTCTGGCCACACATGGGGGGCCCTGCAACATTTCCATTTAGTGTCTGGGGAGTAGCACATCAATTGCTCTCAGCTAAATGCACTCACACATGAATATTTCAGTTCAATTTAATGTTTCAGCTGCAGCCCCAAAGGAGCAGAGCATCAATTTGTGAACACAGTTCTCCTGGAGTTAAAAGCCAGGCCGGATAATACAGTATGAAAGGCACTCGGAGGGGAGGAGAGGGGGGGCTGTTTATCCTTCCACAATCCAGGTCCAGACAAACAGCTTTTCAAAGTTTCTGACTGCAGCAGGCGATGGACTTCACTCCACCACCAGACTGCCGGTTCTCTTCTCTTCTCTCTGGTTTCCTGACAGTTGGTGTCCACAGGCTCACACATGCATGCAGCTGCTGGAGGGAGCAGGGCAGGGAGCCAAGCAGCTGCCGCCCTGTTGATAAAATACCAAAATGTGATAATGAAACCTCTGCAGTCACACAGAAAAGCTTAATTCAGGTGTGAAAACATGAGCACCTTTATTAGACCCAAAGTGACCTGACAATCCAGGGTCCAGACCAGGATGCAGAGTTGTGGTCTTACACACCTCTCTGCTGCTTCCTTAGAACCCTCATCCACCAACAATAATATATTTAACACTATAGAGGTAGTCTCTGTTCCACGGTTAAAAGTTCACCAAGCACAGAGCAGGGGAGGGGTCAATCACCATAATCTTATTAAAATTAATACTAAAAAACAAGTTGGAGAAACTAATATCACAATTAAGTGTGGACTGTTAAATATTAGATCTCTTTTGTGTAAATCCCTGTTAGTGCACGACCTGATAGCGGATCATCACATTGATTTATTTTGTCTTACTGAGACCTGGCTTCAGGAGGAGTATGTTAGCTTAAATGAATCTACTCCTCCTACCCATCTTAATTAGCATATTTCACGTGTTACTGGTCAAGGAGGGGGAGTGGCAGCAATCTATCACTCCAAGTTATTAATTAATCCTAGACCAAAATATGGCTCCAGTTCATTTGAAAGCCTGACTCTTGGCATCACCCATCTGAACTGGAAGGCAGAAAAGCCACTTCTGTTTGTAGTTGTATATCGGCCCCCTGCTGGGCCACATTCAGAGTTCCTGTCTGAGTTCTCTGATTTCTTATCTGACTTGGTCCTTAGAACGGACAAAGTCATTATCATCGGAGACTTTAATATCCATGTAGACGTTGTAAATGACAGCTTTAGAAATGGCTTCATTTCATTACTTGAGTCAGTTGGTTTCCTCCAGCAGATAAACCAACCAACTCATAACTTCAACCACACCACAGATCTAGTTCTGATTTATGGTGTTGAGGTAGAACATGTGTCAGTGTTCCCTCAGAACCCACTCCTGTCAGACCATTCTTAGATCACTTTCACATTTATGATTAAGGATTCTTCTATGCTCAGAACAAAGTCTTACTATAGCAGATGTCTTTCAGATAATGCTGTAGCTAAGCACCTGCAGAGGAGCAGCCTGTTTGAGATGTTTCAGTCAGGCTTTAGAGCTCATCACAGCACAGAAATGGCACTACTTAAAGTTACTAATGATCTTCTCATAGCTTCAGATCATGGACTGGTCTCTATGCTGGTTCTGCTGGATCTCAGTGCTGCTTTTGATACAGTTGATCACAGCATCCTGTTACATAGACTGGAACATGTGATTGGGATTAAAATGACAGCACCTAGACTGGTTTAGATAATATTTATCTGATAGATACCAGTTTGCTCATGTCCATGGTGTTCCCTCCTCATACATTAGGGTTAGCCATGGAGTTCCTCAAGGTTCTGTACTTGGACCAATCCTCTTCACCTTGTACATGCTTCCCTTAGGGAACATTATTCGGCAGCATGGTATAAATTTTCATTGTTATGCTGATGACACTTAGCTTTATTTATCCATGAAACCAGAGGAGACAGAGAAGTTAGTGAAGCTCCAGACCTGTCTTAAAGACATAAAGTCCTGGATGTCTTCAAATTTCCTCCTCCTTAACCCAGGAAAAACTGAGGTCATGGTGTTTGGTCCTGAACCTCTCAGGGATAGATTAAATCATATGATCACTCTAGATGGTATCTCATTAACAGCTAGTCTCTCTGTGAGGAATCTAGGAGTAACTTTTGATCAAAATCTCTCCTTCAACTCACACATTAAATTAGTTGATCCAAAATGTTGCTGCCAGAGTTCTGACAGGTATTGACAAAAGAGATCACATAACTCCTGTAATCGTGTCGCTTCATTGGCCGCCCGTTAAATTTAGAATAATTTTTAAAACCCTTCTTTTGACCTACAAGGTCCTCAGAGGCCTAGCTCCATCCTACCTGGAGGAGCTAGTGATACCTTATCAGCCCAATAGATCGCTCCGCTCTCAGAATGCTGGGCTACTTGTGGTTCCCAGAGTTTCTAGGAGTAGAATGGGCGGCCGAGCATTTAGCTACCAGGCCCCCCTGCTATGGAACCAGCTTCCTGTCCAGGTACGGGAGGCTGACTCCATCGCTACTTTTAAGATCAGACTTAAAACCTACCTCTTTGAAAAAGCTTATTGTTGCTGTAGTTCCAGTTACTATCATAGATAGACAAATTATCATATTTAGGAGGTCGTCTAATCGTTAGGTCACATCTTAGCTATGCTGTTATAGGCCAAGGCTGCCGGGGTCCGGAAACATGATCACCTGACAGGCCTCTGTCACCCCACTGGGTCATGGTTTCCTCCCTCTCCTCTCCTCTCTCCTCTCCTCTCCTCTCCTCTCCTCTTCCTCTCCTCTCCTCTCCTCTCCTCTCCTCTCCTCTCCTCTCCTCTCCTCGCCTCTCCTCTCCTCGCCTCTCCTCTCCTCTCCTCTCCTCCCTCTCCTCTCCTCTCCTCTCCTCTCCTCCCTCTCCTCTCCTCTCCTCTCCTCTCTCTCCTCTCCTCTCCTCTCCTCTCCTCTCCTCTCCTCTCCTCTCCTCTCCTCTCTCTCCTCTCTCTCTCCTCTCCCTCCTCTCCTCTCCTCTCCTCTCCCTCTCCTCTCCTCTCCTCTCCTCTCCTCTCCTCTCCTCTCCTCTCCTCTCCTCTCCTCTCCTCTCCTCTCCTCTCCTCTCTCTTTACCCAGCCAGCCATCAGAAGGAGGAGTTAGGCCCTGGGATTCTGGAAAGCGCCTTGAAACAATTTTGATTGTATAAGACACTATATAAATAAAGATTGATTTGATTTGAGGGATAAGCATATCAACAAGTTGTAAAACAATCAATGAAAAGGAAACAAAAGTCAGCGCTATCATGGAGAAACACCAAAGGTCTCCGACGCTGGTAGACAGGCGCTCTGTCCATAAATAGGTGGCCTGATGAAAATTGCTGACAGGTGCACCTGCCTGCAGCACCAGCTGTTGCCAATATCAGCTCCTCCACGCCCCATGCAGGAAGAAACACACAGAACCACACAAACATACGATCGGGAACCCTGGACCCCAACACATCCTTAGCCAAGGACAAGGACATCACCATCAAATCAAATCAAATCAAATCAAGAGGAGAGAAGAGGAGAGGAGAGGAGAGGAGAGGAGAGGAGAGGAGAGGAGAGGCACAGAGCATAGAAACACACATTAAAATACACTATTTATACAGCGGATCAGCGGGGCCGGAGGTCATCATGCAGCTCCGAAGGCGCCGATACCTGTAAATGAATAGAGAAGGGAGGAAGGGGGGAGAAGCAGAAAAACTACACAAGAATCAGCATAACTAGTCTGCTTGATGAGGAGGAAGAAAGGAGAGGAGAGGAAATGAACCCATGACCCAGTGGGGTGACAGAGGCCTGTCAGGTGATCATGTTTCCGGACCCCGGCAGCCTTGGCCTATAACAGCATAGCTAAGATGTTAACCTAATGATTAGACGAACCCCTAAGTATGATAATTTGTCTGTCTATAATAGTGACTGGAACTACAGCAACAATAAGCTTTTTCAAAGAGGTAGGTTTTAGGTCTGATCTTAAAAGTAGCGATGGAGTCAGTCTCCCGTACCTGGACAGGGAGCTGGTTCCATAGCAGGGGGTCTGGTAGCTAAATGCTCAGCCCCCCATTCTACTCCTAGAAACTGGGAACCACAAGTAGACCAGCATTCTGAGAGCGGAGCGGTCTATTGGGCTGGTAAGGTATCACTAGCTCCTCCAGGTAGGATGGAGCTAGGCCTCTGAGGACCTTGTAGGTCAAAAGAAGGGTTTTAAAAATTATTCTAAATTTAACGGGCAGCCAATGAAGAGATGCCATTACAGGAGTCATGTGATCTCCTTTGTCAATACCTGTCATAACTCTGGCTGCAGCATTTTGGATCAGCTGGAGGCTTCTTAAAGAGGAGTTTGGACACCATGATAATAAAGAATTACAATATTCCAGCCCAGAAGTAACAAAAGCATGAATGAACTTTTCAGCATCATGCTGCGTCAGTAGTTTCCTAATCTTTGTGATGTTCCTCAGGTGAAAAATGCTGCCGAATAATGTTCCCTAAGGGAAGCATGTACAAGGTGAAGAGGATTGGTCACAGGATGCTGTGATCAACTGTATCAAAAGCAGCAGTGAGATCCAGCAGAACCAGCATAGAGACCAGTCCGTGATCTGAAGCTATGAGAAGATCATTAGTATCTTTAAGAAGTGCTGTTTCTGTGCTGTGATGAGCTCTAAAGCCTGACTGAAACACCTCAAGCAGGCTGTTCCTCTGCAGGTGCTCCAGTAACCACCACCTTCTCAAGAACTTGAGAGATAAAAAGAAGGTTGGATATTGGCCTATAATTTGCTAACACATCGGGATCCAGTGATGGTTTCTTAAGCAACGGCTTAATCACTGCCACCTTGTAGGACCGGGTTACATACCCTGACACTAAAGAACCATTGATCTGGTCCAGGATAGAACTGCCTATCAATGGTAAAACATCCTTCAACAGGTGTGTTGGGATGGAATCTAAAAGACACGTGGTGGTCTTGGATTTCTGAATTAGCGAAGAAGCCTCAGAAAAATATATAGGGGTGAAGGAGTTTAAGGGCTCGTTGGAGAACCTGTATGTTCCCACAGTCAGCACATCTGGTGATGGTCCAGTTGTTGGGATGGCCTGGTTAGCTTTTTCTCTGATGGCTAGAACTTTATCAGTGAAGAAGCTCATGAAGTCTTCACCACTAAGAGAAGAAGGGATACGTGGATCTAAAACACTGTGACTCTTGGTTAATTTGGCCACAGTGCTGAAAAGAAACCTGGGGTTGTTCTTATTTTCCTCAATTAAAGAAGAAAAGTAAGTTGTTCTAGCCTTGCGGAGGGCCTTTTTGTAAACTAATAGACAGTCTTTCCAGGCTACATGATAGCTGTCTATTTTACAAGAATGCCACTTCCTTTCTAGTCTTCGCACTTTCTGCTTGAGGGTCCTGATATGTGAATTATACCGGGGGCACACCTCCTCTGATTTACTATTTTCTTTTTCAGGGAGGCAACAGAATCGAGCATGATTCTCAGTGAGGTTGCTGCACCTTCAGCAATAGAGTCAACCTCAGCAGGGCTAAGATTAGAATGATTTATCCCTGGGGAAACACACAGTGGCCCTGGGATTAGCACAAGGATCACTTCCTTAAACATAGCTACAGCATTATCTGAAAGACATCTGCATCAACACCATAAGTCAGAACTAGATCTAGGGTGTGGTTGAAGTTATGAGTTGGTTGGTTTATCTGCTGGAGGAAACCAACTGATTCAAGTAATGAAATGAAGCCAGTTCTAAAGCTGTCATTTACAACTTCTACATGGATATTAAAGTCTCCAATGATAATGACTTTGTCCGTTCTAAGGACTAAGTTAGATAAGAAATCAGAGAACTCAGACAGGAACTCTGAATGTGGCCCAGCAGGGGGCCGATATACAACTACAAACAGAAGTGGCTTTTCTGCCTTCCAGTTCAGATGGGTGATGCCAAGAGTCAGGCTTTCAAATGAACTGGAGCCATATTTTGGTCTAGGATTAATTAATAACTTGGAGTGATAGATTGCTGCCACTCCCCCTCCTTGACCAGTAACACGTGAAATATGATAATTAAGATGGGTAGGAGGAGTAGATTAATTTAAGCTAACATACTCCTCCTGAAGCCAGGTCTCAGTAAGACAAAATAAATAAATGTGATGATCGCTTTCAGGCCGTGTACTAACAGGGATTTACACAAAAGAGATCTAATATTTAACAGTTCAAACTTAATTGTTAGTTTCTCCAACTTGTGCTTTAGTATTAATTTTAATAAGATTATGGTGATTGACCTGCTCTGTGCTTGGTGAACTTTTAACCGTGGAACAGAGACTACCTCTATAGTGTTAAATATATTATTGTTGGTGGATGAGGGTTCTAAGGAAGCAGCAGAGAGGTGTGTAAGACCACAACTCTGCATCCTGGTCTGGACCCTGGATTGTCAGGTCACTTTGGGTCTAATAAAATTAGTCAAATTACTAGAAATGAGAGAGGCACCATCCCGTGTGGGATGGACACCGTCTCTCCTAATCAGACCAGGTTTTCCCCAAAAAGTGCTCTAATTGTCTATAAAGGCCACCTGGTTTTCGGGGCACCACCGTGACAGCCAGCGATGAAATGCGGCTAAACATCTCATTGCTGGCCAGATTGGGGAGGGGACCAGAGAATGCTACGGAGTTTTTGCGTAGTTGCACACCGACTCCAAGTTAATTTTTGTGACCTCCGACTGACGAACCCGGGTGTCGTTGGCTCCGACGTGAATAATAACTTTTCCAAATTTACGTTTACATCTCGCCAGCAGCCGTAAATTTGCTCCTATGTCGCCCGCTCTGGCCCTCGGAATGCACTTGACTATGGTCGCTGGAGTCGGCTTCACGTAGCGCAAAACAGAGTCGCCAATTACCAGGGTCGGTTTCTCAGCGGGTGTGTCGCCGAGTGGGGAAAAATGGTTAGCCACGGGAAGCGGGTGGTGGTGCACCGTGGGCCTTTGTTTTGGGCTACGCTTCCTGCGAACTGTCACCCAGCCGCCCTGGCTAGCTGGCTGCTCGGCTGTTGCCGGGGGACCGCTAGCTGAAGCTACGCTAGGCGGCTCCGCAGCAGCTAGCTTCTCCTGGCTACCTGACGCAACTCCAACTAACTCCAAGCTGCAGAACCGCGTCTCAAGCTCGCTAAGTCTCGCCTCCATAGCTGTAAATATACTACAATTTCTGCACCTATTCCCTCTACTAAGGGAGGTAGAGGAGTAACTAAACATTTCACACTCTGAAAAGACAAAGACACCGGGTGAAACAGACGGTGAGGCCATGCTAACACTAATAATCGGCAAAGCCCTGTATTTGTTTAATATGGGTTGTTTCTCACTGTTGTTATCAGGTGACTAGAATGTCCCAAGTGTTCAAATTTTAAGTAAAGTGAATACAACACACCAAGTGTTCAATATTAGGTGAATACAACACCCCGTGCACAATGCAACCAACGAACGATTGAGAAGACAGGAAGTGATGCAATACGTTATCAGGAAGGAGCCACAGGAGCCTGCTCGTTCGAGGTCTCCACGCCGCCCTGCCAGACTGGAGAACGCGCAGGACCTGACTTCTGTGTTGGCTCCGTGCTGAAGCTTTCTGTGCGCCCCGGAAGACTGGACGAGTGCTTCCCTGCAGTCCAGGAAGACTGCCAATTTGATGTTTTGAATAAAGACTTACCACTGCGTTTTGCCTGCTTTTGGGTCCTGGAAGAAACCTAAACCTAACAGCAAGGGCCCTTTTTTCTTCATTTGTGATATTGGAGGTTGGAGTTTTTGCACTAGCTAATGCAGCTGTTACCTTTAGCCTAATCTGTTCTGCTTCTGCTTCAAGGAGTTTGTTTCTGATGGCTGTCTCAGTGACTGTTATGAGTTCAACAATTGGTACCTCTTCAGGGGTGACTGAAAATTTCAGACCTTTGGCAAGCACTTCCTCTTCAGTTGAAAAAAGAGCCCTTGCATCCTTACCCAAGGACAAGGACATCACCATCTTACCAGCCGACAAAGGTGTGTACGGTCCTACTCAACACCACTGACTGACACCTAAATAATCAATCTCCTGACAGACACAAATACATATACAGAAACTCAAGCGAGACCCTGTCAGCTCATACAAGAAGAAGGTGGTAGATTTACTACAGAAACTGGAAAAGGAGCACGCCATTGACCACCCACAATACTACCGTCTATATCCAGGAGAAGCCATCCCTTGCATTTATGGATTGCCTAAGATCCACAAACAAGGAACCCCCCCTCAGACTAATACTAAGCATCAATTCTGTAACATATAACATTTCCAAATACTTGGCCTCCATCTTGTCTCCCATGGTTGGCAACACCCCACACCAGATCAAAAACTCCCAAGACTTTGCAAAAAAGGTTAGTGGTCTCAAACTACAACCAGAAGAGACCATATCCTATGATGTCACGTCACTCTTCATGTGCATCCCTACCACCGACACAATAGACACCATCCACAAGCGCCTTCTATTGGACAAGAACCTTCCAGAAAGAACAGCCTTAACACTGGCCCAAATTTTCACCATGCTCGACCTGTGTTTGAACACCACCTATTTCCATTCCAAAATGGCTTCTACAGGCAGACACATGGCTGCGCCATGGGTTCACCAGTATCCGCCATATTTGCCAAGCTATACATGGAGAAGGTGGAATCCGAGGCCCTGACATTCTTCACAGGAACTGCACCAAGCCACTGGTTCAGATATGTGGATGACACCTGGGTCAAAATTCGAACACAAGAATTAGAAGCGTTCTCAAATCACCTCAACAAAACAGATGAGCATGTAAAATTCATCCGGGAAGATGTGAAAGGAAACAGTCTGGCCTTTCTGGACTGTGCAGTCAAGATCACTGAGGACAGAAACCTCACCATCGAAGTCCACAGAAAACTAACACATACTGACCATTACCTCAAGTTTGACTCTCACCACCCACTGGAACACAAATTGGGAGTGATCAAAAAACCCCAACACCGGGCCAAAGAAATACCCACCACATCCCAAGGCAGGAGGAAGGAACAGGACCACATTAAGAAAGCTCTCAAAACATGTGGTTACCCAGGCTGGGCCTTCACCAAGACCTCAAAAGACGAGACTCAAGCAACAAAGAGGAGGAGAGAAACAAATGCCACAGTGTTTCAATCCCCTATATGTCCGGGGTCTCTGAGAAATTTAGGAGGAGCCTCCAAAAAAATGACATACCGTTTCAGTTTAAACCAAAACTACCTTGGATAACTATGACCTGGATGATTGAAAATCTACGCAGAAAGAGATGGAGTCAGCCTCCCGTACCTGAACAGGGTTCCACAGCAGGTGGGCCTGATAGCTAAATGCTTGCCCCCCGATTCTACCTTTAGAGACTCTGGGGACCACAAGTAAGCCAGCATTCTGAGAGTGGAGAGTCTATTAGGATTATAAGGTGTCACTAGTTCTGACAGTTAGAATGGAGCTAGGCCTTTAAGGAGGTCAGAAGAAGAATTTTAAAAATTATTCTAGATTTAATGGGCAGCCAATGAAGAGACACCAGTAGGAGGAGTTATGTGATCTCTTTTGTCAATATCTGTCAGCAACAGCGGTAGCAGGTACAGCAGCAGCAGCAATAACAACAGCAGCACCATCAACAGAAACAACTGCAGCAGTAACAACAGCTACAGCAGCAGCTACAGCATCATCATCAACAACAGCAGCAGCAGCAATGGTAGCTGCAGTAGTAACAGCAGCAGCAGCAACAGCAACCACAGCAGCTGCAGCAGCAACAGCAGCAACAACAGAAGCAACAGCTGCAACAGCTACAGCAGCAGCAACAATAGCAGCAACAGCTACAGCTGCAGATTCCTGTTCCTGGCTCCTGTAGTTTCTTGGTTTATTTTCAGGCTTCTTCTGTGAAATTTTAGATTTGACCTCATCTACAATTTCTTAAAGGAGTATTTGAAGTCATTGTCTGTCTGTCTGGGTTTCTGAGCTGGATTAATTTATTTCTTTCAGACATTAAAGGTGACCCCAGCTGATTGAGGAAAAAAGGGTTGAGATAAACCAGAGCTGTAAATGTTAAATACATTTTCCCATCATACAGCGGTAGCCGTTTCCCATCAGTCAGCGGGAGCCCTGGTTGTTTTGATGAGTGTAAACAGAGATGCTCCTTTCGTTTAAATGACACAAGCTCCTGACACAAGCTCGGTGCTGACGCCACCAGACTCCATGAAAAGAAAATACACGAGGTGTATTTGTAAAATAAAAGCGGCATCTGACAGTTACACTAATAAGGTAATAATGGCCCCACAATACAACAGGGCCCCGAGGCAGCCATCAAAAATTCATCCTAATTATGGTGCGAATACTGCATCAACTGTGCACGAGGATGAATTATACATCTGCAACATGGTTCTCCTCTCAGACCATTCTGGTTTGCATGATCAGGAGCTTTTTTATTTAACAAGCTGCTTTGATGTGATAATAAGTCTGAATCTGATGTCTGGCTTTGATGTTCGGGGCTAAAGTTGCTCAACAGAAGATCATTTGACGTGATTCAAATGTGTAAATGAAGCTGCATGAAAACACAAAACTGAAGACATCAACACAAAAATAAGAGACTGGAGTTGGTTTTAACTAAAATTCCAGCTTCAGTCTGCCTCATTATAATTACAACAGTAGAATCAGTGTGTTCCACAATAATAGATTACATTCTGTTGACCTGAAAACATCTGGAGATTCACCAGCCCCAAATAATGAGTTCACACACGTACACACACGAAACACACGCACACATGCAGACACTCCCCTATCTCCCTCTCTACTCTCCTCTCTCTCTCCTCTCTCTCTCTTTACTTCCCTCTCTCCTCTCTCTCTCCCTCTCTTCTCCCTCTCCCCCTCTCTCTCTTCACCTCTTCTCCATCTCTCCTTTTACAATTATGTCAACAATTATGGCGGCATGCCCCAGAAGCCTAAAACATTCAGGAGATGCTGTGAAGTTAAACCCAGCTCACATGACCCCCCACCCCCCAAATCCCAAACTAGAGCTTTTGACTCTTGCCAAAGTTTAAGTGGAAGATTTCAGTCACACATATATATTTCATGAGGTTAATGGACCCCATCATACTGTGATTAGAGATTCTTGTGGGAGGCTTTTATAGGAGAGTGAGATGCCAGGACTTAACAGGATTTAACAAACACTAGTGATGAATGTAATTTTTTAGAAGTTGTGAAAAGACTTGATGCACAATTATGATAAATATTTTCATGAATGGAGCAGCAGCTTCACCAATCAGCAGACTGGCCTGTCCTGGCCCTAGCCCTGACCCTGAGGGGTGACCTTCTAACCTTTTACTCTTCACTTTTCCACAGGAGATTTGATAATAGTGTCTCCTAAAATCCCAGAAAGAGGCCCCACTGGACCTGGCCTCAAATATGGGCCAGGTCCAAGCGTTTGTCCTACTGAAGCCAAAGAGCAACAAAAGCAGCCACATGTGAAATGACTCCCTTTGAAAGACATGATCCATAGGAATTAAAGCTGAATTAAGCTGCACCTTGTTCTCATAATGAACAGAGTAACGCGTAGCCTGGAAAACAATATCAATATGAGCTGTAATAAAATACCTCAGATTTACTTTAATGCATCCTAATTTAATTTAACTACCATTAGATCTGACAGCTGTATTGTGTAACAGTGAGAGAATCCAGAGTGATTTCAGATGAGGCAGAAAAGGAAAATAAGTTGGGATGCATTAGAACACGCACACACAATTATTTTGATTCATAACCAAATACAATCAGTTCAAATCTCTGAGTGACTTCGATTTCTGTTTTTTCTTCTTCTAAATTTTTCAATATTTAGAACCTTAAATGTGAGTTGCTGCTCACGAGCTGAGGAGGGAGGAGACCTGCTTGGAGCCAGCGAAGATTAAAAACTTCCCTTTAATTATTTAATCCTCATCAGTGAATGATTTTGCAGGTGAGAAGCCGTGACCTTTAAACCCACATTGTGGTGGGGGTGGTCCGCTTTACTGTCAGTGGAACTGCTGCTCTAAAGGAAATAAACGGGTAGATAAGGATTATCTCCAAAATGTCTTTACGCGTTCATACTGTACTAAAATAAATGAAATTACAATGAAGTTTTGGAGGAGCGCCGTGCAAGATAAGACACAATCAAAATAAATATAATAAATATTACAACTAAAACTATAACAGTATAAAAGTGCTAAAAAAATTGATTGTTTCGTTGAGATTGTTTCATGTCTCCATCACTGCAACTCTGAACGGTAGTTCAGATTCAGATTCAGATTCAGATCCTTTATTGTCCCACACGGGGAAATTTACAGTGCAACAACAGCAGCTAGAGCACTCAGAGAAAAATAAGATAAAATCAAATAGAACAGGATTTGGAATATACAAAGAGGATGTATATTTACAATAATCCAGATAAATGGATACTCGGCCTCTGTGTACCTGTACATAGTACAGAGGGTGAATACAATATACATATCAGAATATATAATATTCAGATTGTGTTAGCGGGTGTTATGTTTATTGTGCAGTCTGACAGCAGCCGGCAGGAAAGATCTGCGATACCTCTCCTTCACACAGCGAGGGTGAAGCAGCCGCTCACTGAAGGAGCTGCCCAGTGCTGTCAGGGTGCCCTGTAGGGGGTGGGACGTGTTGTTCAACATGGAGGACAGCTTAGCCATCATCCTCTACAGTATACAGTTAAAAAAGAAGCACACTGTCAGCTGAGGACTAGAATCAGGCATGTTCTGATGTAAAATAAAGCAGAAATTAAAAGTTGGGTGGGACTAAAAAAGCTTTTCCAGGATGCAATTAGGCAAGTTCAGAATATGAAGATTATAAATTATAAAATCCTGCCTCTAAATTCTTATAAATAACATTATTCTTCAACATGGTTTTAGAACCAGAACCTTTGATCAGATAAAAGAGCTTTGCTCCATCAGAAACAAAGTGCATCATCCTGGACAAGGGTCAGCCTGGACTTAAGTGGTCAGATGGGCCTTGTAGTGTTGGGTCACTGATGCTCTGAGAAAATCGTGATGAGGTCCCCAAGTCTCTTGTTGAGGGTTGGAAGAAGGTCAGGGACTCAAATGTGGAGGGAAGGCCATTTTATCTATTTTGTGCTGTGAGAGTCCAACCTGATCCTCCTGTTCTGTCAGCTGCCTGTCTAATCAGGATTTTTGGTTCATCTATACAGTAAACAAGAGCAAATATGATTATTAACCATGTCAATTTGCTAATATTGGAAATATGAGGAAAAACAATAACTGAAGAAAGCTGATGCTAACTCCCGATGTCAAGGAGCAGAACTGGGAGGGGATGTGCAAAATCAATGTCTGTTTGGTTGTAGCGTTTCTGTCTTTATGGTGTCCAAACTGCTTACAAACCACCCTGGTGACACGAGTCCATCCTTCTTAGTATCTTGATCTGTCTTTGATTCTGACTCCTCCATGGATGACACAAGGGCGCTTGTTTAGCTGTGCTGCAGGCCTGACGAACATGTCCGCCATGCGTGAGCTTCAACAAACAGGTAGAGTTGTTGGCATCGGTCCAAACGCGCGTCTATTGTTACGCGCAACACGTACGACGCTCCTGCTCACAGCAGGTATCCAGAGTAGATCAGTAAAAGGTTGCACCTCACAGTCACTAAAGGGGAGTCCTAGTAAATCTGCCACATGACGCCTGATTTAAATTGAAGGCAATAAATCGAGTTAAATTAATAAAACGTTCAGTTTGCCTGACTTGCCTTCAGCCTAAAGTGCGCCAGCTCCCCTAACAGATAGATAACAGATAGTTTAATAACGTGCTAAACAAATATTTAATAATTCACAATAAAAAAAACTTTCTAAAACGTGATAAATCTGACTATGGACAATATGCCGACTGTCCGTTTAATCTATATTTAATGCCATTAATGGAGTTGATTTTTCGAATTTAGATTCTAGTCAAACCAACATCCTGCAGAAGAAATATCGATCATTATTTCTTAAAACAAGATCGCGGCATTGATAGATGTAGGTGTGTATTTGTGCCAGTAGACGGCGCTGTTCTCGAGTAGATCAACAGTTTGGAGGGAGATAGAACATTCCACAGAAACGTTGACGTGTTTTAATTCGTATTGCAGCGTAAAATAAACTGAATTGGTAAAATCATAGCCAAAGGCTAAAAATAACGCTGACATGAAGCGCAAAGACAGCTAAATCAATTTACTGTAGATGTGTCACGGAAAATGCCAAAAAGATCAGAGAAAACACTAGTCGTTGGACTTCTTCCGATATTGAATAATACTTGTAAAATTATATAGGACAAAGTAAATAGTAGAATCGAATATTAACTGTAATATAGGATGTAATTACTTGTAATAGCGCTGCTCGTTTTTAGTGTTGTTATAATATCGTATTTATTGAGTTCGTGTGCAATTTTCCAAAAGTCATTCATTGGCTTAGATCGTTATTTTAAAAAGTCAATCTTACATGAAAATCTATAGAATTGCACCCGTCTCTTAAATAAATAAATGTTTATTTATTTATTTATTTTTGTGTACAAGAGCGTGATTGGTGAAATCCCGCGCTTACGTCATGACGTCGGAGCAGTGCGCGTATGGGACCCTGCATCTTCGTCTCCTGCCCCCCAAAGTCTGGAAAGACGCACGTTATCAGGGAGGGAGTTGCGGGCCCGCTCATCGTTTCTGCCTGGAGCGCCGTCCGTCCGTCCGTCCTGTATGGTGGATATTATCTTTAGCTCTTCTTTCTTGGGTGATATGGGGGATCATTCCAAAAGTAAGTCCTCCAAACTCCTCGGTGGTCGGTGATTGTTTTGTGTAAGCGGCTACACCGACGGCGAAGCTATTTTTGAAATTATTATTATTATTATTATTATTATTGTTATTTTTTATTTGTTTTTTTTTTTCCTTTCAAATATTTGCATGACATTTATCTCTTACAACAAGTGTCGCTTCCGCCAAACACTAGTTCATTACAGCACCGAAATTGCCCGTTTGTACCTTCTCAAACAGAAATATTGCAATCTTAACTCTGAGTAATGTGGGTTCCGAGTGTTTGACTTGTGTGTCTGATCCCTGTAGAGAAGCAAGGATTCGCCATGTGTGTAGGATGTGGAAGCCAGATCCATGACCAGTATATACTGAAAGTCTCTCCGGACCTGGAGTGGCACGCAGCCTGCCTGAAGTGCGCGGAGTGCAGCCAGTACCTGGACGAGACCTGCACATGCTTCGTCCGAGACGGAAAAACCTACTGCAAGAGAGATTATGTAAGGTAGGAGTTTAGATGTGTTTCCCCACGGATGAAAGTGTCTTTAAGAAAAATTCAATAACGATATAAAGACCTGAATTTAGAGTCCAAAATGCAGGCTTCCATTTTGAAGTCTATCAGCCCGCAAGAAAATCCGCATTATGCTCAACGTTAAATAGATTTTAAAATGCTGGAGGAGGGGGCAAACAGCACATTATTTCACAACATGTTGTTATTATTATTATTATTATTATTATTATTATTATTATTATTATTATTATTATTATTATTATTATTATTCATTTTGATCATCGTTCTGCCTGTCTCACGTCCGCAGACTCTTTGGAATAAAATGCGCCAAATGCAACCTGGGATTCAGCAGCAGCGATTTGGTGATGAGAGCCCGGGATCACGTTTACCACATCGAGTGTTTTAGGTGCTCGGTGTGCAGCCGACAATTGCTGCCGGGGGACGAGTTCTCCCTGCGGGAAGAAGAGCTGCTCTGCCGGGCCGACCACAGCATTCTACTGGAGAAGAGCTCCGCAGGAAGTCCCATCAGCCCCGGACACTTGCACTCCAACAGAGCCCTGCACCTGACAGGTGGGTCTCTGCCTCCATTCTTGCTCCACTCGTTTCATTATTATTGGCTAGCTTTTGTCCTTAGGAGTTATAGTAAAAAGCAGACTTTTAAAGCTGCAGCAGGCATCATAAATTCCAGTCAAGATCTGCGCTAAATAAATAGTTTTTAGTACAGAAATAATTTATAAGAAAACGCTTACGGTCGACTCGTTTAAAATTGAAGAATTAAAAACTCAACTAAAACAAACATTATTATTCTTATGTTCTTCTTCTTCTTCTTCTTCTTCTTCTTCTTCTTCTTCTTCTTCTTCTTATTATTATTATTAATCTCATCAACTTTAACTTACTCTGTTGCCATTATCTGAATAATCTGCTATTGGGTGAGTGAGAAGCGCGTGTACGCGTGTGCATGTGTGCGTCCAGAGCTGTCAGAGCTCAGATCGCCTGCCAACGGGGAGAGAAAGAAGCTAACGTGTGAATAATGTCCTGCAACTGCTGAAAGCGCTCCATCTCGGAGAGGAGCAGCTGCCGCGACTCCAGCAGCCGCTTCGCTTCAAACTTCGGGCCGAAATCAAGCTAAAGGCCGGGTTTATGAAAATAACATATACTCTCGTGTTTTTATGTGGCAAAAAATACAAGTGAAATGTGTAAACGTACCAGATGCAACCAAAGAAAACAGGCAAATACCCAGGTAAACACGCAGTGTCCAAACTAAATTAATGTACTAGGCTCAGAAAGAAACTGAGATTTTACCCCGCTCAAAAGATTCTAATGTGTCACGATGATTTTATTAACAAGTCCAAATGGGAATCTATGAGCTTCCCGGTCTCATCTCAGGTCTCTGACCCTTTTGCTCTGGTTTGCGGCGTTTGCAGACCCGGTTTCGATGCGGCAGGCCACGCACCGGAACCACGTCCACAAGCAGTCGGAGAAGACGACGCGTGTCAGGACCGTGCTGAACGAGAAGCAGCTCCACACGCTGCGGACTTGCTACAACGCCAACCCGAGGCCGGACGCGCTGATGAAGGAGCAGCTGGTGGAGATGACCGGCCTGAGCCCCAGAGTGATTCGGGTTTGGTTCCAGAACAAACGCTGCAAAGACAAGAAGAAGGCGCAACTGATGAAGCAGCTGCAGCAACAGCAACACAGTGATAAGACTGTAAGCATCTTCGTAAGTTTGACCATTTGATTCCTACCAAAAATCATTTATTCCTTTTGATTTGTGCGTTTCCCTTTTTTTAAAAGTAGTCTTTAAAATAAAGAATCACAACCTTTTTGCATTTGTACACACAGATAAAACTTTCTGTTAAATTTAAGCATTATAATATATTTTCTTTCTGATGCTGGCACGTTAATTGTTGCATGAGGGCAGAAGAATTATAAAAGATAATCCTACAGCGGGCATCAGTGTTATTCCACTGAATTATTTAAATGTCTAATTTAAGTTTGGTATCTGTAATTTTAAAGATACATGTTTTTTTTAAAAGGTAAACAGACCACTCTGAGAGCAGATGGTTCAGTTCATTTATTACAATTAAAAGACATATTTCAGAAGAAAATGTTAATCAGAAAAGGACAAATATTTTTAAAAGACAAAATAAATCTAGTTGTGTTGATGTGTGCACAATGTTTTTACCATTTAAACATTTTTAAATGTTTAAATGTTTGGATGTACATGATAGAACCTGCAGGGCCTCACAGGAACCCCTCTGGTTGCTGGAAGCCCCATTCGACATGAGAGCGCCGTGCAGGGGAACCCGGTGGAGGTCCAGACCTACCAGCCTCCATGGAAAGCCCTGAGTGAGTTTGCCCTACAGAGTGACCTGGACCAGCCTGCCTTCCAACAACTGGTGTGTGTACCCCTGTCTGTCTGTCTGTCAGTCCGTTTGTCTGAATCTGACCTTTGACACCTTCTCTCCGTGTTCACAGGTATCTTTCTCTGAGTCGGGGTCTCTGGGGAACTCTTCAGGCAGCGATGTGACGTCTCTGTCCTCCCAGCTACCGGACACCCCCAACAGTATGGTACCGAGCCCGGTGGAGACGTGAAACGGGGCTTTAAGTCCCACCTTCCCATTCTGCAAGGACAATTGCAACATGATCTATGATCCCCCTGCATGTGACCAGCTCATCACTTCATCTGAACTAGAGAGAAGAAAATCATTTCTTTCCTCCCCAACACATCAGGAGATGGAAAGAAAACCTCCTCTGAGCCAGATTTGGTTCTATATGTGGCGTTCTGACTGACACAAACTGAGAAAAGAGTTGTTGCATGATTGATACGGACTTTTGTACAGAAGCCTCCACATGGATCTACCAGGACAAAGCTCTCCTGCAACACCAGAGAGGAAGACATTTCCATTTTATTGTGAGCATATTGTGTCTTGTTTCTTCAGATTTTTTTTTAAAATTTGAAACATTTATTGGATTGTGGAGCCCTGTTGACTCTTTGTCTTAAGGTCAGAGCATGTGAATCTCTTCTTGTAAAATACTTTATCTTAAGGGCAGGATACTGGTTGTTTTAGCTTCTCCAACAAAAGTAAATTATTGTTATATTATTTATTGGTATAAAACAATTCGTAAAGGGATTATTAACTAATAAAAATATAATTTAAAAAATGAATATAACGCTTATTGACATATCTTTGCGCAGGCACGTTTTAGACCAGCTGTGCAGCTGCGAGACTTCAGCAAATACTTTAATAGAAATTTGTCTGACATTAGTGGAGATGTTCATGCAAAATTAGAAAAGACTAAAAACCACGGGGTGAATATTAAATCTTTTTAATTTAAAAAGTTCTAATTCACCATTCCAATTTAAAACCGAGTACGGTCTAGATTAAAACCAACGCTGCTTCGGTACGCGGAAGGTTTAACACAGATTCATGATTTCAGGATATGTTGTTTGGCCTGTTCAGGTGAAGCTGAGCCGTTGCTCTCTTGTCTTATCAGCGGGTTCCATCTGCAGCCTCTCGCCTTCGGGTCATGCAGCAGGTATCAGCGGCCATTCAGCTGATCTCCGGGGCAGAAATCTGCTGCAAACTGCGCTCAGTCCAGTTTCTCAGGTTGAGTCACAAACTGGTCTAGACAGCGCGGAGGGTTCGGCGACCTCTTATCTCGTCCTGGCATCACCATCGAGCGATACACCGACTGAAGCCACAACAAACTAAGCACCCACCCCCCTTTCCCTAGCCTTCCACAGAGCACAAACTCCCCAAAAGTCCAGCGAGAGGAGGAGGGAGGAGGAGTAAAGGGTGACTTCCCCTCCTCGGTTTATTTTCCTTTGCTGAATTGCGTTATTATGCAGCGCTGCGCAGCGCAGCTCAGACCTGGACGACTGATGGCAACAAAGCTGCCAGGCACTCACGGAAAAGTCCGTGGATTGAAACCTTTTAGGTTTACAATTATTTATTTTGTTGCTTGGATTTATTCCACATGTCGTTTGCGTTTTAGAAGTAAAAGATGAAAATTTCTAAAACAACCCCCCCCCCCCCAAAAAAAAAACAAAAACAAAAACCAAGCAGAAAAGTTCGTCACTCGATTAAAATATATTCTGTTTTTAATTTACAACACTTTAACAGAAGTTTCTTTTTTATCTTCTTGAGCTGATGTGGCAGTGTCTTAATCGGACATTTGAATGACAACAGGTAGATAATAGATTTCTAATTGCGCTATTTCCAATAAGATAAGTAAACAAGGCGAGCGGATTAAGATAAGTGAGATAAGAGGAGACTAACAAAGGCCTTTCCACGGAAGAATGCTCTCCTTTATTCAATACAGTAACATATGGAATCAGCGGTATGGACCAAAACAGCATATTAGAAGCTTGAAAATAAGAAAAAGATTTTAAAAAAAACAACCAAAAAAACAATTAGAGCTTTTAAAAATACAAAGCTGTTCGACGCGCTTTTTATACACATTGTAATGACACAACGTTTGTAATTATATTAGGTTGCGCGCGCGCACACACACGCACACACACACACAGAAGCACACACACACACACACACACTAAATGAAAGGAATATTATATACTGACAGAAATCGACATCCCCCCATTCTCTGTCAGATCTTTGTCCGTTTCCTCCCTTCGTGTTCTACGTCCTGCTCTCTCAATGAGGACTCACCAGCAGCACTGGTGTCTGCACACGCAGGCACACGCATATAATATATCTCATCATTACGAGTAATCTTCATATTCTGAAGGATTCATCCAAATTTGCTGCGGCGGTCCGGAGTAGTTCGTTTAAGGGTGTGACGTCATCATATAACTGGCGGGACCGGTTATCTCTTTGGTATTATGTGAGTACGTTTCATTTAGTTCCACCCAAACACCAGCATATCCGATAATTTATTTTAGTCTCTTTGAACTACTTTTGGCCATCGAAAATTCCATCTGAGCTCGGCAGAAGCGTGATTCGACTGGTTGAGGAGGTTTGGGTTACAACGAGCTGAATAATTTCACAGCTTTTCACTGATCAGTAATGAATTGATGAGTTGGTAATCGGAAGACTGACCGCCGCAATTCAATTTTACATTTGAGCTGCCAGGTTCTGCTAAATATTGATCCCATCATAAACAGTGAACGCAACATAAACGTTTTCTTGTCAGAACGGGAAAGGTCAAACAAATGAATGGACAAAAAGCAAGTTTAGCTGAAGAACAAAAACGAATCTCACAGAGTTACTGGTGATATTAATCAATTGCCACTATTATGATTAATAAAAATGAACAACTGATTCTATAATAATTAGAAAAATTCATGGTTTGGTTATTTGTTTTATGTTTGTGGGGGGCGGTGTCACACTGTGTTGTAGAGGCTCATTAACCTATTAAAAACCATGCTGCTCTACCACCGAGTGAGGACTCCCAGAATCAGTGAGTCGCGACAAAAAAGGACATATATATAGAAAATAAATTTGCAGTCAATCAGGTTTAATCCCAGGGTCAATGTAATTAGGAGCTGCTGGATTTACAGCTCTCCTCTACCTCTCAGGTGCTGCATTTTGCTGTGGTGTGGTGTGGTGTGGTGTGGTGTGGTGTGGTGTGCTGTGCTGTGCTGTGCTGTGCTGTGCTGTGCTGTGCTGTGTTGTGCTGTGTGCTGCAGGCTTCCATCCAACAAGCTACTTTTTTGGACTCTGACACCAAGAGTAAATATCCAGACTCGGTGCCTCTTGTGTCATCCTGTACTGACAGTTCTTTGTTCCTTTTCACTCTATATTTAAAGACAAGTTTTGGAAGCAGTTTGCTTCCTGCCAGTGCTGCTGCGTCACTCAGACCCACCGGATGTGTCTTAAATTGGTGAGTTTTCTACTTAAACTGCATGTGAAGTCCAGCTCACCTGGAACACACACAGAGAGCCAGAATCTGCCTCTCTGGGCCGCTGCCGAGACGTTGTCACAGCCCCGTAAATCACTGTGCCCCTCCCACACATAAATCTCCAGCAAAAACAACACACCAACGCACATTAAGAGACCAGGGGAAGGCTGGAGCCGGCCCACCTGACAATGACTTGCTATAAAACACACTGAGAGTTCACCTGAAGCCCCCCCCCCCATAGAAGTGTCATCAGCCCAAGTTGGAGGACAAACACGGAGGAAGTGGGTGAGATGAGGAACTGCATCAAAAGGTTGAAGGCAGACACTCTGGCCTTGATCACGCTAACATCAGTGTTAGTTCAGAAGTTCAACAATGTTTTTAGGAAGTCGAAGGTTTAGTGCTGAGGTTCATTTAAGCTTTTGATTTGTCAGTTCAGGTGGAAGACCAACTTTAATTAAAGCATCAATGCAGATGAGAATATTGGCGGAGGCAGTACATGTGGGCGGACAGCAGACCCACAGACTCTCCGGTCAGGATAAAGACAGATCCAGGTGGATCATTTAGGACCTTAAATTCTCCTCCTTCTGGACAATTTTGAACAAAATGAAATAACACAAATAAAATAGCAAATATGTTTGTGATGGACAGATTTGAGTCAGTAAGAGAAAACAGACAAATAAAAAAGCTCAAAAGGGAGACATGAGGGGCCGCCTGCCAACAGCGGAGATCCCCTCATCCCAAGGAACGGCTGCCACTTTAAGAAATGAAGCAATATCATTAATGGAGGCCTCTGAGGGCTGACATCGTGCTCCAATTCACCAGTCCCCGTCCATCACACCATTATGGTGGGCCCAGCAGAATTAAAATCCAATCACTCCTCTGGATAGTTTGATTAAGGAGGGCAACCACACAAAGAAGAGGCTCTGACCCATTGTTGCCTCTGCCAATGAATCCCCAGAGGCAGAAGCAGCTTCCTGATCCCAAGCAGCACCCACTTGCGGCCCAGACACAGCCAAGCATCTGTTGGACAGGGTGAAGGTCAGATTAGGAGGAAGAGTGGATCATGAGGAACAGGCTGGAATTTCCATGTTGGCTTCTCCCATTTTCACCAGCATGGTGACATCTATCCCATTCTCCCAGAAGGAGAATTAGCCCATCTTAACACATTCTAAACCACTGTCCTAAACTCTGTCATTTTGGTTCTGTCGAGAACAAAATTCTGTTTCTCTAGACAACTCTAAAGCATTATAACAGCTGAAGGATGGAACTGCTGCTCCGACCACTGCCACAACATTTACTAATCTGCTGTCGTGGTCATAAATTCAAATGAACCAAGAAGCCTGTAAAGACGTCTGCAGAATCTCTGTGTTTAATTTGATCGAGTGGAACATTTGTATGTAAGACCTCATGGGGTTTCAGAGACTCAGGCCACTCATTTTGGTAAGGATGATGTTTTGGTTGTAACAACCAGGTTTCAGTGACCTCAGCACATTTCTCTGAGATCAAAGTTCTGCTTTAATTCAAGACTTTCACTTCTAATCCTCCAATAGATCCATTCTGGATGGAATATTTCTGCAAATATAATTTTATGATTGTAATATTCTTATGATGATCATGTGTGTATTCTGTAAGCATCACAATTCCTGTGTCTTTAAAAGGAACATTCAAGTTTAATGACTAATTTCAGTTTCATGGTGTCACTTTTTCCCTCATGCAGTTATTTTTGTTGGTGTGTATAAAAGCTTATTTAATTGTACAGAGGCTTTAAATGTGAAGGTTTTCTTGAAAAAGCATCACCATCATTTTGTTTTTCAGAAAGATAGAACACATTAGGATCTTCCAATGCCTTCTTTTAAATGCGATAATTTAGTGTTTGGCCTCTTTTTGAGGCTTGGGATGCCCCGTTAAGGGGGTCACATCGGTCAGATGGTATCTGAGAAAATTGAGCAGAATCACAGGTACGGAGCCCAAAGAGCAGAACCTTACCCAAATGAAAACCAGAAGGCCTGAGGTGAACCTCCTGGAAAACAGTGACATAAATTACCAGGATTTACAAGATTTTAAAAACACTTTTAACAATACTCCCCTTTAATGTGCTCTCTGTTTAATAATGCACTTTAGCTTTTAAGAGCATGATAAACAAACCAATAATTCACTTTTTTATCATCTGAGGGTGAAACTTTTCAGGACCACGTCCTACAGCAGTGTTCAAAGGGGGCCAGAACGGATCAGATGAAGGCCTGTCGCAAGATGCTTTGGACCAAAGTTGAGATGTAACTGGTGATCTCTTCACTCTCTTGAGAAAAATGCACAAAGAGGTTAATTCTCCCAAGAACTCGGCAGTGAAGATTTAAAACCACGGCTGATACTGAGAAATATTATCAGAGTGTTTCATGAAATGGGCCAGAAGAAATTCTAGATTTATGGAAAACTGATCTCTTCAAAGAAAGAGAAATCTTCATGAACGCAATGGAAGTTTGACAGACTTTAAATATAAAGCTGCCTCGGTTGCACTCTGCTCCTTCAGGTCAGCTAACCGTGTCAGGTCTTTGGATGCTCATGGTGAATCCAAACAGATCCTCACTGATTCTCCCCGCTGAAGAAATGCGCAGCACAGAAGGCTTCCATAAATCTGGGACCAATCAATTTCAGGGATTACAAGATTATTCATCTTTAAACAGAAAACAATCAGACAGCGCAAAGCCTTCCTGTAGCAGACAAAATACAGGATGGACAGCGAGGACCTGGAAGACACACACACTCTCACACACACACACACACACACTCACACACACACACACACACACATGCACAGAAAGACACACCTTCACGTGCGTACGTGCATACTTACTCCTCCCCACCACCAGCCACCACAAATCACAGGTCCATCTCATATAATCCTCCACCAGCCAGAGCTGCAACTTTAAACATCCAAACAAATTATCCTTCTTCAAGTGCTTGCTGCAAGAGCAGCGAGGAGGGCAGGGCTGAAGGTGGAGTGGTGGCAGCCTTGGTCTTGCTCTAAGAAACAGCATGATAATGTCTTGGTTGCTCTTTGCCAGTCAGCCAGTATTCTGCAGCTCGTTGGAAGCTTGTTTTTTGTTTTTTTTTAGCAAAGAGGGAGATTTCAGGGACAGTGAAGAGCTGCTTCATAACACAAGTGAGCATCCTGGACATTTTACCTTCTCATCTTGCCTTCATTATTGGTTTATTGGAGTTGAATGATGTGAACCCGAAAGGTTTTTTAATTTTTTGTTCTCTTTTTGGGAGTATAAATATCATGCAATTGGGGGCATATGTTGGTTTTAGAGGACAAAAAAACAGCCTTCACATGTTAAGTTGAATGAAGGTGAAAGTGTAAGTTGAAGTGGAGAAAGGTTGTGATGGAGGCCAGATGTCAAAGATTTCAGCTGCAGACACACCAAGACACAAACTTAGAAGTTGTTGGCAGAAACTGTGATGACATCTGCCCACTAAGCCAAACCCCAACCATCTGTGTGTGACATCATAGAATGATCTGGGTCACATCACTTCCATTGGTCAGTGTGGTTGTACTGGTTGGAGGTCTTTCTGGGATTTCTGGCTGCACCAGAATGAGTAAGATGACAGACATGGATGGATGGAACAGGGGTTGTTGGTATTTTAAATGTGTTCGAAAGGGTCACACAATCAGAGAGAAAGTGCGCCTGTGTCTCCAAGCACTAGGAAGTGGATTCAGGATTCTGATAAGAGCAGGGGAACATCGGCTGTATATCTGGGAGATCTGAGAGATGCCGAAACCTCTTGCAAAAGCTCCTTAAGCTGCTGTAGGGACTTATCTTTACAGTTTCCTATCCCACCTTCCGACAGCTCCAGCGCCTGTGTAAATTCCTCCGCTCCCTGAAACGACTCCCGGGCAGACAATCAGACGGCACTTTGTATACCAATGTGTGCTATAACACAGAGAACAGAGGAGATTTTACAAGGGACGTGGGAGGCAAAGACAAACACAAGTTACACGTGATGCAAATTGTGTTTGGACATTGTTTTGAAGTAAACCAATGAAGCATTTTATGTCTAGCAGGTTCGAAAATTTACAGATGCTGAAAAATCAGCAGCTTTGCTTTCATTTAATTTTTCTTTCCCCCGTTTTACTTCACAGTCTTCACACAAAAATCGTGTAAGCTAGCTCTGAAATCAGTGTTGGACAAATCTACAGAGAATGATTCAGTGTGTGAAGAACAACAGGGGTGGAAATACGGCCCAATGTTATTGTAGAAATGACAGTGAATAAGTCACCCCTGAGATTGCTTTTGTGCTATTGGGAAGAGTTATTTATATCCACGGAGTAAGGGGCATATATCATGAGGGGTAGTGGTTCCCCTTCAAAGTTCTCCTTTTTATGATGTGCATTATTTCTCGTGCACACACATAAACAAAGCCAAAGCTGTAGGCACTGAATCAGCAGACTGTGTCACCCAGTGGCCCCTGGGTCAAGCTAGCTTTCTTGTGCCGCCAGTGCTTACATTAGCATGTGAAAGGCTAAAGCTGTTCCAAATATTTCCTCTAAACATTTATCCTGCCCAAAACCCTGAATGGAAAAATTCCAAGGACTATAGGATGAATGGCAGAAGGATATGAGCTGCTAACATTTTATCATTGTAAAACAGCACAACCCAACAACAAAATGCTCACCATAAACCTGAGTGGAGTCAAATCAACCATAATAGAGCTCAGAAGAAAGTATTATTCTAAGGTAAACAAAAGAAGCATTCATGAAAGTTTATATGTTTGCAGTTTATTTTCTGCTTAAATGGATTTAAACGGAAGCTTTTTGCCAAAACCGACATCAGCAGTGGAGTTTAGCATGTGGCACTTCAGCAGCCTGTGTTTATGCTGAAAGTGCCTGGACATGAATTCCCCCACATTCTTGTCATTAGTCTTATCAGTGTCACCTCCATGATGAACAACAAACAATCAAAAATGAAGTTTCTTCTTTATTCCCATATTTAATGCGCAGCCGTTATGGGGGTGAAGAAACAGCAGCACCAGTTTAGCTGCTAGCTGGCTGCACATTTTTCAAATTAGCCAGCGCAAGTCTACTGGAGGTGACCATGGTAGAAGATATAAATATTCATCAGGCACATGTTGTAATCCCAGGCTGCTCATTTTGTTAACTTTTCCTCACAGTGGGCTGAATCATCTGTCATTCAAGCTAATTTAATTATCAGACACTCTCATTCAATTATCCAATATAATATGCAAATGAAGCGAACAATGTGCTCCTCATGCTAATTGTGTACATCAGAATAATTAGATTGGACAGAGGGAGTGTGGGTGCACTGAACTATCATAAAATTGGGAGCAGATTCTTTAATTAAGGCTGCAAAAATTTTATTAGAATCTGTAATCTGCCCGTAAATTGTTGAATGGGGGCCATGCTCATGGGGACATTACTCTTATTGGAAGCGCTCCCTGAAGACTCGCTTGGAGAAGCAGCTCATATCAAGGGCACAGCTATACTAAAACAGCATTCCCATTTATTATAGCAATGATCTTGGACTGTGAACACCATTCCTCTTCCAAACAACTGAGTTTTATAAACTGATCTTTTTCAAATTCAGTTTTGACTGAAGAAAACACAAATTCTATGCAGGCATGTCAAAACATGGATTTGTCAAAACATGCCTGCATCCTCTGCATCTCTTTAGATAGTTAATGACCATTAATCTGAAATATTTAACCTGGATTTTCTGCAGTGAACAGAAGTAAATGATGTCAAAGGTGTGTGCCGTGCAAAAAAGGCCCAGCATGCTTGGCAGCCCCTTAGACACTGTGAAAAGCTCAAGGCTAATCCTCCCCTCTGCTACTGCATGCATGCAGGCTCTGCTGCCTCCCGACAACAGAGCAGCCACATCCAGCAGCACAAGACAAAACAGCCACCAGGGGCCACACAATGGCTGGCTCTGGGGCTGGCAGACAGCGAGTAGCAGGACTCTGGATGAGGTGCTAAAGCCACTGAAATATTTACAGAGGCGTGTTTTGTTGCTTTTGTGCAGAGTGATTGAAGGAGAAGAGCTCTGAGGCCGCCCCAACCACCCTGACCGTCTAGCTGGCTTTCTGCTTAAAAAGGAAGCCACCAAAAAGAAAGGTTGGAGCAAACAATTAAAACTGTTTGTCTTCAAAATGCTAATATTTGGCTGAGGCCGTGTGTTCATGTGGGTGCTGAGAGTGGGGAAATGTGTAGGGGTTGGAAGTTGGAGGATATTGATAAGAGAGGATCTTAAATCACATCTAATCCATCACCTTCTGTAAACTGACAACAACACCTCTGGTGTATCCTGTCGCCGGCTGACAGTATTTGTTAAACATGCCAGGGTGACAAAACAGCAGCAGGTCAGGAGAACAGCAGATTAAAGTTGGAGTGAGGACGGTGAGACACCTCACACAGCACTGAGAGCATCTCCTAATCTGACGCTAGATGGAGAAAGTTTACACTCTGCAGCCTCTCTATACTTTCTATATGTGAAAGCTTAAGGCAATATAAACACACATTTACCTCCATGGAGTTCATTTTTGTCAGAAATCACTGATTAGACATAAAGTAGGTGGATGATTGTCTAATAACTTACTTACAAAGTTTTTCTTCAACATTAGCTACAATAAGAATACTAATATCTATCTATCTATCAATCAATCAATCAATCAATCAATCAATCAATCAATCAATCAATCAATCAATCAATCTTTATTTATATAGCGTCTTTTACAATCAAAATTGTTTCTAGGCGCTTTACAGAATCCCAGGGCCTAACCCCAAACACGCAACAGTGGCAAGTAAAAACTCACCTTTAACAGGAAGAAACCTCCTGCTGATGGCTGGCTGGGGGGAGGACAGGCAGTGGAGTGGAGTGGAGTGTAGTGGAGTGTAGTGGAGTGGAGTGGAGTGGAGTGGAGTGGAGTGGAGTGGAGAGGAGAGGAGAGGAGAGGAGAGGAGAGGAGAGGAGAGGAGAGGAGAGGAGAGGAGAGGAGAGGAGAGGAGAGGAGAGGAGACCATGACCCAGTGGGGTGACAGAGACCTGACAGGTGATCATGTTTCTGGACCCCGGCAGCCTCGGCCTATAGCAGCATAACTAAGATGTTAACCTAATAATTAGACGACTCCCTAAGTATGATAATTCATCTGTCTATGATAGTAACTGGAACTACAGCAACAATAAGCTTTTTCAAAGAGGTAGGTTTTAAGTCTGATCTTAAAAGTAGCGATGGAGTCAGCCTCCCGTACCTGGACAGGGAGCTGGTTCCATAGGAGGGGGGCCTGGTAGCTAAATGCTCGGCCCCCCATTCTACTCCTAGAAACTCTGGGAACCACAAGTAGACCAGCATTCTGAGAGCGGAGCGGTCTATTGGGCTGGTAAGGTATCACTAGCTCCTCCAGGTAGGATGGAGTTAGGCCTCTGAGGACCTTGTAGGTCAAAAGAACGGTTTTAAAAATTATTCTAAATTTAACGGGCAGCCAATGGCTGATGGTTAATATTCCTATTAACATTAGTTGTAGTATTGTAGTATTAATTGTTATTATTGTTATAATAACTTATAACTGTTTTTAATATTAATATTGTTATTAACAATAATAACAATGGGCCAGATTCACGAAGCGTTCTTACGAACAAATTTGTTCTTAAGTCCCACTTACGAACAGTTGACGAAGATTGTGGCATTCACCAATTTCTTCTTATCCTGGATTTATTCGTAGGTAAGAACAAATCCTACGAACACTCAGGAGTACTCTTGCGCACATTTCAGTGCCGACATGTTGGCATGGTTGTGTTTTCTTCTCTTGTGCAGTTCAATAAAATTCAATATTACAATGATAATTCTGTCATATTTATTTATTTATTTGTTTATTTCCTATTTTTGGTGATTTACGGAGAATTTTAAAATTATGTAAATGTGCCAATGACTTAACATTAATCAACCAAATTGGAAACCATGCCAAAACTGTCTTTTTATTTGATTTTATCTTGATTTATTTTATTAGGGGATCGAGGATATGCCCTGGTTGTTGACACCACTGACCAACCCTCAGACTCCACAGGAGTTTTATTCAATCAGATGCATGCGCGCAGTCGCTCCACCATTGAACGCACCATCGGCATGTTAAAGGGGCGCTGGATGTGTTTGGACACAGAGCCACAACCCCGTGAGGATGTGCGTCCTGACGCAATGATGGGGCCAGACTGCAGGCACGCGGTTCACGTTCGAGCGCGATTAATTGCCCGTTTGTGAATAAAATGCATTATTGTCACAATCCGAGCACAGCTTTTACACGTTTTTTTTTTTTTTACATTCTTCTTTTTTTACATTCTCGTTGATTTCTTTAAGCGTGTTGGCTATAGTCATCCGGGTTGAGGCAATTTTATCAAGCGTGTTAGCCATCCTTTCTTGATTGTTCAACACGGCGTCAGAAATCAGGCGTGGAGGGGCAAGCTTTGGGCATTTCGCTTTGGGCATTTCGCTGCTTTTTGCTCCGTCTACAGGGTCCTGCTGCAGTTCCTTTTATGGGCATTAGTGGGCGGTGACTTATGCTAATCGTATGTTAATTAGACTCACCTGGCACGCGCTTTCAACTTACGAACAGATGGCATTCATCAATCTAAGAACACAGCTGCGAACAATTCTGGGGCTTACGAACGCGTTGATGAATCCGACGTAGGGTTTTCTTAAAAAACTTCTTAAGGACAACTTAAGAAAGAATCTAAGAAGATTCGTAAGAACATATTGGTGAATCGGGCCCAATAACTTTTAGACTCTCTTTAAAAACACTGAAAGTTTTTTTTAAGAACTTTTGTCAATAAAGGAATAAAATCACCATTTTAATTGTAAATCATGTTCCCTTTTTTGTTTGTTCTACCAGCATTTATGCAATGTTTCTCAGAAATCAATCTATTCTCTCTCTCACTGACTGAGCTCCCCTCTACTTACATCTACAGTAGAAATGTCATCACTTATCTAAATGAGTATCTTTACTTAAGTCTAATGCATTTGGAGGGGTCATGGGGGGATACAGCATCCAGGACATCCAAGATTCTTTGCAGATTTAGAAAAAACAGTCCAGAATGTGGAGAAGTGAGCAGTTAATGTGGCACTCTGAACAGGTTGGAAGCTCCTCCTGCTCAGGAAAGGTCAAATATAAGTGAGGGAACAAAAGGTATGTAAATGGAGGCAGACTTGGAGTGGATGGGTCAAACTCAGTGTGCTCCTTTGTTTGCTGGAAGCATTGGTTGGCATTGGAGGGCACTTTGCACTTGACATTTGCTTCATATATTGGGTTTTTTCACACAACAGTGAACTGCTTCAACCTTGAGGTTATTGAAGGATGTGCTTGTTAACTTTTGAGCAGGATTCTGCAGAAATGGCTGATGGATTTTAAGATAACACAACAGTGGATGGAACTGGGATGGAACTGGGGGAATTTAGGATGAGTGGATAATGTGACTAATTACTGGTTTATTATATTAAGTGTCCTGTGAACATAAACTCTCCAGATATGCTGTAAATGATCTTTTCCTTTCAACAAAATATTTGGATTTTTCCACCTGATTTCACACTGAGCAAACTGCAGCACCTCAGATGCGTTTACCTTTGTCACTGTGACAATGGCATTGCTTAGCATAAGTCAGAGGAGGGTTGTGTACCTCAGACAAAACGGCTATGATCATTGTCTAGGTGTGAGCGGAATCCTTGACTGTGGATCATCTGTGACGTTTGCTGGCTGCTTTTGTGTCTGGTAGCTAGCTTTGACTTGCAGGGGGAACTCACAGTGGATCACCTCTGAGGTGATCATGCTGCTGTTTGAGCTCCTTCCCAGCTCCTGTTCCTCCTCCTTTATTCCCGGTTCAGTGCTCCTAATATGTTTTTTTCCCCTTATCTTCAAAGGGGAACTTTTCAAGGCAGAACTTGTTTTTGCTTATTTTTAAAAGGTTTCTCCTTAACACACAGAAGACAATGTGTCCATACTCAGATTACTAGAAGAGAAGAGGAATATGTGAGTGAATACATGAAAGCAGTGGGGTGACTGAACCTGAGACTCGTCTGTCCCCGTGATGGATTAGCAGGTGTCAAAGGTTGCACCCGTTGGTTCTGGCAGGGTAAATGTTCGTGGCGATGGTGTGGAGATAAAATACATTTGCATTCTGAGATTAGCAAGGACTCAGACTAAGGTGGAACATGGCATCATACCATCATACCAAATGGATTAGCATTAGAATCAATGATGAGAAACCCTAGGATGAAGTTGTTTGTTTACTTTTAATGATATTGTTAACTGAGCTCACTCACAATGGTGTTTAGACAAAACTGGACCTTAGGATTGATCTGAACTGGTACATTTGAAGGATGATATTTTCCTTTCATTATGATGGAAACAGAGTATTTTATGAATGGCCGATGTAATCCTGACTTCGATTTCCAGCTTTTATTTATTTAGATTTTAGATAAAAACTTCTGTACTCTGAAAAAAGAGGCCAAACTAAAATATGATACAGAAATGCCTAGATTGAGTAATATGGCTACTATTAACAGATATGTCCCATTCCATAAGTCCACCAAGGTGCTTCTTTTGTGAGGAGCTGCAGCGCATCAATGTGTGAGTGGCTCCACAGTGTGAACGTTTGTGGGTCTGAATGCAGCAAAGAAATCCTTGTTCACAGATGAAACCAATGCAGGCTGGCTGGAAAAGCCCTTTGATTAAGTGTGTTTATGGCTAATAAAGTCATTATGTAATCAGCCCCAAGACTGCTGTTCCATCCCATAAATGCAGAGTTGTTCACAACAGTTACATGAACAAACACAAACTTGTTTGATCTATGAGTGCTGCAACTTAATCCCCTTCCAGGCTTCGTAATGAGTCAGCAAACATTTTCTTTTTCCAGCTTTCATCCTGAATTAGAGAGCAGCACTTGCTCCTACAAACTCAGGAACTCTGCAGATATCGGCTCAGTTCACGAGCCAAACTGGGAAATTCTTGGGCAGGAGCAGCTTCTTCTCCTCTTTCTCCCTCTGAAATCAGCATCTCTCTTGGACCCTGCAGAGTCACAACTGTCAAATGGCACAAAAGAGACACCATTAGTGTAACTTCTGCTAGAGACAGCACTGAAGACAAGTGTGCCTCTCTGTTATAAGGATGGAGACACAGCAGTGCTACAAACACCAAAACAGACTCAGGAATCCCAACACATTCAATTCATTCCTATTATTCAAGACTATAGGTTACAGCTCCTGGCTACTGTTTAACACTGCTAATAGTGGGACTGTGAAGTTTTCTCACACATATTCAGTGACGGCCATCAAACAGCTGGCTGTCATTAGAGCGCAGCAGCTGGAGCCGACATGAGCTGAACACAGACAGGAATCATTCATACGCACGTCAAAGTGCTCTCTTTCTGTTTGAATCGCTGATTTACAGTGCAGACATGACAAACACACTGTTATATTGATTCGTCAGGCCTTTTTTTCCTGTGGCCATTTTGGCCCGAAGTGGTCAACACATATTCAGGACCAGCTCCAGGCCTTACTTCAGAAAGAACCCTCAGTGCATCAGTAGTTTAAGGAAAGTCAGATATTGATTTAATGGAAGTAACTGACATGCATTTTAATCCTCTGATCAGGAGGTAGATGAAAAGACATCAAGACTAAAGAATTAAGCGATAGACCAACAATAAATTAAGAAACACAAGAATGACAAACATGAAAACGACAAACAGATATTTCTGACTGTGTAATGATTCTTTAATGATAACTTTTGATCTGTACCTCAATAAATCCTGCATTGTACATGCATGTGTGCATGCACATTTGTGAGCATATGGTAAACAGGAGTGTGTGTAGGAGAGAGTGAGAGTGAGAGTGAGAGAGAGAGAGAGAGAGAGAGAGAGAGAGAGAGAGAGATGCTAAGTATGATACCTGTCTCTCTCAGAAACTCTAGTGTCTAATGTTAATGTTTACTGCAACACAAAGCTCCGTGCCATCAGTTCCAGGATGTGTACAGCTGCTGGAAGAGGTGGCGGTAACACAGGAGTTTTGTCCAGCAGACTCAGATGTCTACACCACCTGTGTGTCTCTAATGCCTTGCCACAGACCTTTGAGTATTACCCAGAGATGCTAGTGGGCTAAAAAGACTTAGCACCTTGGCCACAGACACAAGAGGGCCTGTTGTCTGTCAGAAAGGACTCAAGCTTATGATTTATGCTCATGTATCAGATCTACATTGTTTCTTTGGTGTGGTTTCACCCTTACACATTTTCTTTGAGGAAATGTTGCAGCTCATCCAGAAACATTTGTGTTGGTTGAATGAGGAGCTGAGCTGGTTCCCAGTTTGCAAAAAGGATAGATTCATGCTGCACAAAACAACAGGAATAAAAGAGAGGAAATATCTTTTTTTAAATAGTGTTCTTTATGTATTTGATTTTGTTCCAGGTAGGGTTAGGGTTACTGCTAACAGGTCTTTTACTGTGGCTCGGCTGTAATACTGGAATTTACTGAACTGTGGGAGGAGCCTGCATGGGGACCCATCTCACCTTGCCTGAGAGGCTCAGGTATGTCTGCTGCACAGCCCTTTAATGAGAGGAAAAGAGCTGTCAATCACCAGACCTCCCAGTGTGTCAAAATATCTTCCAGTAAGCTCTCAACTCTGAGCGGCATTCGATCAGTATCACTAAGAGCCTTCAACACAGCTCCCCTTCTCCAGGATGATCCCACTCCTCTTTCACGTCGTTGTTGGAGCTGTCACACACACACTATGGACTTTATATGTACCTGTAATTACAATTTCCAACTTCTTACAAACCCTTGCTCAATGTGTCACATGTCACTTGGGATTAAACTGGCTGTTATGACATTCTCCTCCTACCTGGCTCAGAGAGGCTTCTATTGTCACTTTTTCAGTAGTACAAGGTTCCACACAACCTTCAACCACATTCATATTAAAGAACAGGAGCTCCCAGCCCAAGGTGTCCATCTAATGTGTCATTGTCTGTGTCATTTAATGAGTCTGCTTTATGTTGATGTTGTGTTTAGTTTATGTGAGGGTAAATTGTCAGTTAGATACCCAGAATGAACATTTGCCTGCAGTTGACAAGCAGAAAATGAAGTTAAATAAATGACTAAATCCTAAACTGCTGTGAGCTTTGAGAAGTGTTAGATTTAATTTAATTCTTGTAATGCTGTTTTTCCAATTCACTGATGGGAAAAACAAGAGAGAGCTGAACTGACCAGGCTGAGAGAAACACCTGAGGAAAAGGCCTCCACTGTTAGAACTGTCCAACGGTCACATCTGCTCTGCACATAGCTTTGCATCTTGTTTATTAGTTACATCCTCTTATTAATAGCCATACCTGTATGTTTTATATAGCAGCAAAATCCCTTCGTAATTTATTAATTACTATCAGCAATTTATTCATGTCAATAGATCTCTCGTGCACAGACAATCAACATGTGTAAATACAGCTCAGTCATGGAATCCTTCCTCCTCTGTAACTCCAGAGCCTCCCAGCTTTATGTAGGCGCCGCGCCAGCTCAGCACTTCGCCATGCTAGCTAGGCGGCGGTACTAATGTTTGGCTCCTTCTCGTATGGTAAGTGATCGGGTTGGTCAGACAAGGGGGATCCTTACACAAGGCTGATTCATCTGTCACCAGCCTGAAGGAAGCATATTGAGAGACACACAACAGATGGAGGGACTATCAAGACCAGAGAGGGAATCCAGAGTTACACCAGTCTCTCACAGATGTATTTAGGACAATTCCACAATCCAATTCTGTCATGATCAAGCCTATCGCATTACACAGAACACACAGAAACAAAATTTACGTCCTGGCTGGCTCAAGTCAAATGACATAAAATTCCAAAAGTGTTTTGCACCTTCCCAGACATGATTAGTCTCAGAGAAATACCTGTAGCATTGGCCTATGAATAATAGCACACACTTCTGTATTATTCATCAGCTCTGGGCTACATTGGTCACCAGAAGTCACGGTGACGGATGCTTTCTGGTCGTCTGCCAAACACACAGAAGTGAGAAGTCTCGCAAGTGCTTGAAGTGGGATGTAGAGGAGCCCTGCAGGGTTAGGCTTAGTGTGGGTTAGGGTTAATGTGGGTTACGGTCAGGGTTAGCGTGGTTTAAGGGTTAATCTGTGTTAGTGTTAGGGTTGGGTTAGGGTTAGTCTGGGTTGGAGTTAGGGGTTGGGGTTAGTCTGGGTTAGGGTTAGTAGGGGTTATGGTTAGTCTGGATTAGGATTAGTCTGGGTTATGGTTATGGTTACTGTGGGTTAAGGGTTAGTCTGGAATAGGGTTAGCCTGTGTTAGGGATAGGGTTGGGTTAGGGTTAAGGTTGTCTGTGAGTTAAGGTTGGGTGTGTGTGTGTGTGTGAGTGTGTGTGTGTGTGTGTGTGTGTGTGTGGAGTGTGCGTGTATATGTGTGTGTGGCAAACAGGAGCTGCTGACAGCAAAAACAGACGATTGTCAAGTTCAATTTTTCTAGGGTGAAATGAATTTAGGAAAGCGAATTTGCTTCAGCTGCATAACTGAGAGTATGGAACATTTATTATCATGGTCTGGTATAACTAAATGTAAACTTTGTTATTTATTTTTACTACCTCTCCATCTTGAAACTCTTCTTTATGATTTGCCCAGACCAAAGCAGCTGAAAGACTACTTTCTGTTGGGAGGAAGGATATGATACTTCTCAAGCATCCATAGATTAGATTTGTTAGTATTATAAAAGCTTGGTGTTTTTCTGACTGTGGCTGGTTGATGTTGTTGTCAGTGTCTGAAACAGTCAAAGCTGTCTTCCTAATATGAACCATATGGTTGGTGGGCATGTGAGGGATTTCTGACAAGTCAACATTGTTTAGTCTGTCTGGTTCCATTTACATGAAAATGTGACAAATTCAGCATCGCTGCTGTCTTTCAATCATATGATCAGTTCTAAAAAATAACACATTACTGCAGCGGTCGACAAATTAAGTTATAAGAGAAAACAGAATTTCCTCAGTCATTGTTAACATGTGTGCAGTGATCTTGGAGGCCGATGTCCTCGTCAGCTACCCCTCAACATAGAAAATGGTGCAATGGTTGTCATTTTCAACATTTTCAGTCTTGAAAGTCTCCTAAATCACTGAGGAGGATTTTTTATACTTCTGCACCAGAGAAGTATAAAACATAAATTCAATCAACTAAACGCTGGACGCTGGAGTGGGTCCCCAACAGTGGGTCTCCCACCACCAGCAACACCAGCACCAGGACCAGCACCTCTATCAGCACCATCACCAGCAGCAACACCACCACCGGCAGCAGCACCAGCAGCATCACCCGCAGCAGCAGCAGCTAAACACTCAATAAAGAATGGTTTTGTTTTTTTAAATAATGAATTGAGACCTGGAGAAAGGTTTGTGATTCAAGAAGGCTTCTGTGGAGCTGAAGAATCTTCTGAACCTCTGTCAGATTATGGATCCACATTCACTTCAAAACAGCCCAAAATAAACATGAATTCTGCCAGAATTGGACTCAAAAGGAGGGACTTACATACTTTAAAGCAAGCATCTGTTTATTCCCAGTCATTAACATATCAGCATCAACCATCACTTACACCATCTGGCCCTCATTCTTCACTTGAATAACAGTAGACATCCTAAACCGCACTATGATGCCACTCAAAGGATCTTAGGGTGGGCTTGTGGTCGCTCCAGATTTGAATATAGTTAATGTATGTCTGCCTCCGCTTTCACACAGGTAAACAGTGTAATAGGAATCTGTCACAACTGCTTTGGGTGGAACAGCAGGCCTCTGGTTGGTAATCTGTCGGGCTGGAGAAGAGGCAGCGCAAAGGAGCAGGAAAGGAAGAACCATGTTGGTGCAAGTGAGGTACAAGGCAGAGAAGGAGAAGGAGGAGAAATAGGGGATGACAAAGTGAGTCGATCACAGTGATAATAGTGACTGCTTTCAGCCAGTGTTGCAGGAAAAGATGAAACTCCTCAGGACTATATTTTCTTGGCCGAAGACCAAGTTCTGCCAGACTGATTCGCCAGCAAAGGGTCTGTTTGTGCAGCTGTGCCAAAGACTTTTCCTCCCAGCAGAGAACAGCCCAGCAGAAATCATTACAGCTCAGAACAGCGCAGCAGAGAACAGCACAGTCAAACAGAGATCAGCCCATCAGGGATCAGCCCAGCAGAGAACAGGGCAGCAGAGAACAGTCCAGTAGAAAATAACCCAGTAGAGATGAGCACAGTAGAGATCAGCACAGCTAAGCAGAGAACAGCCCAGGACAGGCCAGCTCCAGCTGCTGATGAAACACATTAAACACCACCTGAAGAGCAGAGAAGAAGAGGGTGACAAAATGTTTTGCAGAATATCCAATATAGAACATGATTTAACCATGTTACAAACTACAGATGAAACATAACCAAAAAAGATTAAATAAAGAAAGGTAACATTTGTTTTAAAGTTAATGAGCTGCTGATAAAGTCACAGGTTTACTGCAATAGCATGACTGTTGCTGTCCGTGACAGTTCAGGACATGGGTCAATTATCTTATGAAATGGACCATCTAAGGATAGAAAGTTGGCAAAAAAGGCAAAAATCTCTCCTATTTGCATCGAAGTGTGGTTTCTGGGGAAATCCCCCTTTTACTGGCTTCTAGCCTTGCAGGTCCTGAGTGCAGTCCTCATCCCTGTGTGAATCAAAGCGCCTCTGATTAGCCATTCAGAGTGGATGGGATAAGTCGGGCCCCAGGTGGCCCCTGTTAAATGGCAGATTAAAGAGTGCACAACTAATTTCTTTAGTCTAATCTTATTAGAGGAAAAAACAGCTGTCAACTGTCACAATATGAATGCAAGCGGTCTGGGACCAGCATAATATGTGTGTGCAGCACACACATTCACAAGCACACACACTCTCTCTCACACCACATACAGATATAGACACAGATACAGAGACACATACACACACACACGCACGCACGCACGCACGCACGCGCGCGCGCGCGCACACACACACACACACACACACACATTATGCATACAGACACATGTTGGGGTCTCTGTGGTACATCCAAGCGCTCCAATGCCAGATCATCACAGCCTTCTGATTTCTCCTCCTCTTTGTAATTGCTGGTAATTAATCCTGGCGCGACTGCAGGCCAGAAAGATTCTGTCTCTCCTCTCTGCTGACAATCCTTGTCAGTGGGTTTGAGGGGCAATTTGCCCACTGACATGTTTTCCTGTCTCCTGTTACTGGGGAAGAATGCTGCTCTCCACTTATCACTGCTAAGGTTGCTGAATTCCACCCTTTTGCTTTTCCCTCTTTTCTCCATTTGGCCTTTTCCTGTGTGTTTGTCTGTCTGTCATTCATCACTGTCCTTATTCCAGTCCATCCTCTATCACCATTTCTTTCTCCATCTCTTCACAGTGGACAAACGTCTCCTTGGCTTAAATGCCTGGCCAGGCTACACAGCGGCAACAAACAAAGGACATATTGTTAATCTGTTCATAAGAAAGCCTTATCTTCTTGTAGACATGGTATTAAATTGCGGAGCTAGCCCCTTGCAGCCAGCCGGGGGAAGGGTTGTATTGTAAGGATAGGGATGAAGACAGAGAGAGAGAGAGAGAGAGAGAGAGAGAGAGAGAGAGAGAGAGAGAGAGAGAGACAGAGACAGAGACAGAGACAGAGACAGAGACAGAGACAGAGACATAGACAGAGACAGAGAGGATGGGAGGGAGGGAGATGTAGATAATAAGATGTGTAATCTCCTCACCTACTCTAAACAGCTTAACCTTGTCAGGGGCTGCAGGACCAGCCTAGTCAGGGATAAGGAAGGGTTAATAAGTACTGTAAGAAGCAGCTTCTTAAATCTGACAAAACCTCTGAAACCTGACTTGTGTTTAAAGTGGTTTTCATCAACAAAACCCAAAACCTCTATCCTCTCTGAGTTGCAAAATGGGTATGAGCGTCAGGGTGCTGGAAATTGTTCTCTTAGGTGACCATTGTTAACGCTGTATGAAGACCAACCTGAATTCCACAACAGATGGTTTATCTGGGTGGGACTAAACAGGATTAGTGATGCTGCTGCAATTTGATTTTAATGTTGAACAATGGCCTTGTCCACTTTAAGACCTCACTTGGCTGTTGCTGAGGTACCTGATCATCCCTAGTCCATTACTGCATGAGAAACAGATCTGTGAGACTTGGTATCGACACTCCAACCGTGACCAGTTAAACCAGTTGGGCTTGAAGCAAACCTCACAGCCTCGCTTCAGTTTTGGAGGTTTTGATCCAAAGTCCTGAGAGTAGATATTGCATTGAACCATTCAAACATAAACTCTATCTTTGACTCTTTAGTCCATAGAAAAAGACACGCATTCACTTTTGGATAAAAAGCAAAGTAAATATATTATGGGCCATTATTGTCCTGCTGTATCACAAAAACACATCTGTAGTTGTCAAATAGCTTCAGGTGTAAACTGGCACTTGGTGCTGCTGTGACTTTTTTATCAGCGTCACCAGTGATGCAATGAGCCATGGTCTAGTGCGCTGACAGCAGGTTGGTGTCCAGCCCAGATTCTCTCTCTCTGTCACACACACTTGCGTCCACTCTGCTGCTCATTAGCAGCATCTACTGGAGGTTTTCTGTAGCTACACTCAACATTGAATCCACTCATAGTGGATATATTTACGATTATAAGGCCTAAATGTGAACACCAAATCCCCACACAGACGCACTCACACACACACACACACACAAACACACACACACACACACACACACACACACACACACACACACACACACACACACACACACACACACACTAATGTTGTCCATGTTGACTGTGTGATGTACTGTACGAGCATGTACAGATTGTAGGCTTTTGGTTATTGTTAGAGATTTGAAAAGAAAAGAGACCATTAGATTTTAGCTATTGCACTATTCTTCATCTATCAGCTCTGGACAGCTCTTACCAAAGTGTTTTCGTATTTCGCAACACAAACCAATATTTTCTCCCTTAATGCACACAAAAACCTTACTTCATATTCCACAATCATGCAGATTATGATATTGATCTTCTCTGTAAAAGCATTATAAATATAAAGAGCATTTGTCCATTAACAGAGAAAAGGAAGCTAGCTAATGCTAATGAGCCTCAGAGTGCCCATTCCTGTCCATTAAGGGCTCTTAGCGCTGGGAAATGATTGCGTCTTCACAGGGAGAAAAAGTAACATGGCTACACACACCCGCAACTGGCACACAGGGAGGTTAATGATGGATGGTTTAATGGACTTTATGTGCATTTGAGGGGAGAAAAAAGGAGAGTGGAAATGGTGGAAATGTATTTGTTGTTGTAGTCTTGAAGTACTCAATTTGTTTGTGGATCTAATTCGAGTTCTACTGCCTGACTGGGGGGTTATAATATGTTATAGGTTTTAGAAAATGGGTAAGTTTTTAGGTTTCACACTTTATAATGTGATGGCCTTGAGCTGGAGTGCAAGAGTAAATAACACCTGAGGTCAACAGGTGACGGGTCTATCAACTGACCCATCAACATTCATGGCAAGACTCACTAGTATACAGGACTGACTCGTGTACAGGACTGACTAGTATACAGGATTGACTTGTGTGCAGGACCCACGATTATACAGGACTGACTAGTATACAGGACTGATTCATATACAGGACTGACTCGTATACAGGACTCACTAGTATACAGGACTGCCTGCCATGGGATGTGGTGGGTATTTCTTTGGTTTTGGAGGGTTTTGATCACTTGCTACTTGTGTTTTAATGGGTGGGGAGAGTCAAACTGGAGGCACTGATTGGTATGTGTTGGTTTTCTGTAGACTTCAATGGTGAGGTTTCTGTCCTCAGAGATCTTGACTGCACAGTCCAGAAAGGCCAGACTTTTTCCTTTTACATCTTCCTTGGTGAATTTTACATGCACATGTTTTGTTGAGGTGATTTGAGAACGACTCGAATTCTTGTGTTCGAATTTTGACCAGGTGTCATCCACGTATCTGAACCAATGGCTTGGTGCAGTTCCTGTGAAGGATGTCAGGGCCTGGGATTCCACCTTCTCCATGTATAAATTGGCAACTATGGTGAACCCATGGCGCAGCAATGTTTCTGCCTGTAGAAACCTTCTCTGTACTGGAAATTGGTGGTGTTCAAACACAGGTCCAACATTTTGCAGATTTGAGCCGGTGTTAAGACTGTTCTTTCTGGAATCTTCTTTCTGGACGTCATAGTCTCTTCTGATTGTAGTTTCAGACCACTAACCTTTTTTCGCAAAGGTACCAAGACATAAACAGTGTAATGTTGTTTATGCTGTACAGTGCCAGGAGGAATGCAAAGAACTGTACATTGGTGAAACTGAAAAACTGAAGAAGCCTTATGGATAGAAGGTGAAACGTCTTCAAAAGAAAAGAAAAACATTCCAGTTGACACAGAAAACTACTTTGGATGATTATGACCTGGTTGATTCAAAATCTACACAGACATATTGGTGAAACCAACCAACCTCTCCACCGAAGAATGGCACAACACAGACGTGCCACCCCTTCAGGTCAGAACGCAGCAGTCCACTTACACTTAAAGGAGAGCGGGCACTCCTATGAAGATGGCCAAGTACAGGTACTGGCCAGAGAAAACCACTGGTTTGAGAGGGGTGTCAAGGAAGCCATCCACATAAAATTGGAAAAACCATCTTTAAACAAAGGTGGTAGGCTATGGAACGTCCTTTCACCCACATACAATGCAGTCCTCCACTCCTTTCAACAGCAAACCAAATGTTCACACCATTTCAGGAGACCTGGTGACTCATCACCATATGAGCCAGCAGACAAAGGGGAGACACACCAAGTGAAACTAGGTGAACGACCCTACCAACGACCCTGCCAACAACTCTCAGGTGACCACCCAGATCATTAGCATGTTAATAGTCTACAAAGGCTATATTTTCAAGCTCTGTTCCGAGTGAGTTCAGAACTGAAGAAGCCTTCTGGATAGAAAGCGAAATGTCTTCAAGAGAAGAAAAACTGTCAAGTTGTCACAGAAAACTTACCTTGGATATACTGTACAGGACTGACTTGTATACAAGACTCAGTATAGAGGACTCACCAGTATACAGAACTGACTCCTATACAGTATTCACTAGTATACATAATTGACTCGTATAGAGGACTCACTATTATACAGGACTTAATATTATACAGGACTGTCCCCAAGAAGCCACGGATCACTGGGCTTAACGACTACAGACCTGTGGCGCTCACCTCTGTAGTCATGAAGTCCTTAGAGCGCCTGATCCTGCCACATCTCAAGTCCATCACCACCCCCCTCCTGGATCCACTGCAGTTCGCCTACAGAGCTAACAGATCTGTGGACGACGCGGTCAACCTGGCCCTTCAATCCATCTTGCAGCATCTGGACTCCCTGGGAACCTACGCGAGGATCCTGTTCGTGGACTTCAGCTCTGCGTTCAACACCATCCGCCCCGCTCTGCTACAGGACAAGCTGTCCCAGCTTAGTGTGCCTGACTCCCTCTGCAGGTGGATCACTCACTTCCTGACGGATCGGAGGCAGTATGTGCGGCTGGGGAAGACTGTCTCGGACTCTGTCACCATCAGCACTGGATCACCCCAGGGCTGTGTACTTTCCCCCCTGCTCTTCTCCCTGTACACAAACTGCTGCACCTCAAGCCACCAGTCTGTCAAGCTGATCAAGTTTGCGGATGACACCACCCTCATCGGGCTCATCTCCAATGGAGACGAGACTGCCTACAGGAGGGAGGTGGCTCAACTGGTGTCCTGGTGCGGACACAACAACCTGCAGCTGAACGCTCAGAAAACAGTGGAGATGATTGTGGACTTCAGGAAAGTCACAGCCCCTTTGCCCCCCCTTGCCCTCATGGACTCCCCCATCACCATCGTGGACTCCTTCCGCTTCCTGGGCACCACCATCACCCGGGACCTTAAGTGGGAGCCAACCATCAGCTCCCTCATCAAGAAGGCCCAGCAAAGGATGTTCTTCCTATGGCAGCTGAGGAAGCTCAAACTGCCTCCCAGGATGTTGGCGCAGTTTTATACGGCCATCATCGAGTCCATCCTCACCTCCTCCATCACCGTGTGGTATGCTGGTGCCACCGCCAGGGACAGACTGAGGCTGCAGTGCGTCGTGCGCGCTGCCGAGAAAGTGATCGGCTGCAGGCTTCCATCTATCCAGGACCTGTATATCTCCAGGACCCGGAGGTGTGCAGGTCGGATCACTTGCCGACCCTTCCCACCCTGGTCATGGACTGTTTTCCCCCCTCCCCTCAGGCAGGAGACTACGGTCCATTCGGACCAAAACCTCCCGCTACACGAACAGCTTCTTCCCCTCTGCCATCAGGCTGCTGAACACCAAGTGACTTATCACTTAAGCACCATGTACAGCAGCCAGTCGGTCTCACGAACAATACATTACTCCTGCATTGAACTGCACTATTTCTTACTATTTATATATATACTGTATATATGTCTTATTTTATTTATCTTCTATCTAGTGTTGTCTTCTTTATGTTGAATGTCGCAGCATCACACCAAGACAAATTCCTAGCTTGTGTAATACTGTGTATTACATGAACAATGGCAATAAATCTGCTTCTGATTCTGATTCTGATTCTGACTGACTTCTATACAAGACTGACTAGTATACAGGACTGACTAGTATACAGGAATGACTCGTGTAGAGGACTGATAGGTGTATACCCTGCCTGCGCCCATTGTGTGTCCTCCCCATGATCTGAAACGGGTAAAGTGGTGAAGAAAACAAGACAAGATGGTGTCAAACACCTTTTTGATTTCATACCTTAGTGGCACAAAACCATCTCATCTTATTGTGTGGGGGTGGTCAGAGGCAGACTTAAAACTACTAAATGTGACATTGCGATTTCTTTGAAGTTTTCTGATCGATTTAATGCAGTAACTACAGGAATAGTAACAATGGCGTGTGTGTGTGTGTGTGTGTGTGTGAGAGAGAGTGTGTGAGTGGGTGTGTGTGTGTGTCTCACTGCTGCTGGAATGCAGTGTGTAAAAAGAAGGGATGACTGTTGGAGGTGGAGGGTTCAGAGGGGACTAACTACAGGCTAAATCGACAGGGTGAGGCAGGGAGAGGAACACAATGAGAACACGTGAACCAGAGGAGAGGAGAGAGAAGTAAGTGTGTGGAGGAGGTGACTACCTCTCTGCAGGGTCAGCCTTGGTCCCCCCTGCCAACTGAAACGTTACTCCACGGCATTGTTCAGTGACGGACACAACGAGATGCAGTCAAAACCTGCCGTCCAACCTGGGGGGATCAAATTATTTTCACAGAGAAAAGATTTACTCTAGCCAACCCCCTCTAAACTCTCCTCCTCCTCTAAAACTGAAATCTGAAACAGTCCCCAAAACATTCCTGCTCATGCTCAGTCTTAAAAGCAAATGCATGTTTAGTGCCCCCCCCCCCTTTCACACACACACACACACACACACACACACACACACACACACACACACACACACACAGCTGGTGTCTGGGAAGTGGGCTTTAATCCAGCATTTTCAGGATGAGACAGAGTGACCATGAGATGGATTCATTTATTTCTTATTTTATTTACTTATTAGATGATAAACAATAGTTAAAACATTTGTAATGTATAGGATTTAATGATGTGATATAATGGATATGATTTAATGAGTATGATGTAATCAAAACGATGAGCTGCTACACACTAGATTGGATGTCTAAAGAATCAAACACATTTATTAGTGAATAATAAACTTTCTCTTCTGTGTATTTTGGATTTTATTTTGCTTTGTTGGCACCGTAAAACAAGATTTAAAAAAAAAAAAAAAAATGCAGAATTCTAAGAGTTTTCCATGACATCTTTTTGTGTATTTCTGATTCTGATTCTGAAAATAGATATAAATAAAATAAAGATGAAAATTCCACAACCGGCAAGTCTCCACTCTGGCAGTGATGAACTTTTTCCTTTGAACAATCAAAGTCAGACGTGGACTAAACGAAATCATCAACACACCTGTGGAATCTCAAAAAACGAATTGATCAGAAAACAATTAAGATACAGAAACTTCCTGCTGCCTTTTAAAGCTCTCTATAGTAAACACATACTTGCCAATTTCTGATGGAAACTACAGTCTCATCAGAACATTTAGAGACATTTGGCCTCTGTAGGACACTCAGACATCCAGAAGAAGACCTTCAAAAGGCGCCTCAAAAGCAGAAATGACGTGAGGTTTTGACACCCGGATGGAGATGCTGGACATATAGATCAGAAAGAGGAAAAAGCTTATCATTCATTGAACTTCACTATAAGCAGTGACAGTGTGTCCTGTGGTTTCATCATGCAGAAGAACCCAGAAAAATGGAGGTCCACCCCATTGACTCACAATTGATGCATGTTCCTGCATTACATGATGAGACACTTTTATTGTGTGTAAAACAATTGTTGATTGACTACAGGCTGTATGTTTGTGTATGTGTGTGTGTGTGTGTGTGTGTGTGAGTGAGTGTGTGTGTCGGGGGGTGCTGAAGAACTATCTCAGTAGCCTCTCTGCAGCAGAATCCAGTCTGTCTGAAAAATCAGTCGTCCTCACAAAGTAACTCTGCTGTAAAGTCTGAAGCTGAAATTTTCTCGGTCTCTAAAATCTGGGACAGACGTCAGCTACAAAACAACCTTCTATCTTGCCTCAAGTAAATTAAAAAAATGCTTATTGGTTGGACAATTTGCTTCAAAGACAGCAATAAATTGCTTGAAATCTGCTCCTTAAATCACATGTTTTGGCCTCCTCAAAGAGGACTTTCAAGAAATGAGGGGACTCTCAGATTTGCCCTTTGGTGTGGTTACACATTCTATACCTCATTCTTCTCTCTTAAAGCTCTTCTATGAACTGAGGAGAAGGATTCAGCAACTCCCCCTAATGTAGGATCATATGATGAAAGTAAATAATCAGATTTTTATCAGAACAGAACTTTATCAAACATTGGATGGTTGAAATCTAAAACCAGCTCTGCTAAAGCTGGTAAGTCAAAAAAAGATGTTGGTCTGACCATGAATGGGAGACAGAGACAGAGAGAGAGATAGAGAAGGAGAGAGAGGATAGAGGGAGGGGAAAAGGGGAGAGACTGTTTGCCTGTGTGACCAGAGACTAGATTAGAAGCTTGGTTCTTGAGCATCAGACCAAAGACAAACAAAAGAGGTGGGACAGGAGTTACAGGAAAGGGGACTATCCCAAAGATGAGTGACACAGGCCAGGCAGTTGTAGCCAATGATTAGCCTTTGTGTATGAGGGGTCTTGGCCCTAATCAAAAGACTAAGACAGGGCTAATGGCTAAAAATGATGGCTCAGTAAAGGGTGGGCCAGGGTCAGTGGGTGGGCCAGACGAGGTCTTTGTACTGCCCTTCCCTCACCCCATAATTAGTTGACATTGAAGGGGAGAAAGAGAGAGGAGGATCAAGGATGAGAATGGAGAAATGGGAGACAAAAGTAAAAGCTAAGAACAGCACAGAGGCACGCGTGCGTGCATGTGTGTGTACGTTCGTGTAAATGTGTGTACTTGTATGTGTGAGAGTGGGTGTGTGTACGTATGTGTATGTGTGTGTGTGTGTGTGTGTGTGTGTGCGGGGGGGGGGGGGGCAATGGGAGTGGTGCAAGGTTGTTAGAGCTGTTACAGTACAGAGGATAAATCATTGTGCTACAATCCTTGCTTTAGGTGCAGCAAGGATTGATTACAGTGATACAATATTAAACTGGTACACTATTACACTGACACAGTATTAAACTAGTAGACTATTAAACTGATACAATATAACAATGATACACTGTTACACTTTTACAGTGATACAGTATTAAACCGGTACACTATTGCACTGATACAGCATTAAACTGGCATACTATTAAAATGTTGCACTATTACAATGATACAGTATTAAACTAGTACATTATTACACTGGTACAATATTACACTGATACACTGTTACAATGATACAGTGTTAAACTGTTACCCGATTAAATTGGTACACTATTACAATGATACACTGTTGAACTGGTACAATATTACACTGATACACTTTTACAATTATACAGTTTTAAACTGGTACACTTTTACACTAATACACTATTACACTGATAAAGTATTAAATTGGTACACTGTTACACTGATACACTATTAAACTGGTAGACTATTACACTGGTAGACTATTATACTGATACAGTTATAAACTGTTACACAGTTAAACTGGTACAATATTACACAGATACACTGTTACAATGATACAGTGTTAAACTTCTACCCAATTAAATTGGTACACTATTACAATGATACACTGTTAAACTGGTACAATATTACACTGATACACTGATACAATGATACAGTTTTAAACTGGTACACTTTTACACTAATACACTATTACAATGATAAAGTATTAAATTGGTACACTGTTACACTGATACACTATTAAACTGGTAGACTATTATACTGATACAGTTATAAACTGTTACACAGTTAAACTGGTATACTATTACAATGATACAGTATTCAAATGGTACACTATTACACCATTACACTAATACACTATTATACTGATACACTATTAAACTGGTAGACTATTGCACTGATACACGATTACACTGATACACAATTACACTGATACACAATGAAGATAAACAGATGAACAGACGGACAGACGATCGGATGGGCAGACGAACAGACGAATGGCCAGGACGGACGGACGGACGCTTGGACTCCCACATCTTTTCTTGTTTACAGCAGAATTGTTGGGAAAGAGACTCCAACTCTGGCAAAGGTCAAACATTAGTGTTTAAATACCAATAAGGTATAGAATTCACCAGCTAGACAGCAGTCCGGCTATAGGTCAGGTTCCACAAACCATCAAATCAGCCATCCCAGTGGACAGAGCTGCCAGCCATAGCCCCCAGCAGCCCCCAGCGCCCCCAGCAGCTCTAGTAAACACTGTCCATCTTAGCTACCTTTTATTTGAAAAGAGTGACAAACAATGGCACTCATGCATTGTAAACATGTGAGCTCATGACTCTTGAATTTGTCCTGAGAATTTGAGCACAGTGTAACTAAAATGCACTTTGACATAAAATAAGCCATTACTGGTCACTGAGGGAGCAGCACCGGGAGGTCAGGGCTTCACCAAACTGGTAGGAGAAACAGCAGAGGGCCGGCAAGAAGTGGGGTGGGGGTGGGGAGTTACAGTCTCTTCTAACTTTACTCTCAAGTATAACTACAAGACCTGATAATGCAGAGAAAACTTATTTTCTCAGGCCCATTGAGGAGACTTAAGAATAGTCAAGGATTAAGAATTAAATAAAAGATTTTTATTAATAGATAACACAGCGGTGGAGGTGGGGGGTGCAAATTCCTTTATGTTCTTCATGACACACATTTGCACGCACCTACACACAAATACACACACACACACACACTCGCACACACACATACACACACACACACACACACAGGAGCCCTAAACCTCTGGTAACTCAGATAAACAAACCTGGTTTCTCTCAGACTTGACAACCAGCAGGGGTTAAAGGCCGCCACCCATCACAACTGTCCTTGACACTACATTCCCATCATAACAGACAAGATGACAAAAGTAGAACACAGAATTTGGGATTTCTGTTGTTTACCTGATTTAAGTTAATTTTTTTTAAGAGTATAAAACCAATAGTATTGGGGCTGTGTTGGGAAAGGTTTAAATAGACAAGAGATAATGTGATGGGAGCTTGAGATCAACCCCAACCACGTGATAAAGCTCGGCATCATGGGAGCTGCTGTCTTGATTGTTAAACAACTCTTTTTGCCAAAGAGAATTTATCTCACTTGACTCTGTGTCAAGAAAAGCAGGAAGTCCAACGGTTTGATGATTCAAGCAAACATTTACATCTATTCTCAACGGACAACTAATAACAACATTACAAACTGTTGATGTTCGGATTGGCAAATTAATGAACAATCATTAGATTAAATGAACTTTTTCAAATTCTTTAGAAGAAAACTGTAGTTTAAGGCTGTATCATGTACAAAAACTAAAAGAAAGTTCCCAAGCTGCTGTTAATGTTAGCTTAGCTTTGTACAAGATGATTATTCTTTCTGCATCATTCACACTAACAGCAACCATCGTTGGAAAGATGGAAGAGTTAATATTAAACACATATAGATCAAAAATATAAAGTTCATGAAAATTATAGAAACCTTTCAGTGGTGGTCAGATTCTACAGGCCCTTTAGGAGAGACACACATAATGCAACTATGATGTTGATCATACTGTAGAACAAAGCGTCTGTATTGTAACATTGACAGCAGCCATGTTATTGACTAGGCTGGATACGTGATCTGAGCACTTTGCAGGGGGGCGTCATGCCCCCTGACCCTGCAGCCCTCAGGCATGGCCCCTCCTGCATGTTGGGCAGATGTGACTTAGTCGAGCAGACTTTCCTTTAGTGTGACAGCTTGTTACCCCCCCCCCCCCCCCCCCCCACACACACACACACACACAAATACACACCCTCCCAGCAACACACACTTCTACAAGTGCATACATCCCTTCTCCTGTGCTTCTTGGAGGGGCCCCTCCTCTCCTGTTGCATCCCCTCCTCTAATCTCCACCCTCACAATCTCTCACAATCTCTGATGACAATCATAAATGGGCCCGAGTTCCTCCAGCCTTGCCAGCGATTGACACCATCAGCCACCTTTTAGGTCCACCCCCGGTGTGGATGATAGGTTCTTGTTGGGGACAGCAGAGAAAGGGGGGACAGAGGATGTCTCTGGTTATAAACACAGGCCCAGCTAATCTGTCTTGTCTGATTGAACAGCAAGGGGAGGGAACAGGCGTAAATCACTGACAGTTACAAGGTGTATGTGCCTGTGAGTGCTCATCACTCTAGTATTCTGTCGTCTCCCCAATAAGTACCAAGTATCAAACAAACATCGAAAATACCTCTATTATATAACCTTCAAGGTTGTATAATAGATTCTTGAACAGGATTTTATCCTCTGCAGATACAAAGAGGCATCACCTACCTGTAAATCTCTACCCATGATGTCTATAAAATTCTGTTCTCTCCTAGAGGCCACAGATTTTTGTGTGTCTGAGGCAGTAAAGTGGAAAGAAAACAGGCATTTGTGTGTTGGGGAGAGGTGGCACTTGTTCTCAGTATTAGCAGCAGAGAAGATAAGAAAACAGATGGGACAGGGGAGGTCAGAGGGCCTTGCAATGGCTGACAGCTTTGTTTATTTTGCCTGTCTCTGATATCCTGCTTTTCCCCTGCACACCCCTCAAAGGCCCAGCCTAAGGCCTGACCTGGAAGTGACCAGGTAGGGATGGATCAAGGCCACTTTTCACCAGTGAGTCAACACCAGCCGCCCCACTCTGAGGGAAACTCAAAACATATGAGGCAGGTTTGGACTTATTACCTCTCTGACCAACCAACAATTGACTCATTTGTATTTAAATACTTGCAGCAAGTTGTGTAGGAGGCTAAGCTTCAAAAACTGCTAACAAGCAAGACTGTAGCTCATCCATAGATGGGAAGCATTCTCACACCACTGAATCATGTCAGTACAGGGCTAAACAGCAAAAACTGTCCCTGCCTTCAGAATGTGTGAGGTCTTTATGCTTTAATTAGCAGCTGATAACCCTACGGAGGTATACCCACAGGGTTAAAGAGGCTCTGCTGGGTAAAGGAAGATAAATGGCATCCAACAAATTCCAGAAGATCCTTTCGGTTAGCATGACTCATTTTCTCTCATGACAGATGGCAAAAAACAGATGGTTGAAGTTCGGAAAAGAAACATTTCTATGGAGTCTGTGGTGATTAACCAAAAAACAAGGCTTCCACAAAATTAGTTAAAATTACTCCATGGCTACATCTTTAAAGTCAGATCTGGGACAGAAGATTGGTCTGTTCCTTGCATTTCTTCTTGTTTTTAAATGCTCTTGCTGATGTAATTGTTTCAGGAAACTGGTTGAAAAGCACTGGAATAATGAGGGTTTGGAATTCTTCCATGATGCAAGCTGAAAATCCCTAAATTGTGTCATGTGAGCTGTGGAACTAGTGTATACACAATATGGAACTCAAGTGGTCTGGCTTTCTCACATATATACATTCTTTTCACGTGTAGCCAGAACATTCTTGACACATAGTGAGGAGTAGAAATCCTTTTTTTCCAGAGAAGACATATTCTGACTCTAATGTACTGTACTGTACTGTACTGTACAAAGGCACACTAGACTATTTATTATAGAACAACCAAGAAAATATATGTAAATTGTAACAAAGTAATAAAATTCAAATGGAATAGCAAATGTGACATCTCAACAGAATTTGTGCTATGAAAAAAAGAACCTGTATTGTTGCCGTGGTCTTTGCATAAATATTTGACTTCATATTAATCCATGTTTCAAGGGAATTGGGCCGGCCCTGACAGTTTTATAGAAGGCTAGGGAGACTTAACTAACACTTTTTCAAATGTTCCATCGTGGACGCTGAGTAATCCTCTTGGTTCTAAACACACAGAGGAAACCAAAAACAAAGCAGCACTAAAAACAAGCAAAACATCTGTGGGGCAGCTACACCAAGACAGCGGTCGTGACAGGGACACCCACATCCAGCCAAACAGATGGTTAGTCTCCACCAGCACTCACACACACACATGCACACACACACACACACACACACACACACACACACACACACACACAAGCTTTGATGTGTGTGTGTGTGTTTGTCCATACTGTACAACTAAACACATATGACTCACGTTGGATCCCTGCAGTGATGTATCACTGTTTCTGTGTGTGAAGCATCATATGATGTGTGATAGACAGAGCTGGGGCTCCGGGGAGGGGGTTGGGTGGTGTTGTCTCTGAGGGTGTGGGTCTTCCTTTGGTTAGTGTGGTGCAGACCTGTTCAGACAGCGAGGCCTGACTCCTGTTTAGACTGGGCCGGCGCCAGTGGTCCCCTAGCTTCGCCTGAGCAGCGACAGGTGAGAGTCTTCAGCTGACGATCGTCATACTTACTGATAAGCTGGCAACACACCACCGTCGATTCATCACTCCCGTCACACAGTACATTTAGATTTTCACCGCAGTCTTCAGGAAATAACGAGACATTCTTTCCCATTTTGTCTATTTTGTTTCCTTTATAATAAGAAAAGTGTTGCATTTAAGTACCTGAGCAGCTGAGCAGAAATTACTGTTGTTGAACATCTGCCATGATAGTTATTTGAAATTTTTTTTATCAGAAAGGATTAAGAATGGTTTTTTTTCTAAAATAGTGTTAAATTATTCCATTAATTTTGCTTGTGTTGTTTACTTAACTTAGATTTAAACCATTCTTCTGGAGGAACCTTTTAATTAGTGCAGCTTCTTTAAAATCATCAAAGTTGATTGAAAACTAACTACAGAGTGATCAGCAGCATCAGAGAGAGGGAAACCAAGAGGCTTCAAAGCTGCACTATTAAGTTATTCATCATCAAGTGTCCCTGCATTCACCCCTTTGTGAGATTGATGCAGACAACCCTTGTCATAAAGAGAGAACAGTGAGGAATTTGGCTTTGAGGGCTGCTTAACAACTGACAGAGGACATATATCTGCTAGAAAGCCACTGTGAATACATGCTTTCACTGCATTTCTCACTGCATAATAAAGAATTCCTGAATTAAGCGGGCATGGTTCTGGCCTGCAAAGTTTAAGTCAAATGGATGATGACAGTGTCTAATGCATCTGCCTTTCACTGACACAGAGATTGAAGAGCAAAGAGTTCCCATAAATAAAGCTGTGCCCCAGAGTTTACCTTCGAAAACAATAAATGTGGGCTCTCAGTGTTCTACATATCATGCTCTATTTAAAAAGCTCTATTTAATCAAGCTTCACCCACATTTATACCATCCTGTTCTCCCTTGTTTCCTCTCTGCGCTTGCCATACAGGTGTGCTGGAGACACACTCACATACACACACACACACACATATACGCGCGCACGCACGCAGGCACACACATACGCACATAAACAGAGTGAGATGTCCACTGTGACCCAGCTCACTCTTTCTGCTTCCATTCCCAGCCTCTAAAAGCCTTTTCCATTCAGCAGTGGGCTCAGGGCTGTGAGTGACAGGACACAGAATGGACCTTATGTTGTCACTTTCGCGGTGCTGTAGCCTGGAGGGAGGCCTGGCACAGCAGGCTGCTCCTGGATGTGCAGTGGGACAGGGGGGGACAGTTAGTCCCAACCTCAGACCTGCAAAGGGCACAAACATCAACTTGACCACAGTCTTAAAAGTCTAGCCTGAAGGGAGGCCTGGCATGGTGTTCTGCCCTTTGTGTACAGAACGCAATGAAGAGAGATGGAGTTACACCGAGTGACATTTACTAAACAGAAATTAGAAGAGATTAATGGCAAAATAACGACAGCAGCCTCTTCAGTTCCAGAGGTTGCTTGTGAGGTTGTACTGTGGAAAGGTATTGGGGAGGCGGGGACTTTGGTTGCTACTAAAATGTGACTGTGAGGAAGAAAGAAAAGACCTAAACACAGCATTCAACTTCATGTAATAATCACAGCTGAGATTCATGCTGGAAGAGCAGAGTCCCAAACCAGTAATCCTTTATAACCAGGGGTCTGATGAAGTCTACCAAGAGGCTAATGAAAAACAGCATCATTTTTTTTTAATAGTAAGGATCTTGTGGACTGAGCCTCTGAAGGACCCTTAGATTTTTTGAGAAAAAAGTCAGAGAAGGGATCAGGGGCTGCCTTTACCTAAATTAAAAAACAAAACAAAATTAAATTAAATTACAATCAGCACAATGCAGGGTTTGGTTACTGGCTTCCTTCTCTGTGGGTCCATGCAAACAGCCAGCATCAGCCCAGCGTTCTGGCATGCAGCACAGAGGCAGATGTGTGATGTTGACAGATGTTCAGGTTTTGATAGAGAGTGGCAGCACAGCTACCTACTTGGGGATTCATTTACCATTTTGGACGGACGTCTCTCTCAGGTGAAAGCTGATCCCTGGCCTGAGGGCTATGGTATGTTTTTACACCAATCGGCCCAAACTACACCTGGACGCTCTGTCATGGGTCTAGAAGGGAAGGAATAGCCAGGTTTTGGCTTGCCATCACTCTCTTCCTATCTTCTCTAATGACAACCGTCCCTCAATTCAGTTTACATTCATTCCAGTTTCAGAACTTTTTCATGTCTCCTTATCCCAGTGCTGTGACAGGAACTGATTAGTCCGCTCCCCAGGATCTGACACTATAGGGTGTTGCCTTCTTTTGTTGATTACTATTGATTTTCTTTATACTTCATTAAAAAATCAATAGCCAGAGAAGAAGAGAAATAGGTGCCGTTTATACATAAAAAAACATACTATTGTGCCACAGAGTAGGCCACAGTTTTGGCCATGGGGGGAGCAGCCAATTAGAAGGAAAGCTCATAACAGGTAAGAGATGCTCAGATCGATTCACAGCTTTCGCCTCCAATCACAGGAAGTGGCTATAAATTAAAGTACATCTGTTTTGTTTTAAAGACAGCCATGACACATGGTCACAATGTTTATTATTATTATTATTATTATTATTATTATTAGTAGTAGTAGTAGTAGTAGTAGTAGTAGTAGTAGCAGTAGTAGTAGTAGTAGTAGTAGTGTCAGCAGCAGTCATAGCAGCAATAGCAGTAGTAGTAGTGTAACAGGGCCCTTGTGTCATAATATGTTATGGGGCATTTAATTACACAAAATATGGTCTATACAGAATTTCCGGTGTCCTGCATTTCTTCTTCTGTGGTGTCCCCTATAAAAGTGATGGTGATCCTTCCGCCTCTCCCCTTTTGCAATATACTCTTGTGGGAGAGGTGGGTGTCTCATTTTCCATCACATCAATTCGGATTAGTTACGTTTGGTTCTCTGTTCATACATTTATGTATTGTAATTGATTGTTTAATGTGTTTGTTTATTCATGTTATAAATACAATAGAACATACCAGCACTTAAATATGAAGTTTAAACAGTTTCGACCATTAGCTTACTTGCCATGACGAGTTTCGCTAATGTACGTCTTCCCGCCTTGTGTGTGTCTAGGAACTGAAGCGGGCTGCTAACTGTTTATTCGTATTTTTATTTGTTGCTGCCAGGTATGTAACTAGTTGTATTGTGCCCCCTTTTGCAATATACTCTTGTGGGAGAGGAACTGAAGCGGGCTGCTAACTGTTTATTCGTATTTTTGTTTGTTGCTGCCAGAATAAAAAGAGAATCCTGGACACGAGAGTCTCATTACAACACAACGCAGAGTTCCACCAGTTACAGTAGCAGTAGCAGCAGCAGCAGTAGAAGTAGTAGTAGTAGTAGTAGCACCAGTAGTAGTAGGAGTAGGAGTAGTAGTAGTAACAGTCATAGTAGTAGTAGTAGTAGCAGTAGCAGCAGTAGAAGTAGGAGCAGTAGCAGTAGTAGTAGCATCAGTAGCAGCATCAGTTTTTTTTTTTATTTATTATTTTTCTCACTATTATAGTTACTATTATTACTTTTATTACTCTTAGTAGTAGTATTAGTGGTAGTAATTTTAGTATAGGCATAATTATATTTATTATTATTATTCTCACTATTATTGGTACTATTACTATTTTCATTAGTAGTACACCAACAATACCAATTATTATATTTATTATTGTTTCGTTATTATGATTATTGTCATTATTGTTATGATTAGTGTGATCGTGCTTATTATTTTTGTTGTTATTGTTATTATTATTTTTTCATTCCTTTAAATAAATGCTCCATTGTCATTCATTGTGATGAATGATGACATCTGGCCTCCCTCACTTAAATTTATTCTTACTAACTTGTTGTCACCTCAGATTGCCACTTTAGAAACCTCACTCACTCACTCACTCACTTACTCACTTACTCACTTTCTACCGCTTGTTCCTCCACTGAGGGTCACGGGGTGGCTGGAGCCTATCGCAGCACAATGGGCTGAGGCAGGGTACACCCTGGACTGGACGCCAGTCAATCGCAGGGCTAACACATATAGACAAACAACCATTCTCTCTCACACTCACACCTACGGGCAATTTAGAGTTTCCAATTAGTCTAATCCCCAATCATGCATGTCTTTGGACTGTGGGAGGAAGCCGGAGTACCCGGAGAGAACCCACGCAGGCACAGGGAGAACATGCAAACTCCACAAAGAAAGTCCCCCTGGGGATCGAACCCGGGGCCTTCTTGCTGTGAGGCAACAGTGCTAACCACCACACCACCGTGCCGCCCCTAGAAACCTCACATTAATTGTTTTTTATTTTTGCTTTGTGAAACAGCAAAGCGGTGTGTAATTAAAAACAATACACTGATTATTACTAACAACCACATTAAGATTGGCTGAGTTGTTGGGGGAATTCCTGTGTAATTATCCTTAAACGTGACCTTTGCAGAGAGAAGTTAGTTATTTACTTCAGTCAGAGATGAATTATTAAAGCCTAAAAACAAACCAACTGAACAAATTAGAAATTCAAAACAGATTTTCTCTGTGTATTCAAACAGATCTTTGAACTGTTCAAACATAGAATTGAATAAAGAGTAAAATCACTTTAAAACCTTGTTAATTTACCTACATAACAAAGCAATCATTGTTTGTAATAAATCAAAGGACGATATTTAACATTTCACAATAATCTTACATGTAATTAATTGTGGAAGCAAGTTTGTGTCTGTCAACATAATTTTAATGTTGAGTAAGATTCAACTCAATAAATAACATTTTCTTGAGATAGGTCAAAGGGCGCAAGTCAGATTTGACAGGTGGTCTCCCGGGACAGGAGGACGCTGATATTGTCTAGTTTGCAAGTGATCTGCACCCTTCAAGTCTCACTTTTTGGAGAGGGGAACAAACGTCAAGAATAATGTATGCAATCCCATCATCATTCAGGTTAGTGTGGTCATGTTGAGGGTTTTGGAGCTTTACTATCTGAATGTGTCAGTAATAATGAGACAAAAGCCTTTTTAGGTTGTAAATGTCAGATCAGCCATGGCTCGTGAGGCCTTTTTTCTGTTATTTGTCCTCAGTTGCACTAATCACTCTTCTCCCATTGCTCTTTTACTCTTATATGTTCTTGTCCTCTCCCCCCTCCCCTCCATAACTCCTGGCCCAAAGTCAAGCATGCAGAACAGTGCAGGCAGGTCTTCTCTAACAGACCAGAACACTCTGTTCTCAGAGTTCTCACCTTTCACCCGGGTGAACGTGAGGCGGCATCATTTGGGCCCCTTGAGCTCCACCGAGACCAGAACACAACACCGATGAGCCGAGCAGTGCGGCGAGTCGGCGAAATGCTGAAAGTTCTCATAAAGGAGCCAGGGAGAACAAACAAGTGAGTGACATCATAGCAGATATAGAGACAACGGGGACATGAAAAAGTGGTTGAAGTGTAAGGTTGTTATTCAGGTAGCATGTGTTGGTGTTGTATTGTTCCTCTGTCTGTGAGGACAAGCTGTCAATAAGAACCAACCAAATCAAATCAATCTTTATTTATATAGCGTCTTTTACAATCAAAATTGTTTCAAGGCGCTTTCCAGAATCCCAGGGCCTGATCCCAGACAAGCAACAGTGGCGAGGAAAAACTCCCCTTTAACAGGAAGAAACCTTGAGCAGGACCAGACTCATGTAGGGGGACCCTCCTGCTGATGGCCGGCTGGGTAGAGAGAGAGGAGAGGGAGAGGGAGAGGAGAGGGAGAGGGAGAAGGAGAAGGAGAAGGAGAAGGAGAAGGAGAAGGAGAAGGAGAAGGAGAGGGAGAGGGAGAGGGAGAGGGAGAAGGAGAGGAGAGGATGGGCACAGAGCACAGAAACACATACAAAAATACACTACTTATACAGCGGGTCATACACTGGTATGTCGTGTTTCTGGGGGATCCTCCAGAACTCCTCCGGAGTCTCTGAGAAGTTTAGGAGGATCCTCCAGAAACACGACATACCGGTTCATTTCAAACCCAGCAACACTCTCAGACAGAGGTTAGTACACCCAAAGGACAAGACACCAAGACCCAAACAAAGTAATGTTGTTTATGCTATACAGTGCCAGGAGAAATGCAAGGAACTGTACATTGGGGAAACCAAACAACCTCTCCACAGAAGAATGGCACAACACAGACGCTCTTCGGGTCAGGATTCAGCAGTCCACTTACACTTAAAGGAGAGTGGGCACTCCTTCGAGGACAGCCCAGTAAGGATACTGGCCAGAGAAGACCGCTGGTTTGAAAGGGGTGTCAAGGAAGCTATCCATGTCAAATTGGAAAAACCATCCTTAAACAGAGGTGGTGGCCTGAGACACTTCCTATCACCCACATACAATGCAGTCCTCCACTCCTTCCAACAGAAAAACAAACATTCACACCATTCCAGGAGACCCAGTGACTCACCACCATGTGATCCAGCAGACAAAGGGGAGACACCTCAACAGAAACTAGGTGAACGACCCGACCAACGACCCTGCTAACGACTCTCAGGTGACCACCCAGATCATTAGCATGCAAATGGTCCACAGGGGCTATATATTTTCAAGCTCTCTCCCCAGCGATTTCAGAACTGAAGAAGCCTTCTGGATAGAAGGCGAAACGTCTTCAAGAGAAGAAACCCAGTCCAGTTGACATAGAAAACTTCCTTGGATACAATGACCTGGATGATTGAGAATCTACACAGACACTGTGACTCTTGGTTAATTTGGCCACAGTGCTGAAAAGAAACCTGGGGTTGTTCTTATTATCCTCAATTAAAGAAGAAAAATAAGCTGTTCTAGCCTTGCGGAGGGCCTTTTTGTAAACTAATAGACAGTCTTTCCAGGCTACATGATAGCTGTCTATTTTACAACAATGCCACTTCCTTTCTAGTCTTTGCACTTTCTGCTTGAGGGTCCTGATATGTGAATTATACCAGGTGACACACCTCCTCTGATTTACTATTTTCTTTTTCAGGGGGGCAACAGAATCAAGTGTGATTCTCAGTGAGGTTGCTGCACCTTCAGCAATAGAGTCAACCTCAGCAGGGCTAAGATTATAATGATTTATCCCTGGGGAAACACACAGTGGTCCTGGGATTAGCACAGGGATCGCTTCCTTAAACTTAGCTACAGCATTATCTGAAAGACATCTGCTATAGTGCTCTGAGCATAGAAGAATCCTTAATCATAAATGTAAAAGTGATCAAAGAATGGTCTGACAGGAGTGGGTTCTGAGGAAACACTGACACATGTTCTACCTCAACACCATAAATCAGAACTAGATCTAGGGTGTGGTTGAAATTATGAGTTGGTTGGTTTATCTGCTGGAGGAAAACAACTGACTCAAGTAATGAAATGAAGCCATTTCTAAAGCTGTCATTTACAACATCTACACGGATATTAAAGTCTCCAATGATAATGACTTTGTCCGTTCTAAGGACCAAGTCAGATAAGAAATCAGAGAACTCAGACAGGAACTCTGAATGTGGCCCAGCAGGGGGCCGATATACAACTACAAACAGAAGTGGCTTTTCTGCCTTCCAGTTGAGATGGGTGATGCCAAGAGTCAGGCTTTCAAATGAACTATAGCCATGTTTTGGTCTAGGATTAACTAATAGCTTGGAGTGCTGCCACTCCCCCTCCTCAACCAGTAACATGAGGAATATGATAATTAAGATGGGTAGGAGGAGTAGATTCATTTAAGCTAACATACTCCTCCTTCTGAAGCCAGGTCTCAGTAAGACAAAATAAATCAATGTGATGATCCGCTATCAGGTCGTGCACTAACAGGGATTTATACAAAAGAGATATAATATTTAACAGTCCACACTTAATTGTGATATTAGTTTCTCCAACTTGTGCTTTAGTATTAATTTTAATAAGATTATGGTGATTGACCGCTCCCCTGCTCTGTGCTTGGTGAACTTTTAACCGTGGAACAGAGACTACCTCTATAGTGATAAATATGTTATTGTTGGTGAATGAGGGTTCTATGGAAGCAGCAGAGAGGTGTGTAAGACTACAACTCTGCATCCTGGTCTGGACCCTGGATTGTCAGGTCACTTTGGGTCTAATAAAATTAGCCAAGTTACTAGAAATGAGAGGCACCATCCCGTGTGGGATGGACACCGTCTCTCCTAATCAGACCAGGTTTTCCCCAAAAAGTGCTCCAATTGTCTATAAAGGCCACCTGGTTTTCGGGGCACCACCGTGACAGCCAGCGATGAAGAGATGACATTCGGGTAAACATCTCATCGCTGGCCAGATTGGGGAAGGGACCAGAGAATGCTACGGAGTCCGACATCGTTTTTGCGTAGCTGCACACCGACTCTATGTTAATTTTGGTGACCTCCGACTGGTGAAGCCGGGTGTCGTTGGCTCCAACGTGAATAATAACTTTACCAAATTTACGTTTAAGTCTCGCCAGCAGCCATAAATTTGCTTCTATGTCGCCCACTCTGGCCCCCGGAATGCACTTAACTATGGTCGCTGGAGTCGGCTCACGTAGCGCTAAACATAATCGCCAATTACCAGGGTCGGCCTCCATGGCCGTTAATAAACTACACTTTCTGCACCTATTCCCTTCACTAAAGGAGGCAGAGGAGTAACTAAACATTTTACACTCTGAAAAGACAAAGACACCGGGTGAAACAGACGGTGAGGCCATGCTAATGCTAATAGTCGGCGAAGCCCTGTATTTGTTTAATATGGGTTGTTTCTCACTGTTGTTATCAGGTGACTAGAATGTCCCAAGTGTTCAAATTTTCGGTAAAGTGAATACAACACACCCAGTGTTCAATATTAAGTAAAGTGAATACAACACACAGTGCAACCAACGAATGATTGAGAAGACAGGAAGTGTCGCAATACGTTACCCAAGATGCACCCAGCAAGTGCATGAATTAAACATTACATGTCTTTGGGTCCAGGCTGGTCCTAAATAGGGGCATGGAGTAACCCCCACTGCCCAAAACTGACAATTTCATTTTAGAATTTAAAATACCTTTGGATGTGATGCCCCCCCCCCTTTTCAAAGAGACTCATGTGACACCTCTGCTCAAGAAGACCTCCCTCAATCCTTCTCCAGTTCCTGTCCAAGACCACTGAGAGAGCCGTTCTGAAGCAGATATCAAGTTCCTGTCAAGAAACCTCGATTTTGACCCGAACTAATCTGGTTTCAAATGTGGCACCTCCAGGAAAGTGTACCTGTTGTCAGTGATGGAGCCCGAGGATCACCTCGGTTTTCAGCTCTCGTTTTGCTCAACTCATTGGGTGCATTTGATCCATTCAACCAGCTCACCCTTCCCTCTTCTGCTGATGGTTTTTCATCCCACTGCCTTAAAACTGGTCTCGTTTTCCAGGCCAAACCAATCCATTCATCACAACGCCGACATCAACACTGACACCTTATCTCTGGCTCCTACTGAGGCTGTTGATATCACTGATCATGTAGCCTTGACCTCCTGGTCGAGCTGCATTGCTTCATTCAGCCTCATAAAAATCAGGGCATTACTGATCCAGAATGCTTCCCAGCTGCTGGAACAAGCCATACTGGTCTCCTTCATTGACCACTGCAATGGCCTTCTAACAGGTGCACGACTGTGTGTGGTGAAGCTGCTTCAGATGGTCCAGAATGTGGTGGTACATCTGGTCTTCAACCACTGATGTGGGTCCACACCAGCCCACTGCTGATGGAGCTCATTCAGTTCAAGTCCCTTCTGCTGACCCCCAGAGTACCAGCTGGTTCTGCTCCTCTTAGTGGAGCAGACTTGTTGGAGTCCATCTGCCCCTCGTCTGTTGCGTTCCTCACATGAGTGTTGCCTGATAAAACTGTTTGTTCTCATCCCTTGTTGCTTGATGGTGGAGTGAGCTCCAGAGCTCTGTCAGAGCAGGAGCCACCCTCTCTACCGTCAGAAAGCTCTTGAAGAAGCAACTCTTCTAAGAGGTCCTTCTGTCCTAACAGCACTTCTCTTTCTCCTCCTCTCTGCCTTTCTCCTTCTATATTCCCTATATTCCTCTTTATTCCCTCTCCAAAGTTCTGCTCTGGCAGTCGGTAGTTGTTCCAGGTAGTTTACTCTTTTATTCACATTGGTCTCACTTACATGGTGGCTTGGTTGTGTCTCAGTCACTTTGGAAAAAATCATCTGTAAAAGGACTAAAATGTAAATAAACATGTTTTAATCTTTATCGATACAAAAAAAGAGAATTCTGCTCCTTTCTGGAAGTGTTCCTGGTTGAAGGGACTAATGTCTTTGCTGCTCCAGCCTCAGTGATCTAAAACCCGTCCTGCTGACTGTGAGATTTAAGATAATTTAAAGTCTGGACTGTTGTCAAAATACATTACCCCAAAGTGAGATTAGTGCTATTTCAATTTGTGACTCAATACATCTCAGTCTCCACCAAACTCAGGAATAATAATTATACTAATTATATTACATTTTACATCTGTAATGTGATATTACAGTGTTTTTCTGACCTGTATTCATTATTCATTTAACTTTCAATAGATTGTGCATCAGCTTTAAATAAAAATTACCCAAACTTCCAAATACTTGTGCTACTTTGTGGCCACTGGAGTTAGCACATATGGGCTCTGCTGTTGAAGGGGGGTTGCCCCCCCAGCAGGACTGACAGATGCTTAGTAATCTGTGTGAAAGGCGAGCCAGCACTTAATGGGATTGTTTCTGTTACACCTCAGGAAGAGGCCGTTGTCAGAGCAGAGGCCAGCGAGCGGCCGTCCCTTCTAACTGCTGTCCTGGGGCCTCAGGTGGATGCAGGAGGCACAGAGATGGTGCATGTGTACTGGGCCTCACACCTCAGACTCATAAAACCACGCGCACACACACACACACACACATACACACACACACACACACACACACACACACTGAGCCTATTGTCTAATAACAGATGGCTGACATATTGACAGGCAGCAGAGAGTTGATGTGGTTTGAAAGAGTGAAAAACCTGGGACATATGGACACCCCAGTGCTAGAGGTGCTGTCAAACAGGTGTCTCTCACTCAGCAATACATTTATTATAACTGTGGGTTAGTGGCCAACTCAGACTTTAATAATATATAATACATAATAATACACATTATTCTGTATATAATGTAGAATGTACATAGTAATGTACATAACATAAGAGTATTTTTCTTTTTTCTTTTAGTACTGTACTGTACTGTACACCACGTGCTACCTCTGTAACACGTGAATTTCCCCGATGTGGGATCAATAAAGTTTATCTTATCTTATCTTATCTTATCTTATCTTATCTTATCTTATCTTATCTTATCTTATCTTATCTTATCTTATCTTATCAGCAGGCTTTTCCAACTTCCTCCTGGTGAACAAACCTTGATTTACCTTTTAGAACTCGTATTATACTCTTAATACTCTTAGACTCTAACTACTAAGGCTTTTATTATTCTCATTGTCTCATCTTGCCAACACAGTCCCACAAGTCGTAGATAATTCAGATTCAACCAGGTGATGTTTTCAGTATTAAAACCAGATTTTGAGTTCAAAACAGTTTCAACATTGTTTTTTTGGCCTAAAGAAAAACTGCATTTTTTCTCAAAAGTTTTTTGCATTGTGGCTAGTTTCAGCCATGGAAACTACATTACCCACATTAGTTATTTTGTGTTTGGACATCTACAGCATGAATTATTTAACACTCAGCTGAGCTAGCAGCTAATACTAGCCAGGAGTGCCATGAACATGTTGCTCAGTATGGATGCCGCCCAACATTAACGGTAGATTCCTCAAAAGGTGAAAAGAGAAGCAGATTATATTGTTCAGCCTTGCCAACTTTTGTATTGTCTCTGTAGTGTGTTCTAATGCAAAGTTCTAAAAATTATCTAAAATTTCAGCAGATACAACAGTCTCAAGGCTCTCCAAGCAGCATGTTTGGTCAGGTCTTGCCAGGTGGATTATGCAATCAACAAAACAGAAGCCCTGAACGTACCAGTGTAATCTTTTAATAGCTGGAGTTTTGCTGTCTCTGCAGTTCACTCTTTTGCTGACTTTGCTTGAGAAGCTGGGAGAAACGACTGCATGCACATACAGACATAAGAGCATATCGATGTTCCTGTGTAACCCTAAACCACGGTCAGGAAGAAAGAAGGAACTATAGACTCTAAAATGATTCACATTAAAGGTCACCATGCCTGTCACCATGGTAATCCAAGTTACCTGGTGTGGGACAGGGAGTTTGAAATTAAAGAGATCAAACTGCACACAAAGATGGGGAGAGGCAAAGATCCAGAAGAAGAAAGATTCAAACAGATGACAGCTCAGAGTAATACAAGAAGGAGTTTCCATTCTTCTGTGTATGATGGCGGTAAAACAGCCCATGTCATAACGCCCAGCGTGTCAAAATGATATGTTTAACCATCTACTGCCTATTATCCAGAACAATGGGACCCCTGGATGGATTTCCTCTGAGTGTGAAATGACAGATTCTTCTCCTTTTCTTGCCGAGTGCCCACTCGTCTCACTGTTCCTCTTCAAAAGACCAACAAGCATGTATCACCTTCGTAGAAGGTAAAGACACGTTAGATAGAGTTTCACAGACCACCCCTATTCATGCTTATGATTGCTTTGTCTGGTGGACAGATTTCGGTGTCCATAAGGGAGGGAAAGATGAGAGCTTCTAAATGAGCCATTGCTTTGTCAAAAAGAGTCCGCTTATCTCAAGCAGCACCTGAAAGATTAATGGACTGAGATGATATCAGCGTGCTGATCGAGCCTTAGAAATTAAGAATAAATTAGGATGAAATTAAAAAGACAACTAAAAAGACCTGGTTATTTTGACCCATTCAAAATAGAAATCTAACACTGAGTTCATGTGATATTTAATGGGCCAACATATCCATTTTCAGTTGCATTGTTGTTGTTGTTATTGTTGTTGTTATTATTATCATTATCATCATCATCAATAATACCATTATACATCTATATATAATAATAATGACACCTGTTATTATGGATAATGAGAACAGATTTTTGATAAAATTATGGATGCAGCGGAGAGCGGGATGATCCTGTTGTCCTTGAAAGAAAATAATAACTTGATAACATTAAATGATGAAAAACTATGCTGCAGATGAGCTTAAAAGAGGATCTTAGTGAGTGTGCATGTCTCAAAGTTTTGACCTTCAGTAAGGTCTATAATGTGTTATTGTGCCGGAGTCAGGCCCGTCGTTGGAACGTTCACATGTTTATTGTGCTGCTGCAAATATGAATTAAATCTCTGAGAATTGCTAATCACTTTGTAGAGCTGTGAGTCTGATGTACAGTGAAGGGCAACGAAGGTGCTGTAGACAATCTCCAGTCCAGACACAAACCCCTCTGTCAGCACAGTGACAGGGACCGAGAGCTGGAAACAGCTGCTCAGTGGAATGAGGAAAGACCTGCAGGACCTGCAGATCAGGAATCTCTTCCCTTTACCATGCAGCATTTTCAATTAAGCTTCAGCACACTGGTAACAATTTATGAACATGACCTTCCAACTCTCCAGCTCCTGTACTCAGCTGGAGACCAACCTCTCCCACCCCCAACTACATCAACACCCCCCCCCCCCCCCCCCCCCCCCCCCCCAGTACCCCACTGACCCTCTGACCTGCAGTCCCTACAACATGCAAAACCAAATATGTATTATGTATGTTCTCAAATGCAAGCACACACAGACTCACTGACAGTCCCCTGTGTTGTCATGGAGGGGTCAGTGGTTATTCTTCAGCACAGGCTCAAAGGTGAGTCATAAAAAAAATCCAATACAGTAAATGCACGCAGTCACCAGCATATCAATATATAATAAGGAAAGGGGACAGATGAGGTGCCATAAGAGGATGGAAAGCGATTGAATTCGCTGTTTCTCTCCATCTCCAGTTGCATCAATCTGCAGCTGTTGATAATTGAATTAAGAAGGAGACGTGATTAACAAGTTCTTCAAAAAAGCTGAAATTGCCTCGATTGCGTTCTTTGGGAGCAAAAACTATTTGTGAGATCTCCACAGTTCAGCCAGCTGTCTTCATTTTAATTAAAAATCTTTCAGGGACGTGAGAGTTATGGAAGGTGCAGCGGCGTTCTGGCAGTCGGCTGAATGAAATACCACATCATAAGCTGTGTGTGAATCCAGTAAGCAAAAGCTTCATCAAGCGAACGCGAGGAGGCCACCGACCAGAACGGGGGCAAGCAGCCAACGTGCAATAATGCTGGACAACTTTATTGAAACGATGAAAGTTGTCATTAACGTGATCTCAATGCATTAGCAGTAACTTTAATGCAAAACGCTTCAACTTTAGAAGGACTATTTGATCACCTGACTTTTATTCAACCTGAAACATGATGTCAAACACTGGTTGCAAATAGAAAGAGAACATTTATTGGAAGTCACAGCAGCCTTGCTTTAAGCTTCACGTTCTGGTCGGCTTCTTGGTCAATATTGCAGCACAATAGAGTTCGATCACGTTTTGCGCCTTAAAAAAGAAAAATTAGACCTAACACCAACACACAGCTGGAGTGATGACAAAAACACTTAATATCTGTTTCTTGGCCTTTTCCAGATTGCTGCTGCTGACAGCAAAGCAGGCACAGCATTACCGATGCAAGTGTAATTGCATGAATGATATCAACGTCAGACAACCGGAATTAGACACAAGAGGACAGTGACCATAAAATTAGGTGTCAAATTGCTGATCTCACTGCTTATTATGTCATGTCTGTGTGTGCTGATGAATATAAAAGAGAATATGCCGTATCTGCAATGTAGAGACAGTGGGTAAGTGGAGACACCTGTAATGACTATGTAGAACACTGAGGCCATATTTTGCAAATCATCTTAAATAGCGCTAAATGGGCATAAATGGCTGACCCAGAGCTACAGCTGCACTTTATCTTTACCCCAGATAGCATAACCTCCATGGACAAATACAAGACAGAGGGTGTATCTAAGGGAATTGTCAGGGGTTACCTTTTATTGTTGGCTATTATGGGATTTTTTTTTTTAATGCGCATTAAAGAAAAGTGGAAAAATTACCCTCTGCATTTAATTTCACTTTATTTAAGCCTGAGATCATAACTCTGCTAGGGCTGCTGCACACACCAGAAATCACAGAATCACACACCAGAAAAGTTTTTTTTCTCTTGATTTTTCTCTTGAACAGTTTCAGTTTCTATCAGGTTAGTTTTACAACTCCTAAATAATATTAATATCAAATCTTCCACACAAACAACGAGATGCCAGAGGGAGATCAAAGGCAGGCTGGATCGTAACGGGTCTAGTTTGGTGCATGTCAATTATTTGACCCAGGCAGCTCAGTGGAAAGGGAAGCAATGAATTAGAGTGTAGCATGGAAGGCATTAGAGATTAGGCTCCACTGAGGAATGAGTGCAAGGTCAGGGGTTAGGAATATACCACCAACAGTTGTCAGCGCCCCCCGCCATGTTCATTAGCCAGACATCAGCGGGACGTTGAATAAAAACACAAAGAACCCAAACTTGCACTTCATTTTCTTCCCGATGTCATTCTGTAAGCTGTATTAAACCCTTACCTGGAGATAGTTTCAACATGATGTTGGACAAAGATAAAGGGAAACTTTACCCTAGAACTAGAGCGTACACAGGATGAGATTCCTTTATCTTCCAAAGATTCATTGCTTTGGAGGTCTGATCCTTCCCATTGTGAACATAAAGAAGCATGTCCAGATCCTGCTGGGGTATAAATTGTGCCAAACTCTGTGAGGAAGACCTCATTCTCCCCTCTTGCCCCCGTCGGCCCCCTTAGGTGCGATAAGTAAAGCATGTCCATAAATCTGCAGTCATCAAAGAAGTTCGTATCTGCAGACATGAAGCCCAGAGGGGTCAACTGCGCTGGCCGTCCTTCCTCTCACAGAGGTCGTTCAGCTCTTTTTAATTTGGTTTGTTCTGACGTGCACTTTTGTTTTTCTTACAATGAAACATTGCAGAGAGCGGCGATCTGACGGAGTCGTAAATGAGGAGCAAACCCAGACGTGGGAATGTGAGTAACTGTCTGAGGTCGGCCAGGCTGCATCTGATGTCATTTCCTGCTCGACTGTTATCGATGACATGTTTTTACTGTCCATCATGTGATCCATTTCTTTTACCATTTATAAACGTTCTAAATAAAGATCAAATCGAATAAAACAATTTTAACTGTAGAATAAAAAGAAAATCCACTCTAAACCATCCGTTAACAGACAATTTGATCAGAATAACCCTCTCCTATGTTTCTTAATATAGCCTTTGTAGTTCTGGTGTTATCATGACAAAACCGAAGCATCCCTCCTTTGCATCTGTGGCTAATGTCAATTAAAGTGAGTGGCTTAGTGTCTGTGACCTAAACATGATGGCTGGTGTTTGACCTGGCCAAGGTCACGCCACAACGTTAACAAGATTTGATCCCTCCTCACACTTCTCCTTTCATCCTTTCCTTTTCTGTGCTTTCCTTCCTACTTCCTGGAACCATATTTCACTGTCAAGTTTTTGTTGTTGCGTGTTTTTTGCTACTCCCCCATAGCTCTCTTCACTTCAGCTTCACTTTAATCAAATTGTAGGTGGTGATGGTCACTGTTTCAGCCATTTCATTTTGTCCAAACGCAGTTCTGTGAACTGTGATTTGTGGCTTTGCTGTCTTTCCTCAATCAACATAAAAGTCAATTTATCATCCAGGTCACTTGGTGTTGACTGAATGCACTTAAATGCTCATTTAAATACCTACTTTGTCATGACAGGAGTGCAAGGACAGACCCTCCAAGCTGCTTGTTTCTGAGATCCTTAATGGAAACATCCTGCTTTTATCTGTACAGTTTTTCTCTTCTTTCTGGCATTGATTTACAAATCAGCTGCAACATTTTCCTACTAAAATCAGGCTTATTAGCAGATATAAATAAGAAGATATTTGTATTTTGTGCTATTGTGGGCAAGTTCATGAATGGGATTATTAGAAAAATCAATAATTGGGATGGAAACTTAGTGCTGCTGTTGTTAGGCCCTACAACACAACACATGACACTGAAAATAGAGCCATTCAATAGAATTCCTCATTCCAGCCTTTTGCTGCAGTTGCAGACTCTATAAATAAACCGTTATTAACCTTCCCCTCCTCCCCACACCTGCTGGAGTGCCTTTAGGCAAGACATCAGACATTCAGAACTGCTGCGCCTGACCACAGACAACTGCTCGGACGGCATGGGGAAGGGTACCCACTGTAAAAAGCCTTTTATAAATTAGATAAGCTTTCTGTAAATGTGATTTCCTGCTGTGTAGAGTGGAACCACAGATTACCCTCAAGGAGAAGAGTACAATCCTGATTCTGCTAATCAATATTACATTGATATGGAAGCAATAATTCTAGCCTGCTTTAGAAATTAAAAACAGACTAATATGATTTTATTGTATACAAAATAATTGTTATGGATAATTATTAGTAAATATTATAGTATTAGTATAGTATATTTTTACCCATTAACAAAGGTCAGAGAACACAACTAAACCAGTTTATTATTGATGCTAAAAACAATTTACATCTGGTTACATCAGTTTACATTGGTTTACATCTGGTTAAAAGATGAAAACTTCAACATGTCACAACAATTGCAGTTACCTGATTGTAATCAAGCCTTCAAAATGCTTATTTTGATAAAATGAAGACAGTGTTTTTCAACAGAAGCAGACTTATTGATAGCTTTCCACAGTCGAGCAGTCGCTGACGAAGCAACATTTGAGCAGATTGGTCCATCTGTAGTGGTGACGCTGAGGTCATCAGGTATGAGAAAAGAACTAAAGGTTCAGTGTGACACTGACTTTCATTCTGGTCAGAATCCCTATAATAATAATACACAGGAGCTCCTGTTTGGTCTGAGGTTGGATTTTAGACTTATCTCCTCCATCATGCAGCAGCAGCAGCAGCAGAAGCAGAAGGAACAGCAGCAGATCTCACTCACTTGATATGATTATCTGCTCCACTGGTCTTCATCTCCTGACTGCTTGTCTGGCTGGAACATTAGTGACCACCACCTTTCAGACAATGGTTAAACAATCTGTTGGGAAAATGTAAGAATTTGTATGTAAAATAGGATTTTAACTGTGATGATGGGATGTGTCTTTGAGCAATTCCAACATGTATGTAGGTCAATGCTCAATATGGTCCTGTTAGCAAAAAGAAAACGTCTGGAGGTCCGCAAATGGCACAACTGCAAACACTCGTGTGCATGCGGGCATGTGGCGCCCATAAGGAAATCCCCCCGTGAGCAAAAAAAAATTGCACCAATATGCTTTTAGACAGGAGGCAGAAAAAAGTTAGTCAAACGTGAGGAGCTGAGACCCACCACGGCTCCATGCCAGCCCGCGGGGTGGCTGCCTCCCAGATGCACGAGCATGGTACAAAACAGCCATTCACATGTGCACGCTTCACTGGAGTCACAACAAGTGGGAATGTCTCAGCCTGAGCTCATGTAACATGGAAACATTAATGAATCTCCAGCAGCAAGATGCACTAGCCGATGCAACAGCTAGTGAGGAATTAAGGGGGAAAAACTAGACATTGTCATAAACAGTTTAAATGTCCTGAACTTGACCTTTATGTTTCTCTAACTCATTGGCCATGTCTCACACACTTGTTCCCTGTTCCCTCCTCATGAAGAAGGTTGAGTGACCTCACTGAATTACTCAGAGGAGGGGCTTTAAACAGCGTTGTAGCGCCCCCTAATAATGATGTACCAGAGCAACATCAGCAAAATAACTTTGTTTCTTTCTACTTATTAATAAATATTAAACACTGACTGGTCATTTGTTGATGTACTGTTATGTCTTTAATATTCAAGTGAATCAATAATTAGCCTCATGTCAAGCTTCTTGTGTGTGACCGCAAGGGATGATGGGAAATATTGCTTGGTTACGGAGTGTCAGTTGTGCACTACTTTTTACAATGCATTATGGGATGCATTGAGTGCACCTTGTAGGGTGCAGTGACCCCCACTTAACATTTGGATGCCCAAGAATGATGTTGGCCCTACGTGGTGATTGTCATTGAACATCCTGGTGATCAGGTGACAATCAGGTGACTGGACAGGAAGTGAAGGAGGGAGCTCATTTACAAAAGCTTGTTTAACAGTTCCAGAGATTTAATAAGATGTTTGATTTTTTTTTAAACCCGCTTTGATCAGATCTGTTTATGAAATTGATTTAAAACCAAAGTCAGTTTTGATAAATAAGGAATATGTTTAACACTGAGGCCCGATGTGACATACAGGTAACACCGCACTAATTAACAAAGCACATTTCTCCTGTTTTAGCATCACTTCATTGATTATTAAATTACTTCATTTGCTTTTGAATATCTTCATGGTCTTGAGTGTCTACCTGCCTGACCTGCTCCATCCTTGTGCTTACTTCCTGTCTCACCTGACAAATAAGCCTGAACTATTAAATTGAATGATTTTAGGGGAGAGCAACCATTTATCAAAGCACAATTTATTTTCAAAAATGAGGAAATATCACAGTTAACCAATATCAGTAAAAGCTTGAAAAGTATGTTTAAAAATTAAAACTCACCAAGAGGAGCTTTTTATCTTGGGGTGATTCTGCTGCTTAGGACAGAGGAATTGTGGTGGATGCTCAATGCATTTGATGCAGGGATACTGGGTGCGTCCCAGCATCGCTTGGAGTAAGACACAGGAATACATCTCAGGACATCACAGCATACACACACCAATCAGATACCAAGGAAAGAATTAGAAGAACCTGGAGGAGCCTGAAGAGAAAGAACATGAAGACTCCAAAAAGAAAGACTGAAACATCTAACCACGTAAAAGTGTAAAACATGAGTCTTAATTAATAGAATATTACTTACTGTGTGTGTGTGTGTGTGTGTGTGTGTGTGTGTGTGTGTGTGTGTGTGTGTGTGTGTGTGTGTGTGTGTGTGTGTGTGTGTGTGTGGATGCCCTGTATCTGCTTCATCTCACTCCTCACTTCAGCTCTGGCAGGCAACTTCTGGAAATCTCGCTCCTAATTGATTTAGTGTGCATGTGGGAAAGAGGCTGGGCAGTGAGGAGGAAACCTAGCAAGACAGACCACTCAGGGCTCAGAGAATATGAAAAGGCAGGAAGGTTCTCCCACAGCACTGTGAATGACTGCTGTGTAAGCAGTCAGTCGCTCCTGAATTGCCGTCACAGACCACTTTTTACACCTCTTTCCGTGGCTTTGCCTCCACCCCCCACCCACCGACGACCCTCACACTGTAAGATTAATGGAAGAGTCTCTCTCGGGCCTTTGCTCCCATCAGTCTGTCAACAGATTGCAAAGGTTGGGTGTGTTTTTGTCTGTAAAGGTCCTCCACAGCTTCTCGCCCTCTAGCCTTGGGTTTTATCCAGAGAAACAGCAACACACATGACACAATCTGTCCCCCTGTTCTTGTTTTCCTTTTCCTTGCACCTTTCCTTGCAGATACAACATCGGATCTGGTGGTGGATCGGAAATGTGTTTGACAGCCTGAGTATAAATTATTTGCTGGGATCACCGAGCCTTCTTGCCGTCTTGGTTTTTGGAAGTAAAATATTCATGGAGCCAGAGCAGATGGCCACCTCGCTGTTGTGCTGCCTTTTTGAGGAAATGAAGGTTGACCACATCCACTAGGGATTGGATCACTCTGCCAAATGAGTCCTGACTACTCTCTCATGTGCTATCAGCGTCGACACATCGTCTCCAGTTATGAGGGATGTCAGACAGGTTTAGATGGGCTATCATGTGTAGCCAGTAAGAGATAGACCGTCTCACATCGCCGGCTTGTCGGCTCCGCTGCTGACTGATGCCTCACATTTGGGCTGATGTAATGAAGAAAATACTGGATTCTTTTCCGTAAAAGACATATTATAACAGATGTGTGATTTATATTTAGGCCTGGTCTACAACACAACTTACCAACAAGGTTTCCACAGTACAAATCTGTGTTGGAAAGTCTCTGACGTGTATAAACGTACTGTATATGGTGGCCCCCAGTTTAAAGCAGGCTGAGGTGCATTTGGATTTCATCATTTATAGTTTGGAACTCGCAGCCTGTGTTCAATGTGACAAAAGCATCTTGAAGGTGTTGGAGGCCGTCTGGGTTTAGTTTTGAAAACGAAGCCTCCTGCTGACAGATGAGATTACACTCACATCTCATATTCTTACGTCTGCTAACAAGAGGTGAACAATCCAAAATAAAAGTACTTTAGCTCATCTCAACAGATGAATGATGTTACAACAAAAATAAAAATGTACGGTTGGAAGAAAAATGAATTGTCCATTCCACAATGAGGAGGATAAAACCTTTCCTACATTATTTTCTTTAAACCTGGTGCTGTCAGGATGAGATATTTTATGATGATATATTTTTTACATCCAAATGTGTCAGTTAGAAACAAAATGTCTTCTTTGACATGAATCCACGACCTGTTGTCAGGGTTGTGGATGAAACCTTAGAGCTCTACGCCGGTGGGCCGTCTGCCCCTGTCCTGGTGTCGTAGTTCACAGCATGAGCCAGACCAGCACCCATAGATTGGTATCAATCTCTGAAGGCTATTAAAAAGCCATTTGTCTCAATCAAAATGGCAGCCAGTCATAGGCAGCCTTATGCTGCTCGTTATCCTTTAACCCGTCTCCTCCAGGGTCACACTTGAAAAACCAGGGTGGCTGTTCTCATTGTGTTGATCCTACTTGTGCTACCAAACATGTCGCCCAATTAAATAATAAACATAAAGCTCTCACAATATATTCACACCTATTCTCCAGAACTGAAACACATTTAAATTACAGACAAATCAGAGATTAAAATGATACCTCTACATGATTGAGCCTTACACAAGAATTTTAATGCTGTCCAACAGCTGCACTTATATATATTTAGTAATTGCCATTATGACTATGTAATATCAGTGATGGCGTGTAGCTTCACACTGTACATACACACGTTTTGATATATGTTGCAATGCTAAGTGTCAACAAGATCAAGAGGGTGTAAAACGAGAAGCATGAAAGAAAATATTTTATATACTGAGGCCTGAAAGAAGAGCTACAGGGAAAGTAAAGGCAATACTGGTGCCAGTAATCAGATCAGAGCACATGGTGACCCTCAAACTGGCAGAGTTTCTGCAACAGATTCCAGGAGCAACATCTGAGCTCAGAGGCTCCACACAGATGATCCAGTACAGAAAGCTCTGGGTTCAAGGCCTCTAAAGAAAGCTGCATATATACACATGCGCTCTAGCTGAGACTGAGAACTATTAGACCCAGAGACCAACAAAGACAGCAGAGGAGATAATGACAGATTTCAGTGGTGGGAAAGAAAACAAGATGAGTGTGGGGACAAAAGCAGGGTGAGACAGAGTTGTAGAGAGCAGGCAGGCTGGAGTGTGCTGGCCAGGCCCCAGCGGAACCATCGATCCAGGCTGGCCTTACATCAGAGACAGGAAACCTGAGCTGCATGCTTCATCACCTTCCCCATGGAACCCCCCCTTCTCTCCCTCCGTCCCTCGTCCTCTCTCTCTCACGGCCTGTCATCCTCGACTACAAGCTGCTGTCAATTCATCATTCCATGGCTAAGACTGGCTGCGCCTCGCGCTAAGTGCACATAGTCGTCCATTCACAACCACTCATACATTACACACACACTTAGTGAGTGAGTGAGTGTGTGTGTGTGTCCCTTGTCATTTGTGCCCATGAGTATGTTTATTATGCATAATGCAAGCTCCTTGTTTGCCTGGTTAAGGTATCGTTTTGAATGGGGTGGGGTGGAAGTGCTGTGGAGCCCAGCACCATGTGACCTGGGGTAACAAGGTTTTGTTTTTGAATTTGTTTGGGTGGGGGGATCCCCTGTGGGACTCCATACAAACCCCACTAGTCTATCCTCTCAGAGCCCTAAGTCTAAAAGATCTCAGCTGTCCAGTGCCAAAGACTTTGATGTGAAGCTTCTCTCTTCATTTACACATCATCATTTACTCTGTAACCAGCAAACACAATCAAGTTATTTACACTAAATTCTAAGGAATGCAAACCAGCCTTTGTTGACATTTTGAATATAACTGTCCATCCTCCATACCATTTGCCTTTGAGATGACCCTTTTCCGTTCGTGCTACTGTGGCTCCTCCATTGAAACTGTTTTTATTTAGTACACCAGTCCAACAATAATATCAGGAATCTTCTGTGTATGATGTTGGTGCCAAATTGTAATTTTTGGTTTCTTTAGGGGTATCAGTATTGTAAAAATAAGCTGAACACCATTTTTAAGCTTCAGAGGTTATTCTAATGTCCTCAGCAAGCTGCTAGAATCATTGTTGACTCCAGGTTCAAATTCAGTACTGACCCACTGATAGAAAAGTGCAACTCTTTAACTGTCCTTTGAATCTATGGCCCAGACATGTTGAGTCTGCAGCAGGTTTTTCAGATGGCACATTCTGTGTCTGCAGCAGCTTTTTCAGACGGCACATCCTGTGTGATACGCTCAACTTTCTCCAGGAGACACCAGCCTAATGAGCCACCCAAACAGGACAAACACACATTTTCTCCTTTCTCCCACAGTATCGATTTATACTCTTGATATCAGACCATCTCCCACATATGTACAGTCCCCCCAGAGTCTGCAGACAGTATCTCCAAGTCCAGCATAGAAAAAGTCCCTGCCTTGGTGTCTACATGTCATTTGTGTATGTCCTGATCGATGCTGGTGGCAGCAAAGAATTCAACATTTCCTATAAATAATGCAAGAACTGCAGAATGACATCATGAGGCATGACATTTTTAGAGGTGACTAGAAAAATTCACACTGGGGACGGTCCCGGGGATGGGCAGGATGTGGATATATGCCTAAACCCATAGGATGTATGAAAAAGAAGCCCAACTTGGAGACACAACATGCCTGGTTGAAGCATGCTGGAACCGGTGTATAGAAGTCTTTATGAAATATAAGGATGAGCTGTTTCTGGCATCATGGTTGTGGACCACTCTGGAGGATATTAGCCTATCCTTTATGAATGCATGAATAGCTGGTGCATGAATTTTTCAACATCACAGGTAGGTTCTGGAGCCTGATAAAAAGAAATGCAGACACTAAGAGAAAGTGAAAGCCTGGTCTTCAAATCTGGGCAAACATATTTCGGAGATATGAATAATGTAAAGACCTGAAGAGGAGATACATAAATAGCAAAGAGAGGAGAAGATATGTCTTCATCTCCTGCTGGTGGCATTTATGAGAAAAATATCTGCTGTCCTAGTAGATGGGTTTGGAAATGGATAGAGGTGTCTGTCTCTAAGGTTGCTTTTTTAAAAATTATTTCTTTAACATAAATTCCCCAAAATAAGACAGTAGCTGTCTTATTTTGTTTTCCTTTGTTTCCTGAGAACTTGAGGGTTCATGGTTCTAGCTCAAATTGCAGACACAAGTTGGAAAGTATGCTATCAGAGGTGCCATGACACTTTCAGAGCACTTCTGTGGTGCCTTAGGGAAGTCCCAAATGCTCACACAGAGCCCTGAACCCCCCCCCACCACCACCACCACCACTAAAAATCCTAAAGATCAGACTTTAGTTTCATCACACAAAACTTGTAAGATGTATTTATTTATTCGTTTATCATAGTTTGAGTCTTCCAGAAGCTCATAAAAATCAGACACAAGAATACATAACCCTGAGCATTACTGTAGCACTAAGAATCTTGTGGGTCGGTCTTCTTTAGCCTGTCATGCCGCTGAAGTGAGTAAATGCTCATTGTGATCAATATCTATTTCCTGTTGTGTCAAGTTTCAGAATAATGTCCATATTGAACCAATGTTTCAGCAGACTCCCACCACAGCTTTTCTCTCCCATCCAGGCCTGGTTTCTGTTGCTGAAGGAGAGAAAATCCCTACAAATCAGATTAAACAAATGATTTTTAGAGATGCCATTGATCAACCATCTTCCTGCACTGGCCTAACTGGGAGAGCCTAATAGTGCAGACTGGGCATCTCAGAGGAGAATGTGGCTCTAATCTGGTTTGCAATTCCTGTTTATCCTGCACAGATCAGCAGTGTTAACTTAATAGTTGGAAAGTCTTGATCTCACTCTATAGAGTGGGCGGGAAAAAGCATCTTCAAAGAAGCTTCATCATTTAAGACCATTCTTAAAATCTCAAAAAGATTCTGAGTCACTATTTTATCTCCTTTCATTGGATAGTAATATTCTAAAATTTACTGGGCTTCAGGACATCACTTTATGGCTTATTTACAAAGATATTTACAACAGTGAAGAAGAGTGAGTGTGCTAAATGTGGAAATGACGGTGAAAGAAGTGTCAAGTCAAACCCAGTAAAGTGCTTGTCAGAACGGGAAGACGTGGTGACCTAAAGACACAGAGATAAACACGTTAGAAAAACGCATGAGGAATTAAGGTCTGGACCACTCCTATTACCACTTGTACTGATAAAATGATCTGACGCCGGACAGTTGGTGATGGCTGCTTAAGAGGCCTGCTAATTGATCTGATTAACTGCAGGTGGGGAGGCAACCAGCACAAAAGATGGACCACGCCCCCTAGAGGACAAACAGAGCACCAAACAACCAGAACACATACCAGACATAGGATCATAACAGAAATCCCCCTCAAAGGTCGCCTCCTGCAACCGACCCAGCTTATAGGGGGATCGCAATAGAAATCCCTCAACAAGACCAGGATGTGGCGCCGAGGGAACCATGACTACTCCTCAGAGCCATACCCCTCCCAGTCGACCAGGAACTGAAGACTGCGTCCTTGTCGTTGGACGTCCAAAATATGTCAGACCGTGTAAGCCGGACTACCGTCAATCACACGGGAGGAGGAGGGGACTCAGACATGGGCTTCAGAAGTGACACATGAAACGTAGGGCACACCTTGAGGGAAGATGGCAACTTGAGACGCGCAGCAGTTGGGTTCACCATCTGATCCACTTCAAGTGGTCCAATGAACCGTGGAGCGAATTTGGACTACACGTGGAGGGGAAGGTCCTTCGAGGACAACCAGACTCTTTGGCATGGCTGATAGGAAGGGGCCGGAGCTCTTCGATGGTTGGCTTGCTTCTGAGACTGGTGAGATGAACGGAGGAGGGTGGCCCGTACCTGACGCTAAACGGCTTGGCAGTGTCAAAGGTTGGGCTTAACCGAGGGCACTCTCACCTCCTCCTCCTGCACCTCGAATAATGGGGGTTGATTTCCCAGGAAGGCCATGAACGGGGGACATCCTGTTGGAGGCTGACACAAGGGCATATATCACCCATGGTAGGAAGAAGCTCCACGAGGAGGGATTACAGGCTGAGATGCAGCGCAGGGCACTCTCCAGAGACTGGTTTGACCTTTCAGTCTGGCCATTGGATTGAGGATGGTACCCTGAGGAAAGGCTTACCGTTGCCCCCAACGCTTTACAAAAGACCTTCCAGTTCTGCGACGTGAACTGCAGCCCACAGTCAGACACTATGTCCCTAGGGAGCCTGTGCAGGAGGAAAACATGCTTAACTATAAGCTCTCCAGTTTCAGCAGCAGAAGGCATTTTAGGAAGAGGGATGAAGTGTACAGCCTTGGAAAACCGGTCGACCACAGTCAGGATGGTGGTGGGTCCAGCAGATGGAGGCAGCCCAGTAACAAAATCCACATCAACGTGGGACCAGGGATGTCTTCGGATGGGGAGCGGATTGAGGAGCCCCGTGGGTGAATGGGTGGAGGACTTCCCTCGAGCACATACCGGACAGGCAGTGACAAAGGACCTAATATCTTGTTACATAGAAGGCCACCAGAATTATTGCTGGACAAAGCGAAAGGTCTGGGCATGGCCTGGATGCCAACTGAGCTGCGAAGAATGCCCCATTGTAGCACCTCAGAGCGAACAGACTCTGGGACAAATAGCCAGTTGGGAGGGGTACCTGTGGGACTGGGCTGAGACTACTGCACCTCCCACACCTTCTCCTCTATTGCCAATATATCTGCTGCCACAATGCAGGAGGGGGGCAGGATGGGCACAAGCTCAGAACTGGAGGGATCGGGAGAGAACTGGTGGGACAAGGCATCCGGCTTAATATTACAGGATCCAGGCTGTGTTTGCCGAGAGTTAAGCCACTTCACACTCCAGAGATATGCAATGGTCTGTCCATACCACAACCTGCTGAGCTGACCCTTCCAGTCAGTGCCTCCACTCCTGTAAGGCCGGCACCACCGCAAGGAGCTCTCGATTACCTATATCATAGTTTCTTTCTGCAGGGTTCGGCGGCTGAAGAAAGCACAGGGATGAAGCTTCTGGTCCACTGAATCTTGCTGAGAGAGAACGGCGCCCATGCCAAGATCAGAAGCATCAACCACCACCACGAACTGACGACTGGGATCCGGGTGAACCAAGATAGGAGTGCAGGTGAATAGTGACTTCAGACGGGAGAATGCAGCCTTGCCTTACCTTGTTGTAACCTCGGATAAACCATCAATAAAAGTTGGTAAAGCCCAGGAATTGGAAGAGTGACAGCCTGCCAGTGCTCCTGCTTCTCTGATGAGCTTATTTTGGCCGTGTGGGGCAAGAGGCAATGAAGTGGCCAGCTTGGCCACAGTATAGACATACCCACGAAACCAGCCTCTTCTGCCTCTCTGGACCAGTGAGCCGTGCTCGTCCCAGATGCATGGGCTCTGCCGATGTTGAGGAAACAGACACTGGATCATCCGACTGTGTTGATCAAAAACCCGTCGCAGCTCTGTCACGACAGCTCATAATTAGCTAACGCGAGCGCACGATTCTCAATAACTACAGTGGACTACTGTGCAGCACGACCAGACAAAAGATTGACCACAAAGGCAATCGTCTACATTAAGGTTTGGAGATCAAAAACTAAAGAGCACTGTAATAAGAAGCTACCACACCGACCTACCTCACCCAAGTAGCATTTGGAATGGGGACGTGGTTTTGCAGAATTTAGCTGTTTTGAGAAGTAACGATGAGTCTAAGTTACTGTGTAGTAGATGGTTTATTCAGTCAGTCGGTCAGGATACATGCATGTAAGCATGCAGAGAGATCTCTGACTATGCGCACACAGTTCTGATCTTATGTAGCTGAAGGCCTGCCTCCAAGGCGCGGACACAGGGCGCCTGCACAGCATGTGCTCGCACCTATCTGGCTGGCGCCAGAAGTTGAATGGTTGAAGATATCCCCCTCCCCATTCGTTCGACGCAGGTCTCCTTTGAACACCAGGGCACCTTTGTTTCCTGTGAATGCACGAGGTGCCAGACAGGCTCATGTGCTCACCCAATCTCCGACACACTCTTCCTAATTTCCATTTCTTTTCCTTTCTTTTGCACTCAATTTCCATTACAGTTACCTCCTTTTGATCCTACTTGGATCAACCTGATTTGGACAGTATACTTGATATACTTCAGACGCACTCCTCCTTACATCCGGAATGTCATCCTTCATCTGTTTAAGACGTCCCATCATTGAAGGATTAGTGTGAGGACCAAAGCATTAACATCAACTTAGTTCATCTTTATAACCCTCTTCCAGTTCAGATTCGGATGAATTGTAAGGTCTGGTTTCCTGTGTGGTACTAGGGAGAAGATGGGTAGTACTGCTACGATCGATACCACACCCAGGACAAACAGGAATTTCCTCAGGATCAGGTCGGTCCGTTGCCTGGGATGCAAAGGCTTTCCTTGGAGGCTCATCTTGTTCTTTCGTTGGTGGCTTGGCACGCCACTTATAGCAGCAGGGACGCTAGTTCCACTCCCTACTGACCGGCTCCTTCGGTTCTGTCACCTTCTTGCAGTGGGATGTGTGGATTCACGTTGCTCTCTCGGCCACTTTCACCATGGTCTGAATCACCAGCAGGACTTAGAATGGGCCTTGCCACCTTTTCTGGTTCCAGCTGGTCCTCCAGAAGTCCTTGATCACCACGTAGTCCCCTGGATGTAACGGATGGAGCTGTTGGTCCGCTGGAGACAGCAGTGCTGCTTTCACTCGTGCCCGGATTTCTGAAAGAGATTTAGTGAGATTCCTGCAGATACAGTCAGCAGTGTGATTAGTGTGGGCAGTGCATTTGCGACCTATGAGGGAAGAAGGACAGCGTCCTAAAGAGCCACCACTAGCCGATGATTCAAGATAGGAGCACTGTCAGACTTGAGGAAACCCCTGTGTTTCCACAATGCTCCAAAGTCATGAACTATGCCAAAGGCGTGCCTAGAATCGGTGTAGATGGTAACCGACTGGTTGGCTGCGAGGTGGCAAGCTCTGGTAAGGGCCACCAATTCAGGCTGAGTAGTTGGACGGTAATGATGCAGATTCAACAGTGCCGTGGGAGTCACAGACTGCATAACCGGCTTTGCACTGGCCCGTGTCCGAATCCCGGGATGCTGACCCATCGACAAAGAGAACAAGATCAGGATTGATAAGAGGTTGATCCATGAGGTCAGGACGTGGGGAACAAGACACCGAGAGTTCCGCCACGTAATCATGAGGGTTGCCCTCCTCCGGGTTGGGGAGGAGGGTGGCTGGATTCAAGACATTGCAGCATTAGAACATCAAACAGTTGACAGACACACACAGACAAGCGCAGATCCCAGTACATAGTATCAGTGGTTAGGTGGACTGAGGCTTGTGCATTGTACATTACTTCTTTTTGTAAACCTAAATGAGTACCTTTTCATGTTGACCGATCAATGCACCCTGGAAGGTCAATGTCTGACAAATCGCCTCTGTGTCTGCTGGGTGCATTGTGGTCAGTTCATTCTGTTAGGACTCAAGAAGACAGTCAAGAAGGCAACTTCAGTGCACAACAGTTTATTTACAAAAATATTTACAACAGTGAAGAAGAGTGAGCGTGCTATACATGGGAACGACGGTGAACAATGTGTCAAACCCCAGTGAAGTGCTCATTGGAACGGGAAGACGTGGTGACCTAAAGACAAAGAGATAAACACAGTTCGAAAAACGCAATAAACACGAGGAATTAAGGTTTGGACCACTCCTATTATCACTGGTACTGACAACGATCTGATGCAGGAAAGCTGTGCTGGCTGCTTAATAGGCCTGCTAATCAACCTGATTAGCTGCAGGTCGATTGGCTGCCGGCGGCCAACACAAAAGATGGTTCAGCCCCGCCCAAACAGAGCACAAAAAAAACAAAACACACAGACCAGACACAGGATCATAACATAGAGGCTTTTATCCTTACCAGACCCTTTCCAGTGAACCAGTACTGGTTACTGTGGGTAGGCCCTTATGTAAAGTACATTTTAAAACCAATAAACTCAATTATTACAAGGCTTGTCCTGATACAGTTTTTTTCCCACTGGCCAGACAAAAACAAACACAAAACAAAAGCTTCCGGTTTAATTTTCACCATTTAAGTAATTCCATATTAAAAACATTGCAGCTGGGTTCTAGCCTGTACCGAACAGCACTATATACAGTCTACGACAACAAGAAGCTACGCAGGTGCTGTCACAGGTCCTGCACCTACACATCCACCATCAAGGTTCCCATCTCCCCACTATTTACTCCATGCACCCTCATTCTGCTCGGATGGACAGGAAGTGTCGTATCAACTCAGGATCTTTCAGGAATAATTGTTGGACTAATGTTCCCGGGGAATCCTGGAAGTGTGACATGCCTTCATCCTCCACAAAGAGCAGAAAATGTGGTAAAAATCTGGAAAACAGAAGTTTTCTGGATCTTAAATGATGAAATGACATAAATAAATGTCAAGGACCCTTTAAGAAACATCTTCTACCAGCAACCTTTATCTCCAATAGCAACAGATCAACAGTATTAATGGGCATCAGCAGCAACTAACGGAGCTCTTTGTGGGCTATGTCTGGAAGGGAAGAGGGGGAAGTGGCCCTGTCATAACATTCCTCACTACACCACATTAGGGAGATGAACCTTACATTCAGTCGTGGGCTAGCAGACTTTGAAAAGGATTTATTAATCTCTAAAGAGAGAAATAACTTTGCTTATTGTGTCCTATGATCTGCATTACCATGGTTACATACCACATACCATTTTTCAGACCCTTGATGACATCATCGCAGACACACCCTCTGCGGATAGGGTGTGTATAGCTAATGTACAGTATATAGCTTACAAGTTTCCTGTTACTGGTTGTCAAATCTTGAGAGCTACTGCATCAAGACTCTAATTTGAAGCTTTGCATCAAATTATATGATGAAAGGGGCCACCACCATGTTGAAACTGAATAATGTTGGGCGGTCAGATAAACTAGGCTAAAAATAATCATGTCGTTCAAAAATCACAAAATATCTGGATGTGATGCTATTAAAAGCACTTGATTTTGATGAAGAAGCCTTTTTTAAGCTATTTTGAAGAGTTTCCACCTAGAGTACCTAACTGGCCCCTGCACAGCCTAGATAGGCATCTGAAATTACCAATTAGTTCACCAATTGGCTGCAGCAGATTCGATTGGTTTGTAATTAATTCTAGTTACTGGCCCGTAGAGCAGGACGGATGGCGCCATGCCTTTGTCCCACTGACACACTATCCCACAGAGTCGGGCCTCCAGTGGGGGGCAGCGGACATCAATACAGAGCCCAGCAGCTACTGGGCTTCACCTCCACAGACACTCACACATGCATAAACAGATGCATAATACCTAACACACACTCTGGTGCATACAAACATGTAGACGGAGCAACTAAGACAACAGAAATATTATGTATGGAGATCCTGACTCCTGTGTGGGGGATGTGTGTGTGTGTGTGTGTGTGTGTGTGTGTGTGTGTGTGTGTGTGTGTGTGCGCGTTCATTGGGTGTGTATTTAAGAGACACTACAAGATCCCTGTTAAGATTGAATTTTACACCTTCAGTATAGACTTTACTTCAAATATTTCATCTTGCTTACTGAGCACATGGTGCATAGGAAGAGAGTGCACATGACTGTGACAGTAGTGAGTGGCTGGTGTGGAAGCAGTCACTCTGCATGGAGGTCAGACACTGAAGGTCAAGGCTTGAACACCCAGGATCTGAAGGCTGGGAGGCTGAAAGAGATCGATGATGTAGATAAAAATACTTTCACCTCACAAGCTCACACAGACACACACTGAGCAACACATCTGCACACCTCCAACAAATGACACATTAAATGGCACTACAAATGGTCCCAGTCTGCTTTTAACGAAAGCGATATCAAAGCGAGCGAGGTGACTACTGGCGTTTAGAGTAAGGATACAGTAACTGGAGACCATTAAAAGATCATAATAATCATCGTTTAAACGATGAGGTCTCCATTGTTGCTCCAGCCCAAACCTACAATCAAAGCGCCGTCTGCATTCAGTGCAAAAGGAGACAGCAAGGCAGGTGTTTCGTCCTCGTCTTCCTATATGGGGAGAATCAGCTCCTGAAAGGCCACATGTGATTTATGTAGGCGGCGAGGGGAGTGGTAATTGAGAGTAAAGCTCCACCAAGCTTTTAGTTAATGACAAGTGGACTAGTGAAAGATGTCTCTGCCACCACCGCCTCGTATTATGGATCCTGGTTAACAGTGGGAAGAGCACGCTCATCAGGTAATGAATGAAGAGTCAGGCTCAGGATGGATGGAGGGCATGACAGCTTCGGAACATAAAACAGAATTACCTATTCAAGACCACCTCTCTTAATGGTGAACTGGGCAGTATATTAGAGCAAGCTGCCAAAAATTGTTTGATAATGCTGGCAGGACGAGTGCTGTTGTCCTGCTGAACTCAGGTGCTTAACTGCATTACTGCACCAGCAAACAAGAGGACAATTTTCCACAAAACACTGCTACAGCATGATGAACCTTGAGGCGTCTCAAGTCAGTTGGGTAATGAAACAGCCACTTAACGAATGAGCAACATGTTTGAGCTCCGCCTCATCAGCACAGACAGATGAGTGAGATCACCCAAAATCAATATTTTTACTGTCTTTCAACAGGAGACAGCTGCTGGCATCTGCATGAAGAACATCCTCTCACAGGGCCGGAGGAAGAAGTCCAAACTTTTCCCAATCCCAGCAGGAATATTGATGTGTTCCTTCCACTCTGGCACTGACGGGCGCAGCCACAAATTGTGCAAATAGCTTTTGTTAGCGAGACAGTCTTAAGTGTTGGGTGAAATATGGAGAGACATAAATAACAGCAAGCTGCAGATGGGCCTTGATCAAAACAAATCAGGTTTATGTGCAGGGTTAAATGGGTGACTGTTATCCACACACATCAATCCATCATAATCAGAACTTCAGCAGGACTTGTTAGCATAACTACTGACACACAAACAGTCAACAGCTCTTTCTTTTATCTTCAGTTAATATTAGCACCAAAGTTTATGGAGGCTTTCAGATTAGAAACTTCGGCTCAAGTTGGAAATAGACACTTCATTTTTGCCAGGATAATAAACCTTATAATACAGTTTCTGTCATTACAACCAGAAAAAACATCCAGCAAACTTCACAGCAAAATCACAATCAATAGCTCCAGTGTGTCAGGACAAGAATCTGACAGAAGCAAGCTTAAATACATGACCTGAAACAATGTTGAATGAGATGTCCTCATTCCTGCACCACTAGATCCAAACAGCTCAAGCTTGCAAAACATGCTGGGAGGGGAGGGAGAGGCAGCGTGGGCTGGGGGTGCTCGGAGCACGCCTGTGGCAAACTCCGTCAGATAGTATTTGTGTTTAGCGGTGGGTCATATCAAGAATTGATGAAGCTCTTTGGTAGTGGCGCATTCATCGGTAAGAGGAACAATCAGAGCAAAAACTGCAACCCAGCTTCCATCATCACAAAGTTCCTGAGAGCCATCCATCAGCGCCAGCCATAGGATCCTACTCTTGTGACCAATTTGGTGCTTCAAAGGGGCTTTGGGCTCCAGCAGCAGGTGCTTAATGTAGCCATTCATTATGAAGCTAAAGCCAATATAAGTAAACCTTAACCACAAAAGTCAAATGGTACAGCGATATCCAAAATATTCACAAGTGTGTGTGTATGAGTAACTATGTGTGTATGTTTGTGTGCATGCCAGAAGGAAAAGAGAGGGATAACAATATGGTCCAGACAGATAGAAAACAAAAGGAACAAAATAACAGTAGAAGAAGCCGTGCACACACACAGACTGACGCGCACACGCGTGCCTGCAGGCCCGACTGGTTTAAACTGCCTTGGTCGTCTGTAGGCTAACCACAATCCTGCTCCCTGCAGCTCTGACCACAAAGCAGTCAACAGAGGCACACCAGGCCTCATCCTCCATGACACTCTGGTCGATAATCGTGCACACCACTCCAAAGCAAACGGCCACTGTAACTGCTATAGCTGGGCCCACTTTGTCAGCAGCACAGATGTGCCTGGACGAAGACTGGGGGAAAGAACACACACACACATGCCTGAGCACCTGTGGCAATAAAAGGTCTGATGGGCCAACAACAAAAAGAACTGTCCACGACACACAGGGACACAACAGCAGAGACAGATGTGTCCCATAAAGCTGCTCACAATGTGCATAAATACTCTATACATCTGTGCTCCTCCAAATTACTGAGCCCACTCCAAATAAATATAAAACTTTCATTTTGAAAATAGTATAAAGGATTTGATTGAAAAAGTCTGTTGTTCAATTTGTAGTCTGATTTTTCTGTTAATATTTTTTCTTTGTTAAAGACAGCACACAGAAAATAACTTTTCATTTATTAGGAACCCTTTTTCTTTCAGATAAACAGATCAGTGAAGCTGGAAAGCATCAGAATATTAATCAATATAGTTGTCTGAAGGTTATCAGGTGTGTCTGTAAGCAGCAGAGGTCGGAGGTTCTGTCGGTACAGCCTGACCAGGGTTGGGGGATCAGAAACACGACATTACCCCCTGCTGGTGAACATCTGCATCTCGTGTGGGTTCCAGTCTTGAGTCATTTTGTTGAGAGAAAAATCATAAAACAACTGCTTTATTTAAGAAAGTACTAAAGTGGCTTTGCCTCATACAAATCCAAGCTCAGATCTTTGCTGGTTTCAGTTTTCTTTTTTTTTAACTTTCTTAGTCTTGTTTTAGTTTATTAAGTCAGTTTTATGGAGGATGATAACAGATCCTTAAATCTCTATATGGAAAGCAGAGACAGTAAAATACATTGTTGTTTATATTTAATGTAGTTTTCAAGTCAATTTTTAACACACAATAGTAAAGAGACGGTAGCTGAGGGTAGCTGACCCCCCCAAAACCACTTTAGTGGCCTCGCCTTCCTGCCTTTAGATGGACTCACACTGTAAACATGCACAAGCACACAAAAATGACCTACACAGGGCAGTAAAAGGACAAGTCAACAGAGACCTGCAGGAACAGAAACATGGAGAAGAGAAGCGAGAAACACTGGAGGAAAAAGGAGGAGAGTGAGAAGGAGGTGGGGGTGAGGGGTGAGGGGCGAGGACATGTGCAGCAGAGAAGCATGGGGACAAAAAAGGTGCAACAGAGGTGAAGAAAATATTGTTTGGAGGTTGAAGGGACTTGAGCAGAGAAGAAGGGGAGGACATGGAATCAAGTGTAGAGGACAGGTTCGGCCCCCGTGGAGACGTCGGTCGCTGGGCAAATTAGCGTAACACCAAAATCCAGCCTGCTGCAGGGAGCAGAAGAGGGGCCGAGCAGGGAAGGAATTGATGGTCGATGGATCCCTTTTACAGGGTTTACCACTGGTGCACAAGAACTTAGACATAAGGACACACACTGGTCCTTCACCACCAGAAGACTGGTCTACCATCAGTGGAAAGGTTTACCACCAGTCGACCAGTCAACCACCAGAGGACCGGTTTAAAGCCAGAGGACTGGTATACCACCACCGGTTTACCACCAGCAGACTGGTCTACGACCAGCAGACTGGTTTACCACCAGCAGACCAGTTTATCACCAGTTGGAACGTCACAGTCTTTATGTGTGCTGCTTTCAAACACACTGCTGGTGTAAATGTCCACCTGAGCTGCTCATTCACTCACTGATCACAGATATGCCTGGTCACTAGATGTGAACAAACGTGTGTGTGGCTGCTCGGAGTCCCAGCAGGCAGCAACCCCCACATGAGGGTCAGCTCGATTAAGGCTCGATTAATTGATTACAAAATCAATTTCTTATTCAAATCCAGCCTCGTTCAAATGTGAGAAAGGGCTCTGCTCCTGTCATCCTCCTCCTGCTCATCTTTCTCCTCCTTTTGCTCCTCATGCTTCTTTTGCAATTCCTCCTGCCCCCCCTCCCCCAGCTGTTAGCATGTAGCCCTATTATGACAGTCGCTACAGATTGTGTCACTAGCAACTACAGCCCTCTGCGCTTGTGCCCACACATCATTAGCCATCCATCTGTCACCCTCCTAACAGGTTCCCAGTAAAGCAGCCAGGACTCACTTCAAATCCAAGAAACAGAGTCACCATCAGAGTTGGTCTGTCTTCCACACTCTCCACCCCCAGTCATGTGTAGGCTAACCCCCCCAACTTGTTTTCTGAAGTATCTGCTGAGGTTTAAGATTGGTGCCAACGGGCAACACACACACCTCCATGGAACATTAGCACTTCACCTGATTAGAATCAACAATACCAGAAGAACTTCCCAAAAGTTGAGATGCACAAAGATAGGCACCGCCTTCTTTTTCCAGTCGGGAGAAAAAAGATGCTTGAATAAAGTTTGACGAGTGTTGGTGGGGATGTCCCAACGTTGGTTCAAATGTCCACGTCAACAGGATGGACACCCTGATTGACAGCTGTCATGATGTGGACAATGAGGTTGCTTCTTAACGCACCCCTGGAGGAAGTTGTAACAGTTATGTTAACAACAGAACAATGATAAACACAATAACACACAATAACAAAAAACAATAATAAACACAATAATAAACACAATGCTACAGACAAGAACATGCTGCACAAAGTTACTAAAGGTTGACAATAACACTAAACTAACTAACTAATAACACTACACCTGTCCAACAGTCAATGTAAATGGGGGGTTACAGCAGAGGGGTAATGTGGAGGTTGGATACAACAGAGGGGTAATGGGGTCTCTGACGTGACTCATTTGACACAGTTCAATGACTGCCACTCCAGGGGTGGGGGGGACCAGCAGCAGAGAGGAAAAACACTGGAGAGCCTCTGTGTGTGTGTGTGTGTGTGTGTGTGTGTGTGTGTGTGTGTGTGTGTGTGTGTGTGTGTGTGTGTGCAGCACCCAGATTCCATCCAATGTTGCCATCCATTAGTGGCCTTGAACCCTGAGCTAAAACAGCCACTCACATCAAATGTTTGTGTGAGTGTGTGAGTGTGGGGGGGTGTTATTCTGCTCATCCATACACCCAGTCACACGTGTTTGTTTCTCTAAAAGAAAACAACCTTTAGGTCACTTTTCAGCAGTCATATATATATATATACATCAGAGATCTCTGTCCAGACGAGCGCAGTCCTAGGAACATATAGGACTGCATACATACATACGTACATACGTACATACGTACATACATACATACATACATACATACATACATACATACATACATACATACATACATCAATCAATCTTTATTTATATAGCGTCTTATACAATCAAAATTGTTTCAAGGCGCTTTCCAGAATCCCAGGGCCTGACCCCAGACAAGCAACAGTGGCAAGGAAAAACTCCCCTTTAACAGGAAGAAACCTTGAGCAGGACCAGGCTCATGTAGGGGGACCCTCCTGCTGATGGCCGGCTGGGTAAAGAGAGAGGAGAAGGGGGAGGACAGGATAGGTAGGAGAGGAGAGGAGAGGAGAGGGGTAAAGGAGAGGAGAAGTAGAGTGAAGGGGAGGTAGAGGACAGGAGAAGGAGGAGGAGGGGAAAGAGGAGAGGAAAGAAGGGGAGAGGGAGAGGGAGAGGGAGAGGAAAAGGAGGAGAGGGAGAGGAGAGGAGAAGGAGAAGGAGGGGGAGAGGAGAGGAGAGGAGAGGAGAGGAGAGGGAGAGGAGAGGCACAGAGCACAGAAACACACACAAAAAATATGATGCACAATCACTTCAGCGGGGCCGGAGGTCATTATGCAGCTCCAAGGGCGGCGATACCTGTAAATAAATAGAGGGGGGGGAGAAGCAGAAAAACTACACAAGAATCAGCATAACTAGTCTGCTTGATGAGGAGAGGAAAGGAGAGGAAAGGAGAGGAGAGGAGAGGAGAGGAGAGGAGAGGAGAGGAGAGGAGAGGAGAGGAGAGGAGAGGAAACCATGACCCAGTGGAGTGACAGAGGCCTGTCAGGTGATCATGTTTCAGGACCCCGGCAGCCTTGGCCTGTAACAGCATAACTAAGATGTGACCTAACGATTAGACGACCCCCTAAGTATGATAATTTGTCTGTCTATGATAGTAACTGGAACTCCTGAATTAGTAACAATAAGCTTTTTCAAAGAGGTAGGTTTTGAGTCTGACCTTAAAAGTAGCGATGGAGTCAGCCTCCCGTACCTGGACAGGGAGCTGGTTCCATAGCAGGGGTGCCTGGTAGCTAAATGCTCGGCCCCCCATTCTACTCCTGGAAACTCTGGGAACCACAAGTAGACCAGCATTCTGAGAGCGGAGTGGTCTATTGGGCTGATAAGGTATCACTAGCTCCTCCAGGTAGGATGGAGCTAGGCCTCTGAGGACCTTGTAGGTCAAAAGAAGGGTTTTAAAAATTATTCTAAATTTAATGGGCAGCCAATGAAGCGACGCCAGTACAGGAGTAATGTGATCTCTTTTGTCAATACCTGTCAGAACTCTGGCTGCAGCATTTTGGATCAACTGGAGGCTTCTTAAAGAGTTGTTTGGACACCCTGATAATAATGAGTTACAGTAGTCCAGCCTGGAAGTAACAAATGCATGGACTAACTTTTCAGCATCATGCCGCGTCAGCAGTTTCCTGATCTTTGTGATGTTCCTCAAGTGAAAAAAGGCACTTCTAGAGACTAATTTAATGTGTGAGTTGAAGGAGAGATTTTGATCAAAAGTTACTCCTAGATTCCTCACAGAGAGACTAGATGTTAATGAGATACCATCTAGAGTGATCATGTGATCTAATCTATCCCTGAGAGGTTCAGGACCAAACACCATGACCTCAGTTTTTCCTGGGTTAAGGAGGAGGAAATTTGAAGACATCCAGGACTTTATGTCTTTAAGACAGGTCTGGAGCTTCACTAACTTCTCTGTCTCCTCGGGTTTCATGGATAAATAGAGCTGAATGTCATCAGCATAACAATGAAAATTTATCCCATGCTGCCGAACAATGTTCCCTAAGGGAAGCATGTACAATGTGAAGAGGATTGGTCCGAGTACAGAACCTTGAGGAACTCCATGGCTAACCCTACTGTATGAGGAGGGAACACCATGGACATGGGCAAACTGGTATCTATCAGATAAGTATGATCTAAACCAGTCTAGTGCTGTCCCTTTAATCCCAATCACATGATCCAGTCTCTGTAACAGGATGCTGTGATCAACTGTATCAAAAGCAGCATTGAGGTCCAGCAGAACCAGCATAGAGACCAGTCCATGATCGGAAGCTATGAGAAGATCATTAGTGACTTTAAGAAGTGCTGTTTCTGTGCTGTGGTGAGCTCTAAAGCCTGACTGAAACATCTCAAACAGGCTGTTCCTCTGCAGGTGCTCCAGTAACTGAGTCACCACCACCTTCTCTAGAACTTTAGAGATAAAAGGAAGGTTGGATATTGGCCTATAATTTGCTAAGACATCAGGATCCAGTGATGGTTTTTTAAGCAACGGCTTAATCACTGCCACCTTGTAGGACCGGGGTACATAACCTGGCACTAAAGAACCATTGATCTGGTCCAGGATAGAACTGCCTATCAATGGTAAAACATCCTTCAACAGGTGTGTTGGGATGGGATCTAAAAGACACGTGGTGGTCTTGGATTTCTGAATTAGCGATGACGCCTCAGAAAAATATATAGGGCTGAAGGAGCTTAAGGGCTCGTTGGAGACCCTGTATGTTCCCACAGTCGGCACATCTGGTGATGGTCCAGTTGTTGGGATGGCCTGGTTAGCTTTCTCTCTGATAGCTAGAACTTTATCAGTGAAGAAGCTCATGAAGTCTTCACCACTAAGGGGAAGGGACCCAGGTAAGGAGGAGGTCATACATACATACATACATACATACATACATACATACATACATACATACATACATACATACATACATACATACATACATACATACATACATACATACATACATACATACATGATCATAAATTGGTTTATGGCTTTCATTTCTCCAAAATATAAGATTTACTCTCATAATTCTAAATTCTGTTCAGATGGAGCTGTTGGTGTGATATAGGTTGTAGATTTTTAGCTTTTAGAAGGCATGTAGAAAAGAGCAATAGAAAGAGGCATATTGATCGGTTCTGTTCCTTGAACGTGTCCTGAGCTGCGTGACACTACAATCCCCCGACATCAGGACATTCACACGTCTTCACACGTCTCGAGTGCTGAGACACAACAGCCTGTTCTCCTCACTTCACTAATCAATAAAAAGCTTTCATGTGCTCATCGTTAGAGCTCCGTGTCTTCCCTGAGAAATGCTCGAGTCACTGATTTGTATTCATCTCCGCTGGATTAGAGATTTTAGATTTGATGTCGACCCTCTGAGCAGAGCTAAGAACTCCTGAGTCGGTGAGGATGAAGGTTGATCGCACAACCGACTGCTCCAAAGGGCGAAGCTTTGCGGAGATCTCTCTCGCCCCCGTGTGGTCATGCTGGAGATTTACGAATCAAATTTGAACGAAAACGGTTTGAATAGATTTGGACCGACCAGATTTGGACTGCAAGTCTATTATTCCGATGTGGTCTGATCCAGACACCCACTAACTAAACTTATAACATATAACAAAAAAAGAAATAACAATAATAATACATTAATCCCATTTTAGGTCTCTTGGACATCTTACCAATGCAACTATGTAAATTTGATGCAACCTTTTAACCTTATAAGTTGTGACCGAACATATATCTAAATAACATTTGATATATTTTTTTGTAGATTGGCAGAAATGTGTAAGGATGTTCAAATTTACTCAGCAAATAAACTTTCACTTCCAGTAGTACTCAATGCTTTGCTGTTGTCACATGATTACCAGTAAGACTGCAAACATGAGGGTGAACATTATTCATAACAAAACACCAACAATGCACAACTCCAAATTTATATAAATATTATCTAAAGATATGCTGGCTGTATGAGTATTCATCTGCCATATCTGCTGTCAATAGTTCAATAGTTTTAATAGAAAAAAATATTCAGGAAGGAAGAGGAGACACATGTTAATCTAAGAGGAGGAGTCTGAGTGTGGAAGGAGACCGGTGAGGGAGGTCTCCACAACACTGATGACCACTCTAAAAGAGTCAAAGTTGTAGGGTGAGAAATTAAACTAAACCTTCACTAGAGGTTAGAGGATATTATCTTGTTCATTATTATCATTATTAAAAAGGATCCATTCAATAAGATCTGTGTATTTGTTAAATAAAAATGATATCTAAAAAAGGCCTTGCAGAAAGACCTGCAGAGTTGGGGGGGACTGACAAAGAGGCTGCCGGCTTCACATGTGGCCTCATGTGTTGAGTGACATCAGGAGACCTGCTCTCTTCCTCATCCGGGTGTGAGAGCCACACTGAAGCAGGCCAAGCAACCACGCTCACTCGAGACTTTATGTTGCTTTGTGTGATCAGAGTTGGGCAGCGGAGAGTCATCGTGAAAACTGGGTCGAGCTGAAAGAAGGAAGAAGTGGGATGACAGCGTTGCTGTTTAAAGACAGTTTCTGGGTGAGTTAATCTGGAATTTTACTTCTTAGAGTTTCTGATGAGAGGCTGAGCGTCAGACCTGGATCTGAAGGCGAATTAATAACAACATAAAAAGACAGATACTTGTTATGACATGGGAGACTATTTGTGTTATATTACATAGATGATTTAGAACAATATAGCACATTTACAACTTTTTTTTTTCTACTTCTGCATTTTTATCACAGAGCATTCAGGGTTGACGTAGGGCTGTGTTGCAATAATGGTTGATTTTGTTATAACACAGGGGTCAGATTTTACCTGCCATGCTGGCTACGAAGCTGTGATCCAAAGGTTACGTGATGGGAGGCAAATGTGCAAAGATGTGGAAGAGCTTTTAAAGATGAGGTAACACAAACAAACCAGCGTATGAGACACCTTTATAAGTCCTTTGTAGATTTTGAACAGGCTCCTACAGAACATTCATTTGATCTGATGAACACAGATCTAGAAAGAATAATTATCTGGAGAGATCAAAGTCTGAGAAGAATGGAGCACTTGGACAAGATACCTACCCACTTCCTGATAATGACAGAACAAATGTTCCCATCCGTATCAGCCTTGTGAAAAGGGTTGTTAGTTAAGAGGAATTTTTAACAGGTCCATTTTCAAATCAATCCCTAAAACAAGCTTTGGCTGCTCTGTTGTTGTTGTGCAGGGCTCTGGCAGAGGAGAAATATGGAAAGGAGCTGCTTACTGTTGCCTGCAAAGCAGGAGGACAGACAGAAGTCAGGTAGAGAGAACAGTGGGTAAAAGCCAATGTCATGATGTGCCTATATGGAAGGTGTAGGTCAAATACATGTATGACACATTCTAGTGGGAGAAACGGACCCAGGTAAGCAGGAGGTCATTACCTGTAGCTCTGCTCTGCTGATATCAGACAACCTTCACAGTCACAAGTTCAGGATGTTCACTCACCAGCAGCTTCACTGTGACCGCGTGTGTGTGGAAACCTTCAGAAAGAGGCCCAGTTCAGACTGGTTGTATTTTAATTCTGCTGTTCTTCTCCATGTTTTAGTACTTTGAGAGCATCTTTTGAGCAATTAAGGGCACGTAAGTCAACCAGAGTTCTAATGAGACACTGCTGCTGTTGCTGTTGCTGCTGTTGTCCAAACCAGGAGTGATTCATTTTACTACTTTTGGCTGCAGAACTCGAGAACATCGGGAACTTTCACATCCAGCTATCTGACACACTGAAAGAGGAGGTGAAAAAGATCGAGGTGTTCAGAGAGCGTCAGAAAGAGCAGAGGAAGAAGGTAGCATTAGATTTGGCTTGACCACCGACATGACTGTGATGGCTGTGGGAAAAACTGGCTCCTGCTCTTCCTGATGGTTGCGGAGGTGCAGCTACATTATATTGCCAAAAGCATTCAGTCACCCGTCCAGATTATTGAGTTCAGGTGTTCCACTCACATTATTATTATTATTATTATTATTAATAATAATAATTTTATTATTATTATTATTGTAGTAGTAGCTGCTGAGAAAATCTTGGAGCTGCAGCACACCAAGGAATTCTGGACAACTGAATGCTCCTAACTTTATAGGAACAATTTGGGAATGGCCCCTTCTCTTCCAACATGACTGCGCACCAGTGCAACAGGCAGCATCCATGAAGCCCTGGATGAGAGAGTTTGTGGGAGTTAAGTTCTTCCACTCATGGAAGAACTTAACTAGCCTGCAGTGGAGTCCTGAGCTCCACCTTTAGGATGAATTAGAGCAGACAAAGTGGGCCAGAGCTCCTCATCCAACATCTGTGCCTGACCTTCCATAAACACTCCTAAACCTTGTGGAATGATTTGCCAGGACAGTTGAAGCTGTTATAGCTGCAAAGGGTTTGATCAACATCACATTAACCCCTATGGATTAAGAATGTCACTCAAGTTAATGCGTGCCTGAAGGCAGGCGAACGAATACTTTTGGCAACATAGCGTATTAGACAATTATTCCTAAGAAAGAGGTCACATTTCATGGTCAGAACTGCTCACTGCTGAAGGAAGCTTTGTCCCTGCATGTTCTTTCTGCTTCTTGTTCCTTCTCACAGTTCCAAAGCATCATGGAGAAGATTCACAGGAAAAAGTTGTCTTTGCACAAAAAGGCCATGGAGGTAACAAACAGCAGGCACATGCAGTTGTTGGGGTCCATCCTCACTAAAATCTGCTGTTTGGTCATAGTCGAAGAAGAATTACCAGCTGAGGTGTAAAGATGTCAGTGAGGTGGAACGTGCGGCTCAGAAGACGGACCTCACCACCAAAAACTCAGACAAGGTGCAGCAAGTACATGGGCCCCCTTCCCCAGACTGTTGCCTTTCAGATGCTGAAGCTGTCATCAAGAACATTCTGGGGTGATTCCGTCATGTGTGGAGGGTCAGAACTCAACATACATCTGTATTACAGATCCGACATCGGGCCAAACAGTGCAGACAGTATGCTAATGAAGCAGGTTGGTCTCATCGTTCATTTGGGAGGGAAAACCTTGTGAGCAACCAGCAATAATACCCAGCACATGTGTAATTTTATAAATAGATAAAAGATTGTTTAGAAAATTTCAAGCATTTGGAGTTTGGAGCCTACAGACATAATCAGCCATTAAACTGACCTATCCAGCAAAGAAGATAAGGACAAGTTGGTCTGAGGGGATCTGATCTGTATGAGCTTTATTTTTACAGAGAAGCTGCACTCAGCCACCATTGGTGACCTAGAAGGTATCCGGCAGGATTGGGAGGAAACCCACAAAAGCACATGTGAGGTAGTGTAGAATTGGTGCGCACTACATCTAAATTTATTCACAACACAGTCACCTTAGCTGCTAACCACATCCCCTTCAGTTTTTTTTATATTTTCACTTGCTAAAAATAAGAGCCCAGCCAGTAGAATGATGCATAATAGCATGTTTTCACCTAAAAGAGCCCTGCTGACCTTTAGAATACTGCACAGGGCTTCAGAGAGCCAACAAGTTGTCATGTTTGTCAGGTCTTCCAGCAGCTGGAGGCAGATCGCATTGCCATGCTGCGGTGTGCTCTCTGGGACCACTGCAACCATCTTTCTGTGCAGTGTGTCAAAGATGACCAGGTCAGCTGCATTTCTTTTTCTGTTCTTTCCTTTGTGCAGACTCTGACAATCTCTCTCTCTCACACACACACACACACACACACACACACACACACACACACACACACACACACACACACACACACACACTTTACCATTGTAGATATGTCAGTGATGGATTGTCAGAGAGGTAACAATGTAAAAGATGTAATACATTAATATAATTGCGAGAACAGCTGATTATGCAACTCCTAAGATGTCAAATTCACCTCAGCTGAGTTTTCAAAAACAGAATTTCAACATCTGAGTGGGTGCCATAAGCAGTGCACCTGGCCCAGCTCTCTATATAGCGTCTATAGTGCGAGTAGTGTGATTCCAAACACAGCCCATGTAAAAGCATTTGGTATCTGGTAGAACAAAACCCCAACTGGATCTTGGGCCTCGACAACTGGGTTCAGAGACCTCTGACTTAACAGTTTAGTGTGTAAAGTCTACACAATATCTAAAATCCAGATACAAATAAAGCAGTGCGATGAAGCTCACGCTTCTCTGATTCACAAATGTACAATAAAGCAGCAGCGGAGTACATTCACCATGTAATCACGGCCTGAACATTGACAACTAGTTATGCTCCATATCTTATTTTAGATTTCTATTCAAACACACGAGTACGGTGTTCATTTAGTCAAAAAAGAGGTTAAGTTTCCACAGAATTCACATCTGCTCATTTCAAAAGATCAACTCCTTTAAAGCTCCAGAAAGTAAAGAGGAAAAAAGCACGTTTGACCTCAGATTTTCAAAGGTATCGGTATAAAAAGCGTTATTCAATTTTAAAACATTGTTAAATAAAAGGAGACCAAAATAGTATTTCTTTTACATTCACTAATATTTAGTTCCATTTAAATCAGGGTTATCCAAACCAACGCGTTCAACTAACGCGAAATGTCATTAATGTGCGTTAAGGCTGACAGCAGTGTGGCAGGACGAGGAAAGACTCAGACTGAGCAGATGGTTTAAACGTCTTTATTCCACATCCACCAGACAATACAGAATGGCGCTTCGAACAGTGCATCTAATCAAGGGCTAACCACGCCCATCACCCCATGCATCACCTGGGTGTGAAATACACCCCTATGTGTCCGCCACAGCAGTACTTTAAATATTGGAGTTTCTCCACTTCATCCATTTAAAAAGGTAAAAGAAGAGGAAATAAAAGAAAAAAGAGAAAAGTAAAATAAAGAAACGCGATCAAATCTTATGACCTTACCTTTACTTGTAATTGACGTGCGTGTGGTTTTCTTCTACGGTGGTTGAACATCGGCTACAAGAACCTATGGGCTCACAGCGCCTCCTGACGGTCAGACAGAATAGTGCCGTGCGCTATGCTCCTCTTCACTGCGGTTTTATTTATGTCTGCTCAATAACACTACATATACTGCTCAACAGCACTACATGTTATGCACACAAAGTAAATGTATTAGCCAGACTACAGAAAGTCGGGGAGTAATTAAAGTGTGTGAAAACATGACGTTAGTGACAATCAACAAACAGTCATATATCAATCGCATGTGAAGGATTGCGCAATCCGAGATGAGGCCAGTAGCTGCTTCTCTCTGAATCACTTTTTAAACAGAAAGAACCACAACCATGACCCCCATGTATCCCTGAATGAATTAATGTGCACATTTGACTCTACAACACAGAAGATGTATATTTTAACATTAGCCTTTACAGATATTATGTAGGATGTATATTTTAACATTAGCCTTTACAGATATTATGTAGTAGCTAGTATGTACAGTTGATCCACAGAAACCGATGTGTCAACACTTTCTTTCAAATGTAGGTAATAGTTGGCTATGCCACTTTTTTTTAAAATTAAGTTATTGCTTTTGTTTGAAAAAAAAGTCTTATGAGGAAGTGCGAAAAGAACTGGAAAAGTGCGACATCGTCACAGACCTCAACTGTTTCATTAGGATGAAGAGCACAGGAACAAAACCTCCAGGTGAGCTTGAATACTTTATTTTAGAGAGGTCGCTCAACACTTTAAATGAAAGAGTGAAGTGGATAGAGACACTAACCCTCAGAATTTCTTTTGTAGTCAGCATGCATTTGAAAAGCAACAGCTCATCTCAGTTCTGCAATAAGCCACTTCCTGTTCCTCCACAGACCCTGTGTTGTTTGAGAGCTACAACAGGACCAAGAGGTCCACGAAGGACAACCAGCAGACTGCCTCTGCAGATGGGGATGACCTCACAAGGTTTGAAACAGTCCACGTTTGCAGGGCTGCTCTTAAAGTTCAGCCTCCCATTAGAAAATAGGAGTGTAACATAGAAACACTGTTCAACAATTCCAATCAATTGCTCAGGAGTTCTGATCATCTAGCTCCCAAATCAGTGAATGCCAGCACGGACACTCTTCAGCTCTCCGAATCAGCCTCTCGTAAAGACAGTAAGTTTTAGATTTACTTGTGTTGTACTGGATGAAATTAGGCGCCGTCAGTCATCGTGCTGCTGCAGCTGTTGCCACTGCATCTGCTGCTTCATAAATATTACATTTAAGAATAATAGTGTTTTATTTTTCTGCTATGGAAGGTCATAACCCTATGGATACTTGGGTCAGAGGTGCATACATGGCAAAACCTACACAGCCACAAAGTGTTTTCATGTGTTTCAAGTTCTTTCCTCTCATTTTATAAACCACTTGAACACAAGCAAAATGTGTTGCACTGTCTTAACTGTCATGTTACTTTTGTAATAGACATTTACAACAGACTGCACTGGACTACTTCATGCACTGAAATAAAATGTAGCGCTGTTCTTTTTGAAACTGCATTATGTGTATTAAAAGCTGCTAGAGATATTGTTTTCAAGGAATAACCCATTTCTCTTTCCTTTTAGCTGGGGGCTCAGTTGGAGGTTATGCACCACTCTGCTTTGGAAGATCACTGACCAGCGTCTCAGCTGATGAAAGTGGCTACATTGTTCTTTTTGAATACATGGCACAGGTAATCACCAAACCTTTTTCACCACATCATTCATTTGTACATTCTGACAGTAGTGATGGCATTTGTGTTTCAATGATCCAAGCAGATCTCTTCTGTTCTCATCTCTCTCAGGAGCTTGATGAGCTGTCAGTCAGCAGAGGAGAACATGTCCAAGTGTTGGAGCGTGGGGAAGATGGCTGGTGGATGGTGGAAAAGGAGGGGATGACAGGACTGGTGCCTGGAAATTACCTGGGAAAAATGTAATCCATGTTTCTCAAACCTGTGTTTAAAATCTGAGCTTCTACAAATGATGGCAGAGATTTAATATTTCACACATTGACCTGTGGAGTAAATAATTCATTAGGAAAACTTAATAAAGCAACTCCAGCCCATATCATTTCATTTTGAGAACTGTTAAAACTATGCAAACTAAACTTAAACAAGGTGCTTTAAATTTGCTTCCATGGACAAATGTCAATAGTTCGTCACCAAATGGCTCAAGTCTCATCGTCATCACATCACAGAATACTTTTTGATATATTGAACAGATTTTTTGTAGGTGAAGGGGAGCTGGACACAGTGTTGATTTGTATTTTGGCCTATTGTGCAAAAATGATCATCTACTTCTGTCTGATAACTGTTGTGTTAAATCTGATCAGGACACCAGTCACAATAAAATTTCTCCGACTCTGTAATGTGTACTCAGGTACAAGCACAAGATTTAAGCCCATTCGACACTTTTATTTGTCTCCTCTTAGTTCTAAAGGCTATGTACAATATTTCTTGTCTTGACACTAAATTACTCAACATCTAAAAAATTCACTGAAATATAGAAAAGTGATTCAGGTATATGTCTGGCAGACCAACAAAGGATTCCCATTAACAGGATCTACAGCTACCAGGGATCTCAACTAACACTGAAATTAATATTAAGACTGGAGACACTAAAGTTTCAGTCAAAAGTGACAAACTGGCAATGCTGCACTAACATGCACACCAAAAAGGAAGTTCATTATTCACAAACTCAATATTATCAAAACACAGCTTTGAAAGTTTCAAAGCTACTGGGGGACAAAAATAAAGGACAATAATAGATTGATCAAAGCTATGTTGAAGGATTATTGTACAGATTCTTTGCAGCATTTTCATGGAGACATATCTCCAAATGTGAGATCGATATTGGGAGTGTTGATGAAACCAAACAGGTTTCATGTGTGACATTTCATGATGTCACATTTGTGCTAAACTCTGAGTCTTATTAAGAGAGTTTGTGCCCAAATGCACAGAAACTCAAAATAATAAAAACATCATCCTGATTAGTGCTGATAAGCCATCTACTAATTTAGCTTGCCATCTACTAATTTTAGCGAAAATTTCCATGTAAAAAAGAACATTGAAAGTAACATTAATTATGAAGCATGACAATAAATAACAGATTTCCCCTTAAAGCCCCCTCCACCCAAACCCACATCAGCAGTACTTGTTGTTGTCGGGTGTGTGCAGAGTGTCCGAGCTGATACAACTACAGCACAAATCTACGGTGGACTTGTCCAGAGAAGCTGCCTTCGGATGGCTGGGCCTCTTTCACGCATAGCTATTGGTTGTGACCAGCAGCTCGTATGCCGGGTCGTGAGTCCTCCTGCACAGCACCACGCAGGCGCAGAGCATGCCCAGCATCTGATTGGGGAGAAAACTGCTGTCATTTGGGCTGTGGTGCAGTTCCATACAGGCATCAAGAAGAACAGTTACAGAGATAGAAAAGGCTGAATTATCATTTGTCAGCTGAGATCATGAGAGATCATGAGATCTCATGAGACGTTGTGCTTCACACTAGTTCTGCTTGAAAGAAATTCAGTGTTCATCACAGCTTCTAATTCCTTTTATAGACATATGAAGTGAAGACACTGTGATTCCCTATTTTGCTTTATAATCATGGAACCTCCTACTCCTCCTCCTCACCTGTACAGATGCAAAGGTGAGGGCAGCCCATATGACATACATCATGATCTCCTTTAACTTCTTCACAACTAGAGCTTCACAACCCTGTGCCAGGAAGCATATGAATCAAAAGTAACACATGTTACTGACAAAACAAAACACATGAATGTCAGAGCAGTGCTCTGACAAGTTCTGTGGTTTAGTCAACCTGTTTGTACCTCTTGGTAGAGCTCAGATGGTCGCGTGAGAACACCAGTACAGTTACCGATGCTGGGCTGACAGCAGCTGACTGGGACACTGTTGTTCTTGGACTCCCCAAACCAGCGTGTGTTTCTCCAGTCAGAGTAGTTGTGAATGCCGCAGCAGTGCAGCTGAAAAGGAAAAATGCAACAGAATATCTGCAGTCAGGCTGTTAAAACAATTGTTTGACATCAGTTTTACAATCAAGAGACGATACGTGAAGCAGGTCAAACAGGAAGGGAAAAAAAGGTCTGTGAATCTGATTTGCTGTAGTCTCACAGTAAGACATTTCATAGTCTGACAGTGTCCTTTCAGTCAATTTAAAGAACATTTATTTTGTTTCATCTCTTTCTTTGCCTCTTACCTGCCTCTGGACATAGTCAATGGCACGGCTGGGAGCGTCGCTGTTGGTGCCGTTGTATTCACTGTAAACCTTCTGAATGGAGTGATTGACTTCATCTTCAACCTGTAACAAGACCAGCAGGTGGGATTCTTCCTGTACTTTCCTATAAGTCTTAAAACAACTTGCTTTCATGCATTTAAGTGAAATGTCATACTGTCACTAAATGCAAATGCTGAAAACAAGTGTTCATGTATGAAATATTGCCACCCTAGTAACCATTTACTCATTTTGTATATGGGAGAGCACAAAACTCTGCCAAGCTGCTCATTTCACTACATATTGGGACTTACACCCATAATATAGTGAGAGAGAGGGGTGTGTGTGCATGTGTGTGTGTGCAGTAGTGATTCAAGGTTACATAACATAGTAAGTTGCTTTCTAAGCAAAGCAGCTTACCTTTGATCTTTGCAAGGTGAAAGTCCCTCCACAATCTCAAACATGCCCGAAATTGAATGTCTTCCTTGGCCTGTTATTAATTTTTCTAAAAAATTCTTTGAAATCCCTTCATAGCTTGGGAGTTGTTTTAATGACTTCCATTGCAGAGTTTATAAAGGCAAAATCAAAAGGTATTCAAAATACACACCCTGAAATTACACTGTAAACCTTTATTGTTGATGCTCAACTGCTACTCTTGGAGATATAAGGTATTTAACAATATCTGACAAAAATTCATGTGCTTACCTTTGCCCTATATGTGTAACCGAGCACCACCACCACACATTCTGTTAAAAATACCAGCAGGAGAATGGCTGCAAACTGGACAAAATAACAAAGCTGTTCAGCACTGAGACTAAAGTTGACCTTTCCTACCACTGCATTGTGTTGATGATGTGCTAATGATGCCCACTCACTGTTGCCAGACCACAGGAGCTTTCACGGATTGTGGCGCAGCATCCAATCAGACCGATGATGAAGAGAAGCGTCCCAACTGCTATTATAATGACAGCAGGGATCAGAGTGTACACATCTTCAAAGAAGTGATCGTAGTCGTCATATGTGATGAACACATAGGCTCCAATATAGCATAAGATTCCAGCTGCCGCCTGCAGACACAACAGCCACGTAAGTCAGAGAGCTCTTCAAAAGTCAGTTATACATTCATATAGAGGACATATTTTCAGGCCACCTTGGGACCCTGCAAGGGAAAAGTGGTAGAAAATGGAAGGATTAATTTACCCCCTTTACTGTTATTTGCCCTAGCTAAAAACTCGGTTTCCTACTGATAAACTAAACTAGTTAGGATTTTTTTAAACCACTTTATTTTTTACTAATTATTTTGCTGTACTTTCATTGAAAGACTTAAATCGATATAAAACTTTTCGTCTTTCCTTCATTCACATCCCATCGTACAAAAGCATGCACGCTTTCTTTTACGTTTGGCCACTTCATACTGACCATATTTTGCATTCTTAAATGATGCAGCTAAAACCGCAGCAGCTTCACTACCTGCTGCAGCAGCAACATGACGTCATAGGTACAAGTTGTGAGTGGCACTATTCGGTCAGATTGTTTTCCTTTCCAGAGCCCCCATTAGGAAGTGGCCCCATGTTTTAAACAAAGTCAACCCTAGAAGCGCCTCTAAATCGCTGATCGGTAGACTGCACATTTTTTGCGGAGTTTGCTAGCTTGCTAACGCTAATGCTCTTTCTTGGCGTCACCGGGATGCTGCACATTGTATTCACATCTGTCGACTACTTACCCAAAATATGAGATTGAGAAAAACCAGAACGGTTTTGGAGGATGTAATTCCACACTGCCCCATGGTACTGCGAGCCTTAGACATAACTAACACTATAAACCCACAATTGCACCTGCGAGACCCTTGTGATAATAAAATGGCTTCGGCGGCCCAGCTGTGCGGATCCCTGCACGTTCGAGCAATCGAATGTTTGCAAGCCAGTCACGTGGGCAGATCCCGAAGTCCTCCAAAACAAAGCGGCCGATTGAGGCCTGAAACGGTTCCACAGATCTTTGTTGTGTTCTAGAGTGTTACATAATACACACGATACGGTCCACAGTTTTCTTTTATTATGAAAAATAATTTTCATTCAGAGTCCAACGTTTAATTGATTTACATAGATTTTTCTAGACGTTTTATGATGTTTTCTAAATCAGTCACAGTAGTAGCAGCTTCTTAACAGAGCCAGAAAGTAAACAGATGTTTTCATTTCAATCCACAAACCTAAAAGTCTATACACTCATATGAGAAATTACGTTTCAAGCCGGATGGGGGCAGTGCAACACAGCAGTGCAACTTGTTAATTACAAGTTTGGATCAGAACATAATATACATGTAGCCCCCACATATGAAGGGACGCATGCAGTATTGATTTCTCCATGTTAAATGACTGCATTACAGCCTGGGCTTTATTGAGTTTGCTACATTTGTCTCTGTCACCGTGGTAACCACTTATAAACACAACAATATACATCCACACTGAATTATGCATCAAGGTACAAAGCGAGTCATTATGTATGTCATGACATATGCACAGAAATCTTTACCTCTGGTTCAATATGTGCTCGGATTTATGAAAGTGTGCTCAAGGCTACCTGTGCTTGGATGCCCGGCTGCTCCAGTAACGACGCATGTTGTGCTGAAGCTCATGAGTGAGCTGAAAACTGCAGCCATGTTTGGACAATTGAAACTTCGGCTGATTTCCTTCCTTACATCTGCTGCCTGTGGGAAACATCTCAGCAGCAGCTCACATACACCAACATGTTGGGACCTGCACCATGAATCCAGGAGATAATTGACATGAAGAGTCTCTCTATATTCTCTATATTCCAATCTTTATTGTCACACCGGGTGGTGTTTATTCACTTTGGGGAGCACTTTTCTGCAGTTTCGAGCGCTGATTCACTGTCTTTGGTGAGGTTGTTTGGTGACCACGGTCGCCATGCCCGTCATGGCAGCGGCGCCGGGAGCCTCCGCTTTTGAAAAACTCACCCGCAGACACGGCGTCAAACTCTCTCCACCGACCGGTGTGTCCGTGTAGGAGTGCGCGCTGGCTGTGGGGGACAGTGTGGGGCACGAAGTGTGAAGTCCGCGTCCAGAATGAGTAAAATGGTGGTGGTGTTTGTGGACAACACGGACAAAGCCGATCAGCTGGTGGCGACGGGGGTGGTAATGGTGAACTGACGCCGGTGCTTCCCCTGTCGAACGTAAGAAGGTGGTGGTGTCCAACGTCCCTCCGTTTTTTAAGAATGACATGTTGCGGGAGCTCAGCAGGCACGGGCGCATAGTGTCCCCGATGAGGCTAATTCCTCTCGGGACCAAGTCCCCACTGCTGAGGCATGTCGTGTCATTTAGACGGCAAGTATCCATGGTCCTGAACAATAATGTGGAGGAGCTCCGGCTGAGTCTTCGTTTCAGGGTGGATGATTTCGATTATACTGTGTTTGTCACCACCGACTCCGACACAACACCGACAAAAATGTCTGTGTTGTGGGGAGGAGGGCCACCTGATCCGGTCGTGCCCGTCAGTGCAGCGCCGCGCGCGCACGACGGGCACAGCGAGCCCGCGCAGGGTGATACAGGTAATATCACGCCTACGGGCAAAACAAACACAGGGTCACTGGGACACACACAGGGCACAATGGCAGGCACGACCGTGGAGGCGGAAGAGCCAGCAGGGCTGCAGGGAGACCACCTGGAGCTGGGGAGTGAGTGTACCACCAGGGAGCGGGTGGAGCAGACGGCCATAAGAGTGGCTGAGACTGTCCTAGAGATGGAGGATGCTGTCGTGGAGGAGAACGGCCTCAATGTGTCGATCAAAAGAAAGAACACAGATACAAAGGCAAAAAAATGATAGGATAAAGAAACTGTCCACCGAAGAACAGGTGTCTCCTGCTTTTGGGCCGGCGGTGGACGCACCTGGCCTGCAGGACGGGCAGGTCATGGTAAGGTCGCAACACGCAACCTCCCCACCACAGCACACACAGGTTATAATTGACTCACCTCACACACACAACTCACTGGACACACACAACTCACAGAACGCACAAAGCACCCCAATGGACACACAAAGTGCACAAAACGCTTTGTTAGATACACAGGAAAGCAACGTTTCACAGGACATGCAGGAGACCTTTAATGATAGTGATGACTTTCAGGTGGAGACACATCATCATTATTCTCTCTCAAAGATTAGGCCTTTCCTCAAGAACACAAAGGGGATGAGGTCTGTACAGGCAGGGGACTACTTCCCGGACCTCCAGCTATTTCAGGAGTCCGTCAGGCACCTCATGAGGGCTGGGAGCCTCGGCGAGCCCTCTTTTACTGACCAGGAGATATACCGCCTCAAAAAACTGCTGCAGAAGGTTCGGTCTCGTCTTGAGGGCGCCGACTAGGCCTCACACGTTCCCTCTGTGTTGACATGCAGCCTCATCATGGCAGATATCAGGGTAGGAACTCTGAACATTAATGGTGCTCGGGAGGACACAAAAAGAGCTGAGCGTGACCTTTCTTCAGGAGACCCACAGCACCCAATGGGCCAGATTCACCAATATGTTCTTAAGAATCTTCTTAGATTCTTTCTTAAGTTGTTCTTAAGAAGTTCCTTAAGAAAACCCTACGTCTGATTCACCAACGCGTTCGTAAACCCCAGAATTGTTCGCAGCTGTGTTCTTAGATTGATGAATGCCATCTGTTCGTAAGTTGAAAGCGCGTGCCAGGTGAGTCTAATTAACATATGATTAGCATAAGTCACCGCCCACCAATGCCCATAAAAGGAACTGCAGCAGGACCCTGTAGACAGAGCAAAAAGCAGCAAAATGCCCAAAGCGAAATGCCCAAAGCTTGCCTCTCCACGCCTGATTTCTGACGCCGTGTTGAACAATCAAGAAAGGATGGCTAACATGCTTGATAAAATTGCCTCAACCCTGATGACTATAGCCAACACGCTTAAAGAAATCAACGAGAATGTAAAAAGAATAAAAACGTGTAAAAGCTGTGCTCTGAAACCGGTCTCTCTTATTTTTTCTTTTTGAAGTGAATCAAGACTGTTAGACTAAAACGTGAACCGCGTGCCTGCAGTCTGGCCCCATCATTGCGTCAGGACGCACATCCTCAAGGGGTTGTGGCTCTGTGTCCAAACACATCCAGCGCCCCTTTAAAATGCCGATGGTGCGTTCAATGGTGGAGCGACTGCGCGCATGCATCTGATTGAATAAAATTTCCTGTGGAGTCTGAGGGTTGGTCAGTGGTGTCAACAACCAGGGAGCCAGGGCATATCCTCGATCCCCTAATAAAATAAATCAAGATAAAATCAAATAAAAAGACAGTTTTGGCATGGTTTCCAATTTGGTTGATTAAAGTTAAGTCATTGGCACATTTACGTAATTTTAAAATTCTCCGTGAATCACCAAAAATAGGAAATAAATAAATATGACATAATTATCATTGTAATATTGAATTTTATTGAACTCCACAAGAGAAGAAAACACAACCATGCCAACATGTCGGCACTGAAATGTGCGTAAGAGTACTCCTGAGTGTTCGTAGGATTTGTTCTTACCTACGCATAAATCCAGGATAAGAAGAAATTGGTGAATGCCACAATCTTCGTAAAATGTTCGTAAGTGGGACTTAAGAACAAATTTGTTCGTAAGAACGTTTCGTGAATCTGGCCCAATGAGCCTGACTGGAGAAGGGAGTGGGCAGGGCAGCTTTTTCTTAGCCATAGGAGCAGCAACAGTGGGGGGGTGGGGATCCTTTTCTCCAGAGACTTTGTACCTCTCTCCTCGGCTGTAGAGGAACCTGCACCAGGTAGATTGTTAAAAATAACCGCTGTCTTTGAAAATGTTAAGCTTGTTTTTGTGAATGTGTATGCTCCCACTGCTGGGTTGGACAGGCTGCTTTTGTTAAATGAGATAGAGAAGGTTGTCGCAGGTTGTAACAACAATGAGTTTCTGTTCCTGGGCGGAGATTTTAATTGCACGGAGAACCCCCTGCTGGACAGAAACCACCCGGAACCTCATCTGCCATCCAAAAGCACCCTCACAAAGCTGGTGCAGGCTCGTGAGTTGTGTGATGTGTGGCGGTATTTCCATCCGGGTCAGAGTCAAATCACCTGGACCCACTCCAGGGGGAACCAGCTCTCTCTGGCCAGGTTGGATCATTTCTATTTCTTTAGGCACCATATAAATATAGTTACAAGGGTGTTTTATCAGCCCGGTTGGTCTCTCTGATCACTCTCTCTTAAGTTGTGTTGTTCATATACGGAATGCAAAGTGTGCAAGTGCATATTGGCACTTTAACACCCACCTGTTGCAGGATAACATTTTTAAGGAAGCCTTCAGAACCCTGTGGAGCAATTTTCAAATGACAAAACACAGCTACAGCTCCATCCAGCAGTGGTGGGATGTTGGGAAGGTCCATATCAAACAGTTTTGTCTGCAGTACACCCTCAATGCCAGCAGGGACGTGGCCAGGTCCATGAGAGACCTGGAGAGAGAAGCAGTGGAGCTCCAACTTTTGGCAGAATCCACAGGAAAAAGAGAGCATATTCAGCTTCTCAAGTCTCAAGTCTCAGGGCGCTCTGGTTCGCTCAAGATTCCAGCACATCGCCCAGATGGATGCCCCCTCTCACTTTTTCTTTGGCCTGGAACGGAAGAATGGCCAAAGGAGGATGATACACTCCCTGAGGGCCAACAATGGACAGGTGCTCGAGGACCCTATCGAGATTCGCCAGCGGGCAGTGACATATTACCGGGATCTTTACAGGACGGAATGCCGGGGAGGGTCTGGGGTGGAGCGTTTCTTCCTGAATGGTCTACCCCAGGTAGGTGAGGACAGTAACAGGGAGCTGGATGCTCCTCTGTCCGCGGAGGAACTGACAACGGTGTTGCATGGCCTGGCTGGTGTGAAAGTCCCAGGCATTGATGGGCTTCCAGCGGAGTTTTACAAGGCCTTCTGGCCTGTTCTCAGCGACTACTTGCTGTGCGTCCTCAGGGACAGTCTGAGCCAAGGTCGGCTGCCACTGAGCTGCAGGAGAGCTGTCCTCGCCCTCCTCCCAAAAAAAGGGGACCTACAGGACGTAAAGAACTGGCGCCCAGTGTCCTTGCTATGCACCGACTACAAGCTGCTGTCCAAGGTGTTGGCAACTCGGCTGAGAAAGGTGATGGAGAGGGTGATTCATGAGGATCAGACGTACTGTGTGCCCAGCAGGTTGATCTCTGACAACATAGCTTTAATTCGAGACATTTTGGACCTCTCTGGTTCATTGGATCGTGGGCTTGGTCTGATTTCTCTGGACCAAGAAAAGGCTTTTGACAGGGTTGAACACCAGTCCCTGTGGCGGACGCTGCAGGCCTTTGGATTTAGCCCAAGTTTCACAACCAGGATCCAGGCTTTGTACTGTGGCATTGAGAGTGTGCTGAAGATCAACTGTGGCCTGAGTGCTCCTTTTGCTGTCCGGAGGGGGATCAGGCAGGGCTGCTCAATGTCAGGGATGCTCTATGCCCTGTCTATTGAGCCCCTCCTCCGCAGGCTGAGAGCAGAGCTATCGGGTTTCACCATTCCAGGTTGTCTGAGGCGTTATGTTGTGTCTGCCTACGCCAATGACATCATTGTTTTCATCAACGGTCAGAACGACATTACTAACCTTTGTGAAACTGTTAATAGTTTTAACAAACTGTCATCGGCGAAGGTTAATTGGGCCAAAAGTGAAGCCCTAGCGGTGGGAGAACGGTGTAAGCAGCTAACATTACCGGGGGGCCTCTCTTGGAGGGCAGGGGGGTTGAGGTACTTGGGCATCCACCTTGGTGATGAAGCCTTTATGACAAAGAATTGGGAGGGGGTTTTAGAAAAAGTTGAGGGGAGGCTGAAGAGATGGAGATGGCTTCTTCCAAGGATGTCTTTCAAAGGCCGAGTCCTAGTCATTAATAATCTAGTGTCATCCATGCTGTGGCACCGCCTGGCATGTGTGGACCCCCCCCCCCAAACCTCCTGTCCAGGATACAGGCGGTTATGGTGGATTTCTTCTGGGACCATCTGCACTGGATACCACAGAGTGTCCTTTTTCTGCCGAGGGAGGAGGGAGGACTTGGCTTGGTCCACCTGGAGAGCAGAGGAGCGACTTTCAGGCTCCAGTTTGTCCAAAGGCTGCTGTGTGGTCCATCAGATCTGGTCTGGAGACCTGTGGCTCAAGCCGTGCTGAGGCGATGTGGTGGAATGGGGTTGGCAGCAACCCTATTTCTAATGGACCTAACAGGGGTCAGACTGGATGAACTCCCAGGGTTTTACAACGGACTTTTTAAGGTATGGAAGTTGTTTACACAGGGGAGGCGGTCCGCCTGCAACTCCACTGTTTGGCTTCTGGAGGAGCCGGTGGTCTATGGGGCCCGTTTCAGGTGTGAGGCAGGACTGCAACTGGCCCAGAAAATGCGTGAGGTATTCACACTGAGGCAGTTGGTGAATGTGTGTGGCCCCCGGTTGGACAATGCAACAGCACTGGCTCGACACACAGGCGTGAGGTCAGTGAGGGTCCTGAACCAGATGCTGGGAGGATGGAGACACCAACTGGCGGCCAGTGAGCTGGAGCTGGTGAGCGAGTTCTGTAAAGGACGGAAACCAACCAATCATAATGACCCCTTTCCAGAAATGAGGCTAACGCCTGTGCTGGGGGATGTTCCTGGCTTGCAACCACTCTTGAGAAATGTGCAGCCCGTCGATTTAAGCTCCTCGGCGGGGAAGCTTATGTACAGCACACTGGTCAAGGTCCTAAACCAACGCAGCTTGGCAGGTCGCGTCGATACCAAATGGAGGACGCAACTGGCCCTCACAGAGACTCAGAGGCCAGAGTGGAGGGCCCTGTACAAACCACCTCTAACGTGGAGGGGCGGGGATCTACAATGGAGAATCCTTCACGAGGCCATCGCAGTCAACGGGTTCTTATCGCACATCAACCCAAACATCAGTGCCGAGTGTCCCTTCTGTGACCAGAGGGAGACCGTGTTCCACTGTTTCTCCGAGTGTGATCGCCTCTCTGTGCTGTTCCTGCTGCTAAATCAGATTTTCTCCCTGCTTGGTGAAACTTTCTCACAAACCTGGGTTTCAGATACCACAAGAGAAGGAAAGCTAAGTGCCAGTTGCTGAATTTCTTCATAGGTCAGGCGAAACTAGCCATCTACATGAGCAGGAGGAACAAGATAGACGGGTCCTTGGACTGTAACCTTCAGACCATCTTCGCTCGGATGGTCAAAGCTCGGATAAAAATGGACTTTAATTTTTACCGAGCAACGAACAATATTGAAGAGTTTAAGAGCACATGGTGCCTAAATGATGGACTATGTCTGGTGGTGGGGGAGGAACTGGTCTTTGGAGGCCTCCTCAACTGAGTGTCGTTTTCTTTTTTTTCCTTGTTACTCAGATCATGTTCTTGGTTTTTGTAATGTCAAATTAAATTGAGTTTTAAAAAATTAAAATCAAATCTCTCTCTCTCACTCACTCACTCACTCACTCACTCACTCACTCACTCACTCACTCACTCACTCACTCACTCACTCACTCACTCACACACACACACACACACATATGGACCGCCGCAGAGTTTTGGACAGATGTGATGCCCCTCTGACCCATTCAGTTCTTGCTCAGCATCTTCAGCATTCTCCCATCTGAGCTTGGTCCTGCTCAAGGTTTCTTCCTGTTAAATTGATTTTGTGTTTCTGTGAAGATTGAAGGATGGTGTGAAGTGTTTATATCCCGGTATGAGTTAAGCATCAAACTCAGTCTGGGTTTACTGATTTTTAGCTCACATGAGCTCCTGTGTGAAGCTATTCAAACATGCGACCACCTTCCTCTCAGCCCTTGCTGCACCCTCCCACTGCTGTCAGACATCAGGAAAGGTGTTGTGGGAGGATTATTCAAATAGTCTTCAAAAACACCAGCCCAAGGTGAAGAACGTACCTGCTCACGTCACCGTCCTCAAAGACCATGAAGGCAGAAGTCTGAACCATAAAATCGATTTCATGTCCACATAGCTGGAAAATGGGATTTATATAAGTTGCCTATGTTTGAACTTATATAAGGTTATTGCGAGAAAAATGGCCGGTGGGAAAAGGAAAGACACAATAGTTAGTGTTTTTGTTTCAAACTGCTGAAACGAGAGTGAAAACGTCAATTTAATTTATCACCCAAAGTCAGAACAGTGCAAATAATTAGTTTTATTTCAAATAAATAACTTGACATAAGTCATCAAACAAATAAAAGTCAGTACATTTATGACCAGTGGCGCATGTAGACGTGGCAGAAGGTTACAATCATGACCATTAAACTCACTGGAACCAAACCCAACCGAAGCGAGACGACCTGGTACCGGTCCTGATGCGGTGGCGCTCATCATTTTCTGCTTTGAAAGTAGCTTTCTAAAATCTTCAACAGCAAGTCCGCCTCCTGAAACAACAGCTCAGAGGATGACTTTGAACCGTTCCAGCAGGTGGAAAGAGGCGGCAGCTCACCTGGTTTTTGGCGCCACTGTCTCGTGTCTCCACCTGCTCTCGGAGCGCCACGCGCAGGAACTCGTGCAGAAGCTCCGCGGGCGCGCTCTGCTCCGCCGGCGCATCAGCGGCCTGGGGAGGGGGCAGCAGTGGGGAGTCCTTCACGCTCTTCTTGCCCATGAAATGTCCTGAGGAAAAGAGAAATAATCCATACACTGAAATGAAGGTCGGTTTGGCTCTGCCTAAAAGCATTGAGCATTAAAATGACATAAAAGCATCCAATTGAATTAAACAGGTGACCCGACGCAAGCATTAACGACAGATTTGTTCATTATTCTTACCTGTAGCCCAAAGATTGCCTCTTGGATTGACTTTGATTTTAGCCACTTTATTCCTGAGCTCAGTTAGGTCAAAACTGACCGCAGCGGTAAAATAAAGGAAGGAGAAAAGAAGCAGAGAAGTAAAGACGCCGCACTGGCAGACTGCGCTCGGCGCGAAGCCTCTCATCTCCGCGCGTATCGGTCAACTGTCCTCAGGGCGCCGCGTCGTGGACTGCGCAGACGCTTTTATAGCCCCCGGGAACGGGGAGGGCCCCCTTAATGTGGCATGTGGACACTTTTTATACACGCTCAAATGCGCGAAACGGAATGTTTGAGAATATTTTGCTGGTCAGAAGCAGTTTTAAGAAGAGCATCTTTAACCCACTATTAGACGTAATTTTTTGCAGACGTGTACACGGTTTTCCTTTTTATCAGTATTTTATTCATTTCAAACACATCCACAATTTAAACAATTCTGATACATCGTCACGGTTAAATGAGGCCTCACCGACAAGAAATTTCACGCTACCAGTGAAACCAAAATGTGTGAGCACATTAGTTTGTTGGCCACTGCTCCCTCCCCACCCCAACGATCTTCCTTCAGCATGGACAGCATGATATTTGGCCGCCTGCTGCTATGATTGCCAGCAGTCTTCTGAGGACAGAAGAACCTGCTGCTTCTCTCTGCTCATTTCGACCTGATAAGAATGGCGGCCTCCTTGATTCCCCAGGACGCCAAAGTTGCGCGTTTGGCTAGAAGCTGCAGCTTGGCCTGTTCTTTTTCTAACGTTTGGTATTCATGCTCGCACAATTCTGAGTCTTTCCTCAGCTGAATCTCACAGAATCAATCATACTTGATCATTAGAGGTTTTTCAGCATTAATGGTTTGTTTGTTGCTCTGCTGTAAACAATGTAACTCACCATCTACTTGATTTCTTTATGGAATTAAGATTTCCTTATTTCAATCATTTTTGCTGTTATGTTACACTATGGCTGAAAAAGCTACAAATAAGCTCAAGGTATTCATTCGTTCGTTTTCTCCTGCTTTTCCAGGTCCGGGTCGCGTGGGCAGCAGCTTCAGCAGGGATGCCCAGACAGCCCTCTCCCCGGCCACTTTCATCAGTTCCTCCGGGGGGACCCCCAGCCGCTCCCAAGCCAGACGAGAGATGTAATCCCTCCACCTAGTCCTGGGCCGGCCACGAAGCCTCCTCCCGTACATGCACAGGTGTCCTGAAGGCATCCTGGCCAGATGCCCGAGCCACCCCAACTGACTCCGCTCAATGTGGAGAAGCAGCGGTTCTTCCTCGAGCTCCTCCCAGATGTCCGAGCTTCTCACCCTATCTCTAAGGTTGAGCCCGGCCACCCTGTGGAGGAAACTCATTTCGGCTGCTTGTATCCACGATCTCGTTCTTTCGGTCATCACCTAACGTTGATGACAGCCATAGGTGAGGATTGGGACGTAGATCAACGGGTAAATCGAAAGCTTCGCCTTCTGGCTCAGCTCCTTCTTCACCATGACAGATCGGTTAAGCGCCCGCATCACTGCTGACGCCGTTCCGATCCACCTGTCGTTCTCCCGTTCCATCCTACCCTCACTCGTGAACAAGATCCCGAGATACTTGAACTCCTCCACCTGAGGCAGACCTCCTCCCCGACCCGGAGAAGGCACTCTACCTTTTTCCGAGCGAGGACCATGGACTCTGACTTGGAGGTGCTGATCCGCATCCCTGCTGCTTCACACTCGGTCGCAAACCGCCCCAGCATGTGTTGGAGGTCCCTGCCCAATGGTGCCAGAAGAACTACGTCATCCGCAAAAAGCAGCGACGAGATCTTCCGCTCACCGAACTCGGCACCCTCCACTCCCCGGCTGCGCCTAGAAATTCTGTCCATAAAAGTTATGAACAGAACCAGTGACAAAGGGAATCCCTGGCGGAGTCCAATCCTCACTGGGAACGAGTCCGCCTTACAACCGGCTATCCGGACCAAGCTCCTGCTCCTTCGGTACAGGGACTGGACGGCCCTTATCAAGGGACCACCCACCCCATACTCTCGGAGCACCCCCCCACAGGATGCTCCTGGGGACCCGGTCATAGGCCTTTTCCATGTCCACAAAGCACATGTGGACTGGTTGGACAAACTCCCAACTCCCCTGAAGCACCCCGGTCTGCCAGTCCAAGGGCACTGCCCCCGATGTCCACGCAATGTTGCAGAGGCGTGTCAACCAGGACAGCCCTACAACATCCAGAGCCTTAAGATACCATGGGCGGATCTCATCCGCTCCCGGAGCTCCGCCACCAGGCAGCTGTTTCACTACCTCGGCAACTTCCGCTCCTGAAATTGGATGGTGCACTTCCTGGTTTCCCAACTGTGGATGCGTGTTGGTAGGATTGAGGAGCTCCTGGAAGCATTCCTTCCACTGCTGCATAATTGCCCCAGGAGACGCCAGCAGCTCCCAACACACACCTAGCACGGTGTGAGCAAGTTGCCGCCTGCCGCCCCTAAGGCGCCGGACAGTTTGCCAGAATCTTCTCGATGCCGACCGAAAGTCTTCCTTCATAGCCTCACCGAACTCCTTCCACGTGAGACTGATCCATGTGTGATTAGATGGGACGCCTCAGCCAGATTCAGTCCATGTACCATGTTGGGTCTTGTGAAACCATTCTTTGTCTGACCCTTCACCTAGGACCAATCTGCCTTAGGAGACCCTACCAGGGGCAAACTGCCCCGGACAGCATTGCTCCCAGGCTCCTTAGGGTACACAAACTCCTCCACCATAATAAGGTGATGGTTGACGGAGGAGACGATAAGGTGATGGTTCACAGTGGACAGCTCAAGCTGTCAAGGTCAAATAAAGTCCGTAGAAGAAAAAAAAGGAGTACGAGTTTAAATTCAAATGATCTAAAGTACTTTGGTATAGGCTCTTAGTGAGACTGATCCATGTGTGATTTGATGGGATGCCTCAGCCAGATTCAGTAAGAGTTTAAGGACACTTAAACGTGCTCAAAAGCAATAATGAAGTCCGCTGGTGTGGAGAAGCAGCTTGTGTCACCTTCCAACCTATAAAATATGTATATTTTTGTGGCATTTGACAGGAAATTTCTGACCTCACAATCCTCCTGCAAGGTCAAGGGACAGCTGGCATTGGATTGACAACTCAAAATAACTTCAATAGAATTGAATGAAATATCCAGGAAAAGTTTAAAACAGGTCAAGGAAAAAAATTACCTACCTACTGGTCTATCTACCTACCTGTTTGTCTATCTAGCTATCTGTCTATCTATCTATCCATCTCAGCTTTGTGAGGGAGGTCTGAGCTCTGCAAGTACTTTTTTTCTAGTTTTGGATGAGCAACAATCTTCATTTGACAGACACCATTAAAATCAAAAGACTTGAATCAGTCTATAGTGGATGATAACCAGGCTTCATATTTAATATTATTTATATTCCATTGTGATAAAATATGTAACGCATCTCTTTTGTCAGGACAATAGTTTGAGAGGGAAAGAAAAAAAACACATGGAATGCTGTTTCAGAATCTGAGCTTTACAAAGCAAGATTGATTTCAAACTAAATCTAATTGTGTTCCTCCACAAAAATATTTTAAAGCTTTGATTCTTTTAAAAGCAAACACCCTATCCAACATGTCTACAAAATCAAACAGATGGTAGAAAAAGCCAGTTGAGTTGAAACCTAAAGGAATTCTGTCTAAGAGTTTCTGGACTTCCCAAAGTCTGGCAGCCTCACTCCCGATGGACCAACACAAAGAGACCGAGCATGAAGAGAACGGCATACTGTGGAATAAAAACAGGACAAATTTACAAGTATGTTGAATATGTTAATGTTTAAGAGCAACTGAATGGGCTACGAGCTTGAACAACTTACCTTGAGTTTGGGGTAATCGTTCATGAGAATGGTGACAATTCCGATGTAGGGAACAAACCTGAAGAAGTTAAAAAGCTTGTCAACAACATTATCTACACATAATATGACACTTTGGAAAAGCTCAGTGTGTCTTTAATGCACACAGGTTATACAATATTAAGTCAAAAATATAAACCATTAGTAGCAGCAAAAAGAAACTGCAACTTATGTCAATAAAATTCAGTTAAAACATATTTGTACACATATATTTTGTAACATATATTTTTAGATAGTCCCTGGAACTGAGATTGAGATTAAAAAAATATATTAAGCCAATTTTTCTCTTAAAACATGCAATTTCATGGCTGATGGCTAACATTAGCCTCCGTGCTCACCAATCATATCTGGGCAGAACATTAAAATGAGTGGCTCCCATATGTCCCATAAATCATGTTACACTTGGAAGGCAGTCTGCCTTTACATTAACAGTGATGGTGCTCTGGCCAAAAACAAAAACTGTGGTCTTCCCGACAAGCTCTGCTATCACTTACAGTAAGTCTCAGCCCATTCGGGATATATTAAGTTGAACACCTATAGCATGATTTAACTTATAAAGTGTTGAATGTAAACCTTACCTGCAGAATATAGGACACTATTTTGCCGAGATAAGATGTATGTTTTATAGTTATTTTGGGCAGTTCTTTACTCACCCCCTCGCTCGTCCCACAACATCTTTCTTCTCCAGCCAGTGTTGACCCTGTTTGTACAGTCCTCTGTCATCCACTGCATTATTGTCTCCTTTGGTCAAGAACTTAATATCCCCATTTTCCCTGCAGACATAGTATTAGCTGGTAAACTAGCTGGTAATTGCACATGCTACACATCACATTAAAAAAAAACAATCCAAAACTCTTTATGACAATTTAACACCATGAGTGACATCCTTAAATAAGCAGATGTTGACATTATGAAAATGTGTTTCCTGTCATACTTTTCGTGGATCTTTAGTACACGGTGTACTATTGGGATCTCCCTGCCTTCTATTCTGAAGACAACGATCTCTCCGACTCTGATGGGATCCTCTACCCGATTGGTTAAAAAGAGCAGATCTCCTCTGTGGAAAGCTGGCTCCATACTGCCGCTGTAATGATATGTGCATGTACATATCATCAAAACGGGGTGCTGTCATCTATAACTTTTAAAATAATGTAACAACACTGCTACATAAATCACAAAGATTATCGACAGCAGACGTGTGTAAAAATATGACACATGCTGGAGTTTGGCTGAGATTAAAAACATCAGGTCAGCACAGAGAATTTATTATTTGTAATACATAAAATGACATTATGATCAAACCAAATACATTTTCCAGTGACTTCACTGAATGATCACCACACAATAAACATTCAGCTGTGACAACAATAGAATAATCAATGTCCGCAGCTGATCAGCAGTATATTGTGTGTACCTGGTTACTGTGGGCAACACATCACTGATTTAAACTCTGTTATTATATGTAATAGCTAAATACTACTTCTCTGTCTTTTTTTTTTACTTTAGTCACCTAAGTTATTTTGAGCTGATGAAGAACTGATGAAATTCCTTCCTCCATCTGCCAAAAGTAAAGAAGAAATGTGTCTTATACAGCAGCATCACAAGGTTCTTCAGTTAAACTTTGAAAAAAATCTATTTTATTATAGAACCGAACAGGATAAAACTGATTAGTGCTGACTATGGTAATCTTTATGGCACGTTGATGACAAAAGATAAATATGTGCAGCTGGCACTAAAACGCTTGTCAAATTTATCTTAGTTGTTAATTTTTGAGAACGATCTCATCTGAATCTAACCGATGAGTATCATCCACATTTCAAATATGTTCTGACACACTGATAACCACTGTATTACCACATCCCATTTGATCTGTTTTATTGCACGTTCAAAGGAAAAAATCCAGTCCAGCAGCTAGGTTATATGATGTGTAAAACGGGGAAAGTTACAACGATTCTAGCCAGATTAATCCGAATTGTGATAAACCACCAACTCACCTGAGAACAACAACAATTGGACTTTCACTTCCAGTCACAACCATAAGTCCCTTCCAGATCATTAGCGCGGAGGAGACAATCATGCCAAAATTCAGCACCTGGTAATAGAGCTACAGACAGAGATATTTTGTGAAATAACCTGTTCCACGTTCAAAGGAATCGGGATTGTTAAAGCTTAGACTTCATAGGAGACAAAGAACTCGTGGTCACGTAGCTTTCAAAACCAAGAAAAAGCTAGTATTTCCCTGGATATTTAATTTACATTAGCTTTTACGTGTATTTCTGTCTCGTATAACAGACCAAATGTCAAAAATGTCATTTATGGGATAGGACTCAAACGAGTGGCAAGTTCCTACACGTCTAACCGCAGATAGCGGCTAACGTTAGCGCTGAGCTCGTACAAAGAAGGAGCAGCAAAGTGAGTACTTACCTGCCGCTTATTCATGCGACGAACATCGTCAAGAAAGTCTAAAGATAACATCCCTGCAAACGCGATTCTGTGCAAAGGCCACCCAATTCACAATCAAATGTGTAAAGTAACGAGCATATGGATGCACAGAGCGAGCAACATCCAAATCTTCCGGGTGCGCTACACCGGAAGTCCCGCCTTTCCGGTTGAGGTGTCGTTTCGCTATACGAGAGCGCCAGACCGCGAGGGGACTTCCAACTGAAGACACGTGGTTTCGTGATCAGCTGGGAAGGGAGGGGGTGCACAAATAAGTGCTGCCGCACAATTCATATCATATTAAATCATGGCGGAACAGGCCACATGGAGTTGAGTCTGTACAGCAAGTCAGACATCTGAAGTCGCCTTCAATCAATCAATCAATCTTTATTTATATAGCGTCTTATACAATCAAAATTGTTTCAAGGCGCTTTCCAGAATCCCAGAGCCTGACCCCAGACAAGCAACAGTGGCAAGGAAAAACTCCCCTTTAACAGGAAGAAACCTTGAGCAGGACCAGGCTCATGTAGGGGGACCCTCCTGCTGATGGCCGGCTGGGTAAAGAGAGAGGAGAGGTGGGAGGACAGGTAGAGGATAGGATAGGTAGGAGAGGAGAGGGGTAGAGGAGAGGAGAGGTAGAGTGAAGGGGAGGTAGAGGAGAGGAGAAGGAGGAGGAGGGGAAAGAGGAGAGGAAAGAAGAGGAGAGGGAGAGGAAAAGGAGAAGGAGAGGAGAGGAGAGGGAGAGGAGAGGCACAGAGCACAGAAACACAAACAAAAAATATGCACAATCACTTCAACGGGGCCGGCGGTCATTATGCAGCTCCGATGGCAGTGATACCTGCAAATAAATAGAGGGGGGGGGGGGGAAGCAGAAAAACTACACAAGAATCAGCATAACTAGTCTGCTTGATGAGGAGAGGAAAGGAGAGGAAACCATGACCCAGTGGAGTGACAGAGGCCTGTCAGGTGATCATGTTTCCGGACCCCGGCAGCCTTGGCCTATAACAGCATAACTAAGATGTGACCTAACGATTAGACGACCCCCTAAGTATGATAATTTGTCTGTCTATGATAGTAGCTGGAACTACTGAATTAGTAACAGTAAGCTTTTTCAAAGAGGTAGGTTTTGAGTCTGATCTTAAAAGTAGCGATGGAGTCAGCCTCCCGTACCTGGACAGGGAGCTGGTTCCAAAGCAGGGGGGCCTGGTAGCTAAATGCTCGGCCCCCCATTCTACTCCTAGAAACTCTGGGAACCACAAGTAGACCAGCATTCTGAGAGCGGAGCGGTCTATTGGGCTGATAGGGTATCACTAGCTCCTCCAGGTAGGATGGAGCTAGGCCTCTGAGGACCTTGTAGGTCAGAAGAAGGGTTTTAAAAGTTATTCTAAATTTAACGGGCAGCCAATGAAGCGACACCAGTACAGGAGTAATGTGATCTCTTTTGTCAATACCTGTCAGAACTCTGGCTGCAGCATTTTGGATCAACTGGAGGCTTCTTAAAGAGTTGTTTGGACACCCTGATAATAAGGAGTTACAGTAGTCCAGCCTGGAAGTAACAAATGCATGGACTAACTTTTCAGCGTCAGGCTGCATCAGTAGCTTCCTGATCTTTGAGATGTTCCTCAAGTGAAAAAAGGCACTTCTAGAGACTAATTTAATGTGTGAGTTGAAGGAGAGATTTTGATCAAAAGTTACTCCTAGATTCCTCACAGAGAGACTAGATGTTAATGAGATACCATCTAGAGTGATCATGTGATCTAATCTATCCCTGAGAGGTTCAGGACCAAACACCATGACCTCAGTTTTTCCTGGGTTAAGGAGGAGGAAATTTGAAGACATCCAGGACTTTATGTCTTTAAGACAGGTCTGAAGCTTCACTAACTTCTCTGTCTCCTCTGGTTTCATGGATAAATAAAGCTGAGTGTCATCAGCATAACAATGAAAATTTATCCCATGCTGCCGAATAATGTTCCCTAAGGGAAGCATGTACAATGTGAAGAGGATTGGTCCGAGTACGGAACCTTGAGGAACTCCATGACTAACCCTACTGTATGAGGAGGGAACGCCGTGGACATGGGCAAACTGGTATCTATCAGATAAGTATGATCTAAACCAGTCTAGTGCTGTCCCTTTAATCCCAATCACATGTTCCAGTCTCTGTAACAGGATGCTATGATCAACTGTATCAAAAGCAGCACTGAGGTCCAGCAGAACCAGCATAGAAACCAGTCCATGATCGGAAGCTATGAGAAGATCATTAGTGACTTTAAGAAGTGCTGTTTCTGTGCTGTGGTGAGCTCTAAAGCCTGACTGAAACATCTCAAACAGGCTGTTCCTCTGCAGGTGCTCCAGTAACTGAGTCACCACCACCTTCTCTAGAACTTTAGAGATAAAAGGAAGGTTGGATATTGGCCTATAATTTGCCAAGACATCAGGATCCAGTGATGGTTTTTTAAGCAACGGCTTAATCACTGCCACCTTGTAGGAGCCTTAAATGTTCATGTTTGCTACATGGAGAGAAATTAATAAAAGCTCACCGTCCATAAATCAAATATCATTACTCATTAACCCCAAAACCGGCCAACAAAAACAAACACTCTGGTTCAATGATTGCGACATCCTGACAGCTGCCATTAAAGGTCGACACACTCGATTCTGCAAATGTACGAAGAGAACAGGAATCGATATTTGGTGACATCTAGACCGCTTAAAGTGTAACAATCTGACAGAAAACAGAACAAATCAGGTTTAAGTCCACATTAATAACTATACTGTCTATATCATAGGAAATTATGTATCTAATCATCCAATACAGGTCTGTGAGAGAGAGAGAATACTTGATTATATAAATAGCGAGACCCACCAGTTCTGTTTGGTTATTGACTCAGCCCAAGGGCATCATTACAGCTCCATGTTTAAGACCTCATTATAGAGACAGAATTGAACTGTAAGTTATCATTTTCTGACTCACACTTAGATTAACTGTCCACACTGTGATCTGGAAGGCTGCTTTTACACGGCAAAATAATATATTCAACTTTCAGTCTAACATTCAAGTGACATTATTGGACTAAAGCTGCTGCAAAGTGCAAATGCTGTTTAGTTATTGTAGGATCAATTTAAACCAAATTGTCTATATTTCATCTGCATTATTTAGCGGATAGCGGATCATCACATTGATTTATTTTGTCTTACTGAGACCTGGCTTCAGGAGGAGGAGTATGTTAGCTTAAATTAATCTACTCCTCCTACCCATCTTAATTATCAAATTCCTCGTGTTACTGGTCGAGGAGGGGGAGTGGCAGCAATCTATCACTCCAAGTTATTAATTAATCCTAGACCAAAATATGGCTCCAGTTCATTTGAAAGCCTGACTCTTGGCATCACCCATCTCAACTGGAAGGCAGAAAAGCCACTTCTGTTTGTAGTTGTATATTGGCCCCCTGCTGGGCCACATTCAGAGTTCCTGTCTGAGTTCTCTGATTTCTTATCTGACTTAGTCCTTAGAACGGACAAAGTCCTTATCATTGGAGACTTTAATATCCATGTAGACGTTGTAAATGACAGCTTTAGAAATGGCTTCATTTCATTACTTGAGTCAGTTGGTTTCCTCCAGCAGATAAACCAACCAACTCATAACTTCAACCACACCCTAGATCTAGTTCTTACTTATGGTGTTGAGGTAGAACATGTGTCAGTGATTCCTCAGAACCCACTCCTATCAGGCCATTCTTTGATCACTTTTACATTTATGATTAAGGATTCTTCTATGCTCAGAGCACAGTCTTACTATAGCAGTAGTCTTTCAGATAATGCCGTAGCTAAGTTTAAGGAAGCGATCCCTGTGCTAATCCCAGGACCACCGTGTGTTTCCCCAGGGATAAATCATTATAATCTTAGCCCTGCTGAGGTTGACTCTATTGCTGAAGGTGCAGCAACCTCACTGAGAATCACGCTCAATTCTGTTGCCCCCCTGAAAAAGAAAATAGTAAATCAGAGGAGGTGTGCCCCCTGGTATAATTCACATATCAGGACCCTCAAGCAGAAACTGCGAAGACTAGAAAGGAAGTGGCATTCTTGTAAAATAGACAGCTATCATGTAGCCTGGAAAGACTGTCTATTAGTTTACAAAAAGGCCCTCCGCAAGGCTAGAACAGCTTATTTTTCTTCTTTAATTGAGGAAAATAAAAACAACCCCAGGTTTCTTTTCAGCACTGTGGCCAAATTAACCAAGAGTCACAGTGTTTTAGATCCACGTATCCCTTCTTTCCTTAGTGGTGATGACTTCATGAGCTTGTTCACTGATAAAGTTCTAGCCATCAGAGAAAAAGCTAACCAGGCCATCCCAACAACTGGACCATCACCAGATGTGCTGACTCTGGGAACATACAGGTTCTCCAGCGAGCCCTTAAACTCCTTCAGCCCTATATATTTTTCTGAGGCGTCATCCAAGACCACCACGTGTCTTTTAGATCCCATCCCAACACACCTGTTAAAGGATGTTTTACCAGTGATAGGCAGTTCTATCCTGGACCAGATCAATGGTTCTTTAGTGACAGGTTATGTACCCCGGTCCTACAAGGTGGCAGTGATTAAGCCGTTGCTTAAGAAACCATCACTGGATTCCGATGCGTTAGCAAATTATAGGCCAATAACCAACCTTCTTTTTTATCTCTAAAATTCTTGAGAAGGTGGTGGTGACTCAGTTACTGGAGCACCTGCAGAGGAACAGCCTGTTTGAGATGTTTCAGTCAGGATTTAGAGCTTATCACAGCACAGAAACGGCACTTCTTAAAGTTACTAATGATCTTCTCATAGCTTCAGATCATGGACTGGTCTCTATGCTGGTTCTGCTGGATCTCAGTGCTGCTTTTGATACAGTTGATCACAGCATCCAGACTGGTTTAGATCATATTTATCTGATAGATACCAGTTTGCTCATGTCCATGGTGTTCCCTCCTCATACAGTAGGGTTAGCCATGGAATTCCTCAAGGTTCGGTACTTGGACCAATCCTCTTCACCTTGTACATGCTTCCCTTAGGGAACATTATTCGGAAGCATGGGATAAATTTTCATTGTTATGCTGATGACACTCAGCTTTATTTATCCATGAAACCCGAGGAGACAGAGAAGTTAGTGAAGCTCCAGACCTGTCTTAAAGACATAAAGTCCTGGATGTCTTCAAATTTCCTCCTCCTTAACCCAGGAAAAACTGAGGTCATGGTGTTTGGTCCTGAACCTCTCAGGGATAGATTAGATCATATGATCACTCTAGATGGTATCTCATTAACATCTAGTCTCTCTGTGAGGAATCTAGGAGTAACTTTTTATCAAAATCTCTCCTTCAACTCACACATTAAATTAGTCTCTACAAGTGCCTTTTTTCACCTGAGGAACATCACAAAGATTAGGAAGCTACTGACGCAGCATGATGCTGAAAAGTTAATTCATGCCTTTGTTACTTCCAGGCTGGACTATTGTAATTCTTTATTATCAGGGTGTCCAAACAACTCTTTAAGAAGCCTCCAGTTGATCCAAAATGCTGCAGCCAGAGTTCTGACAGGTATTGACAAAAGAGATCACATAACTCCTGTAATGGTGTTGCTTCATTGGCTGGCCGTTAAATTTAGAATAATTTTTAAAACCCTTCTTTTGACCTACAAGGTCCTCAGAGGCCTAGCTCCATCCTACCTGGAGGAGCTAGTGATACCTTATCAGCCCAATAGACCACTCCGCTCTCAGAATGCTGGTCTACTTGTGGTTCCCAGAGTTTCTAGGAGTAGAATGGGGGGCCAAGCATTTAGCTACCAGGCCCCCCTGCTATGGAACCAGCTCCCTGTCCAGGTACGGGAGGCTGACTCCATCGCTACTTTTAAGATCAGACTTAAAACCTACCTCTTTGAAAAAGCTTATTGTTGCTGTAGTTCCAGTTACTATCATACACTGTTAGAAAAAGACCGTCGTTTTTACAGGAAAATGCTGGCAGCTGGGGTTACCAGAGAATTCCTGTAAAAAACCCAACAGGACAGTAAATTTACAAAGAAAATATGTAAATGGTTTTACAGTGAATGCCAAGGCTGAACTGTTAATTCTACAAAAAAAATCTATCAATTTCATGGATCATTGTTGTATATAAATAGATCATTTCCTGTACTTTTTACTTATTATGCGTCAATAAATTGTAAAATTAACGTGGAACTACCAGGCAAAAAACGATTTAAACTGGTAGAACAACAGTAAAACTTTGCATGTTAAATGGAGCTGTTCTGTATATTATACATACAAGCTACTCATTATATGCAGTAGTTGTATGTTTTAATAATCAGTTTAAAATGATTAGAACTACACCAAAAAAATGCAAAAATACATCATGATAAAAGACAAGAGAATATCACTTTTAGGAAATTTATTGAACAGCCATTGTGATTAGTTGCAAACAATTAGATTCATTTTTTCAAAATATAGAGCATGCAAAGAAGTTGGGGTCCAGGGTTGTGTTGCTGGTTTCTTCCTGCAGTGGCGTGGAGGAGCCACTCATCAGCCACGGCTGGCGCCGCAGGCAGACGCACCTACGGGCTCTCTTCAATCTACCGTGCCATTTAAGGACAGAACTCCCATGTGTTTTGGCTTTGATGCTTTGTTCTGCCTGTTTCCCTTGCGTCTTCCCTGCTTGTTCGAGGTCTCCATGTCGTCTGCTGGACCTGCGAACGTTCACCGGTCCTGCGGACGGCACGGGGACCTCAACCGTGCCGGGAAGACACCAAGGACACAAAGGCAGTCCTCCTGGACTGCAGGAATCTCAGGAGTCCGATTCTGCACATTCACAGATCCAGCAGATGACATGGAGACCTCGAACAAGCAGGGAAGATAGCATGGTAAATAGCATGGTAGATTGAAGAGAGCCCGCAGGCGCGTCTGCCTGCGGCGCCAGCCGTGGCTGATGAGTGGCTCCTCCAAGCAACTGCAGGAAGAAACCAGCAACACAACCCTGGACCCCAACACAAAGAACTTTCAAGCATTGGCTCTTTTTAACTGCTGAACAGACAGAGTTACAGGTCATACTTTATCTGTGTTATTTTTTGCTAAAACATATTCTATTTGAGTAATTGAAGATAGACAAGATTTTTACAATACTGTGGAACATTGTTGGATAACAAGGACAACAAGCAGGTGGCAGAACCTCTTCATAGAAAGTTACAAAATGCACCTTTAAAAACTTGCATGTTGTACATTTAACAAAGTGAAAATTAACAGCACCTCTTCTCTAGGAGTCAACAGAGTCCTTGTTTAGCCTTCACGCCACTCATGATCAGCGAGATCCTGTATCAGGGTCAGAACTCGAGGGTTCACGTTGAGACGACGCTTTGAGTTTTTATTCTCTACTTTGGTTCCTTTTTCTGGGTTTATCAAGAAAAAACACCTGTAGAATAAAAGCATATAAAAACATATTAAGCATTTTAATGAGTTAAAAGAAGACTACAGGAATGAATGAATACACACATCCATATATAAACAAACAGTCTGAGTCTGGGTCCGAGCCAAGACTCAAAGTCGTATCAAAACCAATGCTGCACCCAGAGCCAAGGCCGAGAATCAGACCCACACCAAGACCAGGTGTGATTACGGCTCTTAGTCTGGGTCTGACTCTTGGCCTTGGCTCTGGGTGCAGTCCGGACTCCAGGTCCCAGGAAATGTTTACTCACCTTTGAAGAAACTCCAGTGTAGAAGCCAGCTCAGATGGATAATGGATGTTGAAACAGTAGTAGCTCCCAAACATTAGCCACAATGCAGAAATGAAGGAAGAGATGTTTGTGTTGACAAGGTTCCGATCCAGACTCAGCATGTACCTTGTTGGGGAATAGCAGGACTGGCCTATAATTTAACAGGTTATATTAATAAGTGCATGGTGGTCATAACTGTCACTCACATAACAAATTCAGACACATATGCAAGAGACTTGTGGATTTTTTTGTAAAAACCTGCTTACAACCACTTACTGGACATGACACAGACCTGCCTTCACCAATGTGATCCTTTAAGTGTGACACTAGCTCTTTCACTGTTTGAAAATGGCGGACACACAAAGAAAGCGCACATTTTAAATCCGCAACAACAGAAACAGCTTGTGGCTCAAGTATATTGTGCACACGGTAAAAATGGCCCTTGAAAGCCGAGTAAGTAGTAAAGGTTTTATTACAGTTGGCGCCAACACATTTGAAAAGACAGCATGGCTCATTCCTATGCACTCTGCAATGTTGCACATAGCATCTTAACGTAACCAATTTCTTTTTACAAAAGACACAGGTGATCATTTTTAAAATTTCAAGTGTTTGTCTGTCTCTTTCTGCTTAATAATTACGAACTGATGTACTGAAATATGGAGAATTGCTAACTTAAGCCATTTGCTATTAGCACACATTTTTGCTAGGTCTCCCAAAGAAAGTAAGTTTACCGTGCAAACTTTAGACTTTCCAATTGCGCAGTCACTATAGACCCTGCAAAATCTTGCATGTAGTGTGTCGATTTTTAGTAAAATCTTTTGAAATGAAAAATTTCTGCGATTTCTGCTCTGTTCCGACCCGTTCGCGAGTGGTGTCAGTTGTGTCGAGGAGTTCGCGCCTTTCCACATCTTTCCATCATTATCCAATCAGAGACGAGCTTAACCCGCGCAATTTTAAACTCAAAAAAATAAGTATCGGAAGGAGGCGGCTTTATTGCACAGGTATCAGCCTCTGGAGAGAGGCGCTGTTAGGTTGATTAGCCAGTGATGACGATGAACTGCCCATTACGAGTATTATGAATATTGTACCGGTATTGGCTTTCTATTTGAATTATTATATAAATAAATATTATTATATAAATAATAATAATAATAATTGTTGTTGTTATTGTTGCAGTTGTTATTATTATTATTAACATCAATAATAATAATGGGCTGTAATGCATTCAAATTTAAAGACAAAAAATATATAAAGCAAGGGTTAAGATTGAACAGTACAATAGGCTACTAAAAACAATGTCATTATAAGTTTATATTTTTAAAAAATATAAATAGATAGGCAGTAAACAGTTTCACGTTACAATGAAATTTTGTGTGAAATCACATTTGGTTGACCTCAATTAACATAATTTCATCAATGTTAAAAGGAATAATTTTGGTAAAAGAACAAACTTGTGAAGGGAATAACATATAGTTTTTGTATTTAAAAAAAAAAAAAAAAGACTAAAACAATAGTTTTTGCAATATTTGCACGTCAATTTATCAAAGTTGTTTTGTTATGAGTATTGCAGTATTTCCCGGTTTCTTTTACCAATATTTGTAATTTTAACAAATAAATTCCATTTAAATCACATATTGTTGTAGTAAATCTAACAAAAAATTCTATTTAATAGTTTACAAAATTTCACAGTGATTTAAACAAAAAATATATGTATTTGGGTTTACAAGATTTTTTTGTAGGGATTTTACAATGTTTTATGTACATTTCACGGTCTTTTTTTAGAGTGTAGATAGACAAATTATCATACTTAGGGGGTCGTCTAATCGTTAGGTCACATCTTAGCTAAGCTCTCTTCTCTTCTTCTCTTCTCCTCTCCTGCTCAAGGTTTCTTCCTGTTAAAGGGGAGTTTTTCCTTGCCACTGTTGCTTGTCTGGGGTTAGGCCCTGGGATTCTGGAAAGCACCTTGAAACAATTTTGATTGTATAAGATGCTATATAAGTAAAGATTGATTGATTGATTATTTACTTTACAAATTGTATGTAGTCTTGTACTTCAGGGTTTGTATAAATGAGAGAGAAGAAAGTGTTCAGGCTGAATATATGCATTTTATGGTTGCTTCATGACCAATTGGTGCATGTATTACACTTTATCACTCTCTTCTTTATTCATCTAAACCCTTATTTTACCAAGAAGTTCTTGGTCATGAAATCTGCTTTTGAGGGAGACCAGGTTGAGGCACAGCAGTAAATGAGAACAAGATAAGTCTTTCAATTCTGAAGTCATAGAAGCATCTAAATTTAAGACACTCGTCTTTTTATCTAGAGTTCAGAGTTGGTCCACTGAAGCTCTATTAAGTTTTCAGGTTGTTCCTCGATGAAAGTGAATTACTGGTAAAAGCCAGCCTGCTGATGGATTCTCACCATCTTGATCATCCCTTCTGCTCTGAGTTGAGGGTGGCAGAAGCTGTGAGGAATCTTCTCCACTCCCAAACAATGCTGAGCCTTACAATAATTGTCCATAATCAAAGTGAGAATAAATGTCCTCATTGAAGGATTTAAAGTTATTGTTTGAGTCCTCCTGTGAGAGGATGTTTGTGAGATAAGCATCAGAATATTTCAGTCAGCAAAAGCATCTGTGATCCCCCATACGGTGGGTTTTCTCAACACAAAGTCAGCAATGGCACTAGCACCAGAGGCAGTAGCGGCAGCAGCGCCTTTTGGTGCCCCAGAGATAAAAAATTTCCACAAATGCCAACTAGTCTGTGGCATTTAGCAACGTGCAATCTTTTTCATACAATCCGCCACAACCACCCTGGGCCGCCATGATAATTGAGGTCAGCCATGGAACAACAGTTTGAGGTCAGAATTAGAGGCAGCGTGGGTGGTGGCGGGTGATGGTGGTGGTGGTGGGCGTGTGTTGGATAGCACTCGTCATTCATTGTTGCTGTTACCATTTTCATTTAATGAGACCTTGGCCAGTGCAGCTACTTTGCTGTTTTGTGTCAAATGAATAATGTCGGCCTCATTAAGTTTAAACATTTGAGCACCATTTGCTAATTTAATTTCAATTTTATTCATATGCACAATGAGAAAAACTATATATTTAATTATTCAAAGAAAAATTATTGCGCAAGAGAAAGATATATTATATTTTACATTATTAGATGTTCCCCTCTAATAAATCACTAAAAGTGATTAACCAATAAAAAGGGGAAAAGAACCAAAAAAGTGATAGCTTTGCTCACTCTTGCTAACTGTAAAAACAAAGCCGCTAGCTTTGGTTGCTATGTAATGAGCCAAATGTAAGGCTGGAATGCTGCAAATGTGTTTAATGTGCTTTATCACATCCTCTTAGAGGATTCGGCATAATACTTGGACAGAAATATGCACATCAGACTTCTACATTTAGGGACTGATAATTCTTTCATTTTCAGTGATTGATCATGAGTATTAATGTCCAGATTCCTGTCTTCTGTAGAGCATTCCATCAGAATTATCTCAGAAGAGCTGTGGCGCTGCATTTTCCCTCTTTAATTTCTGTGAGTTGCTCCTGGTTTTAATCTGTGATTCCTTGCAAGAAGTGTATGTGGATTAGTTTGCCTGATTGAAACATTCCTGCCTTCATAACAAACAAAAATCTTAACACTTGATAAGTGGGGTTATCCTACACTCATCCCTGTGCCTTCCTGTGCTTTAGAATGTCAACTTACAGAATAGCCTAAATAAAAACAGACACTATTTGGTAGCAAGCCAAAATATCAGTTTAATATACTTCAATTTGCGTTGCAATGATGTACTGACAGCAGGAGGCAGGAGAGCATTGGCTTACATGAAGCACAATGGAAACTGAATGCCATCACTACCAGTGCGGTTGTGGCTGAACTATCACCAGCATGGTTGTTGGCTGGTCAGGTGAAGATCACACAAAATATTCTAAAAACTGTGCCCCAATATGGAGCCTGACAGGGAATGGACGGGGGTGTTTTTGGTTTCTCCAGCAGCGAGATTCTTCCTCTTGTTTTTTCAACGCAAATTTGTAATAATTAATCAAATAGGAAAAACATGAGGTGCTGGACAGCATCAGAGGCGATGCTCTGAGAAAACCATACATTTAATTCCCCATCACAAGTCCCTCTTGTGTGCAAGGTCCTTGTAAAGGGTGTCTCACTCCTGACAGACTCACAATGACCGTGATGAACTTAGCCCCTTCCCTTGTTAAAAACCACCAAAAAAAACAAAAAGTGCTTTCACACACGGAAAGAAATCAGATTCACCCTGAGTGACATTAAGCACACATGCTATGGTTGACAGAAGAACATGTCTGCAGTGTTAGTCTCTTAACACGCTGCATCAAATCATAAAGTGCATTAAAAAGTGCTCTAATTATTAAATACCCTCTGCGTATAAACATGTATTCTGTTTAGCCACACCACTCTCATGCAGCACACTCCTCTCGCAGCAATCACACATGGTTACTTGTCTTTCTCAAGATTCAGAATCCATTCATTTGTCACTCTCTTGCAACCTTGTGCACATGGAAAGCAACCCGGTGTTTCCTCCAACCCAGAGAGAATATAATACAGTTATGGAGTGAGTGCTGAGGTCACACAGACTGGCTGTCAGTGTTTGCATAGTCAAACTTCATGGCTTCTCACAATATCTACAGATATCTGAGTAATCATATCTTTTCTTTCCCAGCCAGACATAAAGGTGCAGTTTTTAAAAAGGCAGTGTAATCATGACAAGACACATTATAAAAGTCCAAAACCACAAAGTTGTATGAAATGTTGGTAAATTCCCCACTGATCAGGCTGTTTATTTCCAGCCTTTCAAACTGGCTCTAGACCACGCAAGAGTGAAATCACGTCACATCACTACAAAAGCCCAAAATGAAGTGACAGTCAAGAACACAGACCTGAGATTGACGTTGATCACCCGGAAGTACGTGGACTGTAAATACCAGCGCGGCTGTGAAGCAGTAACAGAGAGGAATGGTGGCTGAAAAACTTCAACGGTTCATTATTATCTCATGCGGTCCTGAATCTCCTTAAATGTTAAATTCAACTTCTGAGCAGATGTTTAATCCCGGCTTTTTAAGGTAATAATTATTCAGTTTTGACAACAGTGGGAGCATCAGCGGGGGGGAGGGGGGATGATAAATAGGTGTTTTTCCTGCCATCTTGTTCAGTCTTCCTGGACAGTCTGGGACTGCCAGAGGCCTTCCGGCCCATCTGAGGACTGGAATCAGCTGCCATTTTGCGCTGAAGCAATGGGCTCTTGGAGGCTTTTGACTTTCCTGTCATCAGTAGAGAGTCCACGACCTTGAGGGACCTTAGGCTGAGCAGTCCACAGAAGTAGTTACAGCGGTGCTGCGAGACAAAGTGCTCAAACACTTTGGGACTCCCTTCAACAGACAGACCTTGATGCCTGCAGCAGTGCAAACACACACAAAAATAATGTTATACTTTTCTGCTCCTTAGAAATGTTAATTACCTGTGAAATTAGGTTTCCACACTATGATTTACAAAAGGATTCATCCATACAAACCCTGTTGATTTAACTGAGATTCCAACATTGGTGATCTTCATGTCAATACCTGCAAAATAACATCACAGAACTTAGGCTATTTAATTTCCTGTTTAGTAAATCACCATAATTTTATATTAGCAAAAACTGTATATACTTTACACACAATGTACAACACAACTACTAAGAAGTGATGGATGTCCCACAATGTCCACAAAAACCTGAATCACACCATAATGACGAGCAAAAACGTTTAGCTCAGTGGTTACCATGTCCATTTAATGTTCTCTTTATACGTTTATATTTATATAATTTCTCATGGAAGATGCCAAGCTCTACATCAATTTTGATGACTGTCATTTGCTGCCTCTTCAGGACAGTACTGACATTACACACAGCTGTCAGTATTTTTGTTGTGGACTGAAGGAAGGCACTGGCTTCAGTTCCACTCCATCATTTTATCACATATTATCAGCAAATGTGTGACAAGGTACCTTCTAGTCGAGTGAGAAGCATATTGCCGTTGGTCCACTGAAAGATCCAGTGCTGCAGGGCACAACACTTCTGCTCCACATCTGAGCCAGTCCTCATATCTAGTCTGCCTGCCTGATCTAGAACAGAGAATCTCTGATAGTCTCCCGGTAGATCAGCCTCCACTGTGACATAAGGCACCGCATTAGCTGGTCGGTACATCAAGTAGACAGGAAGCACCCTAGGCAACACAGATTGCCATGTTGTGAATGATCTTTAGCGACCTTTAACGTAGCATGAACAGTCAGCAATCTTTTAGAGGGTGTTATATTTTGATCACTAAACTGATTACACTCACTCAAGCGAGGGGCCAAAGTTGTCAATGACTCTTGCTTCTGCAGAGAAGATTTTGCAGTATTCACGGGCCAAGTTCTGAATTTTACATTCCTCCAAATGAGAAAAGGGTAGTGAAGATGAGCACAGAGACAGGTTATAAGTTCCCTTGACAAATTAAAAGTTCACTTCACCTGTGTGATCATTTCTAGATTCTTATCTGTGAGACAGTTTTCCCCTTTGCCACTGTAGGAAATGTAGTTCCGCACTTTGACGATACAAGTGTGTCCAGACTCAAACACAGGCTCCAGACCATAGATGACTTTAGCCCTCCAGACCTTGTGCAAGCAGCCATCGCCAATGTGAGATTCTTGCATCACCACACGGCCGAAGAATTTGTTACCCCAAACGCCAGAATCAGCCACGCCCTTGCTGAAGATCATGGGTGTCATTTCAATTTCTTCTCCAACTGCATACAGAAAAAGGTAAGAATGGGTGTCAGCAAAACATCTGAGCTCTGAAGAAAAGCCTAAAGATGTCTAAAAAACATCTTACCACCAAGATCCTCACATATGGACATTCCAGTCAGGACTGATGCAGTGAGGAAGATGACAGGATGAAGGAAACATTACTGTCCTTCAATTACAGTGTAATTTTGAGCTAAGAAGTCCTTACTTTCAGCACTGAGTAAACAGTCTGTGGAGTCTGTTCCATATTCGTTTGTGATTGTGCATCTGTAAACCCCCGAGTCTCTGTGTGATGCCTGAACAACAGCCAGGTTAACCTGAGTTTCATCTCCTGCACTAAAGAACAAATTACACAGCTTTAGTAACAAAACCACCTCTCGAACCCACCAGAATGACAACATTAGAAATATACATGCTTCATTTGTTTTATCGAGTCCATTCGCTGTGTTTTCCCTGGAAACTCACCTTCGTTTAACCTGAGCGATGTCCTCTTCATCCCTGGACCATCTTATTGTAGAGTCAGTCAAAACATTGAAGAACTGACACCACAGTTTCAAATGTCCTGAGGCGTCTGCAAATGTTTCAGACCTAATTTTACGAATCACCTGAGGAGCTGGAGACAATGACACAAAGCAGGAAATTTGCCATACAAAGAGTTTAGGAATGCCCAGATATAGCATTCATTATACATGTACTGCTATAAACATGTCTCCTCTTTATTTATTTTTTTAACCATTTTTAATTATGAGCAATTCAGATACCTTTTGAAGGGACTTCGTGGTTGTATTCCAACACTTTCTTAAAGTTTTCACAGCTGCTGGCAATCATGCCCGTGAGTCACTTCGCCCCGCACACCTGTTGTGCATCTGGACACTAATGAGCCCCTTTCTTAATCCCCGGAGGCACACCTGCTCCCTGCCGGATCGCTATTCGTGTTCCGATGACTTTCCAGCGTATTCCTGTTTGCCTGCCTGGTTCCGACCTTGCCTGTTCCTGACCATTCTGTTTTGCCTGCTCCCCGGTAAACCCTGTCTGCCTTCTGCCCGATCTCGACCTTGCCTGTCCCCGACTATTGTATTCTGCTCGCTCCCCGGTGAATCCTGTCTGTTGTCTGTGTCGCATTTGGGCTCTCATCTGGTTCGTGACAGTACGATCTGAACCCGCTGGACTGATGGAAATCATTCAGCTGCACGAGGAGGCGGTGGTGGCTGCCGCCGCGGAGGCAAACCAGATGAGAACCCAAATGCGACACAGGAGTTTGGCTGAACACCGTTTTATTGTCAGACACAGACAACAGACAGGGAGCGAGCAGAATACAATAGTAGGGGACAGGTAGTGATGTTCCCTCTGACATGGGGCTCCGAACCACGCCCCAAAACTCGGTAGTTTTTTTCTGAAGCACTGCTCCGGAGCTCGCTTCAAATCACGTGACTGATGACGTTTGAACCACTTCACTGCTTCATTCAGACTGAATCAGCTGACTGGTTCGGTTCAATGGGCGGGGCTTTGAACAATTGGCGGGTCTCAGTTGTGTTTAAAAATGGATGAAACAGCGCAATACGTTGCCTATATGGTCAATACCTTTTTGGATTGATTTGATTAGCGTTCTTATTGCTTTCGGTTTGCTTTCTTATTGCTTTGCAATGGAACCAACCAGGAAGAGATCTCAAGTCTGGGACCACTTTGAAATGGTGCTGCCGAACAAGGTAGGTGTTACAAACGTATTTTTCAACTCTTATTCACACAGTAACAAATAATAAACCACACACATCTCATTTTTAATTTGCATTTGAAGTGTTTGCTTTGTTCCCGACATCTGGCATATAATAACGCGTCATCAGTGATGAGGCATTACTAGTGATGGGACGAGCGACACTGGTGCGTCAACACTGTGCCGAGAGCTCAAGAGTGAAACCCCGTATCGGTGCGTGTATCGCTTTAAGAATCACGTGACCGATACAGGAATTGTATCGTTTGGATGTGCCGCGCCAAAGTGTGTTTATAAGGAAACAAACTGTATCGACATGTCGTGGGTTTGTTGGATGGAGTTTTGCAGTTGCGCAATTTATGGATCGTTCTAAGAAGTTTTCCCCAGTGTGGAATAATGTTGATCTTGTGACTCCAAACAAGGGAAATCTTTTTCTCCTTTGAGCATTGTTTACTGTTGTATACAATTTTTAACGGTGGCGCTTTATCAGTTTATCAAGTGAATGACCTGTGATACATATGATAGTCAAGTCAAGAGCCTTACAGTTGCTTTATTGATTTTTATAGGGTGTCTATTTTTTTTAACTTTTTTTAGTCTTTACTCTGTTCTAGTAAGAGGTTTGAATTGTTTGTAACTTTTTGTTATTGTAGGTGAAGTGTCGGCTCTGCTCCACAGAGCTCTCTTACATCAATAAGAGCACTTCATCAATGCTGAGGCATTATAGAGCTCAGCATGGCAATGAAGAATTGGCAGATACTCGTGACAGAACCAGAAAACATATCCACATCTGCATCAACTTGCACTTAAAACTCTCTGCTCACCATCGTCATCTGTACCGTGTGAAAGAGTATTTTCTAAGGCTGGGGAGCTGGTGTCTAAGAGGAGAAATCGCCTCCAAAAACTTTTGTTCCCCAATAAAAATTCATAAACTAATCACTTTTTTGTATTTCATATGATTTAACAGTTAAAGAATGTGTGTACATAAGAAATTGTAACTCAAATTTGCTATATTTTACATACCAACTCAGTTTAGCAAACAAGGAATTCCTTTACCTGCAATCATTTTATAACTACTGCAGGGTCACTATCGGGTGACCAATACAGTGGCGACACAGTTTGTGTAGTGTGTCAATACACTCCTTGAGGTATCATCGTCCCATCACTAGGCATTACCGAGCCAAACATGAGAATGAAGCTGGTGGTGCTGCTGTGATGACGTTTCTATCAGGTGAGTGGGTGCTGTTCCAGGCAATATTGATGGCACAGAACTCAAACAAAATGGCAAAAGACCTTGGCATAAACCTCAATAGAATTATGAAAGAAACTCAGTGGAATAGAAACCACAAGCATCTTCTCTTTATCATCATTACTTGACCCAAGATTTAAAACACTCGGATTCCAAAGCCCTTCAAATGCCGAGTCAGCTGTGCACCGGTTAAAATCAGAGTGTGCGGCATTGTTGTGGAATGCACCCACCGAAGAGGACCCGCCATCCACTTCAACAGCACAGCCAGAACCAGCTGCTTCTTCCCAAGGTACAACAATTATAGAATTTGGATCAATAGATTTATTTGCATTGATTCATGTACGGACTAAATTTTATTTAATGTTTTATTTTAAGTCATTGATCTGTGGAAGCTGTTGGACAGGGATGCTGAAGAAGCAAGAGCGTCCAGGAATGCCACCACTGATGCCATAGTGGAGGTGCAGCGTTATCTGTCAGCCCCTCCACTTGAATGATCACAGGACCCTCTGGTGTACTGGATGATAAACAAAGCCCTATACCCAAACCTGTACCACCTGGCAAACCAGTACCTCGCAACACCAGCATCCTCTGTGCCCTGTGAGAGGGTGTTTTCTAAAGCTGGGGAAATAGTTTCAAAAAAGAGAAACTGCCTCAAACCCTCGACTGTGGAGAAGCTGTTTTTTAAATAAAAATGCATAAGCACACCAGTTCACCCAAGCACCTTAGGCCCATACCCCCCATATGTTCCTAAAATATAATACAACATCAAAAGTGCACACTTGCTGGGTCATCAACCTTTTGCATGGCTGCAGTACAACCAATGCGCCAGCAGATGACCCCCGCGTTTGAAATGATTGAAGGTTCGAGTATGAACCAATTTTCAACACAATGGTCCAAAAGGGTTCAAAGACTCATGAAGCCTCATTTGGACATCACTAGGGACAGGCAAGGTCGAGATTGGGCAGACAGGGTTTACCGGGGAGCAGGCAAGGTCGGAACCAGGCAATATGCTGGAAAGTAATCGGAACACGAACAGCGATCTGGCAGGGAGCAGGTGTGCCTCCGGGGATTAAGAAAGGGGCTCATTAGTGTCTAGATGCACAACAGGTGTGCGTGGCGAAGTGACTCACGGGCATGATTGCCCGCAGCTGTGTCAAAGTATGGTTGTGGTAAAAACTAAGTACCAATTACCTTCCAACATTCAAGTTGTGATTGTCTGCTAAGGTTTTCACCTTCTCTTGGTTCTCTGACTATATTATAGGCCCTGACCATAGCATGGCATGGCATGTCATATATAGTTATGTGGGTCAGTGTCCACTGAAGCAACCCATTGTTCAAGAATTCCTACCTTTGAATGGGTCATGCTTCTTCTTTAAGAGTTTGTCCTCTGTTTTCTGGATGTTTGTCTCCTCACTGGTCTTCTGACTTTGTGTTGCATCCTCAGATTGGATTTTCCTCCTGCTGAAGACGGGAGAATGCCTCTCCAAGGAAGGAGTTTGCTCAGCCTGCTGTGATCTTTTCTGCAGGCTGGGTGATAATGGCAGGGACGGTGGACATGCAGAGAACTTAGGACTCTGAGTAGAAGGGTTGTGAATCTGGACTTGGTTATCCACCGGTGATGGGGCTTCAGAAACATCGTCAGGTGAGGTTTTCTCTTTTGGGAATTTGCGTCGAGCCCCAGAAGCCAGCTCTTGTTCATTGGCAGCAGGAATAGATGGAGTATGACTCTTTAACAGAGGACTGGTCTTTGGAGATAGACTGGCTAAAGTGTGAGTTTGCTGGAGGTCCTCCACCATCAGCCTGTCCTGCTTATTAATCTCATTGGGTTGTAAATGTGTGACCTGCTCAATTTCAGGAGGAACCATTTGCACATTGTTTTCCATGTGAAGTTTATCTATTTTAGAATGATCTGAAAGATTTTCAGAAGTTCCATTTTGAGTCATGAGGCCATCTACTGAGGATGATTTTTGCAGGCACTCCACTTGTTTGTCCTGATCGGATTTGTCTTCATCGTGCTTTACAATAGGAATGTGTAATCCTGTGTCAGTTTCTGGACTGACATGTCTGGATAAATCTGAAAGCAGAGCTGCTCCGGTCTCCCGACCAAGGCCATTCATCTTTTTGTTGGTTTCAGGAGTTGTCCCAGTCTCTACGGCAGAGGTAGGTGGGATTTTTTCTGAGGGCTGAACAGCTTCTAAGACTACATCATGGACCTCTAGTTGCTCCTGATCACGTTGTAATTGCTGATAAACCTCCATCAGTGTTTCTTTTATGTTTCTTAGAGGCATATCTTCAGTTTTCCTGTTGGATGTATTCACTTCTGGGATTCTTTGGCCTTCATCACCTTTTAAATTTCTCTGCATTGGTATGGAAGCTTGCTCTTGTGCTAATGAATTTGCCAACATGGAGTCGAGAGCTTTGATTTGTGTTCTCAAAAGTTCAGCTATAGATATTACTTTTGGAGGTGTGGGCTGATGATTTTGGCTGTCTTTTGCTTGGAGCTGGGAAGTTTTTTCTGGTATGTTGGATGACCTGTGCAAAATGTTTTTCTTTAATGTAAGCTCATTCTTTTCAGATTGTTTCTCAGATCTATCTGAATTTTTTTCTATTTCTTTATCTGTTGTTAGTTTCATTTGTTTCTCTATTTTCTGTTGGTGATCAACACTTTCATGTTCTATCTCAACCTTCTCCAGCAAGATCTTGCTTTTAGACCTTGTTGACTCACCCACCTTCATACTACCAACCTTGGTTTCCACTTGTTTTCCCCTCTCTTGAACAGTTTTTCTACCTGTATCAACCTGGATGTGCTTGGTTCTGGGCGAAACCTTACACCCTCTGCTGGTCTGACCAGTGCCAGGGTTTTGGAGCGATGACTTCTGTATGTCTGTAAAAGGAAGCGTACGGCTTCCATTTCCACTGGAATGATCCCATCTGTCCTTTACCATTTTGCCAGTGGCTGACCCAGTGCTGAAAGTCAGGCTCTTGATGTCATCTGCTGGGGTATCTCTCTGTGATGGGGACTTTTGAGGCGGTTGAGCTTCCACTGAGCGATGGTTGAGCGGGACCTCGAGGCTGACGGGTGCATCATTCCTGGACATCTTTTTTCGGGCCTGTGTAACCTTGGGACACAAGACAAGCAGAGTTTTCCAAGCTATAAACACTAATCCTTTATCCCCGGCTACATGGGACAATCACATGTTAGCTTAAAAACAGCAACTGTGTCAGCAGTAACACACACAGATCAGTTTGGACAGGAAGTGAATAAAAATAAAGATTCATTCTGCTCAGTCGAACAAATCCATTTTTCAAAATGGTCAGAAATGAATTTTGACCTCGGGTGCTTTTCTCTCTACTGAAGTTACAATTCATGTAAACCCTTTTACAAAACAAAGAGCTTGTTTATGTGAAGCTATTCTACTGTGTTTCTGCCTGAGCAGAAAAGAATGAGAACCATTTTAAATGGTGCTTTAGTGTTCTCTGAATGCCATCACTGCTCAGACACGTAGCGACAGCTATTCAATAAGCAGCCTGCAGCAAATTCATAGTTCCCACAATCACACAGCTTTTTTAAGCCTGTGAAATTGCAGGTTTAGAAAATGTCATTGAAAATGATCATTGATTAATCATGAAGATTTTTAATACAAAACCACAGATTTTCCATAGCAGCCTGCTGTTCTGCTGTTACAGTTTTTCCAAAACAATATTGCCACCATTCCTAAACTATAGACAATTCTTTGAGGAGCATCGTTAGCTAAGTGTGGCGGAAGTTCACGTCCATTCTTGGTCAAATAAATAAAAGTGGTGAGTGAGAGATGCCACTGGGAAGTTTTATATATTGGATTACTTTTAAATCACATCATCCATCAGGCAACTCTTGTTAGCCTCCATATTTAGATGGACACGAAAGTAGGGATAAATATGCCGATTTGTCTTCAATATATTCTTGTCCCTTGTAGTATTTCATCTGCAGCCATAATGAGAGTTTATTTCTTTAAATTAGCATGAGAAGAAACAATTATTACATTTAATATCAAAACAAATGCTTGATATTCTGGTGTGAAGCAGCCATTGTGAATAACGTTGCCTCCCTACTCATGCGTCATGCAATTCTTGCCACCAGATACCAGGGTGCACTTAAGTTATTAATAGCTGATGAGAGGAGGCCTGTGTTGGCAGGACAAAGCACACACGAGCTGATGTGTAAAAGTTGACTCACCTCCCTCAGCAGTCCTGGACAAGTCTCTGATAGATTTTTCTGGCAGGGCCCAGTTTCCTTGTAGGACAGTTGATCTCCAGCCCATCCACAAAGACGTAACCCAGCTCTGCTGTCAGGAGCTGCAGCAGAGCTGGTTTCTGACTTGTCTTCTGTTTTGCTGACTGGAATAGCATCTGTCGTCTGTGCTTTGCTGGGCTGTAGTGCTGTAGCAATTTGTTGCAGTTTTGCTATTTTATTATCAGGAACAAACTTCTGCATTTGGGAGGGCTCTTCCGTGACTTTATGGTCATGTCCTTTACCTTCAGTTGCTTGTGCAGTTTGACCAGGGCCAGCTTTTGAACCCATTAGATGGGCTTTCTCTGGAGCCCCAATGGCACCATTTTCACTCACTGCCTTTGAAGGCTTCTCATCAGAAGTTAAAACCTCCTTTTCTTTTTGACTTTCGGTCACATTCCTGGAATCCACAACTGCCAATGAAGTAAATATGTCGTCTACTTCCATAATCTCCTCTGAAGTCATGGTGCCACATTTGGAGCCCTCGACTTTGGCTCTTTGTTCCCCAGATACCCGCTGACCCTTTTCACCTTGGGAAATCTTAATCTTCTTTGTGAAGGGTGATTTGGGTTGATTTGCAGTAAAAATCTTCTGGGCAGAGTTGTATGTGTATGTCCCCGATACATTGCTGATGGATGTCAGTGTTTCTTCCAACTCATTCTCTACAGCCTGAGGAGTCTCCTCTCTCCCCTCATCCTCCATGGAGCTCAGCACACTAAGAAAACCCTGCATACTGGAGTAGCGTTTCCTCAGTGTGCGGTCTGGACTGATGGTTCGGAGCGGTTCTAGTTTTTTTTTACCTGCCTCTTCTTTGTATCTGTGAGCCTTTTGTTTCAGCTTGGCGAAGTAGCGCTGGTGGATCTTAAATTCGTTCATTTCCCCCACCTCCAGAAGCCCAAAGCAGGACACAATACCCTTATTGTTACTGGCTGACGCCTGGTAGATCGCAGCATCCTCTAAAGTGCAACTGCACAAGCACAAAGTCGCCATCACTAAAATGTATTGAGCTCAAATGTTTTTAAATATTATTTGAAAGCTAAAACGGTCACAAATGAGGGTTTCATCAGAAATCCTGAGACAGACGTTTTTTTCCTGTTTATACTTGCATTTCTATACTAGGGTTAAGGTTAGGGTTTCTATCAGGGTGTGTCGGGCAGAAACAGTTTTGTTTGCCTTTTTCCCCAAATTCCAGAATAATTACAGTAGAATGTTCATGTTTCCAAACATACGTACTTGTAAATGTGCAGAGAATGGTGGTGTCCATTGTGGGCTATTTCATATTTAGGGAGGCCACAGTATCTGTCTAACTGCACATCTTCTTTATACCAGACGAGCTGAGGAGCTGGATGTCCTAAAACAAAAAGAATGTCTGAAGATGAGGATTTACAGTATTAAAACTGCAGCGCTGATGCACCATTTGCCTTCAATTACATATTGAACATATAATCTCAGACTTTTTCTCTTTTTTTTTTTCTCAGAGTTTTGCCACATCGTCTTCATCCCTCCTCTGATCTAATTTAAGGGGCTGGGTGTGTTTTCATGATGTGCAGTATGCCGATTTACCTGTAACCACACAGGAGAATTTGACGTTGCAGTTTTCAGACACAGCCTTTGACTTGAGGGTGGCTTCAAAGAACGGCTGCGTTTCTTCTGTCAGCTGTGCCTTCATCATGCAGAGCGTGCTCCTGTGAAGAATGATGAGACGCTAATTCTATTTTGATCGTTTTCAAATCTCATGCATTTTTCATCAAAGGCCATATTTGAATTCATGCTCTCTCAGACATTCTTGTCTCCTGTCAGATTTCTGCATTATAAACAGTTGTCTGAAGCCTCCTTACATGGGTCTCAGTAATGAAATCAATTATAAAAATTACGTCCATCCCCATAAATTGAACAGTTGAAAGTCCAGCTTGTGGAAACGTGTAAGCATCATCACGTGGAGCATCTGGAAACATCGCACTGTCACAGTAAAGGATATTATTACGCTTTAGTGCTCTAACTTGGCATTAGATGCTAAGCTGTTGGTAATACAAGAACATTACTCTAGTAGTCAAAAATGTAAGGGAGAAATTTTTATTCATTTTATTCCCCTTCTAAATCAGTCACGTGAGCAACTTATTACAAATTATTACATAGTTCAATGGTTGCACCTATAAGATTTGAAGGGAAAAAAAACCAATGCAATATCTGGGTCAAGGTAAACACTACAGTAGAATCTAGAAAGACTCTGGATGGTCTGGTTCTCTAAAATGGAGTGTGACCTCATGACTTTTCCATGCAGAAGCTGCTTGTTGTAAAATGGGGCCCGTGCTGCATAACTGAGATGCTGCTCCTAATCTGCAGTTTATTTCACCGCTGGTGAGCCCATCTGAAGCAGCACTGCAATAGGCTGTACCTGTTTTCTGGCCTCACGTTAGAGCTGTAGCTGCAGCCATTGGGCCGACTCGTCCCGTTACTGTCCTCCCCACTGCTGGATCTGCCATTGCTGAAAGACGAGCGTGTCATCCGGCGAGAGCCCATTACTTCCACTGACAAAAGGACTAGAAAGGCGGGACAGTTCCCAGATGATAAAAAGCTGATATGGCCACTTGCGTTATTTTCCAAAGCTAAAAGAGAGCAAAGATGATCGAAACCAGAATTACAGAATTGCCGAAAAAAGGAATACAATTTGCAGCGACACATCTTGTCAACCTATTCTGTGTGAACATACACCAGCAGACAGCTATTCATCTGCATATTTAGGGCGGTTACCTCAGCATTCACAGGTTTCCTTCCTCCTTAGTCAGATACCCCAGAGCACTGACTTCAGCCTCTGATTCCCGATCAAGCAAGAGCACGCGGAAGCTGCTCCGCTATTTATAGTCAGCCTGCAAATAGGCACAAGAGCACATCCAAAATTTGTCTTCGGACCATTTCATAAAAAAACTCTTTGCCAGTTTTCTGAGATAAATTGGTAAAAGTTTTGTACAAGCACGAAAAAAAAATCAATCAGTTTGAGGGAGAATGCCAACGAAATCCCATCTCCGTGATACGTATGCTGGAGCCCTGAAGAAGAATGAAGGAGTTTAATCCGTCAGTTAAGGCTTGTTTCTCTTGTAAGAGCTCCACTTGTGTGGTCATGAGTCTGTGCACACACTGCTGTAAAGAATCATGTGAGCCTGTCAATCAGGAGAAGGATGACATCATTGTCCAGGTTATTATGAGCAGAACTTCTCAGATGAGCCACATTGGTACCCTGTTAAGCAGATGTCTGGACTTAGGATGGTGCTAACTGAGGGCTCGCTCCAAATGTTCAAACCAGAAGATGACAGAACGAGAGCAAAACACTGGATTATTGCGTATGTGGTCAGATTTATTTTGCATTATTTGTCCCAGTGAGGGATGATCATCTTGTTGATCCCCTGAGTAAAAGCAGTAAGAATAGAACAGGCTTATATAGACCGACCCACAGACAGTTCCTGTCTTATCTTACACGCACTCATCCTCAGAAATACACACAATACACTTCCTGAAAAGAGTTAATTCAGATGAATTTACATACTGAGCTGCACTGACAAACACATTAACAGTCTCTTTGACGTTTATCAGACTTGTCATTTATATAGAACACCAACAGGTTGATCTTTCAGTCAGTGAGGTATAAAAACATCTTGTGTTTTGTACCTCAATCAAGGTCACAAAGATTTCAGTTTTCTCTCATGTTACGCGCGCACGCACACACATGCACAAACACTACAGATGCCAGTGAGCAATTTTCATTGTCTTTTATTCCACCTCTCCCCATAAAACTGCCATTACCTGCCTCAGATTCCATATTTCTGGCTAGAAATGTTATATATGTCCAAGTTGAAACAGGAAAAAAAGCTGACTGAAAATGTTATTCAATCCCAAACTAGTGAAAAGCTGAATATATCGGTAAGAAAAATATCCTCAGGGGACTTTTAACCCCTCCATCAGCAATCATATCATTCATGTTTCTACTGTCGGAATGCAAAAAGGGAGAAAAAACCCCCCACCTGTTTGTGTGCACCCAACATCAATCCAGCTCTGTGTGTGCGCGTACTGGCTACACATTATACTAGCAAATGAGGACATTTTGGCTTGTCCTCACAACAAAGAACTGTTAGAATTAGACATTAGAATTGGGTTTGGGTAAGGGTTGGTACTGATGGGGTGAAGGAATGTTTTATGTCTCTGTATCATACTTAGTCCTCACACAGGTAAAAGTACAAGGATGTGCATGCATGTGTATGTCCCATTTGGGGCAATCTTAAATTTACAGTTCAAATCCTAAACCTGAGCCCAGAATTCAACCACGCACAACCAGTTGGTGGAAAATGTCAGGTCAGGTGATGTTATTGAGCGAATATGGACAAATTCATGTTTAGAGGCCCGTTGCTGTTGGACACTGGCAGAAAACTAAAAGAGGGAACTGACTTATTGCCCAAATCATCACCTCTCACTGGCCATGTGGTCATGAGCCCTTTCTGGGGATACTTCCTCCTCATCTTCCACCTGCTGTAGTGGAGATGGGCATAGAGCAAATTTGAGCTCAGCAGGTAGTTTGTTGCAGAAGCTGCTGTGCTAATTGTATAACCCCTCCGCCCCCTCAAATCAACTCCTTCAACAGGCAAACACAGTTGGATCAGGGATTGTTTTGCTGTTTGACAGGTCTCTGTGGAAACTGGCTATGTACAGGCTGCCTGTGAGGCTGTGACATCACCCTCTGGATATTCACACCAGTGTCAGCTCCAAGGAAGCAGCAACAGGAGACGACCTGAGGACGCGCACGCATGCACGCACACAGGCATCTTTGTGAGGACATTACCCTCAAACTGTCCTTTGAAGTTAAGAGGACCAGCCAAAATGTCCTCGCTTTCCAAAAATATGATCCAAATTAAAAAAAGAAATCAAGACACTTAAGATTAAAAATCTCTTTTACAATTTACAGACAATATGCAGCAGAAGAAACAGCAGAAAACATAAAGGTCCTCACTTTGTTAGTCGAATGTAGATTTTGGTACTCAATATATTGCAAGTACAAGAACTCACAGACACACACTGGCTTTATGTTGCAAAGCAACCCTATGTGCTGTCATACAGTATATTGACTAATGGACCCTGTTTAAATTGAAGCCTCTGTCCTGGAACTGACGAATATTGTTATTATGATGCATTTGGAATATTTAAGAATAAACGAACTGATTAATAAAATATACTTTATTTATGAAAAGAATCTGCATCAGAGTTAATAATATTTCACTCCAAAATGCTCGCATATGGTTGCCATAGGATTTAATAGCTAAAAAGAGAACAATGAAACAAAGGCGACCGCTTCTGGGTCTGCGGTGTAACACTGACCCCTAGTGGTGACAAACTATAAATGACATCAGCGAATATTTGGTATTACTATTATAGTATAAAAAGCAAAGAATGAAACGATCAAAACGAAAAGCAATTTTGTTTCAGTAGCAATACCAATGAAGTTGAATAAGGAAATGCCCGACAGCCGCATAGCTTCTACCTTCCTTCAGCATGTCCAGAAGTTCAACTTTTTCTGCGATATTTAGCATCTTTCTCTTCCTTTTGGGTGTGTCCTCCAGTGCCTTTGCACCGGTTACAGGTTCATCGACATTGTGGGTTTTGTCATGAAGAAAATTTACAAACGTAAATTTGACAAGCTGTACAGAGACGAGGCGCGGAGACTGATCACGTTAATCAGTCCCTTAGCCAATCAGGATGCAGAACACAATGTACTGTTAAAAAAAAAAGCATAAAAAACTGCACTAAAAAAATCCGCGAAAGAGCGAAGCCACGAAAGGTGAACCGCGTTACAGCAAGGGTTCACTTGTATTGTTTTTTTTTTTTTTCTTCAGCATGTCCACAGAGGAGGATGGCTTTCGTTTTAAACCTGGGGGGACAAAACCAAGGCAAACACTTGAAATGCTGTTTAGTTCATTTAAAACCAACAGAAAATGAGGACCAACTCTATATGGATGTCCTTTGATACCTTGTATTTTGCTCAGGGATTTTGCAGTATTTGCAGATCTCTTGGCATAAGCTGCCTTCATCCTCTGGATGTTCTTCTTGCTGACCACCTCGTGTTGAACGATGGGATGTGGATAGTCTTTGCCTACGATACATCCAGCTGCCTGCTGGACACTTTGTGGTGCCTTCCAGGGCTCAAAGATGTACTCAGCAGGAAACTTTTTCAGATGTGGAAGGAACTTTCTTCAAAGGAAGAGAAAAGGGAAAATTAAAATCTAATAAATAAATGATTACTGAGAACAGTCAGTCAGACCGTACTTGATGTAGTCCCCATTTTTGTCGGTCTTCTTTCCAAAGGCCACAGGAGAGTAAACCCTGAAGAACTGGTGAAAGAAAGCACTGGCAGAGAGCCACTGCCAGTTCCCAGCATTCAGAGCCCAGTCACCATCCAGTAACAGCTCCTCAAAAACCTTCCCAAGAAAACAAAGTTCCAATTGTTGTAAAAGAGGTTGTAGCTGTGACTGAGCTGGCTCAGTTCTTCATTAATAGACAAATTATGTTTTTGCTGAATAGACACATTTACAATATAAAGCTGATGCAGTGAGCAGCACTACCAATAAGGGAATGCAACAATAATAATGTTGTATAAGCAATCAATCACAAAGGGTTAGTGCTATGTGCTGTACTGTGGCGTGCTTTAACCTTTTGACCTTCCTCCCAGCTGATCCACAGGTCTCCCCTGGTGAGGAAACAGGCGACAGCATGCCTGGCCAGGTGGTGGATCCATCCCTGCTGCCTCAGCTGCGTCATGACGGCGTCGATGAAGGGAAATCCAGTCCGAGCCTACGTGGAAACACAGAACATCTGGGTTGAGGGGAACATTTTAACTGGACTCATTTCAAGGTACACTAATAGTTCTCTACCTCTCTCCATGCAGCCAGGTATTCAGAATTTATGTCCCAGTCCACCTGGGTGCACACTGGGTTGTCTACCATTTTATTAAAGTTGGAGATTCCCACGCTGGCGGTGTAGAAGAACTCTCTCCACAGGAGCTGGCCGTGGAGTGAGACTGGAGGAGCCGAATGTTTCTTCTAAAACAAAGATGCACATGGACGACAATCACAGGTCTGGAATTGAATCTTGCTAATTGCTCATTTCCCTGATGGACACCCCCTAAAGGGATCAATAAAGTACTCTTGAATCTTGAATCTGAAGAAACCACTCATCCGTGAAGCCATGGCAACACTCACCCCTTCATAAACATCAGACAGTCTCCACCAGAAGGTGCGCACAGACAGGCAGCCAAAAGTCACATAGGGACTGAGAACAGTAGTGCTGGGACTTAGCGAGTTTGGAGATGTCTTGGGCTTCTCAAAGTTGCAAACCCAAGCCTGGAAAAAACAAAGATCGCAAAAAAACATCCTTCTGTCATTAAACACACAGGGTTCTGCTGATGGTTCAGTCATGCTCCAGTACCGTTCTTTTCATGTGCTCCTCCAGTCTCCTCAGAGCCTCCTGCTCCCCTCCTGGGAACTGCTCCTCCGGAAGATCTGCAAGGTTATGGCCAAAGTCCTCCAGGGTGGGAATCCTGTATTTCTTCTCATGGCTTTCTGAACAAGGTGTGTTCACATCTTTGGAAGTAAATAATGGATTTGAATCAGTTGCCATGTTGTGATTTTTCACAAAACTGTACAAATGTTCTTAATTGTACCTTTCAAATCCTCCATAGAGGGAGCGGAGAGCGGTCTCTTAGGTGGTCCCAGCTTCTTAACTATTGCCTGCATACTCTTATATGTGAGGGGAGTTTTGCCATTGTTCTCCTCAATTATCCTACAAAGAAAGACAGTTAAACAATCTTGAGGAAATTAAATGTTTCACATATTCTATATGAGTGATACCTGTTGATGTCAAACAGAGTATGCGACACTTTGCAGACCACATCAATTCCATGTTCTTCGGCCAGCCTTGTCACGGTTTTGTCTCGACTCAGGCTCAAGGGTTCTGTGTCGTACTCATAGGTCAGCTTGGTGATTTTCCATTGGCAGAACAGCTTTGGAAAAACTTCTTCTGGCTTCCCTCTTACAACAAAGAGCCTGGAGGAGGCACAATATTCACCAATAATGTCTACACAGTTAAAGCTGTGAAATCAGTGCAGTGGCTGCAGACAACAGATACCTGGTGTTGAGTTGCCTCAGGCTAAGGTCAAGGTCTTTGAGAGCTCCAATAAGGAACCTACAGCGGTTGACACCAACACTTTTGTTGTGGAGCTGAGGGTCCAGGATGAACACTGGGTAGAGCTCCTTGCAGTCTCTGAGAGCAGCCATCAGCCCTGGGTTGTCATGCAGCCGAAGTCCCTTGCGGAACCAGTGAATGCACGTATGAGTCATGTCGGTTAAGCTGCGGACGAATCACCACAGCTCGCTTTAACATTTTACAGAGGTACATACACATGTCGACATGACAGAAATCGCGATCTCCATGTGTAATCGCTCAGAAATAACAACTCGTTGCAGAAGCAATAACCCCAGAGGGTGAAACGACAAACAACAAAACGCAAAAGAACCGATCGAAAATCAAAGAATGAACATGGCTGGACTAAGACTTACCGTAAATCAGAGTTCTACCTCCGTTCAGCTGGAAGAAAAGAGCGTTCTTCTAAAATTGGTGTTTGGTAACTGCCACGTTGGAGACGTTACAAAAGCAAATGAACCAATCAGAAATGGCAATAGCAACACGGAACTAAGCAGTGTTTGGAATATGACAGTATGGTTAAAGAGCTAGTGTAAACCCATTGGCTCATCGTAGCTCGCCGTGATCGTATAGTGGTTAGTACTTTGCGTTGTGGCCGCAACAACCCCGGTTCGAATCCGGGTCACGGCATTGTTTAACAACAATACGGCAGGAGAGCTCTTTTTGGCTCTTGAGTTCCTAACGTAAATTATTTTCCACATTTGTTGTCCTCGAGGACAGAGAACTTTCGAACACGCAAACTGGCTGTTTTGTTGTCAATTCCCTTTGCGGCACGTTAGGGCTACATCGAGTTCTTAACTGTACGTTTAAAACGGTATTGTGTCACAAAGGAAAAATAAATTATTTTTGTTAGGTTGTGTTGCGAGTTCCTATTTACATTTAATTACAAGTAGATGCCACGAGATGAAGTTAAAGTAGAATAAAACCGGTTACACTCTTAATTTATCATAACTCATAAATCAAAACAAAACTCATACATTAAAACAAAAAGTTAACCATATAAATCTCTCTCTCTCTCTCTCTCTCTCTCTCTCTCTCTCTCTCTCTCTCACACACACACACACAGTTGAAAAGTGCTATTCTGTATGCATTTCCTCCCTATATTTCCATATTTTTCACAGGAGAAAATGATTCCAATCTGTAGAAATAATGGTTGCTTTGATTTTTGTCATGTATTCACGTTGACATTTTGACAAAGTTTGCCTGTAATTTACAGTAATTTAAGTAATTAATTCATAGCACATTTTATTTCATATATATCAGAAATTAACAATGCTTAACCTTAGCAATGACTAAACTCATATAATTCCAACACCTTTTCGCTAGGTGAAAATATATATCTGAGGGGAAAAAATGTAAAACTCAAAAAGTCTTCAAATCGAAAAGTAATGAGGGTTGTGTTTTGAACTGCGAGGCCTACTCGTTATTTAGTTGAGATGGACAAGAGTCAGTCTGTACCAGAATATAAAACGATATCTTCTGCCAGTTAATCGTTCACACTTGTCTATTTATGATCTTGTTTGATCGAGTATCACGTTGCTCCCACTCTACTAAACAATGTGGCAGAACTGTGTTGTTCCTCCTCCATCCTCCAGGACAGCAGCAGTGTGTCGGAATTTGAGCTGAAGCTCCGCCTCACTGTGCACCGTTGGCTCACAGACTCGCCATTTACCCGCCCCAGCCCGCCCAGCTGCATGACAACGGCGAGGAGACAAGGGGAGGTGTAGTTAGGGGGGAAGCAGCGTTCGAGGAGACAAGGGGAGGTGTAGTGAGGGGGGGCAGCAGCAGCGTTTCCTCCCTCTCCGAAAAGACGCCAGCCGACCGAGAGACGATGCACTGTCGCTGCGCAGCGCCCCCGGAGACAACGTCTCCGACTAGGTGTGGGACCTGCGAACACACAGGTCGTTAGCGTGCCCCGAAATCAAAGTTGTGCGTGCGTGCACAACTCATCTCTCCTCTCCGTGCTCCAAACAGACGCAATAAAATGCTGAGCCGACTGATGAGCAGTAGCGTCAGGAGTCTGGACCGGGAATGCAACTGCACCGTGAGGCTGCTGGACGACTCCGAGTACACCTGCACGATCCAGGTCTGTGATTGCTGTTGTCTGTTTATCTTGTTATGGAGGACACGAATGGGGGTCAGATGAATTCCTCTTTCATGTGGACCAACAACAGCCTTGGCTGCAGACTTTACTGCTTCTGCCTTTAGCAGCAGATTCGTGACTGAAGGTTTGTGAATGACAGAGAAAGATGCATCTTTTTGCAGCAGCAGTTGTGCTTGCACAAATGATTGATGTTCCTTTATGAATCAAGTCTGTTGTTGTCTCTGTGGTGATTTTCTCACTCCCTCAATCTCCATTTAGATGTCTGCTGTCTTTAGTGATTTTCAGATCTGAGGTGTGTCCACTGGCTCTGAAAGCTTTGATAAAATAAATGAGTGATGCATGTCTCTTTGTTTCCCGCACTTGTCATATATTTATGAAAGTGGAGGATGACCTGAGTCAGTGAACAGGGCAGAAGATGAAGTGGCTTGTGTATATTGTAAATCGGGGGTGTTCTAGCTCAAGTGGGATAAATTCTGCTGCATCAGCCTTACTGCTGTTCCACCTTCTAATCAGCCAATCTGTGGCAGAGCTGTGTTTAATGTTTGCTACTCTCAGGGATTCTACTGCTGCTGTTGGGGAAGATGCCAGCACACACAGACTGTCACCACCTGTTCAGTTGTGGGATGTGACAGCAAAGAGAGCCTTTCATGGAGTAACTAATGCAGCAGCACTAGGGTTTTTTCGCAGCTTCTCCACGTCTGAAGCTGGGTGGCCATGAGTGGATCTCATTCCTGACCTGAGAAATTGTGCAGCATCCAGGAGGGGCAACGTTCTGTGGTTGAAGTGTGGCTGAAGTATGTGCAGTTTAACTTTAGTTCTGGTGATGATCTCTGGCTGCTCTTAGGTCCTTGCTTGTTCCTCTTTCATGACATCTTTAATGTCACTCTTCTAATCAGTGAAAGCAATATGAAGTGCTGCTTTGATTTGAGACAGGAGGGACTTTCAGTGATCACCATTGATATACTTTTACAGCTTTATCAGTTCATCTTCAGTGCCATTAAGACCCTAACCCTGCTCTGGCTTGTTAGCATTCACCCTCAACTGTTGCTGTTCCAGTGAAATCACATCAGACGATGAAGCTATGAGGACCTTCATCTGAGTGTTACAGGAGTGTAAATGCTGATTTTTGACAATAAAAGAAAAGTCCAACTCTTTTTTGAAACCAGGTGTTGAGCTTGAATAGTGTCTTGTTTCCAGGGCTTATACAGTTACCGGCCACTAGAGGGTGCTCAAGAATGGCCTTTCGACTGCACAAGCCTCATCTGCTCAGATCCAATTGCAATTTCCCCCACACGTATAATCTGAACATATACAGAATAATCAGAGATCCATCAGAGCACACGTGTAAATCCCTGCTGTGAGGAAGTGCTTCACTCACCTGACTTTGACTCGCGCTGTCAGCACTGCAGTGGGAAGTAGTTATCAGCAGGGAAGCTCCTCACTATTGCGGGACCTTTATGTTTTTATCATTCAAAAGGTGCTCTTACATCTAATGTGTGCATCTCTTTCTCTGGGTCTTTGTTCTGTTTGTTCTGTTGTGAGGGAATTGACAAATAGAAATGAATTTTGGCCAACAGTCCCAAACAAAGATGTTGATCTCACTACAACACTGGAAATGTTTGAGGATGTCCTGACGCACGTCTGAGCCACATTGATAACTATAGCGCACAGAGAGAGCATTTCTGTAGATGGAAACCGTGAAGTTTTGAAAACTGGAAATAAGTTTAAGTCTATTTATTCCAAGTAAATATGGGTCTTAAATGTTGTAGCTGAAATATGATTTAGTAGGAGAGAGACTCTGGTTGATTTGGAATATTGCTGCTCCCTTACTTGGCACAGCTGTAGCAAGTTTCAGAAGATCAGCAGCATGAATGCACCTAAGCCCAACAGTGCTGGTTGTCATCCCAGCACAGGCAGGAAGATCTGAAAGACTTTTTAACAGTTATGTTGTGTTGTACCATAGAGCTGCTGCTCTTCTTTTCTACCTCTTTCATGTGTAACCCAGCTCACTGCAGACTCCAACACATCAGATATGATGAAGAGTACAGGCATCAGCCTTAACCGAATCTGTGTGCTTCCTCTGTCCATCTAAACATCTGATCATCAGCTCTGAGTCTTTTGGAACTCCAACACAGGCTATAAAAGAAAGGATGCTGCTGCCTTTATTGCACCTGTGGTGGATTGTAAGGGACCAAAAGAGAAAAATCATTCTGCTTTCACAAAGCCACCGCGTCACATGCCGCTCCATTTTTAATCTTGTCCCTCCTGGTCAAATAGATGGCAAGTTTAGCCTCACTTATTAAGAAATTTAAAATCAGGCATTTCCCCTTTTCTGCCCTCTTGTGTCTTGTACCACAAATAAAAACAGCAGTGGTGAACATGACATTAAAAAGCCTAAAAACATCAGTTAAAACCCTAAAAAGACCCACCAGCCTACTGCACCCGGTAAAAACATGGAAAACACTATCGTTAAAATCACAGAAAGGGCAGTTGCTTAAAGTGTTCGGATTTAAAATTGACAGGAAGCCATGGTGGCGATGGCTCCATGCAAAATTCTCCATTGACCAGCATTTTCTTTAGGCGATACATCTCCCGGTCGGTGAAAGCGGGTTCGCCGTATCTCTCCATCCTCATGAACATCTTGACATGATCGTGGAAGAGCTGGAGGTCTGAAAAGTAGTCCTCTAATTGTACAGACCTCTGCCCCTTCGTGGTCCTAAGGAAAAACTTAATCCTCTCTAGACAGTAACCAGGGTGTACCTCCACCTTTACGTCATCACCATGAGCTGAAGCCTCCTGTATGCCCACCAAAGAGCTTTGTGCACTTTGTGTGTCCATCGGGGTGCCGTGCATGTCCTGTAAGCTGTGTGTGTCTTGTAGGCTGTGTGTACCGTATAAGCTGTGTGTGACCTGTGAGCTGTGTGTGTCCTGTGGGGTGCGTGTGTCGTATAAGCTGTGTGTGACCTGTGACCTGTGAGCTGTGTGTGACCTGTGAGCTGTGTGTGTCTTGTGGGGTACGTGTGTCCTGTGGGGTGCGTGTGTCGTTTCAGCTGTGCGTGTCCTGTGAGCTATGTGCGTTCTGTGGGGTGCGTGTGTCCTGTGGGGGGTGTGTGTCCTGTGAGCTATGTACATTCTGTGGGCTGTGTGTGTCCTGTGGGATACGTATGTGTGGTGAGCTGTGTGTATGAGGTTCTGCTGTGGACAGTTTCTTTACTTTGTCGTTGTTGACCTTTTGTGTCCTTGCTCTTCCTTTTCGTGGGCACACTGAGGCTGCTCTCCTCCACTCCGACATCCTCCATGTCCCGGACGGTCTCAGCCGTTCTTGGAACCATCCGCTCCACCATCTCTCCGGTGAGACGTTCATTCTGCAGGTCCCGGTGGTCCCCCGGGTGGCCCCCCTGCGGACCTGCTGGCTCCTCCACCTCCTCGGTTGGGCTCATGTCGCCCTGCATAGTTTGTGCGGCCTCTCTGTCCTCGTCGTGCGCGCGCGGGTCGGCTGGCCGGCGGGCCTCCACGCCATTCGGGCACGACCGGACCAGATGGCCCTCCTCCCCACAACCAAAGCATTTTTGGGATTCGGTGGTAACATAAACAGTATAATCAAAACCATCCACTCTAAAACAAAGGGCCAGTTCGAGCTCTTTCTCGTTATTATTGAGAACCATCACTACATGCCGTCTAAAGGACACCACGTGCCTCAGCAGCGGGGACTTGGTCCCGAGAGCGAAGAACCTCATCGGGGACACAATGCGCCCGTGTCTGCTGAGCTCCCTCAACAACATTTCGTTCTTAATGAACGGAGGAACGTTGGACACCACCACCGATTTCGCCGGGTTCAACAGGGGGAACACCGGTGTGTGTTCACCCTTAATTGCCACCCCAGCCGCCACCAGCTGATCGGCTTCGTCTGTGCTCCCCACAAACACCACCACCATTTTATTCATCCTAGACGCGGACTTAACGCTTGTGTGCCCCACAATGTCCCCCATAGCCAGCACGCACTCCTCCACGGACACACCGTCCGGTTGGGAGAGTTTAACGCCGTGTCTGCGGGTAAGTTTCTCGAGCTCGGAGGTTCCTGGCGCCGCTGCCATGACCGGCACGGCGACCGTGGCCACCAAACAATTTCACCAAAAGCAGTGAATACACGGTCGAAAATTCAGAACAGTGCTCCCCAATGTGATTAAACAATAAAGATTCAAATAGAGGAAAAGTTTAGAAAAACGCTGAAATCTGTCTCTCACTCCCAGAGCCGACACACTCACCACCCTCCCGCTCAGAGAGAGAGAGAGATTTTACAATACTTTATTTACAAGTTTACACAGGGGCACAAGCATTCAGAAACACAAAATCAACAATAAAATAAATACATAAATACTATAAAACAGCGATACAACTATCCCATAAGGGGTTGGGCAAATTGCAAATTGTCCTCTTTTAGTGCAGAGTACATCATTATAACACCATATTTCACGAAATCGGCTGAGGTCATTCATCATTTTATAAAAACCAAACTCCAACCTCAGCCTACACCGGATGTTACCACGCCACACTGAGGTGACCTCACAATCTCCGTTTTTCTCAATTTTGTTTTTCCGGGAGATGTAGATTGCCATCTTGGCTTCTCCACAAATAAAATTAAGTAGCTGCCATTTGTTTTCCTGTACCTTGCTCCAAAGATAAAACCTCTGACAGAAAACGTTTAATTAAAACCATTAAAAACACCTTTTAAAACATTAAAAAGTACAGTGAGTTGCTCACACTCACTGTACGCGTGAAACACAGTCTCTTGCCCTGAGCAGAACGGGCACTGGTCCGACACTGCGGGGTCCAATCGAGAGAGGTAGACGTTCAGTGCCACAGCTCTGTGTAGGATCCTCCACTGGAGGTCCCCGGTCCTCTTTTTGCTAGGGGGGTTTATATAGGACCTTCCATTGTGGATTCTGTTTCCCCAGCCTGTCTGTCCACACAGAGAGTTGAGTAGCCCCTGTCCGTTAATTGTCTTTTCAATGTTCACATATATAGTCTTATTGTTAGTTCCATGGAGGCCCAGTTTGTCCTTGCAGAGGGCTTTCAGGAGAGGCCCGCTGAAATCCTTGCATCCAGGGTTCAGCTGGAAGTTACGGAAGATGTCCATGGGGTCCGGCTCAGCTCTCCCTCCGCCGTACCGCAGGAGAAGACTTCTCTCTCTCACAGAGAGCCTCCTCCTCCACAGCTCCAGGGTCCTCTCCACCACCCGTAGTGAACGTAGCCCCAGTACAGTGCTTAGGGTCCGGGCATCAGCCAGTGCTGGACCGGCTGCCTCCACCAGCTGCTTCAGTGTGACAGTCCTGCAGCCACACAGCGCCACCATCAGACCGGGCATGGCGCTGCTGCAGACATCCAGTCTGCCACTGTGAACTAGGGGCTCCTTCAACAGCCAGTGCAGAGAGCTGGACTCCTGGATCTTCTTCCATTTAAAAAGAGCACAGGATTTAAAAACACTCTGATAAAAAGCTGGCAGACCCCTTAAATTGAAACTTTTGAAATCAGTTAAAAACAGAGCAGCATCCAGTCCCAAGTTGCTCACACGTCTGAGTAAGCAGCTGGCCACATCCCTCCACACTAAGTCAGGAGGTCCCATCAGGTACCTCTGCACAAACCGTAGCCTGAAGGTGGCTGTTCTACTGGCCAGGTGGATGAGGCCCTGGCCCCCTTGGTCTCTGGATAAAAACAGGACTGACTGTGGCACCCAGTGGTAGCTGCCCCAGAAGAAGTTAACCAGTTTATCCTGGATCTGGGACAGCAGGCCTGGTGGTGGCTCTAAACAGGCCAAACGGTGCCACAGCAGCGAGGCTACTAGGTTGTTAATAACTAAAACTCTTCCTCTGAATGACATCTCAGAGTGCACACACCTCCATTTCTTTAATCTTTCTTCGACCTTTTAGAGAACATTCTCCCAGTTCTTTTCTACCATGCGTTCATTTCCCAGGTGCACTCCGAGATATTTAAGGCCATCCCTCCTCCAGGTCAGACCTTGAGGGAGAACAGGGAGGCCCTGACGCCCCTCGCTGATGACCAGGGCTTCGCTCTTCCCCCAATTCACCCTCGCAGAACTTATTGGTGACATTTAAAACTACATCAATGTCTGCTTGGTCTTTAATAAAAATGGCCACATCATCAGCATAGGCAGATAAAACCACATTACTGTTAAAACCCAGTAAAAACAGACCTTGAACACAAGAGCGTAGTTTGTGGAGGAGGGGTTCCAGGGAGAGCGCGTCGAGCATCCCAGACAGAGCACAGCCCTGTCGGACACCTCTAAAAGGAGCACACAAGCTGCCATTGACCTTCAGGACACTCTTAATGTTACTGTACAGTACCTGGATCTTGGCTATCAGACCAGCACTGAACCCAAACCTCTCCATGGTTCTCCACAGGAAGTTGTGTTCAACACGGTCAAAAGCCTTTTCTTGATCTAAAGAAAGTAGACCAGCACTCATCCCCAATGAACTGGAGACCTCCAAAACAATAATGAGGCAGACATTGTCTACCATTGACCTGCCAGGTACACAGTATGTCTGGTCCTGATGGATGACCTGTTCCATGGCCTCCCTCAGCCGGATGGCCAAGGCCTTAGAGAGTATCTTGTAGTCCGTGCAGAGGAGGGACACAGGGCGCCAGTTCCTTATGTCTTGCAGGTTCCCTTTCTTCGGCAGGAGGGTGATGACGGCTTTCCTGCAGGACAGTGGTAGGGAACCGGTGGCGAGACTCTCGTTGAAGACTTCTAGGACGTCTTGAGCGAGGATGTCCCAGAAAGCCTCCACCGAGAGTCCATCGATGCCCGGGGCCTTTCGGCCCTGCATTGACTGCAAAAAAAGCTTTAAACATTTTGGGAGGATAGGACTTGTCCTCCTGACTGCCCAGGTTCTTCTGTTGGAGATCACCATCATCAGACACACAGCCCTCGCTGTCGCTGTCTCTCTGGCTCTTCTATTTTTCCTCCTGTTTGTCTACCTGTCTGTCTGCGTATTTTAGCTTGGACAGGACCAGGCCTGTTGCTGCTGCGGAGCGTCGATGGAGCTGGAGACCAACTGGCTTCCTGCTCCATCAACTCCACAGCTTCAGCCGCTCCACTACAGCCCAGCTCCTCTTCCTCACCCACCTCACCTACCTTAAGCCCAGCTTCCCCCTGCTCACTCAGAGAGAGAATACGATACAACATAATGGATTACTGCAACACACTCCTCATTGCCTTCAAAAGCTCCAATAAATACAAGAATGTGCTGCATAGTCTCCTGATGAGGGCATAGTCATCAACACATCGCACCTATTCTCCAGCCCCCCACCGGCCTCCTATTATCACCAAATATACAATAAAATCCCTCCCTGTGTTCATGGATCTGCCCATGGGTACACACCAACCTTACAGTGGGAGATCAGTCTTTCCAGCCTAACGGATTTAGAACAGAAGCAAAGGAACAGGGGCAAAACAAAACTCTCAAAAATCAGATATTCCTTCAAGAGTTCAGCAGGGAAAAGACCAAGAACCTGGCTGCAGTTTGAACTGATATAAATAATCTTTTCTCTTAATCTCTCTTAATCTTTCATCTTTTCAGAAGAGAGACGAATTTCATCATGTGTTTCTGCTTCGTCCCGGGTGTTCTAGAAAGGAAGAGCTGATGTTTCTGTGTAATAAACCCCTCTTTAAATTTCTTCTCATTTCATTCAAGCTTAGATGACTATTCAGAAGAAATACTTGCTGGGCAAATCAATTTAGGAGCTTCTCTTGATGGATCACCTCTTATCATACTGCAGCTGAAACATGCTCATGCATGACCAGATGGGACTTGTGAGCTGTTTTCAGGTCCACCACTGGCACCTCTTCCTCCCGGAGCTCCGCCGCCAGGCAGATGTTTCACTACCTCAGCAACTTCTGCTCCGGAAATTGGATGGTCCACCTCCTGGTCTCCCGACTCTGTTCCTCCTTCTGGATACGTGTTGGTAGGATTGAGGAGCTCCCGGAAGTATTCCTTCCACCGCCGGATAATTGCCCCAGGAGACGTCAGCAGATCCCAATGCACACCTAGCACGGTGTGAGCAAGTTGCCGCCTGCCGAACCTAAGGCGCCGGACAGTTTGCCAGAATCTTCTTCGTTCCGACCGAAAGTCTTCCTCCATAGCCTCACCGAACTCCTCCCACGCCCGAGTTTTTTCCTCCGCGACCGTCTCGGCCGCGTTCGGTTTAGCCATCCTGTACCGGTCAGCTGCTTCCGGAGACCCACAGACCAAGGACAAATTATCTTCACAGCTCATTTAACTATGATCAGAACTCTGTCTGACCACAAGTGGAGCTCACAGTAGGCAAGCCCCTGCATCAGATTGACCCACAACTGCTGCAGGTACACTGGTCATTTGAGAAAGTTGTGAGGTGGGTGGAGAGCATATTTGGACCAGATAGGATCTGCATGTCTACAAAGAACCGGGAGTATCTCTCCTCTGCACAGTCCATTCTATTATAAATGTCACACCTCCTGTCAGTCAGTGAGCCCGCTTGGTGCTGAAAAAACTGACCTATATGACTTTTCAACAGATAATATATTTAAAGAGACAGAAAACATGGTCCACTCCAACTCAATTCCTCCAGCCTCCCTTAGACTCTGGGAGATGTGGGAGTTGAAGACTTCCTTGATGGAGGGCTTGGCCAGACAAGCCCAACAGACCCTCACAATACATATGGGTCTGCCAGGTCTGTCCAACTTCTTCGCCCACCAGTGGATCCAACTCATCATCATGTGCTGATCAGGTGCCAGATTAACCCCTCACTTCACCCACATGTCAAAAACATACAGCCGGAGACCAGAAAAAATGACAAAGTCGATCATTAACCTCTGTTACAGGGTGTCTCGGAGCACTGATGGACAAGCTGTGACTAGCACAAAAGTCCAATAACAGAAATACCACTGAGGTTCAGATCAGAGAGTTTGTTCTTCCCAATCATGCCTCTACTGATGTTGTTGTCATTGCCCACATAAGTGTTGAAATATCCCAGTGGAACAAAGGGGTCCCCAGTCAAGAGCACTGCAGGAACTCCAAGAAGGTGGGGTCCTCTGTATTGCTGTTTGGCCCCGTAGACACATATTACAGCAAGAGACACCAACCTGACCCGAAAGCGCAGTGAAGCAATCCTCTCATTCACTGGGATGAACTTCAAATCATGGCGACAAAGCTGTGGAGCTATAAGTAAGACCACACCAGCCTGCTGCTGCTCACCCTGGGCAACTCCAGAGTAGTGGAGGGTCCAGCGAGCTGGGATTCAGAGCCCATCCTGTGTGTGTGGAGGTGAGCCCGACTATCTCTAACTGGTATCTTTCAACTTCCCACTCTCTGCGATGTGTCATTCCATGTCCCTATGACCAGAATTTTGGTCCAAGGGTTAGGGTATAAGACAGTCATCCAAACCATATTGCACCAGTCCCTCATGGACCTTCTTGTAGGTGGTGACCCTACTGGAATAGGCTGAGCCTAGCCAGGTCCCAACGTCAAAGACCCAGCGACCAGGTGCTCACACGTTTGCTTTCGGCCATTTTTGATACCTATCCCCACTTTCCAGCTCAGCACAGGGCCAACATATAGAGAAAAAACACTCACAATCACATTAACACCTGAGGCCAATTTAGAGTCAGCAGTTCACCTGACCTCCTAAATGCATGTCTGTGGACTGTGAGAGGAAGCTGTAGTAGAACCCACAGAGAGACAGGGGAACATGCAAACCCACACAGATAAGCCCCCTGACAGTCCCAGGATATTTGGAACTACAAAATTTTTGCTTAGCCTTGTTTCATATATGACCTAAACACTGTTTTTTAAACTAGAAAGATGTTTTAGATTATGTCAACATTCTGCATTATAATTACACAGGGGTACACAATTTTTGAATAGAAACTGCGTAGTGCCTGTGGTTTCATGACGCGTTCACTAGATCGAGCTGCGCTAAAAGGAATGTCAATAAAACAGCCAGATAAGTCAGTCAAACTTTATTAATAGAATACAAACTGTCGTTCTCACAACTCTATTCACTCCCAAAACGAATAAACAGCTGTTTTATTATTTTTCCCGAGTGACATAGTGTTTTCGCGTAACACAGTTCGTTTAATAACAGCGAGTTATAACAGGCAGTGCAACATTTTTATCACAAGTGGATAGTGGAGTTTAATAAATCTTCGATTTAGTGCAACATTTTTATCACGTAGTACCGTTGCGGTAAATCAAACGTTAGTGCAAACACAATATACGGTAACTCGAACTCTCGAAGTAGTGCAAAGCGATAGCAATAGCAATATAACAATAGCAATATAACAACGTTGTTCAAACGGTAATTTCCATATTCACAGTATGACCAGCCTTGTTAAGTTGTAAACACACAAAAGAAACACGTAAAGATCACTTTATCAGTTCATTCCTCATCCAGGAATCCCTCGAATTCTTCTTCTTCGGTGTCCGAATTGAACAGTTGTGCGAATACGGCGTCCAACATGGCCGGCTCCGTCTCGTCAAAGTCGTCATCAGGGTCGGTGTCGCTGGTGTTGTCTGGCATTTCAGTGACAATCCCTGCCTTCCTGAAAGCTCGGACCACGGTCGATGCCCAGGTATTTACGATCCACTGGCAGATAGTGACGTATGACGCTCGGCGCCGTCTCCCCGTCTTGGTGAACGTGTGTTCGCCGTTCGTCATCTACCGCTCCAACGCAGTTCGCAGTCTAGTTTTGAATGCCCCGTTGACACCAATATCTAGCGGCTGGAGTTCCTTTGTTAATCCACTTCTTGCTTTGTTTCCTCGGAAGCTCCGTTGAGTCTTCTTTACCTGGCGCAGGTCGTCTTGTTGCTTCCTCCACTTCCGCACCATTGATTCGTTCACGTTAAATTCTCTTGCCGCTGCTCTATTTCCGTGTTCAACTGCGTGACTGATAGCCTTCACTTTGAACTCTGCGTCAAAAGCGCGTCTCTTGCAAGGAGCCATTTTGGGGTCTTTACAGACAGAAATGGTTTGGGACTGAATTTACTGCTGTTACCTCGGCCACACCTACTGACTACGGTAGCCGCGATTAACCAATATTACCGTAATCCATACAAAAGGCGCTCCGGGTCAAAAGGCGCACCGTAGATTTTTTAGAAAATTCTAGGCTTTTAGGTGCGCCTTATAGTCGTGAAAATACGGTAACTGCAATTTTGGAATCAGCATGTCAATTTTAGTTTTTTAATCAGCATAAAAATCGAACTCCACAATTTTTTTTTTTCAAATTGTTACCCAGTGTTATATGCTACCAGTTGATTGTTTAAGCAGATCAAGAACCAAATTCAACAATTTTTTTAAAAATATGTTTCATATTATTTACTTTAGCTGAGTGGATGAAGGTGCTTCACATGTCCCTGGACCACTGCTGTGTTCCTGTGTTCCACTTTCCAATGCCCTTGGATTTTTAGAGAGGCCAGAGGAACCACTGGTCTCTGTCGCAACCACATTATTACTTCACTACTCTGGCTGGTGTCATCAGGATTGTGTATTGTGTTTTGCCAGGGTGTGCAGAAACCCCACAGCCCCCCCCCCCCCCCCCCCCCCCCCCCACACACACACACACACAAACCAAGTTTGTCCAGATACTAAAAGTATTCCGATAGTTGGGAATGTAATATATTCATTATGGTTGTGTTTTATTGAATATATTATTCATGTCATAAAATTTGGTTATACTCTTCATTAAAAGTATATTTAAGGATACAAATGTTTCCCTTCAAACTAACTTATAACTGCTTGAACAATGAAGCCAGACATCCTTATGATAAAAGAGAAGATAAAATTAAAAGGAAGGTGATCTGGTCTCTCACTGTCTTGTTCTCTGCCCCAGTTTGTATCACCTTGGGGCAGGTTGGTTCTTAAAATATTTGGCACTGTTTAAATGGGGTTAATAATATGTGTTAGCCCAATTTTCAGGGGGCGGACTCCCTGTGGACCCTGTGATGGATGGAAACATTAAAGCATCCCAGTTCATGCAGAGGAGGTAGGCCAACAGCCTTGGGGATGTTCTGCTACTCCTCGTCTCTACTGTGTCTTGGCTGCCCCATGAGGCCCCAGGAAGCGTGACCTTGCTGCAGGCCCTCTCTGCTCACAGGGGGTAAAACAGGGTTTCTGTTGGGTCTGATGAATGAGGTTACTGACTTTCATCTCAACATACCATTCTTAGACTGAAGATGTTCACTAGTAATGCTTTCTGACATCCTGTAGTCCACACATCCAAATGGGGACTATCATAACATGCTTGTCTTCACCACCCTTGTGGCTTAGGGTTAAGGTTTAGGTTTAGGGTCAGGGGTTAGTGTTAGAGTTAGGGTTTAAGGGTTGGGGTTTGGGTTAGGATTAGTGTTAGGGTTAGGCTTTTGAGTTAGGGTTAGCGTTAGCATTAGAGTTATGGTTTAAAGATTCCAGTTCGGGTTAGTGTAAGGATTAGGCTTTAAGGGTTGGGGTTAGGGTTAGGGTTTAAGGGTCAGGATTAAGGGTTAGTGTTAGCATTAGGGTATAGGGTTTGGTTACCGTTCGGGTTAGTGTTAGGGTTTAAGGGTTGGGTTGTCCTCAGTGAGCTGTTGTCTCTTTTCAATGTTCTTCTTCAGGGGTTGTGACAGCCTCCCATCATTTCTATTTTGAGGCGTTCTCTTCAAAGGATGTAGTCATGAATTCACAGAAACAGCCTCTTGAAGGAGCTCAGAGAATGGACACAGCCAACAGTTTCCTCTGTTTGGAGCACTGTGAATGCTGCAGCATTGTTCATCCACTCACAATCTGCTACACATAACAAGAGTTGATTTTAAGAACTATTCTTATAATGTGATCTGAGCAATAGTTAATTTAAGAATAAACTATTATCTTGAATAATTCAATGAAAATGAACTAGCTATCACAACTGCAACCAGAATTATTATTCTTTAATGATTTTTTCTATATCAGCTTAATGGGAGCTTATGGTGTTTTTAACCATCATTGCTCAAGATTTTTTGGCCTGCCATTACGAGCAAGTTTTTGGTTGTGATGAACATATAGCAAAAAAAAGCTATTGTGTACCTTTTATAGTGGGCCAAACTAGCCTAAAAAAGAATTTTTATTTCAAAAATAAAAGGCCAAACCAAATTTTTTAAAATGATGTGCACTTAGATGTTGCCGTTCATAATTGTGAAATTAAACTACTTTGGCCATCCCATCCACCTGCTTATGGGGTGTCAGGGTCCTGGGTGTTGTTTTGGTGTTCTTTGTTGGTTCTTTCTCAAGGGGTGTGGTGGAGCCACTTTCCCGCAGCTGTCGCTCGTGACAGTAACACCTACTGCCTATTGCTAATCAACTGGCTATTTAGGCCCTGGGCTCCTATTCACCAGTGTCTGATTGTTTTGTCAGTGTTGATGTTGTGATGAACGTGGACTCAGTTACTTGCCCTTTTGTTTGAAGTTCAGACGTTGTAATCCTTTTTGTTCTCTGCTCGAGGTCACCACACCTTTTCCTTTTCCCCACGTCGAGCGTGTTTTTTCTCCTACTGCGTTCGAGGCTTCTTTTGGTTTCAATAAACCCTTTTGTGAGACCTAGTTGGCTGTTTCCTCTCTGCAATCGGGTCCTGATCAAACTAGACCATGACACAGAAGTTCACGAGCTGGTTCATCTTGTTACTGATGATCCGTGCATGTAGCCCTTTACAAATATTCTGATTTAGGCTGTCCTGTATCTGTACCACATTGTTTTTTTCTTCCCCCTTCCCCAATTTGTCACTCTGACAAACTCATCAGATGATTTCTGTGGGATGTTTTCCTAAAACAAAAGGAGGATTATTATATTGGCTACTCATATCACAGCAAGACATGATTGTTCCTTCAAAGCTGTTCTATGAGCAGGACCCCCGCCTCAATGAGATGATGCAGGAGCGCTGCCACTCTCTCCCTACTGGCAGGTTTCAAACAAACATCAATGTAATTCCAGTGCAGACAAACATGGGAGGTGGCATTTAGCTCTGAAACGTGCTACTTAGCTTCTTGAAATGGCAGACGGTGATGATAAGTTAGAGCTGAAGAAAAAATCTAAATGGACTTTTTACAATGGGCAAACAGGGCTGTAGGGACTGGTTACAGTGGGCCGATAAACAAACAAATATAAAAACTGTCCAAGCTAATGTTAACACAGTTTACAGTGAAATACATTTTCATTTATTCAATAAATATGAGGTCATCAAGTACAATGGCACTAGAAGGAGGTCCTTAAGGTTTCATCCATCCTCTCCAGCTCCGTCTCATGGTAGAGCTCCTGGATTGTTCTAGGATTGTCCTCTAGTCTAGGAGTCCAGTTATTCTGAGGCTACAATTAGAAGAATGCTTTTAAATATCAACTTTTCTTCAGTCAAATCTAAAGTCCTGATATTAACACTCACCTTTCAGCATCCAACATGTGAAATAGCATAAAGTGGCTTTTACTGGTTCCTTCTTTAATAACTCATCAATACGGATTTAAGTATACCAACTGTCACTTAAAAAAATGAGCAGTCCCATATTTATATGCCACTGTACTTGTCCTCTATTGAGCTGAGACAGGATACTTAGTTGAATATGTTAGTCAGAACCAAAAATAGTCCAAAACCAAAAATACAAATGGAGTTAATGAATGATGAGGCACTTTATAGTAAAGTTTTCTTGTCCTCTGTGACCATCGGCAGCACTCTAACACAAATATGATGACATGAAATTCAGCCCATCTCATTGGTTCCAGTATTGCTGCTTGTCAAAAAGATTCCTGAAGACAGACAACAGTCGGACAGTGCAAAGGAAAAGAGCTGCAATGATACAGATTGTTATGGATCAAGGAATGCATGCAGTTTGAAAAATGCATATTTTGGCAAATTGGGGTGCGGGGGTGATCAAAGACAAGCAGAGCTGTTTGTTCTGCATGTTCTTGGCTCTTTCCCACATAGAGAATTTGATGTAGAATTTTTGCTAGTCTGCCTTCCTTGTGAGTGTTTACTTGTCTCTTCTTAGTCTTGTTTTTTCTATTTCTGCAGCTCCTGGTTCATTGTCTGTGTAGATTCTCAGTCATCCAGGTCATCGTTATCCAAGGTAGTTTTCTCTGTTAACTGGACGGTGACATCACTAATGTCATCACTAATGAGAGAGAGAGGTCTTCTCATCAAAGTTTGCCTTCACGCCCACCACCACTCTAGTTTCATACCTCCCAAAGAAATACAAGAATGTAGTTCCTCTGAGCACACTGCACACAGACAGTGACATTAGTGACGGTGACATTAGTGATGTCACCGTCTGTGTGCAGCCTCCCGTACCTGGACAGGGAGCTGGTTCCATGGCCTGGTAGCTAAATGCTCGGCCCCCCATTCTACTCCTGGAAACTCTGGGAACCACAAGTAGACCAGCATTCTGAGAGCGGAGCGGTCTATTGGGCTGATAAGGTATCACTAGCTCCTCCAGGTAGGATGGAGCTAGGCCTCTGAGGACCTTGTAGGTCAAAAGAAGGGTTTTAAAAATTATTCTAAATTTAACGGGCAGCCAATGAAGCGACGCCAGTACAGGAGTAATGTGATCTCTTTCGTCAATACCTGTCAGAACTCTGGCTGCAGCATTTTGGATCAACTGGAGGCTTCTTAAAGAGTTGTTTGGACACCCTGATAATAAAGAGTTACAGTAGTCCAGCCTGGAAGTAACAAATGCATGGACTAACTTTTCAGCATCATGCCGCGTCAGCAGCTTCCTGATCTTTGTGATGTTCCTCAAGTGAAAAAAGGCACTTCTAGAGACTAATTTAATGTGTGAGTTGAAGGAGAGATTTTCATCAAAAGTTCTCCTTTGATGCAAGCAGTGCAGGTGGGAGCTCAGGCTTGTTCTTTCGAACTGTACCAACCATGGTGATCTTCCTCTTCAGGAGCTGCTGTCCAAGTTCATAAGAGGTGAAGAAATTATCACATGTCACATTGTGACCCCTCAGTCCCTCTGTCACATCAAGCACAACTCACATCCCCTGGTTCTTCTCTGGGCATCCACTGGTCGGCTTCCCGGTATAGATTTGCATTTTCCAAGCATAGCTTGATTTGGCATCGCAAGCCACCCATGACTTAATCCCATATTATGCTGGCTTGCTGGGCATATACTGCCGGAAAGGACAACGACCTTTGGACAGAAGACATTAGCATCAGTGATTAGTATCAGTGTCACAGAAAACAGTCAAAGAAATCAATAGTAAAAATCACTTTTATTAGAAATATGTAAATAGATTACCTCTAAATCAGGGGTAGGGAACCCCCGGCCTCCGTATACGGCCTACGAGACCATTTCTACCGGCCCGCAACGCAATAAGATTTTTATATTGTGGCGAGCTCGGGTTCTGGGTTGCGGAAGAACTCAGATGCAGATTTCAGTCAGCTTATTCTGCTGTTCAAATGCAGAAAGAACCACTTTAATTAACACTCAACAGAAAACACACGAACAAAGGGAAGTCTTCAATGACACACATAATCTTGCTTATGGTGTCCAGGTGCAAACAATAATTAAAACAGTAATTAAACACATTAACGACCAGAACTCAATAAATAGAACATTAACATTGAAAGTTACAAAGGATAACATTTACAACAAATAAAAACAGGGTTAACACAAACCTGTACCCACAGAACATACTACTACAAAGCATGCTGGGAATTTCCCACTCTGACCCTCCCCAACACGCTACACTGCCCCCACCTAGGTGGTTAGCTGTCCCCAGCAACCCATGACAAAGTCCCTGAGGTGGTGAAGGAGCCGGCGCTGTCGCCGTGTGTTCTCGGAAAGCCCATTGGTGGTTCCAGGAGGTGGAGTGGGCGAGTGAGTGGGCTGGTCCTCAGACCCCACCTCTCCCCCAGATTGGGCCAAATGGTGATAGGGTGCGAGCCTGTCACGGTGGAGCACCACCACACGGTTCCTTTTGACTAGCCACACCCGGTACACCACATCTGACAGTCTCTCGAGCACAGTACAAGGTCCCACCCACTGGCCCACCAATTTAGGGGAAAGGCCCTTCTTCCTCTCAGGGCTGTAGACCCATACCTGCTCCCCTGGGGCAAAGTCTTGTCCTTTACAACGGGAATCATAAGCCCGTTTTTGCCGCAGACCAGCATCAGAGAGTGCCTTCCTGGTCATCTCATGCACCAGCTGAAGTCGTTCCCGCAGACTGTGGAGGTAGTCCAGGCTGGGTGCACCTTCCAGCTCTGGCTGAGGGGGAGACCCAAACACCAAGTTCACAGGAGTGCGGAGATCATGCCCAAACATGAGTACTGCTGGGGTGCATTTCGTGGACTCCTGAACCGCCGTCCGGTATGCCCACAGAACCAAGGGTAAGTGCTGATCCCAGTCTCGCTGCCGGCGGCTGGTCAGGATTGCAAGCTGGGTGGCCAGGGTGCGGTTGAAGCGTTCGACCAGTCCATCGCTCTGGGGATGTAATGGTGTGGTCCGGGTCTTCTTGATGCCGAGCCTCCGGCAGACCTCACTGAACACTTTTGCTTCAAAGTTGCGACCCTGGTCACTGTGCAGTTCCTCTGGCACACCAAAGCGGCAGAACATCTCGTTGACCAGGTGCTCAGCGGTGGTGGATGCGCTCTGATCAGCAACGGCATACGCCTCGGGCCACTTGGTAAAATAGTCCATGGCCACAAGGACGTAGCGGTTTCCTTGGTCGGTGGTAGGAAAGGGGCCCAGGATGTCTACACCCACACGCTCCATCGGGGCCCCCACCTGGTACTGCTGCAGGGGAGCGTGCGAACGCTGAGTCGGTCCCTTCTGGACAGTGCAAGGGTCACACCGATGAACGTAGAGCTCTACGTCCTGACGACACCCCGGCCAGTAGAATCGTGACCTGAGCCGGTGTAGAGTCTTGGTCACTCCAAAATGACCTGCCCCCACTGAGCCATGGACGAGCTGAAGGACCCTGGGGCGTAATTGGCGGGGGACCAGGAGCTTGAAGATATCTCGGTGGCCCCCAGGGGTCTGCCAACGACGATGGAGGAGGCCATCACGAATGATGAGGCTGGTCCACTGGGAATAGAGAGCCTTGGTCTCAGGGTCCACTGCTGACACTGTATTCCATGCTGGCCGTTGGCCGGTCTCTATCCAATCTTGGACCCGAGAGAGGACAGGGTCTTTGCTCTGGTCAAGCTGGAGCTGTTGGAGGTCGACGGTCTCCAAACCATCATTGACAGCTGTTGTTTGGGCTGAGACCTGGGGCCCACTCTTGTCATCCAAGGGGAGGGGTTGCAGGGCGGATACTGTTGGGTTCGTGATACCCCGTTCCTCCACACGCTGGCAGTACCGACACTGTTCCATTTCACAAGGGCGTTGGGACAAAGCATCTGCATTGGCATGATGACGGCCAGGCTGGTGGCGGATTTCGAAGTTGTAATCCTGTAGCGTCTCTAACCATCGTGCAAGCTGTCCCTCTGGGTCCTTAAAGTTTAATAGCCACGTGAGAGAGGCATGATCGGTGCGCAGGAGAAATCTTCTCCCGTAAAGGTATGGCCTGAAGTGACGGAGCCCGAGGACGACAGCCAGCAGTTCTCGACGAGTGACACGATAATTCCTCTCTGGTCGGTTGAGGGAGCGACTGTAGTACGCGATGACCTGCTCACCATTCTCTCCCTCCTGGGACAACACGGCCCCAAGTCCCACATTGCTGGCATCGGTGTCCACAATGAATGGTAGTTGGGGATCTGGATAGGACAATACGGGGGCCCCAACAAGTGCTGAGCGGAGCTGCTCGAAGGCGTCAGCACAGTCCTCACTCCACTGAAAGACTTGGCCTTTCTGGGTCAGCCGATGTAGTGGGCTGGCAATGGTGGCGAAGTCCTTGACGAACCGTCGATAGTAGGAGGCCAGACCCAGGAAACTCCGCAGTTGTCCAACATTTTGGGGGACAGGCCAGTCTCTCACAGCGGCTACCTTAGCAGGGTCAGTAGACACCCCTGCTGCACTGACGACATAGCCCAAGAAGGATGTCTCTCGTCGGAAAAGGTGACACTTATTAGGATGGAGACGCAGCCCAGCCCGGCGAATGGTGTGGAAGACCACCTCCAAGTTGGTCACAGCATTCTCGAAATCAGCAGCGTGGGAGAGGAGGTCATCCAAGTAGACGACACAGTGACTTCGAGGAATTCCAGCAAGGACCCTCTCCATAAGGCGCTCGAAGGTGGCCGGAGCGTTGCAGAGGCCGAAAGGCATGACTTTAAATTGCCACAGCCCCTGGCCAATGGAAAAGGTGGTCTTTGGGCGTGCATCCGGTGCCAACTCCACCTGCCAATAGCCGCTGCGAAGATCAAGGGAGCTGAACCAGCAGGACCCTGCGATGTAATCAAGGGCATCATCCACACGGGGTAGTGGATAGGAGTCCTTGAGGGTGACATCGTTAAGGTGGCGATAGTCAACACAGAACTGCCAAGTGTCATCTTTTTTTCTTACCAGGACAGCGGGAGATGCCCAAGGGCTACTGGAGGGTTCGATAATGCCTGCACCTGCCATCTCTTTGATCTTTTCTTCAGCTGCAGTCTGCTTGGCCAGCGGCAGGCGACGGGGGCGGAGACGGATGGGGCGAGCATCACCAGTGTTGATCTCATGTTGTACCAGACTCGTGTGTGTACAGTCCTCATCCTCGTCCTCATTAATAGCCACGAAGCTGAAACCTCACGCCGAAGGAGAGTTCGTGAAGGAGTGCCTCGTAGCCGCCGCTGAGGCGCTCGCGCCGGACAAAGCTAAATTGTTTCAAAGCGTTTTTTCGTGAATAACTATTGAACTAAGACATATATTGTTATGATTCCAGTGGCTAACGGTATGTTTTTATGGTCAAGGAATCTAAATATGTAGTCAAAGTATATGTGGGACTAATATTTATAATGGAAATCACAATATGCCAGGAATTGTTGCGCTTGGCGGAGGTCTGCGCTCTCCGAGTGCTTTCTAGTTGTTATTATTGTCTTTATCTTTCTTTCTTTTCATTTATTTTCTTGATTATCTTGTTGTATTGCAGTTTTCTTGAGTAGAGGCCTCGAACGGGCCCTTACGGGTCTCTTGCCTCAACTCTGCACCTCTTTTTTTTTAATTGTTTTGTATGATCATGAAAACATATTTTACTTGTTTGGTATTTTATTCTATTTTTTTGGTGATTTTATATGCATGTGTGCTAAATAAATAATTCAAACTCAAATGCAGCAATCATGAGACTTAGTAACACAGTGGTTATAGACTTTTTTTTGTCTTTTTTTTTGCATCCCTAGGTATGTGTTCATAATAGTATGGCCCTCGGAGGACTTTATAAAAATTGAAATGGCCCTCGATATGAAAAAGGTTCCCCACCCCTGCTCTAAATGGAACCAGTTGCTCATCCACTGTTACGTCAGGCCCTGGATTGTATAGATAGGGCAGCCGCTCCACCCACTTGTCCCAGACCTCTCTTATGGCTGCAAGTTTGTCTGTCACACGTCTTGCTGGTCTTGACTCACGGTCATCAAATCGTAGCAGTCTTGAGTAGGTGTGAAAGAGTTTGAGTGGCATTGTGGCTCGGAAAATTGATCTTCCACTCTCTGCGTCCCATAGACTAGCTGCAGCCTCACCTCGGGACCTGTATACACCTGCTAAGATTAGCAGCCCTAAGTAGGCCTGCAGGTCTCATCCATCTTTTTCCAGCTGTCTCCATATTTGCGAAAACCCTGCAGATTTGTCATCTCCAGGATTATTTTTTCTATTGCTGGTGTGATAAACAGGTAGAATGTAGAGGCAATGTCACGGGCATGAGAAACGGCATACCTTTTGGGTCCTGGAGTCATCTTTATGACGTTTTGTTCTGCATGCCTGCCGTGTTGGTCATATTCTGCTGAGGACCATGTTATTTTGTCATTTTTTGAAAGGAAAGTCTCTCTTTCAGCTTCAGGGTTTTCTTCTGAAGATGATTCATCATGCTCTGGATTGTATTCCTCCCCATCTTCTTCTGATAAATCCTCCACTTTCTCTTCTGAATCAGAGTTGTCTTGTTGGATATCTGAAAAAAATCAGCTCTAGAGTCTGAGACACAACTAAAACACTGTAACATTCTGTGGTGTGTAAATAACTCTGTGACCTTGATTTCAACTCTATTTGCCTCACAGCTCATTTTGACCTGAAGACCACATTTGTACTTTTTTTTGTTTTTGTTCATGGAAATGTGAATAAAAGCAACATTTCACTTTTTGTACTGTTGGGGCCAATCTAGGAAAAGTCATACAATTTCAAGTTAAAAGGAGATTTTTTTTTGGTTTTTAATGCAGTGGCTGGTCATTTTCACCCAAGGACAACAGGAGGGTTAACATAACACAGCAACTTAATGTTGATGGTTAAACCCTAAACAGCACGACATGCAGTTTCTTTTATCAAGGAAATGCAACGAGCTCATAAGTGGTTTATTACTTCTTTTTTTTAAGGCTCATTCCTGTTGCTGAAACTTCAGCACTGCTCATAGATTTGAAAGTAGTATTTAAAAGTGCGCCATTTTTCAGTTAAAATTTTATCTTGAAAAACATTGTTTCCTGCAGCAGTATCACACTCCTGTGCTTAGTACCTCCACAAAGCAGCCCACAATTTTTCTATCTATCCAACTTTAAGTAAAGTAACTCAATATGTATTTGAATGAAATTTTCAGGAAATGATAACAAATGAAGAAAAGGCTCAATCAATTTTTGTGGCTTTGACCTTTGTTCTCGCAAAGATAGCTCGACAAGGGGTTTGCTTCATAAATAAACCAACTGCTGTATTCCACCGAGGTCTCCACATTCTTTATGGGCACAAACAAATTTTGCTTATTTGGGATTTGTCTAACTGGAGTATTTGAAGAAATTATGCAAACTTTGAATATTTGACCTTTTTCCCCTTAATGAAATGAGGCTAACAACAATTTGAACCAGCACAAACAAATGTGCTTGGAAAAATAGATATTAGTGAATATCCTTTTTGTTCCCAGCATGATGCTTTGGTATTTAAATGACCGCAGGGAGATCGTAAACACATAGTTATAAATTCTAGGATATAGGACCATATCTGCTCAGAACTAAGACATGGTCCTATATTTCCCATTTGTGCATACATATCATCATCCATTCTGAGGCTGCTCTCCTAAAAAGATTCCAGGTGAATGCATCAGAGAAATGTGCATGCCTGCAGAAAAAAACTGAAATATGGAGGGGGCTCCTAACTAGATCATTTCCATACATAGCACCGTGTCTTCTGTAATGATGATCATTAATGATTTTGAGAGCTTTTACAACTAGTGTGGAGAATCTTTTCACCTGGTCCTAAAGGCTGGTTGAACTTTGGGGACAGTGGGTGCTGAAAACTTCCATTTGATTCCAACTCAAGTCTGATTTTAACCAAGAGACTTTGAACAAAACCAAATAAAATGTTAGAAAGCAAAAAGGAAATAGTTGCAGCTTCATCTCAGCCATCTGCAGTTGAGTTTTTGTAGAAAGACGATTGACTTTAAGATTTGATCTGACACGATGGAGCAGCCTGTGGACATTGTTAACTGTCCTCAGACCTTTGTCCCATCACAACAGTGACAGTGACACTGTAGTCTTAAGAGAACCATGTCACTATCATGAGTGTGATTATCTAGAAAACTAAGGATTTTGTTCAGAATGGAGAGAATGTCTGTGGATTCTTCCCTGGCAAAAAATGTCATTTAAGGCAGCATTTTTGATTTTTGACAGCTTGGTGATTAGCACATTATCTCCAAATGAAATAAGCTACATCATGCTGAGTACAAGGGTGTTTGCATTGCATTCAGGGGAGCATAAGGAAAGAAGATTTTATATGGAGGAATTTCTGCCTCTTAGTGCCTGATAGCTGTCTGACTTCTGTTTGTACACCATCTGGCACCACAACGCATCATGGTGAGCTGTTTTGTATGTTTGTGTGCCTGAATAACTGTGCTGGTGTGTGCTCATGTGCATGTTTGTGGTGTAAACCAAAACAGTGTCCTTCTAAATCTTTGTCTGGATGCAAGCACAGCAGATGCAGGGCACCTCCCTCCAACACGGAGGATGATCAGTAGCACGCTGACTCGCTGTTTGCTCAGTCAGGGCAACCGGATCAGCCGATGCCACGTTTATCATGAATGAAATGTCTGCAGTGTCACATCTATGAGCCCTTTGTGGTTCTGCTGCTTGTAGATGCAGCTTATTGTGAATCGGAGATCTCTCTGAATGGTGCAGCTCCAGTTTTGACTAAAACTAAACCATGAAAATGAATTAGTCCGGTCCTAAAGTCCTAAACCGGGTTCCCAGTCAGATATATAATATATTTATTTTGAAGGCCTTCCAATGCTCTAAAAACCACAATGTATTTCCAGGTGATTTAATGCCACTCCCTGAGAAATAAAAAAAAAATATGTCTCCCGTCGTTACCTTTGATTTCCTTCCACTAGAAATTACAGCTGAAAGTGGTGCTGTATGGCTGCGATACAGGAATGTGAATATATAGAGCAAGGGGCTGACATAGCTGCTCTAGAATGCATTGATTCATCAGGTGTCACAATAAAAAATATAAATGACTAAATTCTAATATCAATCATGCCCCCAAAGAAATCTAATAAGGTTTAAATGTCTTAATAATTGGGATTGCCTTTAAATTAAAATCATCTTAACCATTACCTCAACAACAAATTTTGAATTAACAGTTTTGCTGCTTCCTGAGGATGCACACCTGAAAAATAGTGATCATTAATTGTAATTCAGTGTGTTTTAGCTGCCCAATCATTGGCATTTTATTAGTAAAGTTCTGTATCCACCAGTAAATGTTAATCGTCATGTGGAATTCTGCAGTTTTAGGTAGAGAACATCGTCCTCTATTTACAGACAATCTCCTGTCATCACGAATATAGATTTTTGGCATGGGTTTGGCTCCAATGCAGTGCCTCCTCATTTCATAAATGGCTCAGTTCAAATTCACACTATGCCGCATGTGATGTCACTAATGTCTCCATAGTGGAGTTTTGTTGCGTTCTTTTGTTCTGCGCTGTCATATGTTGGCAATAGAGCCCCTGGGAACATAATCACTAATTGAAAGGCAAAGGATTTACACTTGTGAGGTGTAATTCCAACACAGGCCCAGCCTCATCCAGTTCCTGTCAGATGAGACGGCAGCAGCCTGGATGTGTGTCTATTTTCACATCAGCATCCATCTTAAAGTATGAAAAAGTGTTTTGTCATTATAATGGCATTATAATGTAGCTCAACACCTGCAGCACAATATTCATAAAGATAAGTTAGGAGGACCAAAAGGCTGTCAAGTATTTCCAGGTGGGAACTAGTGCTTTTAAAGCTCTCCAGGATGGTGAGCATAGTCTCCACATTTGGTGGTCCTCCATCTGTTTCTCAATGAAATCAGAACTTTATGCCTATGATTTCCCTTTTGTAAAGAAATAATTACAGTCCTTGGTGAATGTAAAAGGCATGATCAGTTGATTGTTGTGCTGTTGGAGAGAATAGTGTCACATAGTGATGGGACGATGATACCTCAAGGAGTGTATTGACACACTACACAAACTGTGTCGGCACTGTATTGATACTGTGTTGGTCACCCGATAGTGACCCCTGCAGTAGTTATAAAATGATTGCAGGTAAAGGAATTCCTTGTTTGCTAAACTGAGTTGGTATGTAAAATATAGCAAATTTGAGTTACAATTCAGAGTTACAATTTCTTACTTATGTACACACATTCTTTGTGTCTTCTTAACTGTTAAATCATATGAAATAATACAAAAAAGTGATTAGTTTATGAATTTTTATTGGGGAACAAAAGTTTTTGGAGGCGATTTCTCCTCTTAGCCACCAGCTCCCCAGCCTTAGAAAATACTCTTTCACACGGTACAGATGACGATGGTGAGCAGAGAGTTTTAAGTGCAAGTTGATGCAGATGTGGATATGTTTTCTGGTTCTGTCACGAGTATTTGCCAATTCTTCATTGCCATGCCGAGCTCTATAATGCCTCAGCATTGATGAAGTGCTCTTATTGATGTAAGAGAGCTCTGTGGAGCAGAGCCGACACTTCACCTACAATAACAAAAAGTTACAAACAATTCAAACCTCTTACTAGAACAGAGTAAAGACTAAGGTGGCGCATTGCATTCACTTGTTAAAAAAATAGACACCCTATAAAATCAATAAAGCAACTGTAAGGCTCTTGACTTGACTATCATATGTATCACAGGTCATTCACTTGATAAACTGATAAAGCGCCACCGTTAAAAATTGTATACAACAGTAAACAATGCTCAAAGGAGAAAAAGATTTCCCTTGTTTGGAGTCACAAGATCAACATTATTCCACACTGGGGAAAACTTCTTAGAACGATCCATAATTGCGCAACTGCAAAACTCCATCCAACAAACCCACGACATGTCGATACAGTTTGTTTTTTTATCAACACACTTTGGCGCGGCACATCCAAACGATACAATTCCTGTATCGGTCACGTGATTCTTAAAGCGATACACGCACCGATACGGGGTTTCACTCTTGAGCTCTCGGCACAGTGTTGACGCACCAGTGTCGCTCGTCCCATCACTAGTGTCACACACACAGACCTCTTCATCAGCTGAGGAGACTGAGAAAGTCAGAACAAGTCAAAACACTTTCCAACATCAATGTTAGTACCTTTCCATAATCAGTCAGTTTTTTCACTTTTCCGATCCTCAGCTTAAAGTGACATAATAATTTATTGATGTGGTGTTTTCCAACCTGACATGGAAGCCTTCTTAATAATTAATCTAATGTCCAGCCTGAGAGCACCATGCCACAACTCGTGCTGCACTAAGGACTAGGCTGATCATTTTCTCTTATTGTTTTCTCTATTTTTGGCTCATGTTTCATTCTCATTTTCTCTCACTTGGCTTGTTTCCATCCCTCTGTTTATCAATTTTATTACAGCTGTTACAAAATGCTGCACATGCCACCACGAAGCACTTACAGGCCTCTGCATGCCTGTTTAATACAATCTACTCTGATGTCATTATCCATGAGTCTATCTCATTTATCATCCCCCACACTGTTACTACTTGGATCCCTGACATAGCGCCCTTCTTATTAGGAACTTATTGCCTACATGACCTTTAGGACATGTTAATGCTGCTGCCAACTGACAATGACAAAGCATTGATTTGAAGTGAAATTACTCCTCAAGCATTTCAAAGGTGGGTTAAAATATGGCTCTTCTAATTTTCTGTGTGCTTTTTCCATCCATCCGTATTTAGAGCTTGTCCAAAGTGCATTAGAACATAGGTTATGTTGGCCCCTAATTAAAGCTGTTTATGATGCATTATTGTTATGAAATAGAAGCTGAACGTATGGTCGTGCAAAGGAGTGATGAGGTACTGCCTGCACCACTCTCCAACCACTTCGTGCACATGGAAAAAGTCCAAATTCGTGGCTTTTATTTTCAGCAAAGATGTAGTTCAGATGCAGACGATGTCGACCAGCATCTGTGGATGGGTCTGGACATTCAGGTGACTTCCTGGAGGGTCCCAGTTAATGGCTTCCTGTCTTCTTAACCACTTTATCGCCTTCAGGGTCATGGAGAGGGTCTACAATGGGCAAAGGCAGGTCCACCATTGGATGAGTTGCCCATTTATCATAGGGCCTTATATGAGCATTTGTGGGTTTGGTACCTTGTTCAAGGGTACCTCGGCAGTGCTCTGTAGGTGTTCTGGCAACTTCCCCCTACAACCAGAACACCCTTCATGTTTTGTCTGCCCTGGGGCTCGAGCCAAGAACCCTCTGCTTCTCAGCCCAGTTCCTAAGAGACTGTAAAGGCAAAATTGATCATTTTGCCTCCACAAATGGTGTGATGGTTGAAGATGGTCCTGGCTCTGCCTCCATCTTGACGTTTATTTCTTTGAGACCAATTGGAAGTCTGACATCTCATCGAAAACTCACAACTTCTCCTCAGGTTGACCCTTGCACCGATTTTTAAATCTCTCTGATCTCAAAAGGACAGGCTCTGGCACAGAATTCCTTCTGGTTATAAAGAGGCTGTGGAGTTCACCAACCACATCACAATATAAGTGCAGTGAATGGACTCAAAGACAATAAAACGGAGCTCTCAAGGCCAGCTGAGTGTATTTCCTGGGTGCCTGCTACGTTTTAACAGTGGATCTGACTAAGGATGCTGAAGAACACTTGATTTCAGATCGATTGATGTTTTGGCCTCAGAGCTCACCTTTGTTTCCCAGTGGATCGTTGTTCAGCCCACAGAACTTCACCATCCCTGTTCAATATGCAGTGCAGCACCACGTTCATGATCAAACCTCTACTCCAGCAGCATAGAAAGCCATTTGTGTTTTGTAATCTGAGCGGTATCGCTGGTCAAGACATATGTATGGAAATCATATGCTAACCAAACTCTACATATTACTAGATGCTCAACTTAGTTTGGAACATTAAAATGAAATTGCAAACAGTGCAAATAAAATGTCTTTGCTTCACCGTCTGCTTAGTTTTCTTTATGTTCTATTTTATATTTATTTCCTCTGTTTCTCCAAAATGTTGTTGCTGGCTCATTGTGTGTTTTATCACTGCACAAGGATAAATATTAGGCCTGAGCAGCAGTGTGTCAGAACCACATAATGTCAACTGTCTATTGTTGGGTTTAAATGGATGTTTCTGTCTTTTGCCTCATTTCCTGGTTTGCTGTGTATTGCCTTTGTCTTCCTGTCAAGCTTTCCATCTGTGTGATTGGGTACCCGGTCTTAATATTACATATCGAAGGAAAGATACTCACAAACTTACAAACTATTTTTGGCCCAGAGTGATTTCAAACTGTTTTAAAGAGTCTTTTGATGCATCTGCCCCTTCTATAGGCTCCTCTGCAACAACAACAGCTTCTATTTCCACTTCTTAGGTTTATCTTTCAACAAAAACATCATAAAAGTTGAGTTTTTGGGTCAAACCTCTCCCTCTTGCAGCTTTTCTTCCTGTTTGCTGTAGAAATGTTCACAGCCTTTCACAGGTGGCTGCTGCCTTCATATGAATATTTGCCCCCACTGCCCCCACATATCTCTCGTGGGGGCAGTGAAAAATAAGATGGCCATTTAGACTTAGAGAATGAGAGTTTTGAACCATCTGTTTGTATTTAAATGTGCTTTTTAAAGGATTTTCTCCACTAGTGTGATTCAGATTCAGGTCCTTTATTGTCCCACACGGGGAAATTTACAGCGCAACAACAGCAAGAGCACGCAGAGAAAAATAAGATAAAAATAAAATAGAATAGAATTCAGAATATACAAAGAGGATGTATATTTACAATAATCCAGATAAATGGATACTCAGCCTCGGTATACCTGAACATAGTACAGAGGGTGAATACAATATACATATCAGAATATATAATATTCAGATTGTGCTAGCGGGCGTTATGTTTATTGTGCAGTCTGACAGCAGCCGGCAAGAATGATCTGCGATACCTCTCCTTCACACAGCGAGGGTGGAGCAGTCGCTCACTGAAGGAGCTGCCCAGTGCTGTCAGGGCGTCCTGTAGGGGGTGGGATGTGACAGCTTAGCCATCATCCTCCCGTTTCCCACCACCTCCACCGAGTCCAGGGGACATCCCAGGACAGAGCTGGCCCTCCTTACCAGTCTCTCCATCCTCTTCCTGTGCCTGTCTGTGATGCTACTGGACCAGCAGACAATCCCATAGAAGATGGCTGATCCCACCCCAGAGTCATAGAAAGTCCTCAGGAGTGGTCCCTGCACTCCAAAAGACCTCAGCCTCCTGAGCAGGAACAGTCTGCTCTTGCCCTTCTTGACAAGGGCATCTGTGTTGTGTGTCCAGTCCAGGTTATTGTTTAAGTGAACACCCAGGTACTTGTAGGACTCCACCACGTCAACATCCGTTCCCAGGATTTTCACTGGTGCAGGCGGGGGGTTGTTAAGCCTGCGGAAATCCACCACCAGCTCCTTGGTTTTGCTAGCGTTGATCTGGAGGTTGTTCCGCAGGCTCCAGTCCACAAAGTCCTGATAAGTCCTCTGTACTCCTTATCATCCCCATTAGTGATGAGGCTGACAGCAGCAGAGTCGTCAGAGAACTTCTGGAGGTGACATGATGACGTACTGTATGAAAAGTCTGCGATGTAAAGGGTGAACAGGAAAGGAGCCAGAACTGTTCCCTGCGGGACACCAGTGCTGCAGAGAACCTGATCTGACTCGGAGCCCTTCACCCTGACAAACTGTGGTCTTTGTGTGAGGTAGTCCAGAATCCATGTCGTGAGGTGGTGATCCACCCCAGCTACCTGCCGCTTGTCCCCCAGCAGCCTGGGCTGGATGGTGTTGCACTAGAGAAATCAAAAAACATGATCCTCACAGTGCTTCCAGCTTTCTCCAGGTGAGTGAGGGAGGTGTGGAGGAGGTAGATGACAGCATCGTCCACCCCTATGCTCGGCTGGTAGGCGAACTGCAACGGGTCCATGAAGGAGCTCACCAGTGGGCGCAGGTGGGTGAGGATGAGTCTCTCCAGCGTCTTCATTAGATGAGACATCAGAGCTACCGGCCTGTAGCTGTTGAGCTCCTTAGGGTGCGGTGTCTTTGGCACTGGGACGATGCAGGACGTCTTCACAGCTGTGGCTCTCTCCCCAGCTTCAGGCTCAGGTTGAACGTGTGACTGAAGATCCCACAAAGCTGGTCTGCGCAGGACTTCAGGAGCCTGGAGCTGATGCCATCCGAACCCATCGCTTTCCCGGCCCTGTTCTTCTTCAGGGCCTTCCTCACCTGGTGTGGTGTGAGGGACAGGCTGGAGCAGGGAGGTGTTGGTGGGGGGGATGGGCACGGGCCAGAGTGTGAAGAGTCAGGTATGTGTGAGCTGAAGGTCATGAGAGAGGGGGAGGGGGGACAGGAGGAACAGTCGATTGGGGGCACAGACAGTGGCGGGGGTAGCAGCAGAGGAGACTGGGCTGGGGGAGGGGTGGGTACCTGATCAAATCTATTGAAAAACAAGTTCAGGTCGTTAGCCCACCCCCGGTCCCTCACAGGTTGAGACTTCTGCTCCTTGAAGCCTGAGATGGTCTTCAGTCCCTTCCCTACCCCACAGATGATGTTCTGTTGCAACTGGTTTTCCATCTTCCTCCTGTAGTTGTCCTTCTCCTGTCTGATCTTCCTCCTCAGTTCCCTCTGCACAGTCTTCAGCTCCTCCTTGTCTCCAGACACAAAAGCCCTCTTCTTCTCCTTCAGGAGGAACTTTATGTCTGAGGTGATCCAGGTCTTGCTGTTGGAGAAGCTCCGTACAGTCCTGGTGGGTACGGTGTTCTCCACACAAAAATTAATATAGTCCGTGATGCAGTGGGTGAGGTTGTCAATGTCCTCCCCATGGGCGTCGCTGAATACATCCCACAGGGTTGTGTTGAAACAGTCTTTCAGGGCTTCCTCGGCTTCCTCGGACCATTTCTTCACTGTGCAGGTGACAGCAGGCTGCCTCTGCACAAGAGGTTTGTACACAGGCTGGAGGTGTACACGGTTGTGGTCGGCACGGCCCAGGGGACGAAGAGGGAGAGAGTGGTATGCCTCCTTGGTGTTGGCATAGAACAGGTCCAGTGATCATGTAAATATGAATAGAGATAAAGAGGAAGGGAGCGAGGCAGTTTCGATGCCCTTGACTAAATTGTGTGTGTGTGTGTGTGTGTGTGTGTGTGTGTGTGTGTGTCTCCCATCTTTTTCTCCTCAGCGGGATGCCAAGGGTCAGTACCTGTTTGACCTCATCTGCCACCATCTCAACCTGCTAGAGAAAGATTACTTTGGCATCAGATATGTTGACCCGGACAAGCAGAGAGTAAGTTTTAATCAGGCAGACAGCCAGCTGTTTGCAGTCTTTTAACGGGGAATTATGATGGCTTTTCAAATTCAAAGTATGATTTTGATGCTAAAAAAATTATGTGATATAAATTTGAATTGAGGGTGGAGGTGGTGGTAGCTTGGTCTGTAGGGTGGAGGCAGCTCGGTCTGTAGGGTGGAGGCAGCTTAGTCTTTAGGGGGGAGGTAGTTTAGTCTGTGGGGCAGAGGGAGCTCAGTCTATAGGGTAGAGGTAGCTTGGTCTGTCGGGTGGAGGTAGCTTAGTCTGGAGGGAGGTGGTAGCTCAGTCTGTAGGGCAGAGGTGGGCAAATCCAGTCCTCAAGGGCCGGATTCAAGCCAGATTTTCTGTCCTACAGGTAAACACTTTCAACTGGGGTTCCATTTACCTTGGTGAAAGGATTTCCTGCCTGGTAGGACGCAAATCCCAGCTTGAATTCAACCTTCGAGGAATGGATTTGACCTCCTCTGATGGGCAAGTCCAATCCACGAAGGCTTGAATCCAGGTTTTGCATCCTAGCAGGGAGAAACCGCAGAGAGAACAGAACCAGAGGTAACAGAACCAGAGATAATGGAACAGAACCAGTAAGAACAGAACGAGAGAGAACAGAACCAGTGAGAGCAGAACCATAGAGAACAGAAACACAGAGGACAGAACCAGAGTGAACAGAATCAGTTGGAACTGGCAGCAGCTAAAACTCTGATGAAGAGCAGCTTCTGTCCATTTCAGCACTGGCTGGAGTTTACAAAGTCAATCACCAAACAGATGAAATGTAAGTATTTGACTTTATGATTCAATAAATGACATCAAAGAGATGCATCGTGAAAGATGGATCTGTCTCCCAGCTCAGCCCCCGTTCACCATGTGTCTGCGCGTCAAGTTTTACCCACCTGATCCTGCCGTACTGAAAGAGGAAATCACCAGGTAATGTGTGTGCGTGTGTCTGTGTGTGTGTGAGTGAGATCTTATTTTCCAGCGGAACCTCATGATGAGTACTTGTTGGACCGAAAATCAAACGCAGCCACTAAAACACTGCATAGTTCTCCGTCTGCTGGTTTATTAACATGGTTGATTGAGAAAAGCCGATCAGATCAGATAAAGGCATTTATCAATAGGTTTTAGTTTAAGAGGCTGAAAAGAGTAGTGAGTGGAATCTGTGTGAAAAATGTCAGGAAACCTCTCAGCATTGTGTGTGTGCGTGTCGGGGGCAGCCCTGTAAGCTGAAAAACAGCACACAGGCCGGTGAGCACCTAGATCCCCTAGACAACATCAAACTCCTGGCTGTCGAGCCGAAGAAGCTCCAAGAGGTAATGCAGCTCTGTTCTGGTATAAGGTGCCAAACTTAAACAGCCCTTTTTTCCCCTCTTATCAGCTTTCAGACTGGATGAGAAATTAAGTGAGTAAGGTTGCAGACCAGGAGAGAAGACTGAGTTGCTCTCAGCAGAGACAAGCAGCTCTGCTTTTGTAAATCACTGTCATGTCTCCAAATAGCCCTCATTTAGCATTAGTTCTCTCTCCAGGGAAGGCCTCTGTTACATTATAACATTTATTATTCTTTGTTTTATTCCACAGAAACCACTGACTTATCAATGGCCCGAACACACTCAGAGAACATCAGCCTCTTTTTAAATGTAACCTGCTGGCACCCAAAGTCACAGTTGACTGAAGCAAAACAGAGCCGTAACCAAAAGAATCCTTTGTCTACATCTGCACTGCTAATGGCGTTTATGAAGGGAAGTTGGGGTATTAGTGGCCAGTTGGCTCACCAGAGGCCTGTTTGTGTGACAACGAATGCAGTGGGAAATGGCCTAAAAGGGCCAGCTTTTGCAAGTGTGCAACATGAGATCGTTGCCCAGAGGTGCCTGAATGTGTAAACTTTTGAAAACGGGCTCCAGGGTGAAAAAGTCATTTTTGTCTCTGTGTGAACATGAAGCAGTGTTCACAGTACAAACAGTGACAGGTAGCACCTGCGCATTACTCTTCCAGATAAAGGTAGCTTCCAGATATAGGAGCTGAGCTACCCTGCAGCATGTGCTGCTGACTGTGCTACATTTCAAATCAAATCAAATCAATCTTTATTTATATAGCGTCTTATACAATCAAAATTGTTTCAAGGCGCTTTCCAGAATCCCAGGGCCTGACCCCAGACAAGCAACAGTGGCAAGGAAAAACTCCCCTTTAACAGGAAGAAACCTTGAGCAGGACCAGGCTCATGTAGGGGGACCCTCCTGCTGATGGCCGGCTGGGTAAAGAGAGAGGAGAGGTGGGAGGACAGGTAGAGGATAGGATAGGTAGGAGAGGAGAGGGGTAGAGGAGAGGAGAGGTAGAGTGAAGGGGAGGTAGAGGAGAGGAGAAGGAGGAGGAGGAGAAAGAGGAGAGGAAAGAAGAGGAGAGGGAGAGGAAAAGGAGAAGGAGAGGAGAGGAGAGGAGAGGAGAGGAGAGGAGAGGAGAGGAGAGGAGAGGAGAGGAGAGGCACAGAGCACAGAAACACACACAAAAAATATGCACAATCACTTCAACGGGGCCGGCGGTCATTATGCAGCTCCGATGGCAGTGATACCTGCAAATAGATAGAGGGGGGGGGGGGTGGGGAGAAGCAGAAAAACTACACAAGAATCAGCATAACTAGTCTGCTTGATGAGGAGAGGAAAGGAGAGGAAAGGAGAGGAAACCATGACCCAGTGGAGTGACAGAGGCCTGTCAGGTGATCATGTTTCCGGACCCCGGCAGCCTTGGCCTATAACAGCATAGCTAGAATGTGACCTAATGATTAGACGACCCCCTAAGTATGATAATTTGTCTGTCTATGATAGTAACTGGAACTACTGAATTAGTAACAGTAAGCTTTTTCAAAGAGGTAGGTTTTGAGTCTGATCTTAAAAGTAGCGATGGAGTCAGCCTCCCGTACCTGGACAGGGAGCTGGTTCCAAAGCAGGGGGGCCTGGTAGCTAAATGCTCGGCCCCCCATTCTACTCCTAGAAACTCTGGGAACCACAAGTAGACCAGCATTCTGAGAGCGGAGCGGTCTATTGGGCTGATAGGGTATCACTAGCTCCTCCAGGTAGGATGGAGCTAGGCCTCTGAGGACCTTGTAGGTCAGAAGAAGGGTTTTAAAAGTTATTCTAAATTTAACGGGCAGCCAATGAAGCGACGCCATTACAGGACTTATGTGATCTCTTTTGTCAATACCTGTCAGAACTCTGGCTGCAGCATTTTGGATCAACTGGAGGCTTCTTAAAGAGTTGTTTGGACACCCTGATAATAAGGAGTTACAGTAGTCCAGCCTGGAAGTAACAAATGCATGGACTAACTTTTCAGCATCAGGCTGCATCAGTAGCTTCCTGATCTTTGAGATGTTCCTCAAGTGAAAAAAGGCACTTCTAGAGACTAATTTAATGTGTGAGTTGAAGGAGAGATTCTGATCAAAAGTTACTCCTAGATTCCTCACAGAGAGACTAGATGTTAATGAGATACCATCTAGAGTGATCATGTGATCTAATCTATCCCTGAGAGGTTCAGGACCAAACACCATGACCTCAGTTTTTCCTGGGTTAAGGAGGAGGAAATTTGAAGACATCCAGGACTTTATGTCTTTAAGACAGGTCTGGAGCTTCACTAACTTCTCTGTCTCCTCGGGTTTCATGGATAAATAGAGCTGAGTGTCATCAGCATAACAATGAAAATTTATCCCATGCTGCCGAATAATGTTCCCTAAGGGAAGCATGTACAAGGTGAAGAGGATTGGTCCGAGTACGGAACCTTGAGGAACTCCATGGCTAACCCTACTGTATGAGGAGGGAACGCCGTGGACATGGGCAAACTGGTATCTATCAGATAAATATGATCTAAACCAGTCTAGTGCTGTCCCTTTAATCCCAATCACATGTTCCAGTCTCTGTAACAGGATGCTGTGATCAACTGTATCAAAAGCAGCACTGAGGTCCAGCAGAACCAGCATAGAGACGAGTCCATGATCGGAAGCTATGAGAAGATCATTAGTGACTTTAAGAAGTGCTGTTTCTGTGCTGTGGTGAGCTCTAAAGCCTGACTGAAACATCTCAAACAGGCTGTTCCTCTGCAGGTGCTCCAGTAACTGAGTCACCACCACCTTCTCTAGAACTTTAGAGATAAAAGGAAGGTTGGATATTGGTCTATAATTTGCCAAGACATCAGGATCCAGTGATGGTTTTTTAAGCAACGGCTTAATCACTGCCACCTTGTAGGACCGGGGTACATAACCTGACACTAAAGAACCATTGATCTGGTCCAGGATAGAACTGCCTATCAGTGGTAGAACATCCTTCAACAGGTGTGTTGGGATGGGATCTAAAAGACACGTAGTGGTCTTGGATTTCTGAATTAGCGATGACGCCTCAGAAAAGTATATAGGGCTGAAGGAGCTTAAGGGCTCATTGGAGACCCTGCATGTTCCCACAGTCGGCACATCTGGTGATGGTCCAGTTGTAGGGATGGCCTGGTTAGCTTTCTCTCTGATAGCTAGAACTTTATCAGTGAAGAAGCTCATGAAGTCTTCACCACTAAGGGAAGAAGGGATACGTGGATCTAAAACACTGTGACTCTTGGTTAATTTGGCCACAGTGCTGAAGAGAAACCTGGGGTTGTTCTTATTTTCCTCAATCAAAGAAGAAAAATAAGCTGTTCTAGCCTTGCGAAGGGCCTTTTTGTATACTAATAGACAGTCTTTCCAGGCTACATGGTAGCTGTCTATCTTACAGGAATGCCACTTCCTTTCCAGTCTTCGCACTTTCTGCTTGAGGGTCCTGATATGTGAATTATACCAGGGGGCACACCTCCTCTGATTTACTATTTTCTTTTTCAGGGGGGCAACAGAATCAAGCGTGATTCTCAGTGAGGTTGCTGCACCTTCAGCAATAGAGTCAACCTCAGCAGGGCTAAGATTATAATGATTGATCCCTGGGGAAACACATGGTGGTCCTGGGATCAGCACAGGGATCACTTCCTTAAACTTAGCTACAGCATTATCTGAAAGACATCTGCTATAGTAAGACTTTGTTCTGAGCATAGAAGAATCCTTAATCATAAATGTAAAAGTGATCAAAGAGTGGTCTGACAGGACTGGGTTCCGAGGGAACACTGACACATGTTCTACCTCAACACCATAAGTCAGGACTAGATCTAGGGTGTGGTTAAAGCTGTGAGTTGGTTGGTTTATCTGCTGGAGGAAACCAACTGACTCAAGTAATGAAATGAAGCCATTTCTAAAGCTGCCGTTTATAACGTCCATATGGATGTTAAAGTCTCCAATGATAATGACTTTTTCCGTTCTAAGGACCAAGTCAGATAAGAAGTCAGAGAACTCAGACAGGAACTCTGAATGTGGCCCAGCAGGGGGCCGATATACAACTGCAAACAGAAGTGGCTTTTCTGTCCTCCAGTTCAGATGAGTGATGCCAAGAGTCAGGCTTTCAAATGAACTGAAGCTATGTTTTGGTCTGGGATTAATTAATAACTTGGAGTGATAGATTGCTGCCACTCCCCCTCCTCGACCAGTAACCCGTGGAATATGATAATTAAGATGGGTAGGAGGAGTAGATTCATTTAAGCTCACATACTCCTCCTCCTGAAGCCAGGTCTCAGTAAGACAAAATAAATCAATGTGATGATCCGCTATCAGGTCGTGCACTAACAGGGATTTACACAAAAGAGATCTAATATTTAACAGTCCACACTTAATTGTGATATTAGTTTCTCCAACTTGTGCTTCAGTATTAATTTTAATAAGATTTTGGTGATTGACCGCTCCCCTGCTCTGTGCTTGGTGAACTTTTAACCGTGGAACAGAGACTACCTCTATAGTGTTAAATATGTTATTATTGGTGGATGAGGGTTCTAAGGAAGCAGCAGAGAGGTGTGTAAGACCACAACTCTGCGTCCTGGTCTGGACCCTGGATTGTCAGGTCACTTTGGGTCTAATAAAATTAGCCAGATTACTAGAAATGAGAGAAGCGCCATCTCGAGTGGGATGGACACCGTCTCTCCTAATCAGACCAGGTTTTCCCCAGAAGGTGCTCCAATTGTCTATAAAGGCCACCTGGTTATCGGGGCACCACCGTGACAGCCAGCGACGAAGCGATGACATGCGGCTAAACATCTCATCGCTGGCCAGATTGGGGAGGGGACCAGAGAATGCTACGGAGTCCGACATCGTTTTTGCGTAGTTACACACCGACTCCAAGTTAATTTTAGTGACCTCCGACTGACGAAGCCGGGTGTCGTTGGCTCCGACGTGAATAATAACTTTACCAAATTTACGATTACGTCTCGCCAGCAGCCATAAATTTGCTTCTATGTCGCCCGCTCTGGCCCCCGGAATGCACCTAACTATGGTCGCTGGAGTCGGCTTCACGTAGCGCAAAACAGAGTCGCCAATTACCAGGGTCGGTTTCTCGGCGGGTGTGTCGCCGAGTGGGGAAAAGCGGTTAGCCACGGGAAGCGGTTGGTGGTGCACCGTGGGCCTTTGTTTTGGGCTACGCTTCCTACGAACCGTCACCCAGCCGCCCTGGCTAGCCGGCTGCTCGGCTGCTGCCGGGGGACCGCTAGCTGTAGCTACGCTAGGCGGCTCCGCAGCAGCTAGCTTACCCTGGCTACATGACGCAACTCCAGCTAACTCCAAGCTGCGGAACCGCGTCTCAAGCTCGCTAAGTCTCGCCTCCATAGCCATAAATAAACTACACTTCTTGCACCTATTCCCTTCACTAAGGGAGGCAGAGGAGTAACTAAACATTTCACACTCTGAACAGACAAAGACACCGGGTGAAACAGACGGTGAGGCCATGCTAACGCTAGTGATCGGCGAAGCCCTGTATTTGTTTAATATGGGTTGTTTCTTACTGTTGATATCAGGTGACTAGAATGTCTCAAGTGTTCAAAATTTTAAGTAAAGTGAATACAACACACCAAGTGTTCAATATTAAGTGAATACAACACACCAAGTGTTCAATATTAAGTGAATACGGCACCCCGTGCACAATGCAACCAACGAACGATAGAAGAGACAGGAAGTGACGCAATACTCACTCCATTTGCTAGCAAAAATGTGGATTTTGCTGCTCTGACCAGTACCTGCTATATTCACCAACATTCTGTTAAATATCGCCACTCAGTGGCCTGGCATGCTCACTACAGTGTTTTCAGACGTTATTAGGGATCGGTGTAAACATGCATTGTTTTCACACTGTCTCCGTGTGAACGCAGAGTGCTTTTGAAAATGCAAAGGAAAGCTCTTAATTTCTAGTGACACAGTTGTAGTGTAAACTTGGCCCAGAGAATGAGCTTCCTGCACATTCATTTCTCCGGTGGCAAATGTGATGTTACATAGACTGATCAGCAGCAACTTCTTAATTAACAGCAGGACACTAACATGAAGCATACAAATAGCATTCAAGGACAGATAATACATCCATGATAATACATCCATGATTTCATCAAGATCGGAGATTTCAAAGCCTAGCGGTTCTGTTCTGTGTGTTGGTGTGACCAGGGACCCACACTAATGAAACCTATGCCCTGAATCACAACCTTGTCATTCCTTTTGGCAGATATCTTGTCTTCCTGCAAGTTAAGAGGGACCTGTACCACGGTCGCCTCCTGTGCAAGACCTCAGATGCTGCTCTGTTGGCTGCTTACATCTTACAAGGTGTGGGCATTAACCCACTGACACATAAATACAATTATGTTGGAAAACCCCAGGAAGTAAAGACAAAGGAATTCTGCAACACTCGAAAGCTGCAGCTGATGAGCTCTTTAAAACCCAAATAAAAATAGCCATTGAAGATGGAACTTAACATTTCCTTTTGTTTGTTTTTCTACTCATTTTCCAGCTGAAATTGGTGACTATGATCCTGGGAAACACCCAGAGGGTTACTGCTCCAAGTTCCAGTTTTTCCCTAAACACTCAGAGAAGCTGGAGCGACGGATTGCTGAGATTCATAAGACTGAGCTGATGTAAGGTGACACTTGTCCATGTACCTGTACCTGTACCTGTACCTGTACCTGTACCTGTACCTGTACCTGTACTGCTCAGTGCAAGGGTCATAACAAGGTCACTGACATGAGCAACTGCACTGATGGATTTAGCTGCTTTGTTAGCTGTAACACCATCAATGATTAAATCACAGGCAGGTTTCTTCCCTGTTAACCCAAGTCGCTAACATCAACCCTCATCTGACCCAATCCAAAGTGTCGCAATAGTCTCGTAATGCTCGATGTCCCTATTCAAATAGATTCATTGACACTTGCAGGTCAGGTGCGTAGAGCTTAGTTTTACTTTTAACTCTTCCAAACTCTTGACTGGTCCTCCCAACATTACCGACACCTTTATAAAGAATCAAAGGCAACATATATGCAACATAACTCAGGTGAACACCCAATAATATCCAGCTCAAGGAATTTTCAATTTTGAAATTAAGACCCACCGTTACTTACGGCTGAGTTCAGCGAACATGTGTGACTGCATCATGGGATGGATCAGTCCGACCCCCAACTGGTGCCTAACTTCATCTCCCATCACTTCTGTTAAAGCTTATCCAGATACTGTATCTCAAGCGTCAACAGCTTCCATAGTAGCAGTATGTTACGATGGTAGAGTGGCTTCCTCTGTTGGTGCTTGCATGTCTCCCAAGAAGTGAATTTCTGCTCATCGGTAATGTTCACTTACTGTAGATGTGTCCTCTCTGCCTTAAGTGTAGGTCATGGGAAATAGTCTGCAGTCAACATAGATGAGCTCCAGGCACAAATGCAGGTGACGGTTCTCAGTCTCTTTAGTAAACGGATGCTGTAAGCAGAATGATCATTGCGCAGAAGGATCTAGAAAGCTGCATGAGGGATTTTGATTTTCTGGATTAAAGAGGGTGCTACAAGGCAAATGAGCTTCATAAATTTTTTTGTCCTTGTTCATGTGAGTCAGTGTCCATCAATCTAGCGAGTAAACTATTTATTTTGATGCATTTACTACAGCCACAGCCCCACTGATTAAAACAAGCACCTCCATTTTCTTTTTGTTAAACTGGATATACAAGTAAAGAAAAACTGACTCTCAGACGGCATTTGCCATCTTGTTTTTGATTCAATCTCAGAGCTCAGAGTCCTGAAACATCAGAGCTGAATTTCCTTCAAAAGGCTCAGATGTTGGAGACGTATGGAGTTGATCCGCATCCATGCAAGGTGGTCTTTAGCTTCTGACTGTGTGTGTTTAGCTCATGTTCAATGATGCAAAGTGTCTGCTTAGTTAAGAAATATATGAAGCAAGGTCCCTGTAAAATAATTCTAGGAGATAAACATGTATGTATTCGCTCAGGATGTATCTGGCAACCCAGCTTTTCTGGCTTTTACTCCTTTGGGATTCACTGTGCTGCAAGGAAACAGAAGGATCCATTTCCTCAAATGGTGAGCCCAGATGACCAGTAAAACCCGGATGCAAGGCTTCATAACCCTTTAAAATAAATGCTACATTTGCACTGTGAACTCTGTGAGCATCTTGTGTCTGGACTTCTAGAATAATAAAATACTTACGATATTTATCCATCCACTTCTTTGTCCCTCCACTTTTTTGTCCCAACCTTTGTCTGTCTATCTGGCTGTATCAAACTCAGGGACGAGGTGACCAAGCTCAAGTTTGAAGCCAAAACTTTCCACATATATGCAAATCAGAAGGAGGTACGAGAGTATATGCATTATAAAAATGTAGATTTGTGATGATGGTTAACAGGGTAAAATACTTTGTCTTGTTTAAGGACAGAAAGATCATTCTGACATATTTTGCACCTACACCTGAGGCCTGTAAGCATCTGTGGAAGTGTGGGGTGGAGAATCAGGCCTTCTACAAGTTAGTTAAAGCTTCAGATCCAAAGAAGCAACACAAATAACATGCTCAAGTTGATGATGTTTTGCTCTTGACTTTTTACTGGCAGGTTGGAGAAGTCAAGTCAAGTCCGAACTGTGTCCAGCAGTAATCTTTTCTTCAAGGGTAGTCGCTTCAGATACAGGTATGAATACACAACCTGTGATTAACAAGCAGCCTTATTGGAATTCTTACATACATGCAAACACTGGTCAGCTACGTCATTGAACCCTCTGAATTTACGGAATTTACATGGATTCTATGTGACTCATAAAACTCAAACTCTATACTAGCCCACTTAACAAAGGTGCTGAGAAGTTAAAGTAAGATCTCTGTGTAGATTATCAATCATCCAGGTCATAGTTATCCAAGGTAAGTTTTCTGTGTCAACTGGACTGTTTTTCTTCTCTTGAAGGCGTTTTACCTTCAATCCAGAAGGCTTCTTCAGTTTTGAACTTGCTGAGGACAGAGCTTGAAAATATAGCCCTTGTGGACCATTAGCATGCTAATGATCTGGGTGGTCACCTGAGAGTCCTGAGCTGAAGAGGTGGCACGTCTGTGTTGTGCCATTCTTCTGTGGAGAGGTTGTTTGGTTTCACCAATGTACTTGCACGCATCCTAGCACTGTACAGCATAAACAACATTACATTGTTTATGTCTTGGTGTCTTGTCCTCCAGGTGTACCAGCTTCTGTTTGAGTGTGTTGCTGGGTTTAAACTGCACCGGTATGTCATGATTTAGGAGAATCCTCCTAATTTTAATTTCTTCAGGTCAGAACTCAGTCCACTTACACCCAAAAAAGAGCGGGCACTCCTTTGAGGACAGCCAAACACGGGTACTGGCCAGAGAAGATTGCCAGTTTGAGACGGGTGTCAAGGAAGCCATCCATGTCAAATTGGAAAAATCATCCTTAAAAAGAGGTGGTGGACTAAGGCATTTCCTATCACCCACATACAATGCAGTCCAACAACAAACCAAGAGTTCACACCATTTCAGGACACCTGGTGATTCACCACTATGTGAGCCAGCAGACAAAGGGGAGACACACCAACTGAAACTAGGTGAATGACCCTACCAACGACCCTGCCAATGACTCTCAGGTGACCACCCAGATCATTAGCATGCTAATGGTCCACACGGGCTATATTTTCAAGCTCTGTCCCCAGCAAGTTCAGAACTGAAGAAGCCTAATGGATAGAAGGCGAAATGTCTCCAAGAGAGGAAAAACAGTCAAGTTGACACAGAAAACTTACCTTGGTTAAAGTAAGATGATTTCTCTTCACCATAACTAATCCTGGGTCTAGACGGGGCATCATGGGAAGACTTTTTAGACATTCCCTCAGTTCGGGATCATTGGGATCAATCATTCTCATGTGCAAGGAGACCAGTACTCCCTGAAAGAATTAAGACACATCATCAGCAAACATGATGAATAATTATTTGCTCTATATGCTGCTGGGACACACAGTTAAATGTTTAAAGGTCCGAGTTTACCGGGGTATGTCCTCCACCTTTCACAGAGGTGGTTTACTAATTGGATCTGTGTACATAAAGTTTAAATATTTATTCAACTTGGTCGTTCTTTGTTTTTTCAGTGGAAAGGTTGCAAAAGAGGTTATGGAGCTGAGTGCCAAAATTAAGAGAGACCCACCAGAGATACACAGGTCCAACTTTTTCCTCTAACATGTCTGCTCCAGCTCATACGCAGGATTACAGTGATTCATACATGTGTGTTTTGTTCAGGGCTGGCATGGTGCCAAGTAGAAGCTGCCCGTCAATCACCCATGGCCCTCGTTCCACCAGCATGCCCAGGACACGGTGGAGAGCAGTGCACATCTCCATCATGGAGGGTATGACACAAAGTGGAAATAGTACAGAAATGTATATGACTGTAACTCAGGTAGAGCGAAGGGCTCAGTGTGGAGCCCCTGTTGGGTGAACCTTCTCTTCTAAGGCTCAGACAGTCTCATGTGGGTCCACCCCCCTCTTCTAGCCAGACTAAACATATACATATGGAAGAGAATATAGATCACAGTGTCATTTAGAGTCAATTTATTAACTATGGTCTAATGGACTGTAATGATACTTTATTTATTTACTTAATTTATTAGGCTATTGTTGCCCAAAGGTTTCCTTGCACACATTATCTCAGTTTACTTCTCTCTGAAAGAGCGATGTCTTGTCTGTTATGACGTTCGTGCTCTATCATTTCTGGAAGCTCATACATTTTATAGGTAGAAGCCTCCACTTAGGTGAAACATAGTTCTTCCATTTTGAATGCATGATCTCCAAAAACACATTCTGGTGTTTTCCACGTCCACCTGCATTTGCAGTGCTTATTGTCCATCCATCCATCCATCCATCCATTCTCTACCGCTTATCAGGGGTCGGGTCGCGGGGGCAGCAGCCTAAGGAGAGAAGCCCAGACTTCCCTCTCCCCAGCTACCTCCTCCAGCTCATCCGGAGGGATCCCCAGGCGTTCCCAGGCCAGTCGAGAGACATAGTCTCTCCAACGTGTCCTGGGTCTCCCCGGGGGTCTCCTACCGGAGGGACATGCCCTGAACACCTCACCAGGGAGGCGTCCAGGGGGCATCCTGACTAGATGCCCAAGCCACCCCATCTGGCTCCTCTCAACGCGGAGGAGCAGCGACTCTACTCCGAGCTCCTCCCGGATGGCAGAGCTTCTCACCCTATCTCTAAGGGAGAGCCCAGCCACCCTACGGAGGAAGCTCATTTCAGCCGCTTGTACCCGTGATCTTGTTCTTTCGGTCATTACCCAAAGCTCATGACCATAGGTGAGGGTAGGAACGAAGATCGACCGGTAAATCGAGAGCTTCGCCTTTCGGCTCAGCCCTCTCTTCACCACAACGGACCGGTGCAGAGCCCGCATTACTGTGGACGCCGCTCCCGCTCCATTCTTCCCTCACTCGTGAACAAGACCCCGAGGTACTTAAACTCCTCCACTTGGGGCAGGATCTCCTCCTTTACCCGGAGAAGGCACTCCACCTTTTTCCGGTCGAGAACCATGGCCTCGGATTTGGAGGTGCTGATTCTCATCCCAGCCGCTTCACATGCGGCGGCGAACCGATCCAGTGATAGTTGGAGGTCACGGGCCGATGAAGCCAACAGGACCACATCATCCGCAAAAAGCAGAGACGCGATCCTGAGGTCACCAAACCGGATCCCCTCAACACCATGACTGCACCTAGAAATTCTGTCCATAAAAATTATGAACAGAATCGGTGACAAAGGGCAGCCCTGGCGGAGGCCAACCCTCACCGGAAACGAGTTCGACTTACTGCCAGCAATTCGGACCAAACTCTGGCACCGATCGTACAGGGAGCGGACAGCCCGTATCAGCGGGCCCGACACCCCATACTCTCGGAGGACCCCCCACAGGACCCCCCGAGGGACACGGTCGAATGCCTTCTCCAAGTCCACAAAACACATGTGGACTGGTTGGGCAAACTCCCATGCACCCTCGAAGACCCTGCTGAGGGTGTAGAGCTGGTCCACTGTTCCACGCCCAGGACGAAAACCACATTGCTCCTCCTGAATCCGAGGTTCGACTATCCGGCGGACCCTCCTCTCCAGTACCCCTGAATAGACCTTACCAGGGAGGCTGAGGAATGTGATCCCCCTATAGTTGGAACACACCCTCCGGTCCCCCTTCTTAAAAAGAGGGACTACCACCCCGGTCTGCCAATCCAGCGGCACTGCCCAGTGCTTATTGTGATGTAAAAAAGTCCTAATGACAGTTTTTAAAGGGCACTTAGTGCCCCCTGTTTCCCCCAACAGGCCGTTAACCTTTTTTCAGTGCTGCCACTGTGAGTAAGTTTACTGTCAACTGATCAACCTGCTGAAAAGTAAAGTGATTGTGGAGTTTCCAAGGCTACTGTTCATATGTCACTAGCACGGACAGGAGGTCTCAATGTTCTGTCACCCAGAGAAACCCCTCGTGTTTGCTGCTTGTGTGCTGGTATGTGTCAGGAACCAGACGAGAACCCAAGAGCGACACCAGAGTTCGGTTGAACACAGCTTTATTAACAGGAACAGAAGGCAGACAGAATTTACCGAGCAGCAGGCAGGTTCGACTTGTCGGGGACAGGCAGGGTTGAGACTAGGCAGACAGGCAAGCAGGAAAATGCTGGAGAGTCATGTGAACCACATCTGGCGGGCAGGCAGCGTAACGCAGGGACCTAAAAAGGGGGCTCGTTATGGTGCTGATTCGCCACAGGTGCGTGGGGCAAACTAGGACTCACGGACGGGGTTGCCCGCAGCTGTGACAGGTATGTCTACTGGACACTAATATCACAGCCTGAAAATAGCTCCTGCTGTCAGGGGCCATGATTGGATGGGCGACTGAACCACATTCCCGAGCCTTGTCTTTCACTCAGTCTTTCCTCTTTATCTGCACTGCCATTCTGAGACAGGGTTGAGTGTCGCTCAGCTACCTGGCAGAAGACAGTCTGAGCGGAGACAAAGAGTGTGAGTCAGATCAGGCTTGGTGTTCTGATGTCCATAAACTATCAGGTCAGGTGTTTGATCCGGATCGAGACGAAGGTGAACGTTCACCTGCGCATGATAAATCACTGCTATCGAGATGTGAAGGTGCATGTGTTGTCTTTGGGAGCCAGGCTCCTGGGTAAAGCTGTGGGGGGGGGGGGGGGCTTCCCCTCTTTCCTGCCCTGCCGGGGGGATTCCTCTGCTTCAGGGTCACATCTTGGGTCAGAACAGAGCTCCAGAGCAGCACTACGGCTTCAGCCCACCAGCCAGCCAGGCAGGCAAAACCCACGATGGAGTTTCTGTAATCAGATGTCCAGTTTACCAGAGGTTGTGTTCAAAAAGTTTAACATAACAACAAACAAATTATAAATCTGGATGTTTTTCTATTAGATGTAGCTGAAGGGAATGAGACTGGGAATGGCAGTTTGCAAAAATTTTATCTTCTGTGCGCCATCAGGCTTGGAGTCCCTTCAAGATAGCGTTCACTCGACGCCAGTGCACTCCATTTCCCATGGTGACTCCTTCATGTCCTCTCAGGGCCACATGGTGGTCAGTGGCGAAGCGAGCACCTCGGCCATAATCTCAGATGAGATCTACAGTCCTTCAGACAGCGTGCTGCCTACACCTGTGAACGAGCACAGAGTGGAGATGCTTCCTGGACGTCACCTCAATGGCGCCACCTGCACCATCGACAAGGAAGAGTCGAAGGAGGCAGTGGCAGCAGCAGCGGCATTGTCAAAGGAGGCCCCAATGGGGGATTCTGGCAGGAGAAGGTTGGGCCTGGTCAGGAACCGAGCCCCTCCCCAGAGCGAAGTGCAGGAACTGAACAAGTTCTTGCTGAGCGTGCTGCGTTTGTTCCTGGTTACCATGGGGCTGTTGTTCGTACTGCTGTTGCTGCTCATCATGCTAACCGAATCAGAGCTGGACGTTGCCTTACTGAGAGACATCCGCAAGACTCCCGAATTCCAGCAGTTTCACTTTGAATATTTCTGCCCTCTGCGTCGCTGGTTCGCCTGTAAGTTTCGATGGTTGGGTAGTTTCCTCATCAGCAAGTGAGACGTGGATAATGACAGAGACAAGACAGTCACAAGACAGCATCTGATCAACACTACGAGGAACAAAACCATTGAAATTCAGGTCTTCTCGTGTCCACACACAGCACCAGTAACAGGGTCTAATGGAAACACTCCAACAGAGCTGAAAAAGCTTTAACTGCCTTTATTTTTGTCTTGATTGACTTGATAAATGTATTGGCTTTGTCCATTTTAGCTTCTGAAATATTCATTTTGTTGACTTGGACCAGTTTAGGGTGGACAAAGCATGCATGACTTGACAACCATACAGAGCTTCCTGAAGGTAGAACAAATCATTTTAGAGATTATAGCTTTAGTGCTAAATAATTAAATGAAATGAAAATGAATCCAACACACTTTTCTCTCTGGCATTCCAGCACAACAAACCAGCTCGCCTCAGTTTGTGGCAGCTGATGTTACTGCAGACTTGTTAAAAAGTCTGATTTATCCTTTTTAAAATACTCTTTGCAGTGAGATGTTCATTATTGGCAGTGCTGCTACTCATGTTATCTTTGTTGCCCAGCAGCATTAGCACCAAAAAAGGTTTTGCTGTCCAGTAACGAGAAATGAAGGGTGATTAGTTCTGCAGCAAGATTTCTGAGCCAACTTCTGCAACAATCATCATCTTTGCAGTTCTCACTTTGCCATAGATCCTTTAGCAGTAATTGCTATAAAGGTGATTGATGGTAGTTAACACTAAACAGATAGAACAGTGTTTAGTTAGTGCTCCCAGACCCTGTGGGAGTTTATCTTGATGTGCAATACTCTTTTAGAATAAAGAACCTTTTGAGAAGAGATCTGTCATTTCTCTTTAAAGTGTAGCTTTTTAGTTCAAGAGGACTAAATAAAGGTCAGTTAACTTCAGTCCTGCTGTATTTATTCCATAAATCACACTTTTTTCCACAAGCTGGCTTTTTTATGGTTTTCTCGAGTGGATTTACCAGTTTCCAGGCAGGATTACGTCCCACAGCTGACATCTTTCACACCTACCAAAGAAGCCTTCATTATCAACAGATGGAAACTGGAGTCTTTCTGACTTATTCTCATTTCAGTGTTTAGTCCAGTACATCTTAGTTGTCTCCTTATCAAGCTAATATTACCTTAGTCTACATAAATCACAGGATGGAGCCCGACATACATGTACAAGTATCTGCTGCGTTCCTGCTGCTTTTGTGTCTGCAAAGCTGGTCATTTAATTTGCGACTGACTTTCAGACTTAAATATGAGTTTGATTTGTAAGAAGGAAAGTGGTTGAATTCAAGATCAAATGGCAGGAATTTAGATTCTTTTTCTATACAAACATATCTCAGCAACGTATGTGTCTCAGCAAGTATGTGTAACATAATGAATATGAAGAATGATTGACTAAAAAGTAGTGTTTGTGACATGTCTTAAATTCACCAGCAACCCAGAGTCGTGATGAGGAAAGCAAACTTGATTCCATGGGTTGCCTCATATTTTCTCACCATTTTTCAGTTAACACTGTGTTACCATGACGTCTTTATTAATTTAAAAAACAGTGAAAGTAATTAGGTAAGATTCAGCCAGCATGCCTTGTGGTAATCAGGGTTAGGGAAACTGTGAGGACAATGATTCTCAGACTGAAGGACCCACAGTCACACAAAACTTTAATTCAACTCGATAATTGAGCCTTTGTTACCTCCAAACATGTGTCATCCCTGACTTTAGGCAAAGGTAAAGTATTTATGAATAAACATATTCTTGACATCTGGCAGGTCAATCTAACTGACTGATTTCTGCACAGTTCCTCATAAAAGACAATGCTGACACCTTCTGGTTAGAATTATATTGCTGCTGCTGCTGTTAAAATTCAAATGCTTTATTTGGAATAAAATATGCATATTTATTGTATTTGGTCCAAGAAACACAAGCAAACATGAAATGAACTGGGCTTCTGTAATCCAATAGCATCACAAACACTTTACCAACCACTTGGGAGGTTGTCCATATGCTTATTTTGTATTAATAGTGGATCAAAATGCACCGCATAAGTGAGTGCAAAAATCGGAACCAACAATTATATTGCATGTGAGGACAGAATCATTGTTTCAAGGCAAAACTAACAGTACTGACTTTGCAAAACAGATGCATGAATATAAAAATAATCATGCTAATGAGCACATAACATCAACTCAGCTGTGAAAGCATTTGAGACACAAAGGTGATCAAGGAAAGGAAAACCTTTTAGCCAAAAACATGTACACGGATCAGATCATCATTTTTGGTCCCATGCAACTGAAAGCAGCCACAAGCCTTAGTCAGTGAACACGTGCAAGCGCCCAGAAGCATTACCACCCAGTAGCGCGTTCCTCGTGGGATGGAACACGGTGACAGGCAACACTGTGTTGAAGTTGTCTTGGTCTGTGAATGTGTGCTGTTCCCGACCACTCTCATGGAACACTTGCAACCTGCGGGGCCTCAGCATGCTCCCAGCCACAAAACAGTCATCCTGCTTTGGGTCCCACACGGCAGATATTTTGCTCAACCAGCGGCCGGTGTGCATGTTGTGTCTGAAAATAAAGGGTTGTCTCACTGTAAAAGATGCAGCAGAAACATAAATCAGTGAAACAGGTGAGTGACCTACCTGATGGATGTCAGCAGGGGAGGTGTGGCAGCACTTTCAGATGTGTCAAAGATCCTGTCAGAGAAGGACAAGCATGTGGAGCTGGGACTGAAAAGGGACCGTGGCTAAAACAGATCAACAGACTGCCCAGCTCACCTGATGCGGTCATCACTGCAGGAAGTGAGAACTCGGTTCCCTGTGCTTGGGGAGAAATAGGCACTGGTTATACTTAAACTATGTCCGTACAGCTCAGAGACGGCCTTGCTTTTGGACTTCAGGTATCTGTTGTCATAAATCTTTACTGTCCTACAGGAAAGAGCGAATCAGTCACCACCAAGAAATCAAGCTGACAGGATGTGTGAGCTTTGAGAAAGTGTATTCCCGAAATAGTCTGACTTACTTGTTTTCCGCCACAAGGAGATACTGCCTGGCTACAGGGTGCACATGAATGCAACGCAGAACCATACTGTTGAGTGAGTGGAGAGACTGGTGAGAGTTCCTGTGTTCACAAAATTTTCCCCATGAAGTTCCAAGAGAGCACCGCTCAGGTACAGTAATGGTTCAATAAAAGCTCAAAAAGAGTTCCAACTAAAATGCAGCCTCTCACCCTGGGGCTCGCCTGTCAACAATGGCAATGCTACCATAGAAATTTCCAACAACAAGAGTCGAGCAGTCATGAGACATGAAGTCAAAAGATTTTAGGCCATCGTCAAAGTCATACACCTATAGAAATGGGGAGCGTGACAAATTGAAAGCTTTACATTAAGTAATGTTATTCATTTGTGATTCATCCACATACTCACTAATGTACAGGAATGTAAAGACAAAGGGCAGCTCACATCGTCAAATATAGCTTTCTCTACGTCCATGCAGCGTAAAGAGCCATCATAGCTGCCGCTCAGCAACTGGACGGGACACGTCCTGGAGAACGCCATGCAGCTCACACACCGTGCATGGGGCTTAAATAGCAGCACGCCATCATCACCCCAGGTGCTGTTCTGCAGAAAAGCAGATGGTGAGGGCAAAGGTCAATGTCATTCACAAGGTACAATAATTCACCTTTCTATAAAAGCAAACACACCAGACCCCATAGACCAACGTTCCCAATGGTATCCCCAGCGGCCATGAACAGGCTGCTGCAGGAGGGGTGAAAGGCAGCACAGTAAATACGGTTCATCACCACTTTGGCCACCTGATCCTCATTTATCCTCATCTTCTGAAGAGTCGAGCGGTACCTTGGTGAATTTAGCACTGTGAATTACATTTTACTCAGCAACAATACAGTGAAAATTATCACAGCGGAATTCGCACTCAATATGAAATCCTACCTTTCCAGATCAAGCACTACCTTTCTGTCTTCTTCTAAACCCTAAGAGGAAAATTCAGAGTGTCACCCACGAAGATGCAAGGCTTCATATGATGTGTCAAAACACTGGACCTTTTCAAGTAGCAAATGGAAGTTATCAAATTAGCACAGAATCATCAGCCTGACAACCTGAAAGCATTTACAGTCACCATCAAAGGGATTGGAAAACAGGTGTTCCAGGCCACTTACAACTGTGCTCTAGTGTGACTGAAGCATGAATCAAAGAGAGTTCTACCTCAAAGGAGAGTTCCAGAATCTGTAAAGGCAGCTTGCTTTCCTCCATATTGATTGGCTCCATAGGCTGCGGTCCAAATAATTTTGTGACCGCAGAACTCTTAAATCAGGAGAAATGACTAGAGTGAACAATCACAATGACGGTAAAGCCATAAAATTTCACCTACCTGTTCTGTGGTCACCTTGGATTCTGTGTGTGCTGGCACCACCTCTGCCTCTTTGTTTTGGAGACGGAGGGATTTGCGTGCAGGTGGCAGCTCTTTGACAGTTGATGACCTGCTACAGAAAGCAGATCATTACAGCACCGTGTCGAGTACGCTGAGGTCTGAAAATTGGGGTATTGTGTCAACAGAAATCTTTTCTGTCTTCAATTGACTTGATAAGAGCTTTTAAAGACCTTTGTTGGATGATCGTCTATTTTTCCTTACAAAATGCATCTATTTGCTGGCTAGAGCTACCTTGCAAGACCCCGCTGAGATGGCCGTTTCAACTTCTTCACTTCCTTTTTTGCCTTTTGAATTGAATGGAAAAACAACAGTCACTGCCAATACAGCCAACGCAATATCACACGTGGAGATGCGTCTTATCAGAAAATCTCTGGACAAATCAGCGTAAGCAGCATCATCACCTCAAGTAAGTTGATGGAAGACAGAAAGGCTTGGTTCTCTCTGATGGTTTCCAGGCGCTTCAGTTCATATTCTGAAAGTTGTCCATAACGACCCTGTATACACAGAAACATATCAATGAGCTCAATCCCAATGGATAAAATCTGTTTTAATAATAACTGTAGGAATTATATAGCAAAAGTATAGTATTTATACTTACAGTTTGATCCACAATAGTGTTTTCATCTTCATCACCGATTTGCAGTAAGTTGCTGTGGGTGTGTTTGTGAATCTTTCGGACTTTCTGTCAGCAGGTTTTATTCAAATTATTGAGGTTTTTAGTATCAATACTGTAAACTCCGTGATTTCGGAGTGTTTCTGCGGTTTCTCACCCGTTTTTTAACGTCGTGTGTCTCTTCTGCATGAGGGGCGTATGAGAGGCGTTTAGGTCCCAGTTTGTTCCGCGTAGACCTGGGCACCGTTTTATGGGGTTCTTCAGGGGTCATGTCCTGTAATGAGTATATCATGACATCTTATAAAATCCTATTTGGTCACACTCAAGTGAGAAAATACTAACGCGGAAGCGCGGTAGTAGCTCAGAACCATGTCAAACAGCATCCAGACTTTTACCGCCTGCTTTGCAGTTGTACCTTCACAACATCTTCGTTTCTTCTCAGTTCGGGCGCCATTTTAGCAGCTAACGCCGGCATGAGAAGAGCGCGTGAGGCTTCCCTAACCCACAGCTGCACGAGTCGACCAAAATTTGCTATGCGCGAGGAAAACGCGCTTGTTTTGTAATGAGTCCTTCCCCCTCTGTTGGGAAACAAGGCTCCTGCATATCATTGGTTAAAAAGCTCTTCGTCACAAGGAGAGGCGTGAGCCAACAGCCAATGAGTACTTGAATATTCATGTGACGTAATATCCCTTGTTCCTGTTCCTCACGGATCTTCTGGTAAAAAAAAAAATGTCACTAGCATGTTATTACATGAGTAATAACACGTTGCAGATACTGCTGGCATAATGTGACCTATGTTGTATACTGGAGTAGCAATGGGACCCCAACTGCAGAGCAGTAAATGACTCGCATAAACATCGTTGGTCCAAACTTTCAGCAGTACCATTGCAAACGACCAATTCCACAATGTCATATCATAAATATCATTGCGTCATAGCAGAAAATCAGTCCGAATAAACACAAATCTGTAAATCAAGGGTGCATAATGAAACACCACAAACATACCACACTGAAGTAACAATAACACAAACCCAAACCCATATTAAACAGACACAATACAAATACAGGACACACAAAACAGTGACGTGCGGTGAGATTCATGGCTGGTGAGGCACTGACTCCTCAAGAGTCAGATTTACGATTGTAAGAACTGAAAAAAGCATCTTATTTCACCATTGTATTTGTATTGGCTCATGCAGTCGCACAATTCATAGGGGAATAAATAAAGATTGATTGAATTTGCCCCTGGCAATTCTGCCGGGGTTTCTGCCCTGGATTTGATCGGAAAAACTCAAATCCAGTAATTTTTAGTCAATAAAATGGCAGAAATGTGTAGTCATACTCCAAATGCATTTTTAACACATATCAGTGGAAAATATTAATATTTATTTATATACACTTTCTTTTTTCTTTTTTTTGACCGCACATCACTGGCACAAAATGTGACAGCGCATACTTTGGAACAATCAGAAAACAGGAATTTGCCTTGCCGTAACAACAAATTTTGTAGTTACATCATCATCCTTCAAATGTATTAATGTCAAACCACAGTAAACAAAAAACAGTCTCTTCAATTGAGACATCCGGACATCAGTTGTATTGGGTCACTTCCTGTTTTTCTCAAGAGAGTTCGTTGGTGCACTGTATACAGTGTTTGTTGGCTTTACTTTATTTAAAAATTTAAATACTCGGGCAATTCTAGTTACTTGCCAACAACAAGGGGAAATAATTCAAATCAAATAAATAAAGGACTCACGTCTGTCACCAGGATTTTTGATCCACCGATTCTACCTAGCATGGCCTCATCTTTTTCACCTGGTGTCTCACCCTGTGTCTGTTCAGTGTGTGAAATGTTTAGTTACTCGTGTGCCTCCTTTAGTGAAGAGATTAGGTGCATAAAGGGCAGTTAATTAATGGCTCTGGAGGCGGGACTTAGCGAGCTTGAGACACGGTTCCACAGCTTGGAGTTGCGTCAGGTAGCAAGGAGAAGGGAGCTACCTAGCGTAGCTACAGCTAGCTGTCCCCCAACAGTAGCTGGCTAGCCAGGGCAGCTGGGTGTCGGTTCGCAGGAAGCGTAGCCCAAACCAAATGCTTACGGTGTACCACCAACCGCTACCCGTGGCGAAAACTACCTTAGATTAAGGGTTCTTCTATGCTCAGAACACAATCCTACTATAGCAGATGTCTTTCAGATAATGCTATAGCTAAATTTAAGGAAGTGATCCCTATGCTAATCCCAGGACCTCCTTGTGTTTCTCCAGGGATTAATCCAGGTCGACTCTGTTGCTGAAGGTGCAGCAGCCTCACTGAGAATCATGCTTGATTCTTTTGACCCCCTGAAAAAGAATATAATAAATCAGAGGAGGTGTGCCCCCGGTATAATTCACACATTAGGACCCTCAAGCAGAAAGTGCGAAGACTGGAAAGAAAATGGTATTCTTGTAAAATAGATGACTACCATTTAGCCTGAAAAGACTGCCTGGTAGTTTATAAAAAGGCCCTCCGTACAGCTAGAACATCTTATTTTTCTTCCTTAATGGAAGAAAATCAGAATAATCCCAGATTTCTTCCCACATTGTGGCCAAATTTACCAAGAGTCAAGTGTCTTAGAGTGTCCACGTATCCCTTCCTCCCTTAGTGGTGAAGACTTCATGAGCTTCTTCACTTATAATGTTCTAGCTATCAGAGAAAAAGCTAATCAGGCCATCCCAGCAGCTGCTGGACCATTACCAGATGTGCTGACTGTGGGAACATACGAGCCCTTAAACTTCTTCACCCCTATATATTTTTCTGAGGCATCTTTCGCAAATTCACAAATCCAAAGTGTCTTTTAGATCCCATCCCAACACACCTGTTGAAGGATGTTTTACTAATGATAGGAAGCTCTATTCTTGACCAGATCACTTGTTCTTTAGTGACAGGTTATGTGCCCCGGTCCTACAAGGTGGCAGTGATTAAGCCGTTGCTTAAGAAACCATCACTGGATCCTGATGTGTTAGCAAATTATAGGCCTATATCCAATTTTCCTTTTATCTCTAAAATTCTTGAGAAGGTGGTGGTGACTCGGTTACTGGAGCACCTGCAGAAGAAGAGCTTGTTTGAGATGTTTCAGTCAGGCTTTAGAGCTCACCACGGCACAGAAACAGCACTAATTAAAGTTAATAATGATCTTCTTATAGCTTCAGATCATGGACTGGTCTCTATGCAGGTTCTGCTGTAACTCAGTGCTACTTTTGATACAGCTGATCACAGCAACCTGTTACAGAGACTGGAATATGTGATTGGGATCAAAGGGACAGCACTAGACTGGTTTAGATCATATTTATCAGATAGATACCAGTTTACACATGTCCACGGTGTTCCCTCTTCATACAGTAGGGTTAGCCATGGAGTTCCACAAGGTTCTGTACTTGGACCAATCCTTTTCACCTTGTACATGCTTCCCTTAGGAAATATTATTCGGCAGCATGGAATAAATTTTCATTGTTCTGCTGATGACATTCAGCTATATCTATTCATGAAACCAGAGGAGACAGAGCAGTTAGTGAAGCTTCAGAACTATCTTAAAGACATAAAGTCTTTAATGTCATCAAATTTCCTTCTCCTTTATTCAGGAAAAAACGAGTTCATGGTGTTTGGTCCTGAACCTCTCAGGGATAGATTAGATCATATTATCACTCTAGATGGTATCCCATTAACCTCTCTCTCTGTGAGGAATCTTGAAGTAACTATTGACCAAAATCTGTCCTTTAACTCACACATTACAATGGTCTCTAGAAGTGCCCCTTTTCACCTGAAACTGTGACAAGTTGAAAACGTATTTAGTTCAGCTGTTCTGTTATCCATTGAGGAATCTTATACTGAAACTCTCTGATCGATTGCTATTGGCTCTGCTCGCATACCTGAGGAATCGTGGTCTTTTTCCTCATTGCACTAAAGTTGCCGCTGAGGAAACATCACCAGATCACTACTGTGATTATTTTGCCCCCTTTTTACAAGTTTTGTACCTTGTGGGTGCACGTGAAGCAATTTGCTCTGCAATTAAGAGTAATATGGAGCCGCATTAAGTGCCACGGGAATTTCGTGTTTATTGCGGGCTCATATGTACATGTTTGCGAATGCATTTTATACGTTGAATGCATTTAATGTATTTTTGGTGAAAGTGTTAGTGGATTTGTGCATATGGAAATTGTTATATTATTCGAAAAGATTGCACTATGGTTGCCACTGAGGAAACATCACCAGATCACTACTGTGATTATTTCTCCCCCTTTTTTCAGGGGCATTACATTTTGGAGGCACCGGTGGGATTGCTGTTCAGATGTCCGGTGTCCACAGACAGGCTGCTGAATTCTGGACCAGCTAAATCCCCCCATTACAACCCAGGCAGTTTGCAGTGAGGAAAGCGTTGCCATCTGAGGAAAGCAGGAAGCTGGTGGTTAACTAGATGTCATCTGAGGCCAAACAAAGATCATCAGGGACCGTAACAACAATCTCATCCAGAGCCAACTCCAGCACAGCAAAAGTTCCTCCTGTCCTGTCAATATGGCGATGGTTTTGGAGCAGCTACAGGAAGAGGTAGTAGGGGCACTGCACACCTTAAGTAGAGACAAGTTAAGGAGAATATGTGATTTTCTCAACATATCAGGTGAACAAGGACAAAACATTCAGGGAAAGACTTGTATGTCATTAGTGACTCACATAATGAAACACCTGGAAAGAGAGGAGGTTGGAGAGTTAGAGGATGATGGCATGTCAGAATTGTTGCTTTTGCGGGACAAAATGTCAGATATGAACAATGCCACCGATAATGGAACTGTACAGAGTGAACAGGGCACACAAGGAGGAATGGAGGGATTGAGGGTAATGAGCCAACTGGAATTAGGAGCCGTGCAGGTTACGGCAGTCAATGCCACTCTTGATGATTCTGTGCACCAGCAAAAAAAACCTCTCCACCCCCAAGTGAGCATGCAGCCCTCACGTCAATCAAACCCATACTGGCATAAAGACAGGTAGAGTTAGTAGATGCTGTCATCAGAGCTATTTCTTCATGCTCCCAGCTACTCAGCTATTTGGAGGGGAAATCAAATTTAACTCTCCCCATGCTAAGACACATCCTTTGCTCCCAATTTCAAGAAAAGAGGGTTACAAGCAGCTAGCCTCAGAAGTTCAGCATAGCAAAGAGACCCCTCAAAGCCTTCTTATGCAAGTGTTTGATCTGAGACAGAAAGTATTATTTGCATCTCATGAGTCAGAGTCAGGGCTCAAGTACAATCCAGCTTTAGTTCAGTATATGTGCTTACACACTGTGCTTACTGGTCTTCAGAATGACAGTGTTAGGATTGACATGCAGCCCCTTTTGTTAGACCATGAGACTTCTGATGAGCTTTTGTTAGAGAGGTTAAACATTGCATGCGCTAATGAGGTAGAAAGAAGGAATAAAAAGAAGTTTAGTACCCCACAGACAGCTAGAAATACAAATGAAGGAAGGCAAAACAAAAGTACCCCCTGAACTTTTAACAGAACAGAGCTTAAGACAGGTGTCACTTCCCTAAAGTTCTCAGTGCAGAGATAGCTCAGATCAAAGAGGCTTTACAGCAGCCTATGTTTCAGTCACAGCCCAATGCCCCACTTGCAGCTAAGAGGTCAGATAGGGACCCCCGGCCACCTGGTCCACAGGTACAAGTGCTACAACTATGGCCAGATCCAAACACCTCAACACCATTATGCAACTCACCTGTACACTGGTCGCTCAGCTCAAGCCCCCAAGAGGTGTTTTGTCTGCCAGCAGACAAGAGCAAATGAACGCTGAATGCACTGTTACCGGTGTGGAAGTGGAGAACACCTTCAAGCAGGATGGAAAATCAGGCGAATCAGACCCTCAGGAGAGGTCCCATTAAAAGGGCAATGGTTACCACCAAGGGACAAGTGTTAACCACGTCTAGACAAAAGTCCCAGGAATGTGCAAATTGCACCAGAGTAGGTTCAGTGGAGGAGTTGAAACATTGTTCATCCTGCAAAGAGACCTTGAACTGTTCCAGATCATGTCAGAAACACCATTGGGTTAGACATAAGGGGAAATGCACATCACTAACAACTGACAGTGACAGTATAAATCCTCCCAGTAAACTAAAAACTGCACACCATGTGTTGCCCCTCGCTCAAGTTGGCCATGCCCATAGAGTGACCTCACTAGTTGGTAGACAGCGCCTTGTTGAGTGTTATGGCCACCACCTCCAAGTTTTATGGGATACAGGCTCTCAAGTGTCAATCATTGATGAACGATGGAAGGAAGAACATCTACAAAATGCAAGAGTGAGAGAGCTTACAGAAATCGTGGACTCACCTGATGATCTGAGACTATCTGCAGCAAATGGTACTGAAATGCCTTACCTGGGATGGGTTGAGAGTACTTTCAGGCTAGCCTCTGAAATCAACCAAACAAAAGAACTGATCATCCCAGTGCTGGTGATGAAAGGTGGTCACCTTTCTCATCCTATCATAGGTTTCACTGTCATTGAGCACATCCTAGCAAACACTGAAAAGACAAGACAGTACAATGCAGTGAAGAAAGCTTTCCCAAGTCTCAAAAGGAATAAGTTGAAAGCAAACAGATGAGTACTCAGTACTCGGTACAAAAAAAGAGATGGTTTCAGTGGCCAAGCACAGTGGTGTTCAGATTGCGTGTCGCGTAACAACCCAGCCTTTTAAAGAAAACGTGACCATGCTGATTCAGCCAGATCTGAACCCCCAGTGGCCTTGAGTCTTGGTCTTGAGTTTTTGACACTCTAGTCCAGGTTAGGAAAGGTGTTGTTCCAGTTGTCTTTCTGGATGTCTCCAACCTAACTGACAATAACATTACTCCACCTGGGCATACTGTAATTGGCATAGTAGAAGCTATTATGACCGTGTTGCCTGCCAAATTCTTTGAAAAAACTGTGACACCAGCCACCGTGAATCACACAAGTGTTAAAGTCACTGGTAATGCTAGCGAGCAGTGGGATCTCCCAGCAGATTTAGATCACCTCACTGAAGATCAGAGGCAGGTGGTTGTGCAGATGCTGAGAGAAGAGTGTTGTTGGTTCTCAAGGTCAGACAACGATATCGGCTGTATTGAACAACTAAAAATGGCCATCTCCGTAAAAGACTCTGAACCTGTCCAGCGCACACACATGTTGGTGCCCAGGCCCCTATACCAAGAGATGAAGAGCTATCTCCATGACCATAGCACAGGGCTGGGTGAGGAAGTCAAACTCTTCTTACTCTTCAATCAATCAATCAATCAATCTTTATTTATATAGCATCTTTTACAATCAGAATTGTTTCAAGGCGCTTTCCAGAATCCCAGGGCCTAACCACAGACAAGCAACAGTGGCAAGGAAAAACTCCCCTTTAACAGGAAGAAACCTTGAGCAGGACCAGGCTCATGTAGGGGGACCCTCCTGCTGATGGCCGGCTGGGTAGAGAGAGAGGAGAAAGGGGAGGACAGGTAGAGGATAGAATAGGTAGGAGAGGAGAGGAGAGGAGAGGAGAGGGGTAGAAGAGAGGAGAGGAGAGGTAGAGGGAAGGGGAGGGGAGGTAGAGGAGAGGAGAGGAGAGGCATAGAGCATAGAAATACATACAAAAATACATTATATTGAATTAAATTGAATTAAATAAGCTGCTGGTTGAGTGGGTCAGCGGGAGGTCAGTATACAGCTCTGAAGGTGGCGATAGCTGTAAATGGATACGGGTGGGGGGGGGGGAGCAGAAAAACTAAACAGGAAATAGCATTACTTGTCTACTTGATGAGGAGAAGGAGAGGAGAGGAGGGAAGAGGAAACCATGACCCAGTGGGGTGACAGAGGCCTGTCAGGTGATCATGTTTCTGGACCCCGGCAGCCTTGACCTATAGCAGCAGAATTAGTAACACTAAGCTTTTTCAAAGAGGTAGGTTTTAAGCCTAATCTTAAAAGTAGCGATGGAGTCAGCCTCCCGTACCTGGACAGGGAGCTGGTTCCATAGCAGGGGGGCCTGGTAGCTAAATGCTCGGCCCCCCATTCTACCCCTAGAAACTCTGGGGACCACAAGTAGACCAGCATTCTGAGAGCGGAGCGATCTATTGGGCTGGTAAGGTGTCACTAGCTCCTCCAGGTAGGATGGAGCTAGGCCTCTGAGGACCTTGTAGGTCAAAAAAGGGGTTTTAAAAATTATTCTAAATTTAACGGGCAGCCAATGAAGAGACGCCAGTACAGGAGTTATGTGATCTCTTTTGTCAATACCTGTCAGAACTCTGGCTGCAGCATTTTGGATCAGCCGGAGGCTTCTTAAAGAGTTGTTTGGACACCCTGATAATAAAGAAATACAATAGTCCAGCCTGGAAGTAACAAATGCATGGACTAACTTTTCAGCATCATGGTGGGTCAGTAGTTTTCTAATCCTTGTGATATTTCTCAGGTGAAAAAAGGCACTTCTAGAGACCAATTTAATGTGTGAGTTGAAGGAGAGATTTTGATCAAAAGTTACTCCAAGATTCCTCACAGAGAGACTAGATGTTAATGAGATACCATTGTGAGAAGAATTATTGTTATTGTTACTATTATCGTTTAAATGCTATGATGAGTAGATTTGAAGTGTCTGAGGAATGTTGTTAAGAAAGAGGAACATGTGAATGTTTTACAAGTAGATTTGAAGTGTCTGAGGAATGTTTTTAAGAAAGAGGAACATGTGAATGTTTTACAAAAGTGTTGCTTGCAACCTAAACCAGTACTCGGATGTCTCCTGTTCCTTAAAGATAAGGAGTTGTAAGGATAAAGGAAGTCGTAAAGATGGGAAAAGTAGATAGGAAACAAGGAATCGTGAGGTCCTGATTGACATAAATCTTGTGTGCACCAAATAAAAGAGGCGAGCGAGCAGTAGACAAGCAGAGTTGACAGAGGAAGCCTGAACTGCTGCTCGGCTCTCCCTTGCAAGGCCTCCTGTTGTTTGCGTGGTTTGTCTGAGTCTTAACATAAGAGTAAAGAAACAGCGCGGGTGACAAACTTCACCCTCACACCATCTAGAGTGATCATGTGATCTAATCTATCCCTGAGAGGTTCAGGACCAAACACCATGACCTCAGTTTTTCCTGGGTTAAGGAGGAGGAAATTTGAAGACATCGAGGGACTTTATGTCTTTAAGGCAGGTCTGAAGCTTCACTAACTTCTCTGTCTCCTCTGGTTTCATGGATAGATAAAGCTGAGTGTCATCAGCATAACAATGAAAATTTATCCCATGCTGCCGAATAATGTTCCCTAAGGGAAGCATGTACAAGGTGAAAAGGATTGGTCCAAGTACAGAACCTTGAGGAACTCTATGGCTAACCCTACTGTATGAAGAGTGTTGAGAATTGTCTTTATCTTGTTATGTGTTTCACCATATGTTCCTGTCTTCTCTTAGAAGTTAGGCAAGGTAGACTCATTGGTAAATGTAATAAAAACAGACATTCCATTTGCAGGATTGTTGTTTGTTCTATTGTTATCTCAGGAGCCAGTCAGGCAGGGGGTGTCAAACACTCATTGTAAATGCGACATCAGGGGGGTTGATGATGATCACATTTGCATGAAGAATGGGAGCTGGCCACCTGGGAAAACAATGGAAGAGAAGAACTCTACCAACACCAAGTGGGACTGGAGGAAGAGGACGGGGACATCTCAGCGGGGGATCTGGATTGGATTGCATGGATTGACATTGTGAATTTGCATGTGTGTGACTATAAAGGACTGGGCCAAGGGATAGTTAGGTTGTCAGACTTCGTGCCCTGACAATTAACTCTGTTGTTGCTAGGGTTATGAACTGGCCCGGAGCTCTGTAATATTTGTATCTGGAATTGATTCTATTGTTAAATACATTTTGAAATTGGTACTTTACTTCTCGAAGTCTTCATTCAACGAACACGCGGATCGGCAGCTACATACGGGAGGTATTGCGATCCAACAATTGGGAATGCCATGGACATGAGCAAACTGGTATCTATCTGATAAATATGATCTTAACCAGTTTAGTGCTGTCCCTTTAATGCCAATCACATGTTCCAGTCTCTGTAACAGGATACTGTGATCAACTGTATCAAAAGTAGCACTGAGTTACAGCAGAACCAGCATAGCGACCAGTCCATGATCTGAAGCTATAAGAAGATCATTAAGAATCACTTTAAGAAGTGCTGTTTCTGTGCTGTGATGAGCTCTAAAGCCTGACTGAAACATCTCAAACAGGCTGTTTCTCTGCAGGTGCTCCAGTAACTAAGTCACCACAACCTTCTCTAGAATTTTAGAGATAAAAGGAAGGTTGGATATCGGCCTATAGTTTGCTAAGACATCAGGATCCAGTGATGTTTTTTTAAGCAACGGCTTAATCACTGCCACCTTGTAGGACCGGGGTATATAACCTGTCACTAAAGAACAATTGATCTGGTCCAGGACAGAACTGCCTATCAATGGTAAAACATCCTTCAACAGGTGTGTTGGGATGGGATCTAAAAGACACGTGGTGGTCTTCACATGTCATGTTTGTTAGGAAGAAAGATGGCACCCTCCGTTTGTGTATCGATTACAGAGACTTGAACAGGAAGACCCATTCCGACCAACAGCCTATCCCTTGGGTCCAAGACATCCTGATTAAATTGACATGATTGACCCACCCCGGAAAAAAAACAAAAGCACCAAAGGTGAGCCAAGACATCTTGGACCCAAGGGCAATTCCTGGTTCTCCCTCTTGGACCAGGGAAAAGCTTCCCACCAGGGGTTCATCTCTGAAAAAAGCAGACCACTGACAGTTTTTGTGACCCTGTGGGGACTTTATGAGTGGATATACATGCCATTCGGCCTCATGAACGCACCTGCAGCCTTTCAGGGTTGTATGGAGGAATGCTTGGAAGGGCTACGCGATAAAATCTGCATCCCTTATCTGGATGACACACTAGTTTTCAGTAAAAACTTTGACAGTCATCTGAACGATGTACGGAGAGTGTTGCAGCGACTCAGAGAGTACAGTATGAAGCTCAAGCCAGGTAAATGTGACCTCTTCAAACCAGAGGTCCGTTATTTGGGCAGAATAGACTCCGCAGAGGGTAACAGGGTTGATTCAGCTGATTTTGAAGCAGTCGGAGCGTTGAAAGACATCAGGCCACAGAATGTAGGTCAACTCAGAAAGATACTTGGTCCCCTTACCTATTACAGACAGTACATCAAAGACTTTTCAAAGAAGGCTTGTTGTCTCTATGATCTTCTGAAAGCTGATTCAATTGACATGATTGACCCACCCCGGAAAAAAAACAAAAGCACCAAAGGTGAGCCACGTTGTACCTTCTAATAAGCTGATCGTTTGGACTGACCAGCAAAAACAGACACTTGAACAGCTCATTGACTTAACATCGGTGTTAAGTTTCCCTGATTTTACTCAGCAATTTGTAGTGCATACTCATGCATCACACCAAGGCTTGGGAGCAGTACTGTATCAACAGCAAAATGGAAAACTTAGAGTTATTGCCTAAGGCTCTCGCACATTAACAGAAGCTGAAAAGAACTATCACTATCATGCAGGCAAACTAGAGATTTTAGCTCTGAAGTGGGCAATCACTGAAAACGTTTTGATTATCTATATTATGCTCCAACTTTCACTGTGTATAGATAATAACCCAGTCACTTATATCCTGTCCACTGCAAAACTGAATGCTACCACTTCAAGGTGGGTTGCCGAGTTTGCTGATTTCCACTTTACAATAAGATACAGGCCAGGTAAAGAGAACAGTGATGCTGATGCTTTGTCAAGAATGCCATTGGATAAACAAATGAAGGAATGTTCTGCTGAGCTGTCACCTGACACCATTGCTACCACAATCCAGTCAGTTGAGGTACAGGAAGCGTCATGTGCAACTTGGCCACTTTCATCTGCATCTATGTCAATCTCAGCTGAAGGCGAGAACGTGACTGCACCAATCAGCGCCATCCCAAAAGGTCAGTTACAGAGGGTGCAAAATTCTGATCCAGCTATCCTCCCAGTACTTGATTGCAAACTGTTTGTGTGACGGGTATAGTATGGACCCAAGTGCAGTACAAAACAGCTAATGAACTGATGATCAGTTAATAGGTTTATTAACTGCAATCTGGCACACAAAAACAGTTCGAGGGCGGGGCAGTGGACTTGGTCGAGGCAGGCAAAAGTTCAGTAACCGGGAGGCAGGCAGAATCAGGCAAACAGTCCAGAGGGAGACTGGCTGAGCTCGTGGTCAAAACAGAAGACAGAGGTAATTTACCGGGGGTCAGGCAGAACAGGCAGGTTGTACACAGGCAGGGTCGATACCGGGAAGACAGGCAGGTAAACGCTGGAAAGTCTTGCATTGCAGAGAACAATCTGGCACCGAGTGAGTGTGAGGCTGGAGAATATATACTGGTAGGTGAGCTGATTGATGAGTGAGAGCAGGTGTGTGATCAGTGACTGAGAGTGGGTGTGGTGATCAGAGGGTGTGGTGTGAGCAGGGCAGTGGAAAAGTACTGAGTCCATGGGCTGGAGCAGAGTGTGACAGTTTGGTTTTAAACTACCACTTAGGGAGCAAAAGAAACTTGGACCGAATACAAAATGCCTGTTTAGAGAATGGGATAAATTGACAATGGACACTGATGGTCTTCTGTACAGAAGTACAAAAACCCGTAGACAGTTAGTCCTACCAGACTTTTCCTACAAAGGAAAAGCGCTGGAAGAAATGCACAACAATATGGGACATCAAGGTGTTGACCGCACAGTATCACTAGTCTGCGACCACTTCATCTGTCCTTATATACAGTCTGATATTGAGCACTATGTGAGCCTGTAGTTCCCTGAAGCAGAAAAGGCCATGTGTTAAGAAACACAGCCCTTTGAACTGGTGTGCATTGATTTCCTTCATCTTGACCAGTGCAAAGGAGGATATGAGTACATCTTCGTCATTGTTGACCATTTCACGCGCTTTGCTCAGGCATATGCCATCACATCAAAATCAGGAAAAACTGCTGCAAATCTCATCTTCAATGACTTTGCCCTCAGGTTCGGTTTCCCTCGCATCCACCATGACCAAGGGGGATAATTTTGACGGAGTGGAGGAGACCGGTCTGATCAACATTCCTCTCACGGAAGCGCCCCTGGCCTCGTACCTGGCAACGTCCCATAATCATGGTGTCGATGGCTCTGCCTCACTCCCTTCGAAGCACTGCAGGTTCTCTGCTTCACAGCTGGAGAAAATTTACCGGTCGCAGGCAAGCACAGCTCATGCTTTGAGCTCTGTCACTATGCTCCAGACATACCAAGCTATGTCTCTGGCAGAACTCGGGGAGAATATGCCTCCGGATAGTCCACTGGTCCCTCTGCTTTAGGAAGTTAGGATCGCTACGGATCACATCCTTCGTGTGTCCTGCTGTGCCAAAATCTTCCTGGGGAGAGGGATGGCTTCTGCAGTCGTGGCACAGAGGCACCTGTGGTTAACTCTGTCTCACATCCCAGAGAAGGACCGGGCAATCTATCTGGATGAACCTCTATCAGCTGGTGGCTTGTTTGGTCAGTCACTCGACGCCATCCAGACGATGTTCAAGCTGAGGAAGAAGCACGCTGAAGCTCTCAGCAGCATAATTTCCAGGCGCAACACCAAACCTAAACAGCCTGCTAACCTCCGCAGATCTGCGATACCGCATCCTCCTCAAAGATTGGCACCAGCTGCGGGGTTGGAGCCTCAGCCAACAAAGAGTTTGTCTGGTGGAAACCCACGCCACTCGGCTTGGAACAAGGGCCCGCCACATAGCCTCCATAAAGGCTCAGCACCCGGATGGAAAAAGCCTCAGTCTTCCTCACTTAGGGTTGACTCAGGAGGGGCTTATGCAGCAGCAGAGACACCGCTGCCCCTCGTCTGTTGCTGCCGAAAAGGCCATACTTTCATTTTGTTCGGACAACGAGCCCCGAGAGGCGCTCCGTTTTCCCCATACAGTCTCCCAAGCACAATGTTTCAGATCATACAAATGCCCCAATAAAGCTGCCTATTGTTCACTGGGTAAATGTGAATGTGACATTTGCCTTTCGGTCTGTCGCTTGCTCCCGGCACCTTCACTAAATGTGTCGAGGCAGCGTTGGCTCCGCTTCGAAAAACGGGTGTTCGCATATTAGCCTATCTGGATGATTGGGCTTTAGTTGCAAGCTCCGAGGAGCGGGCAGTTACGCAGCTGTCACAAACACTGACGCACATCCGAGCACTTGGGTTTCCACTAAATCTTCTGAAAAGTTCAATGATCCCCAGTAAACAGGTTTCCTTCCTCGGGTTGGAAAGATGTTCCCTCTTAGGTCGGGCACATCTGTCGGAGCACAGGGTGGTGGTGTTTCACCGCTGTCTCTCTCAGTTTCAGTTGGGACGCATGGTGGTTTCTTATATAAACAGACAGGGAGGGACTTGTCCTCTTCCCCTCTTGAACCTATCTCACTCTGCAGGTCACTTGAATCTCTAGAGCAGGGGTGGGGAACCCCCGGCCTCCGGGCCGTATATGGCCTACGAGACCATTTCTACCGGCCCGCAACGCAATAAGATTTTTATATTTTATATGTGCACTTATACAGTGGGACCGTTCGCTAAACTCCGCGAGCTGCGAGTAGCAGCGGTAGCGTATTTTTGCCTTTCGTGTCCTGAAATTTCTTTCGTAACAAGAGGAAATATTTTCCCATTTTCTGAGATAAAACAGACGGTTATGTTATGTCCGAGTCAAGGTCAGGGTCAGTGAACACAGCATGTGATGTACGTAGTGGGCTGGACTGATTGACACGGACGAAAGATGCGTAGCGAAACACGCTAAACTTGACGAGTTGAAAGGACAGATGCGTTTCGATAAAATTAACGCTCTTCGTCGGAGTTTGGAGGCTCAACAAGCAGCTTTCACACGACCATGTACCGACAGAGAGAATATTACGCGTGCAAGTTTTGTGATGAGTGAATTAATAGCCACGAAGCTGAAACCTCACGTGAACGTGCCTCGTAGCCGCCGCTGAGGCGCTCGCACCGGACAACGTAAAATTGTTTCAAAGTGTGAATTTTTTTTCGTGAATAACTACTTAACTAAGACATATATTGTTATGATTCCAGTGGCTAACGGTATGTTTTTATGGTCAAGGAATCTAAATATGTAGTCAAAGTATATGTGGGACTAATATTTATGGTGGAAATCACAATATGCCAGGAATTGTTGCGCTTGGCGGAGGTCTGCGCTCTCCGAGTGCTTTCTAGTTGTTATTATTGTCTTTATCTTTCTTTCTTTTAATTTATTTTCTTGATTATCTTGTTGTATTGCAGTTTTTGTGAGTAGAGGCCTCGAACAGGCCCTTACTGGTCTCTTGCCTCAACTCTGCACCTCTTTTTTTTATTGTTTTGTATGATCATGAAAACATATTTTACTTGTTTGTCATTTTATTCTATTTTTTTTGGTGATTTTATATGCATGTGTGTTAAATAAATAATTCAAACTCAAATGCAGCAATCATGAGACTTAGTAACACAGTGGTCATAGACTTTTTTTTGTCTTTTTTTGCATCCCTAGCTATGTGTTCGTAATAGTATGGCCTTATAAAAATTGAAATGGCCCTCGATATGAAAAAGGTTCCCCACCCCTGCTCTAGAGGCAGTCCTCTAGTGAGAGAATGGAGGCTCCATCCATCTGTGGTGGCACAGATTTGGAGCCATTTTGGCAGGGCAGAGGTGGATCTGTTTGCCTCCAGGACAAACACCCACTGCCCCCTGTTCTTTTCCATGACAGACTGCAGCGCACCCCTGGGGACGGATGCCTTAACTCTATGGCCCCTGTTAGAGTTGAAACAGAGCAACCTGGCAAAAACCTGCGTGAATCAAATAAACAATCAACAACAATCTACCTCCTGTTTATGATTAAATGCATCTAGATTCTCATTATCCATAATACATCTTTTCACTTTTATGAACTTTAAATGTGTTACTTATGTATTTTCCTAGACAACACATTTCTTACACTCAGAGTTCAATGTGGGTGCAACTTAAGACATTTCAAACAGTTCTTTGACATTAAGTAGTGCATTAGTCCAATTTTCTTATGAACCTACTTCTTTTCCTTCATCCACTAGAGGTCGTTCTTCCATCTGCCGCAAAGCACTAGTAACAGCCAAACCCACAAGCCAATCAATGCAACCCGGAACACGAGGTACTACACAACAAGCTAATATGGCTAATACTATCAGTACTATCCCTATTACTGCCTCTGTCTTGAACAACAGTTCCCTCCATCTTAAAATTATACTAGTAAACCAGTCTAATGAGGGACTGCCGTCGTCAATCATTGCCTTCTGTAATTTGGTCAAATTCTTCAGTGCACTATAAGTGGTCATCTGCATCATTTTCTGGGAAAAATATGTAACAGTAATCATCGCGCAAAACTCCTCCTCTAGATGCTGTCAATAGATCTAAGGCCATCCTATTCTGCATAGTCATTAATCTCAGCGCAGTCAGTTCTTCTTTAACTCCTTTAAGAGCAACATTTGTCAAATTAGTAAACACTTACAGTCTGTAATCAACCATTTCTAATCTCTATGTTCTTTGCCACACCTACCCAAGGGACTGATACACTGTAAAATCCAATTAGTTATCATTACTTAAAAAAAGCATGCAAACCGATTGCACTTAAAAAAACAATTAAAGAGAACTAGTTATTTTAAGTTGTACTAACTAGCACTTCCTTCTTAGAGTACACTTACAAATGAGTTTAAGCAACTAAAAGAAGCAAGTAGAGTGTACTTGATAACTTAGTTTAGAATACTCTTGACTTAGTAAAGACTACTCAGAATTACAATTTTAATCTACTAAATGATTGCATGTTAAATTTACTCGCTTCAGTCCATATAACACACTTATCTAAGTTGGACTGACTTAGCATTTCTAAGTTATATATTTACTTGAACAGCAATCTGACTTACTTGCTAAAACCTGCAAACTCGACTTCAGCAATCTAAGACTTCAAAAATATCTGTACAAGAATGAAAAACAGGCTCCAATCTCCTAAAATAATCTGAATTACAATTACATAATAAATCAAGGTAATAACACAGTTGAAAGTTCAAATATATCAATTGTTTTTTATTTTTTAAAGATTGCCTTTAATGACATCCACAAACACAGCTTTAATACTGTACAATCAATAATACAGTAAACACAGCTTTAAAACTGTAATAACTAACAGTTTATAGACCACAAGAACCAACATGCTAACAAGTGCACTTCTATATTCCTGAATAATGCTACTCAAAAATCACTAAATAATTTTTTTTTTTTTTAAAAAGTACTTTAGAAAAAGTATTCTTCTCTTTAATAGAAAGTATTTTTTTAAAAAAACATGCCATCAAGTGCAAAGTGGCTTCATTAAATGAGTCCAAAAACCTGAGAGGGTAATGACTGGCAATGGATCTCACCTGTGTCAATGAATGTACATACATCTACAGCCTCTAACTTGCTGATGAACCCGTGGGCTGACAATTTTAGTGGCGTGTCTTAAACTGAATCCACTCGTACATTTGCATTCTAACTCAACAAGAGATTTTTAAGACTTTGCAATTTTGGCGGGAGCTTGCTCTCTCCCAGGCCGAGCATCACTCTTTGAATGAAGCCGAAAGTGTTTTTCATGGCTTTTGGGTAGTCTAAATGTAAAGCGTATGACAATCCAAACAAAAGGCAAAGTGCCTCAGGTAGGTTCTGGACATCATCCATTACAATACCTCCCTCAACAATGATGGCAGTAGATATTGGGTGAAGGTGGAGCTGATTTGGAACGAGTTGCTCATCTTCAGGGACAACAGTCAGCACCCCAACAGATACTTGTGCCCAGGTCTCATCAGTGTCACAATCCTGTGATGAAACCAAACAAACATTACAACAGGGAAATGTTGTAAATTGTCAATTCAAAATTGTCACCATTTCAACTGTCCTGCCGACACTGCCTTCCAGCCTTGTGCAGTAAAGGAATACTAGGACGATTTGGGAGTTAACCCTTTCTCTATCATTTTCATAGAGAGACAACATGATCAATATCTTTTCTGTGTCTGTACGTGCAGTAGCTGGCTTTCAGCTCTTAACATCATGGCTTAGCTCAGTGCAAGCAATGGCAGTGAACAGAAGTCAGTGGTTCGGTAAAAGTGAACAAAATATTCACTGTCATGATTTGCGCTAAGCTAAGTTGCAATGCTAACAGCTGGAAGCCAGCCACTGGACTATATCAATCTAGAAATCATTTTAAATTTTTTTTTAGGCATTTCTGCTTTATTTGATAGTGACTGTGGAATCAGCTCTCTCCATGGGTCAGAGAGGCAGACACACTCTCTACATTTAAGTCTAGGTGTAAAACCTTCCTCTATGACAGAGCTTTTAGTCAGGGCTGGTTCAGGCAGCCCTCTCGCCCTCTCTTTCTCTTCTCCTCTCCTTTTTCTCTTCTCCCCCTCTCCCTATCTCTTTCTCCTCTCCCCCTCTTCTCATCTCCCCATCTCCTACTACTCTGCTCTGCCCCTCTCCTTGTCTTTTCCTCTCCCCCTCTTTCTCTTCTCTTCCCCCCTCCTCATTTCCCCATAACTGTGTGTGCTCCTTTAGGAGGCTCATAATATAACTTACAAAGCAGGTGTTGTAGAAGTCACTGGGATCATCACCAAGTAGAACAGGGAGGCCTCGGAGTACCATGGTGCGCATTGCTGTCACATCTGGATTCTAGAAGTGGATGATGAACAAATTAAGCTCAAGATAATGCAGCATTCAAAAAAACTACAGCACAAAACAATTTTTGCAAAAAAAAAAAAGCAGCAAAACAGCAATCACTATTTGAAGTCACCTTACCATGAGAAATAGACAGACAACGTCTTTCATAGACTTACCCCGGCATGAACTTGCCGCACCAACTCCGTCAGGGTCTGCCCCACACTTCCTTTCTTTGCCTTGAAGATCTCGACCAAGCGTGGTGTGTGGCGGTCCAGGGCCTCGAATAAGTCCCCCTGTAGGTTCTTGGTGACTACCCTGTTGAACTCTGCATACACCTGCAACACACAGCACAAAAGCATGGTGAGTAAAGAGGGTTGGGCCAGTGTGGAAAAATACATTCACAACCGTTAGCTTCATTTTATTACAACAGTAATTAGCAGACTGCCATTTTGTATTTAGTCACAAGGCAGAATGACAGAACTACAGAAGATGGGAAGAGTATTAGAGCCACTGAACAAAAAAAAAAACAATAATACAGGCGTAAAAAAAAAAATCTGTTCTGGGAAAGTCATAATTCTGAGGAAAAAAGTCAGAATTTCTCAGATGTCTGACTTTTTTCTCTGAATTCTGAGATTAAAGTCTGAATTCACAAGAGGAGGTGGAGTACTGCAAAAAAAAAAAAAAAAAAGGCTCAAAAAGGAAAAACTATTTTATTATAATTATTATAATGTCAGTACATACTTGTCTCTCCGTAAAAAGAGCGGGCCACCGCTCCTTCAAAGTTTTCACTGGAGGTCCGGCCTCTACAATCTCTCTTCTCCGCAATGGGAAGGTCTGGTCCATCTTTGAGGCGATGACAGCTCCACTGGGGTTCCGTTTTTTCATTTCTTCAACCAGGAGTTTTCTCTCAGCCTCCAGGCTATCCTCACTCTGCCCCTCAGGAATGTCCGGTAGGTAATTAACCTCATACCTTTTGGGTCTTTTGAGGCCTTTCGAAGCCATTTGTGGTCTTCCTCCTTTCCCAGCATTTATTGCAACCTCTATACATCCTGCTCTTTTTAGTTTACCACGATAGTTCCCCATTTTGAATTTCAAACTATGCTTCCAGCCAGAACACCCATCTGGTGAACCTGGCTCCCTCAAACAGGGATGTTTACTGATGAGTGCAAGTGCCACAGATTGGAGCCGCTCAACACTTGTGTAGGTATCAAATTTGTAAATTGTTTCAGCAAGCTTTTCCAGAATGCCATGCTTCACGTCTTTTGGTGGATTCCAGTGCGTTTTGTCTCGTAGATACACAAGATTGGCTTGTCTCAGTCTAAATTCCAAATCAACAGAGAAATTTGGAATATCAAAAAACTCTGGCCATGGCTCTTGTCTCATTGATGAAGTTGAGCTTGGTGAGGACAGAATCTCTGTGTCATCGGAGGCACAGGAGGCATCAGATGTGCTGCTGGTGGTGGCAGTCACCACCAGTGGAATCACCTTCACAGTAGCTCTTGTAGCTGGCAAGTCCCCTATATCTTCGAGGTTGCAGAGGGCATTATCAAAGTCCGGATCTTCATACATAACACTGAAGCCATACTGCAGCTTGCATTTTTCCTTGATTTTGGTCTTCAGTTCCTCAACCGTTTCTGGTTTTTCATCTAGTGACACTTTCTGTATGTCCTGTTCTGTTATGATGACTCTCAGTTTGTAGCGTTCCATGGTCCTAGAAAAAGTGAACATAATTTAAGTCCATAGTCTACATGCTGTCATTCAGCATGATATGTAACGCTTAAGTGTCACATATACGTTGCCTTTCACTCGATAGGAGGATAAGGGGAAAATATCATTCAGCTCAGATAACTGGGTGAGAGTGAGAGAACCTGCCCCACGGGGGCACAACTCATAGGAACGTAAATGTTCAACGTACCACGCAGTCAAAAGCCTGCACACAAACAGGATTTCTGTGTTGATGACAACAATGTGTGTTATTTTCCTGAACTCAGGGAGGCCAGAGCAACTACCAACTGAAATGATCATATCTGTGCTGTATTTAACACCATGAACATTAGCAGAAGATGCAACTAGCACTGTACATTGCTTGGCATTTCGCTGATGTAACAAACTCTGAACATTGTCAGGGAAAGATGCGACCATAACTGACTTCACTTTATCAATTTCCAAAGGAGGCTTGAAGAATGTTGAGGAGTCTAAATGAAAGGCCATCATCTTCTGGTGTCTTACAGCCAAGGTTTGTGCCACATTCTTGAAATTGCGAGTGTCATGCACCACTTTTTTGAAAAATGTATGCTTCCCCTCAAAACGCATCGTCCACACATCTACTAGCGGGCCAAAGATTTTTATCATTTTAGGGTAGTGCTCAATGAAATGATGCTTTGGACGAAGTTTGTAGTTCGGAAAGGTTTCCCGCAGCAACCCTCTGTGTTCTGAGATTTTGCAATCCAGGACGTGGATCAACTCATCTGTAAAGTGTGATGACATAACCAACTCCAGGATATCTTTGAGAAGCATCAGAATCTCCCATGATTGGTCCCCCTCGGGGATATCGTGGCCTATCATCAATGGAAGCAGCCTCAGAAGGGACCAATTTTCATGGCCATTTCCGCCAATAGTTCCCTTGGAGATGAAGGTCTTTGGAATGATCTGTGGTTGGTCAGTTTTATCAGAAAATGTATAAGCAAACTGCCTAATAGCCTTATTCAAGGAGTCTAAAGAAACATACTTCTTGGTAATCAAATCCTTTAGACACAGTGACAGTTCTGCTGGTATTATACCCTCCAAAAAATCGTGGAGAATGTCAGGTGGGAAACCATGCACCACATGGAAGTGTGTCAGGTTTTCATTTAATGGACACGCTCTTTTAACACCATGATGTCTGGCCGTAGTAGGGTCATGTATAACCTCTTGCACATGTAAATCATGGTTCTCCCTTGTCCTTAGCTGGTGTAGACCTGATTGGACCTCCTTATCCTGTATGTCATCTCGCTTACACAGACAAAACCGACAAAACTGATCTGCTCCAAAACTCTCCTGGAATCCTGCCAGAGAGTGAGCCCCCAAGTTGTCTGCTGCTACATACAATACAGTGCCTCTGACACTTTCGGCTAGCTGTTCTATATAAACACCATGTTCCTCAAGAGTTGCAAGATCTTGAAGGAGTGGACGAAGAACCTCTGCATAGCCATGTTCTGTCACAGTGTTGACCTTACATAACAGTGCTAGTTGAATGGAGTGAAGAGCTGATCGATATTTGGAGTCAAGATTAGCAAGTACCCAATATACGGCACATAGTTTATGTTTTTTCTTGGAAGTTCCCAGTGGATTAGCCACTTCAAAATCATCAATATAAAGCCCAAGAGCAATCCTAAATTCTTCCACATTCAAAAGAACATTTTCTTTGAAATGAGAGCCATCTCTGAATGAGTGGTATCCTTCTGATGGATACATCTCTCCACACAGCACCTTGTCCAAAATATCCTTATTGCTTAACAAAGCCTGTAGCATTTTCAGTATGGGGACATATACAATGGACTGACTATCTCTCTCAAGAAGAAACTCAACTGGCATTACAACTGGAAATTCTCGCAGTATATAAGATGCTCTCCTGGCAGCTGTTGATAGGGATCCTCCTTTATTGGTGTACTTCAGCAGGACATTACTTTGTGAAACTACACCTAAAATCTCACTCACTATGGAATCATCCACATCACCACAATGTTGACTGATAATCCTCTTGACTGCACTTTGTAGTAATGGTTGTGAAAGTAAATGAATCTGGTTGAGCTGCTGAATTACTTCTTGGGCAGCACTTTCAGATATGTGCAAGATTGCTTGCATTTTCAAAAAAAGTGCAGCCAGGTTACGTTCCAGTTGGATTTCCAAATCCTGTGTCATCTTCAGACTCAAACTCACCCTCAATGTCATCCTGTAAAGGGTTTTCTTCCTCTACTTCAGTCAGCTGATCTGGACCTTCAATGTTTGACATTATTCCAGTTTTAAACTGTGATGTAGCACTCCCACTGTGGACTCGACCTTTATGTGCATTAAATGTTGCATATACACTGCTCTGAAATTTGCAGCCTTCGTATGGACATAGAACTCTTTGTTTAAGTTTTAAATGAGTGCGTAAATGTTTGAAAAACTCATCTTCAGTGCAGGGCTCTATGAATTCACATAACTGGCAATGAAACACAACTGTGGGTTTACTTGCTTGTCCAATGTCTGATTAAGAATGCCAAACAGATAAATGAACTTTGAGTGCATTAAAAGATTTGAAAATGCACAAGCAATCCATATGAAGGCATGGTGTTGGTTGTTGCCGAGTAAAACCTCCATGTTTTAGGGCGACAGTGTTTTAACAACTTTCCTCTTTTGTCTGCGGAAAAGAGGCACTGCTTACAGTTCCAATGCATCTGCAAGAAATATTTTCGAAGGAGATTTTAAGTAAGAACAGTCTCTCAATTTAATCTAATTAAGGTGCAGCACTTTGTCAAAAACGTTTCTACTGCTGGTGGTTATAAACCCTTAAAGGAACAGTTCACCCAAAAATGAAAATATAGTCATCATCTACTCACCACCTTGCAGGTAAGATGTCAGGGGAAGTTTTCTTCAGCCCTCTCAGCACTGCTGGAGCTCCAGCTTCCTGTATTTTTTTTTTTTAAACAATGGATGTCTGTGGTAACCATGGGCAAAATCCAATTAACAGCTAGCGGTAGCGGTTAGGCTAACGTTATGCCGCTAATAATTCAATTTCCCCACGGGGATGAATAAAGTCCATCTTAATCTTAATCTTAATCTTAACGTTAGCTCGCTAACGCTAACAGTCGTAGCAGTAATTAAAACATATTAACAGGCAAAAAATGATGGATAACTTACCTTACCTTTCTTCAAAAGAATAAAGAAGACGACGAAAAATCCAAATCAGCAGGCTGCCCTCAGTGCCCCGGCCTGCGTACTGGGCTGGTGCATTGGTAGCTGAGCGGGAAACTGAATGTTGTTACTGCGCAGGCGCACTTCTTTGAATGCGCAGTGTGAGTGAGACTGTGTTGGCTACTTATTGTTGCGAGTGAGCTTAACTATAAATGAAGTAATCTTCACTCTAAACACTAAGTATTTTGCGTTTTTCACCATGCAAGTGACTGTTACTTAATAAATACCAGTAACATATGCATATTTTGGATAACCTAGTAAAGTTAACTAATGTTTGCATGTCAGGGCAGCTATTGGATTTTACAGTGTAACAACCTTTTCTCCCTCTGTCCAGTGTTTAAACTCTTGCGGTACACTGAGTCACGTGGTTTCAAATCTATATTTAAGTCTCTCCTGCGACGTGACTGTGGAACGGTTCTAGCATTAGCAGCATAATTTATGACTGTATGATCATTGAGGTGGACCGGAGCGCACACTCCCGACCAGTTTGCTGGTAGGTGAGCATACGTGTTGTGTCCACAAAGCCACCAACCGTTGTTGATCAAATATGTGCCATTCTGTCCTGGTGCACCTTGTGAATAAGTGCACGATGTAGTGTGTAGTCTTGTTAAACATATAGGAACCACAATGACGATCTTGGGCACATTCTTCATTACAGGCTGTATAATTGTAGTTGGTTCGCCTTAGACAGGACGGTTGGTAAATCAGCGTCGCACTTCGTTCCCAATCTTTTGTTACCTTGCAGGGTGTATAGATGATCCTGCAAGTGTCAGCATGTAGCGATCCTAGTTGTGTCTGACCTTCTTGCGCATAACAGTATGTGTGATTACCCATAATCTGCACGGGGATTTTGTATTGCTCAATCTTTCCCGCCATTTCTCTCAGGGGTTCTTGAGAACAATTTTTACGCATGTACTGTGTTACATTGTTTAATCAAATCTTATACACTCCCGTTTTGCCCACACGTATGTGAACAAAACAATGCCCTTCCGGGTCCTTCATTGGCTTGGGGGTTACCCGTGGGGTGTGTGCGGAGATCGGTAGCATTGAGCATACATAGCAATTTAAATGGTTATTGGGTGTGCGCTGTAAAGTTAGCATAGCGCCACCATGTGTTTAGCTGTAAGTATGTGACAATTCTCTACTAGGATGTAACCATGAATGATCTAAGTGATTGACTACAGTACGTTTTGTACTTACATGTTGGCTGTTTCGCTCTAAAGTAATATTCTGTCCCTGATTACATCCCACCTGATGGAAATTCCAATGGCCGAAACTCACAAGTCCCCCCACCACAGCACTTACCACAACCAGGAAGAACAACTTCATTTCTTTTTCTCCTCTTCTCAGGTTCTGACGAGGTTCAGCCGTTGCTGGACCTATACAGGCCGTCAGCCGTTTACGGACAAACCGTCACTGCTCCCTTGTTTTCACCTGGAAGTGTCCCTTGTTTCTTATAGTGGGAAAGATGTACCCACGAGGGTCGTTCCGCTATCCGCACTGCTGTAGGTGTCTTCAACAGGATCTGGAACGGGCCTTCCCAGCATGGGTCACTCCACTTGGCTCTTCGAATGCGCTTCACCCACACATAGTCTCCCACGTCAACGCTGTTATCTTCTTCCTGGGGAGACAAAGGCATATCTGGCAGATTATTCATTCTTTGAACATCTTTTGCTTGCAGTATTTTTCTCATGTAATCTGCAACTCTCATTTCTACTTCATCATCTCCTGTCTTTTGTTGGAATGGAGGTAAGACGTAAGGTCTACCGTACATCATTTCAAATGGTGACAGTCCTGTGGTTGCATGTGGCATGATATGCATCCACAATTTCACTAAATCTAGACAATAAATCCATATATACATACACACACACACACACACACACGCACACATATATATATACTGTATATATATATATATATATATATATATATATATATATATATATATATATATATATATATATGGCGCTGTCTCAGGCGGCAGCCAGTAGTAGCAGCTCCCTAAACTTAATTGTTCTTTTTAAACTTTCGTAGTGTTTTCTATACTTGTTTACATTCTTTTCTATTTGGATTTTCTTTCTTTCTTTCCATTTTCAACTGGAGTATTCAGACACCATGTTTTGGAGGCTCGAATACTTTTTTCTCTGTTTTGCGGTGCTTGGGTTATTCGCGGCCCCCATCAGCTGTGCCGAGAAGCGGAGCGGTATTGTCTATACACGCGACCAGCTGATGGCTCTAAGACCACCATCCTTTGTGGTCGGAGAGAAGCCCCAAATCCCTAAGGAGGTGAGGAGGAAACAACGAGGGACTAAGGCTGGAGTTAAACAGAGGATGAAGAGGCGACGTTTTAAACCCTGCGTCCCCGCGGTCATAACGGGGAATGTCAGGTCCCTGGCGAATAAGATGGACGAGCTGGAGGCGCTCACACGGACCCAGCGGGAGTACAGAGAGGCCAGTATCATGTGTTTCACGGAGACGTGGCTCCATGGACTGATACCGGACTCTAATGTGACGATCGCTGGTTTCACCACTGTGCGAGCGGACCGAGACACCACCGCGGCCGGTAAGAAGAAAGGAGGGGGACTGGCCGTGTTCGTTAGCAACAGGTGGTGCAACCCGGAGCATATTCACGTCAAGGAGCGCGTGTGCAGTCCCGACGTGGAACTTATTGCTATCGGACTCCGTCCATACTATTTGCCACGGGAGTTTACTAACGTCATCGCCATCACCGTTTATATTCCTCCGACCGGTAAAGCGGACTCGGCCTGTGACGTCATCCACTCTGTCACGGCTGACCTGCAGACTAAACATCCCGGAGCCTTTATCCTCATCACAGGGGACTTCAATCATGCCTCCCTTAAGTCCACTCTCCCTACATTCCACCAGTATGTCCAGTGCAGCACGAGAGACAGGAAGACTTTGGATCTACTGTATGCTAATGTCACCAGTGCATACACCTCCACTGCACTCCCTCCGCTAGGCAAGTCTGACCACAATCTCGTGCTGCTCTCCCCATCATACACACCTGTGGTTCAGCAGCAACCAGTCACTGTGAGGACTGTTATGAAATGGTCTGATGGTGCCATGGACTGTCTGCGGGATGCCCTGGAGACCACCAACTGGTCTGCTCTCTGTGAACCACATGGTGAGGACCTGGATGGACTGACAGACTGTGTTTCCGACTACATCAAGTTCTGCACTGAGAACTCCGTCCCCACCAAGAAGGTACGCTGTTACCCAAACAACAAACCATGGGTGACAAGTGACCTGAAGGCCCTTTTGAATAAGAAGAAGAGGGCCTTCACTGCTGGGGACCCGGCTGAGCTCAGGAGTGTACAGAAGGAACTGAAACGCAGTCTGAAGGAGAGCAAGTACGCCTACAGGAAGAAGCTGGAGGAGAGACTGGAGAGGAACCAGACCAGGGATGTTTGGAGTGGGATGAGGACGATCACTGGCTTCCAGAAGAAAGGAATACGCTCAGCTGATGGGAACGTGGACCAAGCCAATGAGTTGAACCAGTTTTTCAACAGGTTTGACTCTAGCTCCCCCTCCCCCAGCTGTCCCAATATTCCTCTGGATAACAATGGGTCCCCTTCACACCTCCCAGAGCCCCTAACACCTCTGCCAACTTCTTCCCCCTCCCCCCTGCTGACACCCTACATGGATCCCAGCATGTCACCCATCCCCCCGACAGGACTATCCTTCACGTCTGGCCAGGTGAGGAGAGAGCTGGAGAGGCTCAACCAGAGAAAGGCTGCCGGACCGGACGGCATCAGCCCACGAGTGCTGAGGAACTGCTCCAGGCAGCTGTGTGGGATACTGCAGCACCTGTTCAACCAGAGCCTTCATCTTCAGAGGATCCCAGTGCTTTGGAAGACATCCTGCCTGGTCCCGGTGCCAAAGAAGACCCATCCTGTGGCACCGAGTGACTACAGGCCAATAGCACTGACCTCCCACATTATGAAGGTCATGGAGCGGCTGGTGCTGTCACACTTCAGACCTCTGGTGAGCCCCTTTCAGGACCCTCTGCAGTTTGCCTATCAGCCCAAGGTGGGGGTTGATGACGCAGTGATATACCTGCTGCAGAGGGCTTACTCCTCCTTGGACAGACTAAACACCACAGTGCGGGTCATGTTCTTCGACTTCTCTTCTGCCTTCAATACCATCCAGCCAAGACTGCTGAGGGCGAAGTTGGAGAAGATGCAGATGGATGCTCCCCTTGTTTCTTGGATCGAGGACTACCTGACAGGTCGGCCACAGTTTGTGAGACTGCGGAGCTGTGTGTCCGACCCCCTGATGAGCAACACAGGAGCTCCTCAAGGAACTGTGCTCTCCCCATTCCTGTTCACCACCTACACAGCCGACTTCCAGTACCACTCTGAGACATGTCATCTCCAGAAGTACTCGGATGACACAGTCATAGTCGGGTGTGTGGAGAATGGACAGGAGGATGAATACAGGGACCTTGTGGAGAGTTTTGTCAGGTGGAGCAGGGAGAACCTTCTGCAGCTCAACGTGACCAAGACGAAGGAGATGGTGGTGGATTTCAGAAAAAGCAAGTCCCCACCCTCCCCAGTCTGCATCAGTGGGAAGGACGTGGAAATAGTCCCATCTTACAGGTTCCTGGGTGTTCAGCTGGACAATAAACTGGAGTGGTCCACAAACACCGATGCTGTCTACAAGAAGGCCATGAGCAGACTCTATTTCCACAGGAGACTCAGGTCCTTCAGTGTTTGCAGCAGGATGCTCCAGATGTTCTACCAGTCTGTTATGGCTAGCACCATCTTCTTTGCTGCAGTGTGCTGGGGTGCAGGCATTAAAGCAAAGGATGCCAACAGACTCAACAAACTCATCAAAAAGGCAGGGTCTGTTGTTGGCTGTAGACTTGATAACTTGGACGAGGTGGTGAGGGACAGGATGGTGTTGAAACTGCGGACAATCATGGACAGTCCCTCCCACCCCCTCCATAACACAGTGGACAAACTGAGGAGCAGCTTCAGCAACAGACTCCTGCAGCCTCGCTGCTCCAAGGAACGGTACAGGAAGTCATTCCTGCCGTCCGCCATTAAACTGTACAATTCACTCAAACCAACTCAACAATAATTGTGTAATGTTTATGTTGTAATTTTATTTCTAATTTATTCTATATTTATGTATATATGCTTATAATATGTATATATTATATTATGTATATATTATATATATGCTTATAATATATGCTGTATATATGCTTATAACATTCTAATCTATCTGTATTTATTTTTTTCTGTCTCTTTACTCTGCATTCGCTGCTACTATAATTCAATTTCCCCACGGGGATGAATAAAGTCCATCTTAATCTTAATCTTAATCTTAATCTTATATATATATACTGTATATATCAGTCGCTGACAGGGGGTTTAATCAACCTGCCGTAACAGCTCTTGTGGGGCTTCCCTCTTCAGGGAACACAGATGAGTCGCAGGCAGGAGTAAAAAAGTCCACAGCAGGCTGTAAATTAGAACAAAAATCATCAGACAGGACATTCTGGACCTTAGAAGGAGGACAGCCCCGACGGGGGCCTGAGCCGGCAACACATCCTGCCCAACCAGCAAATGCGTAGGCTTCAGTCTATCTAATGTGACCCTCTCTGACCGACCACCTATATCGAGCACGAAACTCTTCGCTCCCGCCTCGAGCACCCGGAATGGGCCATCATACGGAGGGCAACAAAACAAAACGGGCCGTTGTCAATTCCGTCGGTACAAACAACGGAAAACAGTGGAGCACGGGGGCTGGAGCCAGAGTGGGCCCGGCTGAAAAGGAACTTCTGGCAGGAAAGTTACAAGGGAGAGCACTTTCTGCCAAAATTTCCCTGGAACATGAAGTGGTTGCCCCAAAACCAATTCCACAGGAAAAGCATCCAAATCCTACTTAGGAGCTGAACGCAAATCAAGCATCATCCAAGGTAAACGATCTACCCAGCTGTCATCTCAGAGCGCGGCACGCAATGCAGCCTTGAGTGAACGGTGGAAGCGTTCACATAGCCCATTAACCTGAGGATGGTATGCGGTAGTACAGTGAACTTGAGTGCCCAATGATCTAGCCATTGATGACCAGAGTTCCGAAACAAACTGAGGTCCCCTGCCAGTAGTAATGTCAGAAGGGGAGCCAAAACGTGCGACCCATGCAGAAAGAAATGCTCAAGCGACGTCTGCCGATGTCGTGGAGGAAAGAGGGACCACCTCCGGCCACTTGGTGGTCCGATCCACCATAGTGAGCAGATGAGTGTACCCTTGGGAGGGAGGTAAGGGTCCCACCAGGTCCACATGCACGTGGTCAAACTGTCTGGCTGGAATTGTGAACAGTTCAAATCAAATCAAATCAAATCAAATCAAATCAAATCAATCAAATCAAATCAATCTTTATTTATATAGCATCTTATACAATCAAAATTGTTTCAAGGCGCTTTCCAGAATCCCAGGGCCTGCTGATGGCCGGCTGGGTAGAGAGAGCGAGAGGAGAGGAGAGGAGAGGAGAGGAGAGGAGAGGAGAGGAGAGGAGAGGAGAGGAGAGGAGAGGAGAGGAGAGGAGAGGAGAGGCACAGAGCACAGAGCACAGAAACACACACAAAAATACACTATACAGCAGGTCAGCGGGGCCGGAGGTCATCATGCAGCTCCGAAGGCGGCGATACCTGTAAATGAATAGAGAGAGAGAGGGGGGGGGGGGGCAGAAAAACTACGCAGGAATCAGCATAACTAGTCTGCTTGATGAGGAGGAGGAAAGAAGAGGAGAGGAGAGGAAACCATGACCCAGTGGGGTGACAGAGGCCTGTCAGGTGATCATGTTTCCGGACAGCCTTGGCCTATAACAGCACAGCTAAGATGTGACCTAACGATTAGACGACCCCCTGAGTATGGTAATTTGTCTATCTATGATAGTAACTGGAACTACAGAATTAGTAACAATAAGCTTTTTCAAAGAGGTTTTAAGTCTGATCTTAAAAGTAGCGATGGAGTCAGCCTCCCGTACCTGGTTCAAGGGGTGCCTTGGTGTGCTGGTGAACCTTAGCACGCTGATATGCTACACAAGCAGTTGTCCATTCCCTGACCTCTTTGTGAAGGCCAGGCCAGACAAACTTGGCACTCACCAGTTTCACCGATGCGCGAACCCCCGGGTGTGAGAGGGAGTGGACCATATCAAAGACCCTGCGGTGCCAGGCCACCAGGAACACAGGTCAGGGACGACCGGTGGAGACGTCACAAAGGAGGACAGGACCACCATCCTGTACTACTGCCTCCTCAAACTTCAGGCCTGTACCGGTGGACTCTAGAGCCCGTATTTCCGGGTCCCCAGACTGGTTGGCCACAGTGGCAGAGAAATCCAGCCCTAGGTGCACAGGATAAATCAGCACATGCAACAGACAATCGGTCACTGGGTTAGCTTTTCCATCTAGGTGCCGAATGTCAGTCGTGAACTTTGAGACTGCCGCCAGGTGACGCTGCTGATGCGCAGACCAAGGCTCAGAGACCACTGACATAGCGAATGTCAGAGGTTTGTGGTCGACATAAGCCGTGAAAGATCGGCCCTCGAGCAGAAAATGAAAATAACGTGTAGTCATGTACAATGTGAGTCAAAAATGCTGTACTTTCGCTCATTGTCCCGCGGCTGAAAAATGTGAGGGGCTGCCATGCACCACCCACGCTCTGTTCAACCACCGCCCCGACGGCCACATCTGACGCGTCAGTCGTCAAAGTGATGGCTGCCCTAGGTGCCTGATGCACCAACAGTGTGGCGTTGGCTAAGGCAGCCTTGGCCCCCTCAAAAGCCTGGACCTGCTCGGTAGTCCAGTTGTCCTGATCAGTAGCTCTCTTCATCCGTAGGGCCTCATACAGTGGCTGCAGGAGATGGGCTGCCCTGGGGAGAAAACGGTTCTAAAAATTCACCATCCCCAAGAACTCCTGCAGGGCCTTAACAAAGACCGGAAATTCTGCCACCGCCTGCACCGTAGATGGCAACGGAACTGCACCCTTGGAAGAAATGAGGTGGCCCAAGAAATCAATCACCAGCAGACCAAACTGGCATCTCACTGGGTATATGATCAGGCCATGATCTGCCAGCCGCTGAAAAACCTGCCCAAGGTGTGTCAGATGCTCATCTGCCGATGGACTTGCTACCAAAATGTCGTCCAAATAGACTAACACAAAGGTGAGGTCACACAATACCGAGTCCATCAATCGCTGAAATGTCTGCGCTGCCCCCTTCAGGCCGAAAGGCATGCGCAGGAACTCAAACAGCCCAAACGGGGGTAATCACCAGCCATCAAGTGCCATCCGCCTTGGGCACCATGTGGAGCGGAGAGGCTCATGGGCTGTTAGAGCACAGCACAATTCCCAAACGCTCCATTGTGGCGAATTCCTCCTTAGCCGTCGCCAACTTCACAGCATCGAGCCGCCGTGCGCGTGCAGACCCGCAGACCCGCGGTGGGTATGAAGTGCTCCACCCCGTGCTTCATGGCGACCATGGAAAACGCAGGCGTAGTAAGCAACGGAAAATCACCCAGCAATCGCTGAAAAACATTACCCGCCGCAGCAAAACTGGCATGTGCCAGCGCCACAGGTCCCCCCGTCAGACATGGAAAGGTGGCAAAGGAAATAGCATCGATTAAACATTGGTTAGCAACATCCACCAGCAGACCATGTGAACACAGAAAATCTGTACCGATAATGGAAACAGTAATGGAGGCTAACACAAAGTCCCATGTGAAACTGCGCCCAGAAAAACAGTCACTGACCTGCTACCAAATGTCTCAATGGAGGAACCATTAGCGGCAGTCAGCTGGGGGCCTGTGCCCAAGAATGACAGGTTTGCACTGCCTGGAGGGAGGAGGCTCTTCTGTGAGCCAGAATCCACCAGGAACCGCCAGCCTGACAGGGAGTCTTTCACAAACAGCAGCTCCTCTTGTTCACCACAGCTGCTACTGAGTGCTGGCCCTGGCGTTTCCCTGCATCTTGAATGCACATGGAGGAATGCAGCACCGGGCCTTGTGGCCAAAACGCTGGTGGAAAAAACACAGGTCACTCTTCCTCCTCCGGGAGGAAACTCCAGCCACCATCGCCTGGTCTGTGTCTTCTGGTACCAGCCGCTGAGAATCCACCAACATGCTCTGAGGTCCTCCTAGCAGTCAGCAGCACACGATCCACCTCCTCAGCCAAATCCTGAAAATTACCTGCAGCCAAACTTGGGAAGTTCGCCAAGGTCGCCCGAACCGGATGTGGAAGCTGGCACAGGAAAATGTGCGGGAAAAGGAACCTGTCCTCGTCTGAGCCCAGCAATGACAGCATGCTGTCCATCAGGTCCACCACAGAACCATTGCCCAAACCCGGCAGGGAAAGCAGTTTATTCGACCTTTCCGCGGCGCACTGGCTGTACCTCCAGAGCAGGAGTTCCTTGAGCGCTGTTTACTTGCCGTGCAGCTGCATGACGCGGCATGTGGACTGCTGGTCCAGAGCCGCGACCACCATAATACCTGTAGTGGTCCTCGGTGATTCCTCGCAGGTGGAACAGCGTTTTGACATGCTGGAACCACGGAGCCGGGTCGCTCTGCCAGAAGCGGGGCTGCTTCACGGACGCGGTGAAGCTAGCTGGCTGCGTGAGTCGGGGCGACGTGGCGAAGAGGAGATACCTTCGTCTGCTGCCTCGAACATGTTCAAACGGGGTCACCAATGTGGCAGGACGAGTAACGACTCGGACAGAGCAGATGGTTTGGACGTCTTTATTCAGCAACCACCAGCTACTAAAGCTGGCACCTCGAATAGTGCATTAACTAACCAGGGCAAACCACCCCCATTACCCCATGCATCACCTGGGTGTGAGATACGCCCCTAAGTGTCTGCCACAGGGGATCAGTTGTTGCATCCCAGTGTTTTCCAAGGTAGTTTTCTCTGTCAACTGGACTGGGTTTCTTCTCTTGAAGACGTTTTGCCTTCTATCTAGAAGGCTTCTTCAGTTCAGAACTGAACTTGTCACTGTGCAGGTAGTCTTTTTTATTATGGCCGCTAGAGGGCGCTATTTGTGAACGCGTGTTCTTTACCATTGTTTCAGTTGTAGTATTAATATTCTGCTTTAAAAGTTTTACTTTTGGTATGTTATTTTTTTATTATTTTATTATTTATTCTTTTTCTTAACCGCTATATCTGGGGCGACGGTGGTAGCTCTAAGAACTCTCCAGTAAGAAGGGGAGGGTTTTCGGTTCAAGCAAGTCAAAAGTGGAGGTGGAGAGGTTCTGGTAGCATGGGGAGGTAAAAGGGCATCCTCACTGCCTAAGTACCCTTGAGCTGGGTACCCCGCGGACTCTGTGATGAGCTGGCAACTCATTCAGGGGTGAAGCTGCCTTCAGTTTACCAAATTAAGCATATATTATAGAAATTCTTTACACACAGACCGATGTATTTCAAGCATCTTTAAATTTTGACTATTATGGCTTGAAGCAAACAAAAACCATAAACTTGAATCATGAAAAGAATGAACATCTATGGGACTCAAATACCGTACTTGGTTGAGACCGCCAGACTACAGAGCTGCCACCATCCTAATTTTGAACACAATTAAGAACAAAAATAAAAGAGAATACCTTTAATTTAGGAAACACAAATACATATTCAAAAAGGAGCAAGAAGAATTGTAATTTCTAAGCGCCCACTCTTTCTTCATGAATATTAATAAATAATATCAAATAATAGTAATAAGATACCTGGTCAAAACCTGTCCAAACACTGAAGCTTGATGGCTGGAATTACTATGTGTGTGTGTGTGTGCGGCTTGGAGTTAGCTGGAGTTGTGTCAGGTAGCCAGGAGAAGCTAGCTGCTTCGGAGCCGCCTAGCGTAGCTTCAGCTAGCGGTCCCCCGGCAGCAGCCGAGCAGCCGGCTAGCCAGGGCGGCTGGGTGACGGTTCGTAGGAAGCGTAGCCCAAAACAAAGGCCCACGGTGCACCACCAACCGCTTCCTGTGGCTAACCATTTTTCCCCACTCGGCGACACACCCGCCGAGAAACCGACCCTGGTAATTAGCGACTCTGTTTTGCGCTACGTGAAGTCGACTCCAGCGACCATAGTCAAGTGCATTCCGGGGGCCAGAGCGGACGACATAGAAGCAAATTTACAGCTGCTGGCGAGACGTAAACGTAAATTTGGTAAAGTTATTATTTACGTCGGAGCCAACGACACCCGGCTTTGTCAGTCGGAGGTCACCAAAATTAACTTGGAGTCGGTGTGTAACTACGCAAAAACGATGTCGGACTCCGTAGCATCCCCTCCCCAATCTGGCCAGCGATGAGATGTTTAGCCGCATGTCGTCGCTCCGTCGCTGGCTGTCATGGTGGTGCCCCGAAAACCAGGTGGCCTTTATAGACAATTGGAGCACTTTTTGGGGAAAACCTGGTCTGATTAAGAGAGACGGTGTCCATCCCACAGGGGATGGTGCCTCTCTCATTTCTAGTAATTTGGCTAATTTTATTAGACCCAAAGTGACCTGACAATCCAGGGTCCAGACCAGGATGCAGAGTTGTAGTCTTACACACCTCTCTGCTGCTTCCATAGAACCCTCATCCACCAACAATAACATATTTAACACTATAGAGGTAGTCTCTGTTCCACGGTTAAAAGTTCACCAAGCACAGAGCAGGGGAGCGGTCAATCACCATAACCTTATTAAAATTAATACTAAAGCACAAGTTGGAGAAACTAATATCACAATTAAGTGTGGACTGTTAAATATTAGATCTCTTTTGTGTAAATCCCTGTTAGTGCACGACCTGATAGCGGATCATCACATTGATTTATTTTGTCTTACTGAGACCTGGCCTCAGGAGGAGGAGTATGTTAGCTTAAATGAATCTACTCCTCCTACCCATCTTAATTATCATATTCCTTGTGTTACTGGTTGAGGAGGGGGAGTGGCAGCAATCTATCACTCCAAGTTATTAATTAATCCTAGACCAAAATATGGCTCCAGTTCATTCGAAAGCCTGACTCTTGGCATCACCCATCTGAATTGGAAGGCAGAAAAGCCACTTCTGTTTGTAGTTGTATATCGGCCCCCTGCTGGGCCACATTCAGAGTTCCTGTCTGAGTTCTCTGATTTCTTATCTGACTTGGTCCTTAGAATGGACAAAGTCATTATCATTGGAGATTTTAATATCCATGTAGACGTTGTAAATGACAGCTTTAGAAATGGCTTCATTTCATTACTTGAGTCAGTTGGTTTCCTCCAGCAGATAAACCAACCAACTCATAGCTTCAACCACACCTTAGATCTAGTTCCCTCAGAACCCACTGGTGTCAGATCATTCTTTGATCACTTTCACATTTATGATTAAGGATTCTTCTATGCTCAGAACAAAGTCTTACTATAGCAGATGTCTTTCAGATAATGCTGTAGCTAAGTTTAAGGAAGGGATCCCTGTGCTAATCCCAGGACCACTGTGTGTTTCCCCAGGGATCAATCATTATAATCTTAGCCCTGCTGAGGTTGACTCTATTGCTGAAGGTGCAGCAACCTCACTGAGAATCACGCTTGATTCTGTTGCCCCCCTGAAAAAGAAAATAGTAACTCAGAGGGGGTGTGCCCCCTGGTATAATTCACATATCAGGACCCTCAAGCAGAAAGTGTGAAGACTGGAAAGGAAGTGGCATTCTTGTAAAATAGACAGCTATCATGTAGCCTGGAAAGACTGTCTATTAGTTTATAAAAAGGCCCTCCGTAAGGCTAGAACATCTTATTTTTCTTCTTTAATTGAGGAAAATAAGAGCAACCCCAGGTTTCTTTTCAGCACTGTGGCCAAATTAACCAAGAGTCACAGTGTTTTAGATCCGCGTATCCCTTCTTCCCTTAGTGGTGAAGACTTCATGAGCTTCTTCACTGATAAAGTTCTAGCTATCAGAGAGAAAGCTAACCAGGCCATCCCTACAACTGGACCATCACCAGATGTGCTGACTGTGTGAACATACAGGTTCTCCAACGAGCCCTTAAACTCCTTAACCCCTATATATTTTTCTGAGGCGTCATCGCTAATTCAGAAATCCAAGACCACCACTTGTCTTTTAGATCCCATCCCAACACACCTGTTGAAGGATGTTTTACCAATGATAGGCAGTTCTATCCTGGACCAGATCAATGGTTCTTTCGTGTCAGGTTATGTACCCCGGTCCTACAAGGTGGCAGCCGTTGCTTAAGAAACCATCACTGGATTCCGATGCGTTAACAAACTATAGGCCAATATCCAACCTTCCTTTTATCTCTAAAGTTCTTGAGAAGGTGGTGGTGACTCAGTTACTGGAGCACCTGCAGAGAAACAGCCTGTTTGAGATGTTTCAGTCAGGCTTTAGAGCTCATCACAGCACAGAAACAGCACTTCTTAAAGTTACTAATGATCTTCTCATAGCTTCAGATCATGGACTGGTCTCTATGCTGGATCTGCTGGACCTCAGTGCTGCTTTTGATACAGTTGATCACAGCATCCTGTTACATAGACTGGAACATGTGATTGGGATTAAAGGGACAGCACTAGACTGGTTTAGGTCATATTTATCTGATAGATACCAGTTTGCTCATGTCCATGGTGTTCCTTCCTCATACTGTAGGGTTAGCCATGGGGTTTCTCAAGGTTCTGTACTTGGACCAATCCTCTTCACCTTGTACATGCTTCCCTTAGGGAGCATTATTCGGCAGCATGGGATACATTTTCATTGTTATGCTGATGACACTCAGCTTTATTTATCCATGAAACCAGAGGAGACAGAGAAGTTAGTGAAGCTCCAGACCTGTCTTAAAGACATAAAGTCCTGGATGTCTTCAAATTTCCTCCTCCTTAACTCAGGAAAAACTGAGGTCATGGTGTTTGGTCCTGAACCTCTCAGGAATAGATTAGATCACATGATCACTCTAGATGGTATATCATTAACATCTAGTCTCTCTGTGAGGAATCTAGGAGTAACTTTTGATCAAAATCTCTCCTTCAACTCACACATTAAATTAGTCTCTAGAAGTGCCTTTTTTCACCTGAGGAACATCACAAAGATCAGGAAGCTACGGACGAGGCATGATGCTGAAAAGTTAATTCATGCTTTTGTTAATTCCAGGCTGGACTATTGTAATTCTTTATTATCAGGGTGTCCAAACAACTCTTTAAGAAGCCTCCAGTTGATCCAAAATGCTGCAACCAGAGTACTGACAGGTATTGACAAAAGAGATCACATAACTCCTGTAATGGCGTCGCTTCATTGGCTGCCCGTTAAATTTAGAATAATTTTTAAAACCCTTCTTTTGACCTACAAGGTTAGTTCCATCCTACCTGGAGGAGCTAGTGATACCTTATCAGCCCAATAGACCGCTCCGCTCTCAGAATGCTGGTGTACTTGTGGTTCCCAGAGTTTCTAGGAGTAGAATGGGGGGCCGAGCATTTAGCTACCAGGCCCCCCTGCTATGGAACCAGCTCCCTGTCCAGGTACGGGAGGCTGACTCCATCGCTACTTTTAAGATCAGACTTAAAACCTACCTCTTTGAAAAAGCTTATTGTTGTTAATTCTGTAGTTCCAGTTACTATCATCCTCTCCTTTCCTCCTCCTCATCAAGCAGACTAGTTATGATGATTCCTATGTAGTTTTTCTGCTTCTCCCCCCCCCTCCCTTCTCTATTTATTTACAGGTATCGCCGCCTTTCGGAGCTGCATGACGACCTCCGGCCCCGCTGACCCATTGTATAGTGTATTTTTGTGTGTGTTTCTGTGCTCTGTGCCTCTCCTCTCCTCTCCTCTCCTCTCCTCTCCTCTCCTCTCCTCTCCTCTCCTCTCCCCCTCCCTCTCCTTCTCTCTCCTTCTCCCTCTCCTTGTCCCTCTCCTCTCCTCTCCTCTCCTCTCCTCTCCTCTCCTCTCCTCTCCTCTCCTCTCCTCTCCTCTCCTCCTTTACCCAGCCTGCCATCAACTGGAGGGTCCCCCTACATGAGCCTGGTCCTGCTCAAGGTTTCTTCCTGTTAAAGGGGAGTTTTTCCTTGCCAATGTTGCTTGTCTGCGGTTAGGCCCTGGGATTCTGGAAAGCGCCTTGAAACAATTTTGATTGTATAAGACGCTATATAAATAAAGATTGATTTGATTTGATTTGATACTTATTATATAGTGAGGAAAATATTTGAATTAAAGGATTTAGGCTCCAAATGGTCTTTTTAGTGTGTTAATGGATTCCTTTGTTCTTATTCTTCTATATCTATTATTATGCTTGCTTGTTTGCTTGTTTACTGTGAATAATGTCCTAAAATGAAAACACTGGCAAATAGTCCCTTGTGTCATTGATTAACAAGTCACTATTGTCTTATTATCAATGTCATGAGTGACAATATCAGGATCAGGTCTCTGCTCTTTGCAGATGATGTTGTCCTGTTGGCGTCATCGGCCCGTAACCTCCAACGATCGCTGGATCGGTTCGCCGCCGAGTGTGAAGCGGCTGGGATGAAAATCAGCACCTCCAAATCCGAGGCCATGGTTCTCAGCCGGAAAAGGTGGAGTGCCTTCTCCGGGTCAAGGAGGAGATCCTGCCCCAAGTGGAGGAGTTTAAGTACCTTGGGGTCTTGTTCATGAGTGAGGGAAGGATGGAACGACAGGCGGATCGGTGTGGCATCAGCAGTAATGTGGACTCTGCACCGGTCCGTTGTGGTGAAGACAGAGCTGAGCAAAAAGGCAAAGCTCTCAATTTACCGGTCGATCTTCGTTCCTACCCTCACCTATGGTCATGAGCTTTGGGTAATGACCGAAAGAACAAGATCACGGGTACAAGCAGCCGAAATGAGCTTCATCTGTAGGGTGGCTGGGCTCTCCCTTAGAGATAGGGTTAGAAGCTCTGCCATCCGGGAGGAGCTCAGAGTAGAGCCACTGCTCCTCCGTGTTGAGAGGAACCAGATGAGGTGGCTTGGGCATCTAGTTAGGATGCCCCCTGGACACCTCCCTGGTGAGGTGTTCAGGGCATGTCCCTCCGGTAGGAGACCCCCGGGAAGACCCAGGACACGTTGGAGAGACTATGACTCTCGACTGGTCTGGGAACACCTGGGGATCCCTCCGGATGAGTTGGAAGAAGTAGCTGGGGAGAGGGAAGTCTGGTTTAAGAGCTAAGTTTGTCGGGCTTTTGTTATTGGCCAGGTCCTAATGTTTTTGCTGAGGCTCAGCAGAATTACATACAGCTAATCAGTACAATATGAAAATAACTTTCTAGTCAGTCAGTAGAAACGGTGTGTGTCAGCCTTAATTTACCTTAATTTCTGAGTATGGTCAAGAAATGCTTAGAAATTCAAAGGTAGGTAAAAACTTATGACGTGTTTATTATTCATACATGGGTGAACATATGACACCCTGTTGATGTGCTCAGCTGAATTTTTACTACAAGTGAAGGTGTTTTCATGAATCTGGTGCAGCTAGAATTTAGACATTGTACTAATAAATGATTTAGAAAACCTTGGCTGCAATATTTTTTTGAGAATAAATGTTTTCAAAAATCTCTTTTTAATAGAAAACTGAATTATGAGCCAAGTTGATAGCAGATATTTATCCTTGGGTACATGAAGCAGGTGAAGAGCAAACTTCTGGATTTAAATAACTCAAAAAAAGGCAGCAGTTTCTCAGAACAACCCGCAGACTTCATCACTGAGCATTTTCACACTTTGCCCAAAAGAAGGCGCCACACCACTGGAAGTAAATGACAACAGTTTAAATCTTTAAATCATGAAATATTTACACAGATCTCATTAAAAATGCTGCATGAGAAAAGTGGAAAAATGTAAGGTATGATAACGTGATGAAACTTCAAACATTATACATTTTATCCCTATCTACCTGAGAAATATCTCTGGATAAATCTTATAGGCAAATTTAAATTTTAGGTTTCTTTTTGAGATTATGCTAGATTTCTACTTGGAATAAAGATGATAATTTATAATGTTGAGGATCTATGGTTTTAAAGGAGTGTAGTTTATTTCACATTTTGTGCATGTAATAAATATTTTCTGTTCATTTGTCGCAGCTAGATGAACTCTTGACTATTTTGGCTTCAGGAGGTGCTACTCTTTGCAACTCTTCACCACAATCAAGGCAAATTAGTCAACCTGTCACTCTGTCCCCAATCATCAGTCATTCTCCCAGTACTTAAGCCCCAGCAACATGCAATTTCAGCCAGACTGTCTGAAGTGCATGCCTGAGTTTCTGGTGCCGTTCGTTGGCCTGATTCCTTGTTTTCAGCACCAGTTTCCTGTCCCACCTTTTCTCTGTCTGCTCCCTGCTCTGCCGGGTTCCTATTTTCCCTGTGGGGTTTTCCAAGAATGGATTACAGATCCACTATCAAACTATATTGTATGCTTTGTTGGTGAAAGTTTTGCCATTTACACCTGTGCTCTTATTGTGCTGCAGTTCTGATTCCATCATGCAAATCTAATGTGAATAAATATTTGCACGTTGCACGGCAGCTCTTTGGTGGCCATAAAATAGGACATTTGTTAATTGTGATTTGAATGTACTTAATTGAAAACATTCTAATTTTTAAATGTAGCCGCTGGTGTGTCTGGATACTAACAATGGTCTGAGTGCGGCTTGTGGTGTTGCAATGGTTTGTTTTAGATCTAGTGGAGTACAGTGGCCAGGAATGTGCCTGCTCTAATCCCAGTGAGGGACAGGAGGTGTTTTAGTAGATCTCCTCTGCTCCACATGAGTGGCCCCTGCCATTGGTGTCCGTCCAACCTCCGGAACTGGATAAAGGGAAGCAGACGTGTGTTTGGTTTGCACCAGACCTTCACACTCACCAGAGGAACTGGACTAAATAATCCAACATCAATGCTGAACACACAGTGGAAGCGGCTCCTCTGGCACTGAAATGCTGAGACATCACAAATTATCAATTATTCTTCAACCAAGCAGACAAAAATTCCAATGCAAACGTAAACCTAGAAAGGTGTCTTTCAAAGCTGCAAGTCAGAATTTTATTGTCTCTGACAACTTTTAAGATCTATGGAGGATAAAGAAAACAGCCAATCCCTCATTTTTGGAATTCAGCATTTATAATAAAAAAAATCAAACCTGTTTTTAGTCCAACTACTGACTGGAGATTCTGATGGGAACATCCAGAGCAGCACAGCATGTTAAATGGGATGGACAGCTGACTCAGCGCCTCACCTGTTGTCTGTGTGCTCGCTCAACAATGTCTTTATTCCAGATGACACAATGCAGCCCCGGGGCCGAACACCAGAAGCCAGGCCCTGGAATTCTTACTGATCCCAATCTTGGTCTTTCCAAAAACATGAGACATGACGAAGAAGATCAGAATATCGAGTGCCTTTATCCCTGGATTCTTTCGGGATTTCCCAACAGGTTTGTCACGGGTGATGGGTTGAAGATAAAGTTACATGGAAATCCAAAAATGTAAATGAACTTTATATTCACTTACCACAATGACAAAGGTGACATTCATAGGTCAACAAATGTCCAGGAGGGTCATCCTGCCCTATGATGGACCCCCAACAGCACCCAGCCTGTGACTGTCATCGTGGGTGTTCAGATTTCATGTTACAGATCCACAGTGCTGCTCACATCATAACAGGAGCGTAGCAGTGTGATGCTGCAAACACACAAACTTATAACTTATAGTATCAGATGTATTCAATACAATAATCTATTAAAATGCAACATAGACTAATAAACTGAGTTTTGTGGATCTTATAGTCACATCTTGTTTCTTTGCTAAACTGTTTTAACTACAGGAATGAAAGTGTAGAAATACAAGTTCGAGTCATTCTGATTCTGTCCTCTGTTCCCACCACTGCACAACAACAACAACAACAACAAACATGTAGAACACAGGAAAAAAGGGATATTTCAGTGTGAAAAGTTGCTCTCATGGATGTATACAGTACTCTGCTGACTCATTCTATAACTGCTCTGATGAGAAGTTCAGGCCAAACAGCGACTGGTGACATGGAGCAGCTTCGTCAGAGCAGCATCTCTGGTTCAACTCAACACGCGCCGACATGTCTGAGGGTAATCATGCTACTCTGCTCTTCAGGCCTGTAAATTCTATTCCCACACCATAACTGTCCGCTGATGTGCTCAGAGAAACTAAGTAGAGTACAGTGAGAGGAAGAGATGAGAAGAGAGGGAGGACAAAAGAAAAGCCTGCCTACCAGCGAGTAACGCGGCACAATGCTGCGCGTCACATAAATCCTCGTTAAGCATTTATGATCTCCAGAGGGAGAAAACAGATGATCTGAGATTCTTTGCTGGGGGGTTGGAATGCACATGCCACAACCTGCACCTGTATACCTGTAAATAATGACATCCAATAATCTGTGGATGCTGGAGAACTTTCAAGTATGAAACAATCAGAGCAGAGAGCCAGTGGTCAAGAGAGATCCTTCTAAGAGCAAGTGAACATCAGAACAGCTAACAGGTATGTACATTTTGGAATGTACTCCTAAGCCACACCTGTAGGGAACACATTCGCCAAGCCTGGCCTCTCTCCTCCCACTGGCTGATATCCCTCTGATTGACAACTGGAAGAAGTATTTGGCTTGAGTCCACAAGAGCCAGGAGGCAAGTATGACGAGCTCTGCACACGAACCAATGGCAGGCGGAGAAATACCTCCAAGCCAGGCGGGGCTGCAGTCAAATAAAACTCATCAATGGGGTGTGTCTCAAAAGTTTTTAACATTGCAACAGAGAAGGGAGGCCGCTGGAGGAGCACTTAACCAGTTACAGCGTACCCAGCGTGGGGCAGCTGCAGACGCTTCTCAGCGGCAGGTGATGGCATGTCCAAGGCGACTCCCAGCTCTGCTGATGCTGAACAATGGGAAAGAACCTGCAGATCTTCTCCACAGTGACCTTAAGGACTCATCTGTTAGTGTGGGGATGTGGTACCCCAGTTTCAGTGGACCATCAATGCTTCATGAGATTCTCAGCATCAGCGTCTTCAACTCTTGTAAGATTTAAGGGCTGTTGTGCTTCTGTGGTCGCTCACATCTCCTTATCACTTTTCCAGCCCAGCTATAGGTTTTGAATCCGTTGGACGGAGAACTGATAAGGGCATGTGCATGACATTACCTGCACTTGATGGACATGGCATTCCTTAGATACTCGTGCTGTGGTGTAATTTGAAGTTAACACAGAGGCTGATAGTACTGAAGGACGTGTTTGGGTTCGTATTTGGCTTTAAAGCTGCTTGATAAACATCAGATATGGTTTTTATATAGGTATTTATTCCATCCTTAATTAAAATCTTTTGTAGAACTTTGATGGCTGATGCCGAATTATTCTTTATGTCCAATGACTAAAAAATGCAAAGGGTTGTTTTCACATTTATGTCCTCAGAATTGCTTCAGGCAGTCTGAGCGCACCTGGTTTTATGTCCAATTTCCCGTAAAAAAAATAGGACAGAATGCAACTATGCAGCTTCTTGTGATGTTTCTCACAGGAAAGAGAAATCCAGTTTTCTGTATGGTCAAATATTATTAGGGCTGCTTTTGACCTTTACAAAGGCTGCTTTACAAACTATTGTGGTAAAAAGTGACAGCCCATCATTGTGCCACACATAACAGGCAGCCTGGATTGGAAAATATTGGTGACTAATTTTAATAATTGTGATAGTGTTCAATGCACAATTTAATTGTCACACCCAGATATATATTTGCACATTTCAACTATAGATCTGGGACTGCATAAAACAGTTAATGTACTGCAAAACAACAATACTGGTGGTTTCATCATGAAAGCCTGAAGTTTGAAATTTCAGAGTAATTGCTGAAAAAATATTGACAAAGCTAGAGAAATTGTCAAAAATAAAGCAAACATCTAAAAAGAAAAAGAAAACAATTACTGTTGACTTTATGTTGGTATTCTGTTTGATATAATCCCACATATCCAGCCCTCAGATCATCCTCTAATCTGCCTTCTGCATGTTTATGTCCTTTGATTTGTTGTGTCTCTACTGATCAGTTGTGTCAGGTACCTTCTGATTCTTATTCATGAAAAGGAAGCAACCAGGTAGATCAGGTGTGCCTATACCTATAAAACACTGCATGCTTTATTTCATCCTTACATACAGGCCTCGACTTGCAGATATATTACATTTGTTAAAGGCTTTCAGAAAATTCTGGATTATTCTACTGTTTATTTCAGACTGTTGTTAGATATCGTGAATAAAAATGACACTAAGAAATTAAATTCAAGATTCAAGAAGATTCAGGATTTACTTTATTCATCCCCTTAGGGAAATTGAATTGCATAAAATGTCAGGTGTGTGTCAGAAGAAAATGTCCCAGAGGGTTCACACCAAACTGCATTTCAAATCCATCTTCTGTTAATTGATGACAATAAAATGTGTTTAACAAACCATTTTCTGCTACAGAAAGTTTGAAAACTTTCGTTCTCTCTCTCTCGTTTTGTTTGCGTCATGACTGACAGGTGAACGGATGCATCACCGTACACCTGCACATGAATTGGCCCATGAATTGGCCATGACCACCATAAAAGGTTATGGTTATGAATTGGCAATTCATTTGTATAAATGAATTGGCAATTCATTTATACAAATAGCTGATTACCGGGAGCGCGCTGTCAATTTACGATCATTTGGCATTCATGATCGACCCACATGTTTACTATCAGATCTGAGTTTTCTGAACACAGTTTCACGTGTTCCTGAATCCAGAGTAGTTTTTTAGTGGAGTAGGCTTTTATGTGTAAATTTGTTAGCAAATATTCCAACGTTTCATGAATGACACCCACTGATCACGAGTAAAATCCAGAGAAAAATGTAACCTTGCCTCCAGCCAATTGAATGAGAGGGAATAACTGCAGATTACCTGCGTTGTTAATGAAGAAATCCAAAGGCTCCTTGTTCTCCTCAACATCTTTGTTAAGATCTCTGACAGACTACAGATAGGCAACGTCCAGTTTTCCCACCACTACATTGCTGTTTCCGCTGCTGGATTTCAGCGGAAATGGCAATTGGAAATGACAGCGGAAATGGCAAGACGACCTCTGGTCAGATCTTGACAGGTGAGAATCACTGTGGCCCCTGGAAGAGAAGTTAAGAATCTGACTCAAAAGAGGTAAACTCAATAACACTATTAAGAACAACAACAACGACAACAATGGAGCCTTGGTTTTGACTTCTCTAGGCAATATCCAGAGCTGTCTCTGTCCCAATGCCAGTCCCAGTGAGGACTGTTTTCCCATCCAGTCTGACCATACTCTTAACATTTTTTTTTATTACCCACTTGTGAGAGTGAAAAGGATATATGGTGAAATAAAGCTGTTGTCATGCTTTTAACATAAGGACAGTGTAGTTATTAAACCGGACATTTTACTGACAATTGCAGTTTGTCCTGAACGACAAAGATACAGGCACCAATCTTAGGCGCTGATCTTAATCTGCAGACTGTCATTTGAACATTCCCCTCTAAACTCCGATGGCTAAGGACAAAAAAGGGATTTACCTGCTACAAAAACAAATATGATTGCAGTTGCGTTAGTTCCCACGAGCTCGCGGGTGGTAGAGGCGAAGGTTAATATCTGCATAATACGGGGTCGCTGCGTGGAGCTCAAGCCCGCGGCGGCCTCCCTTCCGCTAGTTTACACACGCTCTACGTTCAAATGTTACGGACATAACGTCTCTGACCGCATTCCACACAGAGAGCACTGAAATTCGCTGTAATGGAATGTAATGGAAAATCAAATTTACATTTGTTTAAAGTGACAATGGTTTGTAGCTACAACAAAGCATTTGCAACATTAACATTTTTATTATAGCGAATGAAAAATATTTGCGTTATCTAAATTTTCAAAATAGCGGGTTAACAGCAAAAATACGTGTTACTTTTTAAAAGTGTGGTTTTATTCAAATAAATAAATAAAAGTAAACAACCCTAACCCGGAAGTGTTTGGGGCTCGTGCCACGTCAGGCTGTGGTGAGTGACAGCAGCTGTGTTGTTATGCTAACGCAAAACGCTAATGTGCCTCAGTTGCTCTTCCAGCAGCTTCCACCATCATGCTGCGCCTGGGACTGAGCTGTTTGCTACTGCAGGTCTTTGTGGTGTCTGGGAGTGAATTCACATTTGAGCTCCCCGATAACGACAAACAGTGTTTTCACGAGGAATTGGAGCAAGGAATCAGGTTTGAAATAGGTTACCAGGTTAGTTCCTGTAAGGGCTTTGGCACCTTGGCTTCATTATAAAAGTAACTCTTGGCCATGTCAGCGGGCTATTTTTTTGGAGAATAGTGTGAGATGTATTTTGCTTAATCGAATGGAAGAACTCCATAGACTCCACGTTTCCCAACTATCTTAAACCGCACTGCTGTTAGAGGGCACTTGATTTCTTCCACAAATGTTGATGTTGCAACTAAACCACCAATGTTGCACATATCCTGTTACCCAAAAGTGGGGTGTGTGTTATCTTTTCTTGCAGGTCATTTCAGGGGGCAACTATGATGTGGACTGCTTTGTCACTGATCCTCAAGACAACGTCTTGTATAATGAGAAGAAGAAACAGTATGACAACTTCTCCCACACAACGACTATGAAGGGCATTTACAAGGTCTGCTTCAGCAACGAGTTCTCCACCTACACACACAAAACGGTGTACCTGCACTTCCGACATGGAGAAGAGCAGCCCCTCCTGGAGAGCATGTCCAGTGTTACGGCACTGACGCAGGTATGTGAGAGAATGTCTACCGGTAAATTAAACCTCAGTGTTCATTTCAGAAACATTCTCCATTCATTCCTGTAGATTTGTTTCGATGGTATAGTTCAGCAGCCAATCTAGTTTAATTTACTGTCTATGCTCAACATCAGCCATTGTGTCAAATATTACTGTTTCAAATCAATGTTTGGAAGTTGCAATTTAGTGTTTGTTCATGCAGATGCCCCACCTTCCACAGTTTGGCCCTGGGCTCTCGCCGTCTTCTCAGTTAAACTGCTTTCTATTTTCAGTTGGAGTCATCTTGCGTCACCATTCACGAGCTGATAAAGACCGTGACTGAATTGCAGACGCGGTCCAGGCTTAGGGACGCCCTGGACCACACCAAAGCAGAGGACCTCCTCAAACGTGTGACCTTCTGGTCCATCGGAGAGACCCTTCTGCTGTTTGTTATTGGCATCGGACAGGTCATGATGCTCAGAAGCTTCTTCACAGAGAGGAAAAGTTCTGTTGCAGCCACCACTTAGAACTCAGAGGCATGATGCTCCTCCAGACAGATGAAATTGTTACATCGTCACACAGGAATATTTCTTTATGTCTGACTCCAAAAATGTCTTAAAATTGAGCTCAATGCCTTTCAGCCTTGAATAAATGTATTATTTATTATAGTTCAAGATCTGTTTCACTTCAACACTGTTACACCAACAGCTACATTATTGTTGTTAAAAAAAAGAAAAGTTTTTAGGTATTTATATGCCTGTAGCAGATGTTTCTCCTTGGGTAAAGTAACTTTCATTCCCTTTCTGGATGATCCTTACTTTTACCTTGATATTTCAGAGTAAGATATATGCTTAATGGGTATAAAGTGGCCAAATCTTTTTTTTTCATAACAAAGCCACAAATTCTGTCCCATTAATCTGCAGATTTTAGTAAAACTCACTGCCTTCTTCATTTGTGAATGTTTTTGGTATCAGGGTGAAGATTTCCTTTCCCATGCCAGTGATGTCATGTCAAAACAGATTCTGACCTAAACAAATATTTGTTTTTGTTTTTTTGCTTTTGGATTCCAAATTGAAACATTGTGAAACCAAATATCAGAGCAAGACAGATAGAGTCACAGATATGCTTCAGCATTTGAGTCAAAGAAGAAGAACCAAGGCTCCTTCAGGGTTGGCTGAGGCAGATTTGATTTGTTTAATCCAAAAAGTTGACTTAGAACATTATTATTAGAGCATTAATGCAGATAAGAAAGAAACTCCCACGGATGAAGACACGTTGAACAGCAGGAGTATTTCACCCATAAGCCAACCTGTCACCGGTCCGCAGGTGCTCACCTCTACTCCGTCCAGATAAACATGGCTGCCTTGCTCAAAGTTCTGACGGCCGTGTCACAGAATTCGGCGGCACTGGCCCATACGCCTAAATTGATCTCGTCCGTCGCCCTACGCCTCCACGGAACCCAACAGAGGAAATGTAAGTTGAAAAACGCAGTTTTCTGAATGTTTTCATTCTGCTGAGCACGCTGGAGAGGGCGCCTGCGCCGGAGTTTGGAGGCGGCAGGAAGACGGCGTGGCTCAGGGGACACATCAATTCATCTTCAAACATCCATATTTTGGAAATTTGTTAACGATCCCTTAGTTCGAAAAACCTTTTCTTTAAAAGAAAAGAATTTAGTCTGCTCTCCATTAGGAGTATATAAAGTTGACGGGTATGAGTTTGACAGAGGCCATAAAATCCCATGGTCACTGTTTAGCCACCCGCTAACAAAAAACAATTTCGCTTAAAATTCAGCCGTGTAGTAATTGTACATAACATGCTTTTTCACTTATATATATTTACAAAAACTACTGTAAGTACTCTAGTACTTTTAACCTGTTGTTAACTGTTGTTAACTGTTAACCTGTTGTTTCTTACTATTTATGTATATACTGTATATACTGTATGTCTTATTTTATTTTATTTATCTTATTCTAGTGTTGTCTTCTTTATGTTGAATGTCGCAGCGTCACACCAAGACAAATTCCTAGCTTGTATAATACTGTGTATTACATGAACAATGGCAATAAATCTGATTCAATTCAATTCAACTGGTTTATTAGTAGTTGTTATTAACTACTAGGGTAGTTTAATAGTAGTTAGTTTATTAGTAGTAGTTTAATAGTAATAGGAGTTTGTTTACCATTAGTAGTAGTTATTAATGGCTACAGTAGTTTGATAATAGTAGTAAATAACTACTAGTTTATAAACCACTGGCTACAGCAAGTGCTTGATATGTGACGCTTACTACCTGCATCTTGTAACCATCATATAATCTAATTTCATTTATATTTCACTTGTATTTTCCACCACAAAGCCAGCTGTGGGCTCAGGCCATTCTATTGAATTTTGCTTTAAAAGGGAAATTAAAACAAAATAAATGTTGTGGTAAACCTGTTTATTGATGTTAAATGCCACTAGGTGGGACAACGTGTTGTTTACTGTTCGGGAAATTTCTTGTGTAGAAGAAACTAGAGCGGAAGTTAGCTATACCTGTGTGCTGACCGAAATCAATGCTACCTGTTCGAGTTCCCGAAATAAAATAAATTCTTCAGTAAGAAGAAGCCTCCTGCAAGTTACTACATAAATGGCGACGAGGATAAAGTCACCACAGATGCCTCGGATGGATACAGAGGAATGAAAGCGGCTGCTGAGTGGCTAAGTAAACCTTGCAGACCGGACTCTGTGGCTGTGGAAAAAAGAACATGGCGGCTATGATTGGAAGCACCGCTCCTTTTGATGGTCAATCCCAGAAGTGGGAAGAATATTGTGAAGTACTCCACCATTTTTTCAGAGCTAATGGGATCGACGATGCAGGTAGACGTAAAGATATTTTGCTGAGTGCAGTGGGCAGTCAGACTTACAGTCTCATGAGGAACTTAGTCAGCCCCGCCAAACCGGGTGACAAGACTTTTGATGAACTGGTGAAGTTGTTGAAGGATCATTTCAACCCAAAACCGAGCGAGATTGTGCAACGTTGTAAGTTTAACTCCAGATACAGGAAGCAGGGGGAGACAGTTATGGAGTTTGTAGCTGTGCTGAGGAAACTGGCTCAAGACTGCAACTACGGGGACAAGCTGTCGGAAATGATCCGGGATAGGCTGGTTTGTGGCATCGTGGATGATCGCATACAGCGCAGACTGCTTTCGGAGCCGGATTTGACCTTCGACAAGGCGCTGAAGTTGGCGCAGGCCATTGAGACGGCGTGCAAAGATGTGAAGGACTTGCAGTCTCCGGAGTTCGTGCCCCAGTACATGAGGGCACCCCAGGCGGTGCATAAGGTGTATTCAAAGCAGACCCCATATACCCAGCAGAACCAGCGTAAAGTTTGCTACAGGTGTGGTAGTGACCAGCACATGGCTGGGGACTGTAGATTTATTAAGGAAACCTGTCACAAGTGTGGGAAAGTTGGCCACATTCAAAAAGTGTGTAGGTTTAAGGGCTCAGCAAAGAACTTGAGGGCCAAAGGAGGTGGAGTGCAGACAGGCAAACAGGGGAGAGCTCAGGGAGCAAATTATGTCAGCCAGGGGGAAGGCGAAAAAGATAACATAGACTCAGAGGAAGTCATGTACACATTGTACAAATTGGACGAACTTGACATACCAGCAGAAGCTCCATTTATAGAGACTTTGACAGTAAATGGGACAGACACACAGTTTGAAATGGATTCAGGTTGTGGTGTTACAGTAGTTAACTACTCAGTTTTCAAAACTCTCAGGGGAAAAGGAACACCAAAGTTATGCCCATGTCGAGTCAGGCTCAAAACATATACAGGGCACAAGGTAAAAGTCTTAGGAGCCGCTGTAGTTAAGGTGCAGAACCAAGGGCGAGCCCTAGACTTACCTGTGGTTGTGGTAGGAGGTGCAGGCCCCAGTTTGGTAGGCAGGTACTGGATTAGGAGGCTAGGTTTACAGTGGAGAGAAACACCCCAGGTCCATCACGTCCGGGTAGAGACTGCAGAGGAAGTCCAGATGAGACCCGAAACCCAAATCCACAATGTGGCAGAAGAGACGTTGGATGAGGTACTGGGGGAGTATGGAGAAGTGTTTAAGGATGAACTTGGAAGATTTAAAGGCCCCCCAGCGAAAATATATGTAGACAAGGAAGCAGCCCCCAGGTTTTTTAAAGCCCGACCTGTACCATATGCCATGAGAGGAAGAGTAGAGGCGGAGCTTGACAGACTCCTTGCACAGAAAATCATAGAACCTGTGAAACATTCAGAGTGGGCTACTCCAGTGGTTCCCGTGTTGAAACCTGATGATACAGTAAGGCTATGTGGAGATTATAAACTGACGGTAAACCAGATCTCAAAGTTGGAGCAGTACCCAATTCCCAAAATTGAGGATCTGTTTGCCACACTGTCAGGTGGACAGAAATTCTCAAAATTGGATCTCAGTCATGCATACCACCAGATTTCCTTGGACGAAGAAGCAAAGAAGTATGTGACCATAAATACTCACAAGGGGTTATTCACCTACAGGGTGCTACCTTTTGGGGTTTCATCAAGCCCAGCAATATTTCAACGAACAATGGAGGGACTGTTACAGGGCATCCCTCAGGTGACCATTTTTTTGGATGACATCCTCCTCACAGGGAAAGACGACCGGGAGCACCTGCAGACATTGGCTAGGGTGTTGAAACGGCTACAAGAAGCAGGTCTCAGACTCAAAAGAAGCAAGTGCCTGTTCATGAATGAGGAAGTGATGTTCTTAGGTCATAAGGTGGACGCGACAGGACTGCACCCAGTACATGAGAAGGTACAAGCAATCAAAGAGGCACCCACACCTTCAAATGTAACAGAGTTGAAGGCGTACCTGGGACTGTTAAACTATTATAACAAGTTTCTGCCCAATATCTCAACTGTACTTGCACCAGTACACAAACTGTTACAAAAGGAGACAAGGTGGCATTGGGGTGATGCTCAACAAGCTGCTTTTGACAAGTCAAAGGAATTGATGCAGTCTGCCGAGGTTCTTGTGCACTATGACCCAGAAAAGGACCTTGTATTGTCATGTGACGCATCACCTTATGGAGTAGGTGCTGTGTTGTCGCATTTTATGCCGGACGGAACCGAGAGACCCATTGGATTCACCTCAAGAACACTAAACCCAGCAGAAAAAAAATATTCCCAGCTGGACAAGGAAGGACTAGCTGTGATGTTTGGAATAAAGAGATTCCACAAGTACATTTATGGAAGGAAATTCACTATTGTGACAGATCACAAGCCTTTGTTGGGACTCTTCAGTGAGATGCGAGCTGTGCCACAAATGGCTTCACCCAGAATACAGAGGTGGGCGGTAACCTTGAGAGCCTACGAATACACAATAGTGTATAAAGAAGGAAGGTATCACTGTAATGCAGATGCCTTAAGTCGCCTTCCTTTACCAGAGGTAACAGAGGAGGAGCTGGAAGAGAGGGTTCTCATGTTGGAGAGCTCTGACATCACACTGGTGACAGCTGACCAAGTGAAAGCATGGACAGACGCAGATCCAGTACTTTCAAGAGTGCGGGAGATGGTACAAAACGGCTGGTCATCAAAAGAAAAAAGGGAGGAGTTTGGCCCCTATGAGGTGAGAAAATATGAACTCAGCATCAAAGATGGATGTGTGCTATGGGGTTCAAGGGTGGTTGTGCCAAAAGCAGGACAAGAAAATGTCATGAGACAGCTTCATCAGTGCCACCCAGGAGTGTCCCGAATGAAAGCATTGGCGAGGAGTTATGTGTGGTGGCCAAAGCTGGACAAAGAGGTGGAGGATACTGTTAAGAGCTGCATGACCTGTCTAGAATACCGCAACGTCCCTGCACCTGCCCCATTACACCCGTGGGACTGGCCAGACAAACCCTGGAGCCGCATTCATGTGGATTATGCTGGACCGTTTATGGAGAAGATGTTTTTTGTGCTCATTGATGCACATTCCAAATGGATGGATGTGTATCCCGTGAACTCTGCAACATCAACCACCACAATTGAGTGCCTGCGTACCAGCTTTAGTAACCATGGACTGCCGGAATTGATAGTGTCTGATAATGGCACTTGTTTCACCAGTACAGAATTCAAAGAATTTTTGAAAAAAAATGGTATTCGTCATGTGACCTCTGCACCCTATCATGCTGCCAGTAATGGGTTAGCAGAGAGGGCTGTACAAACTTTCAAGAGAATGATGAAAAAATGCCCCGAGGGAACACTGACAGCTAAAGTAGCCAGAGTATTATTTAGCTACAGAGTGACTCCTCACACCACTACTGGGTTATCACCTGCAGAGCTACTTCTTGGGAGGAAGCTTCGTTGCACCCTGGACTCGATTCACCCAAATCTAAGCAGAAAAGTGATGAAAAAACAAGAACAACAGACAAAAGATCACAACAAAAAGGCGAAGGAACGCTGGTTCAAAACAGGAGACTCAGTGCTGATCCAGAACTTCAGTTTCGGACCAAAGTGGATCCCAGGACTCATTGAGTCAGTGACAGGACCAGTGTCATACAAAGTGATGCTAGGTGATGGGAGAGTGGTGAGGAGACATGTGGATCAGATACACACACACCACCGGAGACCAGAAGAACGCAACAACCTTCCACAGACGGCCTCTATGACACTCAGTCAGACGGATCAAGGAAGTGAAGCCTGGCTGGAAGCTGAGGAGGTGGTACTCAGTGAGGAGAAGTTGGAGGAGCCTGCAACTACTGAAGCTGTAGGAAGTTCTGAGACAGAACAAAGAACTGTCACAACCCCAACTCCACTGAGGCGACATTCAAGAAGGGAAATCAAGTTGCCCAGTTACTTGAAGGACTTTAAATTGGATTAAGAAAAGTTCATAATGTCCTATTGAAGGGTGTAGAAAACACTTAAGGGGGGAAGGGTGTGGTAAACCTGTTTATTGATGTTAAATGCCTTCCAGGCCACTAGGTGGGACAACGTGTTGTTTACTGTTCGGGAAATTTCTTGTGTAGAAGAAACTAGAGCGGAAGTTAGCTATACCTGTGTGCTGACCGAAATCAATGCTACCTGTTCGAGTTCCCGAAATAAAATAAATTCTTCAGTAAGAAGAAGCCTCCTGCAAGTTACTACAATGTATTCACTTGAATTTACTGTTTACCGTTCTGAAGTGCTTGATGAGATCAGATCAGTTGATCATTACAGTGATCCCTCGCTATATCGCGTTTCATCTTTCACGGCTTCGCTGCTTCACGGATTTTTTTTTGCGAGTCGTTCGTTGCAGTTCTCAAATATAATCGAAAGGTGGCATATCCGTTTATAAAAATCTTCTTGCTCAGAAAAAGAAAGAGCGCCAACAACTACCCATAACAATGTTCTTCTCTCGGAGAAAGACTCCTGCGCCTTCAGTAGAAACAGACGCTACAGCGGAGCGGAGTCAGGACGAAGAGGCACAGCTGGGACTGTGAAATACGCGAGTGACAATATTTCCAACCTTGTATTACTAGATTAAAATTATTGTTTTAAACAAATTTTGGGCTTTACTGTATCACTGTATAGGATTTTTTTTTTTTTTTTTTTGCAGTCACTTGCTCTTGGTTTAATGATAACCAAACCCACGTGGTTGTAAGTTTAAAGTCTTCTCGCTCACCTACAGAAGGATCAACCAGGGAGATCAGTGGAATTCAAACGGAGTCAAAAACCCAGATAAACAAACCTCACAATCCTTGAAAGTGTGCATTAAGTTTGTTTTTACTTTTTACTTTTAGCCAATGTCATTCAAACTAAACATGCCTGCCAACCATTTAAGTCATGATTTGAACTTTACCTCAGTAGCTCAACTGTAAAGCTCTTTTCACACTGAGCATATGAGGCACAGCTACACCGTCAGAAGCCCATTTACTGTGTGTGGTTGCAAATCAAATCAACCTTTATATAGCGTCTTGTACAATCAAAATTGTTTCAAGGCGCTTTCCAGAATCCCAGGGCCTAACCCCAGACAAGCAACAGTGGCAAGGAAAAACTCCCCTTTAACAGGAAGAAACCTTGAGCAGGACCAGGCTCATGTAGGGGGACCCTCCTGCTGATGGCCGGCTGGGTAAAGAGAGAGGAGAGGAGAAGGAGAAGGAGGGAGAGGAGGAGGAGAGGAGAGGAGAGGCACAGAGCACAGAAACACACACAAAAATACTCTATACAATGGGTCAGCGGGGCCGGAGGTCATCATGCAGCTCCGAAAGGCGGCGATACCTGTAAATAAACAGAGAGGGCGGGGGGGGGGAGAAGCAGAAAAACTACACAGGAATCATCATAACTAGTCTGCTTGATGAGGAGGAGGAAAGGAGAGGAAAGGAGAGGAGAGGAAACCATGACCCAGTGGGGTGACAGAGGCCTGTCAGGTGATCATGTTTCCGGACCCCGGCAGCCTTGGCCTATAACGGCATAGCTAGAATGTGACCTAATGATTAGACGACCCCCTAAGTATGATAATTTTTCTATCTATGATAGTAACTGGAACTACAAAATTAACAACAATAAGCTTTTTCAAAGAGGTAGGTTTTAAGTCTGATCTTAAAAGTACCAATGGAGTCAGCCTCCCGTACCTGGACAGGGAGCTGGTTCCATAGCAGGGGGGCCTGGTAGCTAAATGCTCGGCCCCCCATTCTACTGCTAGAAACTCTGGGAACCACAAGTAGACCAGCATTCTGAGAGCGGAGCGGTCTATTGGGCTGGTAAGGTATCACTAGCTCCTCCAGGTAGGATGGAGCTAGGCCTCTGAAGACCTTGTAGGTCAGAAGAAGGGTTTTAAAAATTATTCTAAATTTAACGGGCAGCCAATGAAGCGACGCCAGTACAGGAGTTATGTGATCTCTTTTGTCAATACCTGTCAGAACTCTGGCTGCAGCATTCTGGATCAACTGGAGGCCTCTAGTCCAGCCTGGAAGTAACAAAAGCATGAATTAACTTTTCAGCATCAGGCCGCGTCAGTAGCTTCCTGATCTTTGAGATGTTCCTCAGGTGAAAAAAGGCACTTCTAGAGACTAATTTAATGTGTGAGTTGAAGGAGAGATTTTGATCAAAAGTTACTCCTAGATTCCTCACAGAGAGACTAGATGTTAATGAGATACCATCTAGAGTGATCATGTGATCTAATCTATCCCTGAGAGGTTCAGGACCAAACACCATGACCTCAGTTTTTCCTGGGTTAAGGAGGAGGAAATTTGAAGACATCCACGACTTTATGTCTTTAAGACAGGTCTGGAGCTTCACTAACTTCTCTGTCTCCTCTGGTTTCATGGATAAATAAAGCTGAGTGTCATCAGCATAACAATGAAAATTTATCCCATGCTGCCGAATAATGTTCCCTAAGGGAAGCATGTACAAGGTGAAAAGGATTGGTCCAAGTACAGAACCTTGAGGAACCCCATGGCTAACCCTACTGTATGAAGAGGGAATGCCATGGACATGAGCAAACTGGTATCTATTAGATAAATATGATCTAAACCAGTTTAGTGCTGTCCCTTTAATCCCAATCACATGTTCCAGTCTATGTAACAGGATGCTGTGATCAACTGTATCAAAAGAAGCACTGAGATCCAGCAGAACCAGCATAGAGACCAGTCCATGATCTGAAGCTATGAGAAGATCATTAGTAACTTTAAGAAGTGCTGTTTCTGTGCTGTGATGAACTCTAAAGCCTGACTGAAACATCTCAAACAGGCTGTTTCTCTGCAGGTGCTCCAGTAACTGAGTCACCACCACCTTCTCAAGAACTTTAGAGATAAAAGGAAGGTTGGATATCGGCCTATAATTTGCTAAAACATCAGGATCCAGTGATGGTTTTTTAAGCAACGGCTTAATCACTGCCACCTTGTAGGACCGGGGTACATAACCTGACACTAAAGAACCATTGATCTGGTCCAGGATAGAACTGCCTTTCACTGGTAAAACATCCCTCAACAGGTGTGTTGGGATGGGATCTAAAAGACACGTGGTGGTCTTGGATTTCTGAATTAGCGAAGATGCCTCAGAAAAATATATCGGACTGAAGTAGTTTAAGGGCTCGTTGGAGAACCTGTATGTTCCCACAGTCAGCACATCTGGTGATGATCCATGCAGAAGTCTGAACTGACCTGGGGGTTCATTTTGCATTGTTACATCACATGCAAAGTTTTCAAAAAGGTGTGTAGTGATACAAAGAATAGAGGAAAAATTGAGTTCAGCCATGTCACAATTTGGTGAGCTGTGGGGCACAAGATGGGAGATATACTGGGATTTAGGGAAAAATCTCAGAGATCTCCAACACTTTGGGCTTACCAGATAAAAGAATTGTACATATTTCCTAGCAGCTTAATTTTGAAGCTGTTTTATTCTAGCTGTTCCTGTTTCAGATGCCACAGGTCAAATCAAAGTGGACCAACCCGTGGTGGAGATGGATGGAGACGAGATGACTCGCATCATATGGGAGTTTATCAAAGACAAGGTATTTAGCAAAGGAAGGAGAATTCCCTGTCTCCCAGGGTTTTACATGTTGCAGTGTATGTCTCCAGCTCATCCTGCCAAATGTTGATGTGGTGCTAAAGTACTTTGACCTTGGGCTGCCCTACCGTGATCGGACAGACGACCAAGTCACTGTCGACTCTGCCCTGGCAACTAGGAAGTACAACGTGGCTGTCAAGTGTGCCACCATAATCCCAGATGAGGCTCGAGTTGAGGGTGCGTTTACTGTAAAGTCTTACATGTCTTGTCTCATTTTCTTAACCACTTTATGCCTTTCGGGGTCACGGGGAAGGTCCACAATGGGGGAAGGCAGGTCCACCCCAGGAGGAGTTGCCAGGTCATAGCAGGGCCCTATATGAGCATTTGTGGATTGCTCAAGGGTACCTCGATAGTGCCCTGAAGAAGTTCTGGCACCTTCCCTTCTACCAGAACACCTTCCATGTTTTATCTGCACTGGGGCTCAAACCAAGAACCCTCCGCTTCTCAGCCCAGTTCCCAACAGACTGGCCTACCACCACCTCCGTCGTAAATGTATCCAAATATTTGCCTTTCATGCATAACTTCTACATTCTGGGGCAGAGTTTAAGCTAAAGAAGATGTGGAAGAGCCCAAATGGAACCATCAGGAATATTTTGGGTGGTACAGTTTTCCGTGAGCCAATCCTCTGTAAAAACATCCCTCGCCTCGTTCCTGGGTGGACTCAGCCCATAACAATCGGCAGACACGCTTTTGGTGATCAGGTGAGAAACACAAGCGCTTGTTTGGAAAAGTCCTTCAGAGTTAGAACAGATGAACAGCCCCACCAACCATCACTCTTTTTTTTTTTTTTTACTCCTCAGTACAGAGCAACTGATTTTGTCGTTAACCAACCAGGAAAGTTCAGGATAATTTTCACCCCATCTGATGGAAGCAAACAAAAGGAATGGGAGGTGTATGACTTTAACTCAGGGGGCTGTGGGATGGGGATGTACAACACTGATGAGGTATGAGTAGGATGCATGTCTTGTTCTTTGGAATGGGGAAAACCCCATTTTTTTAATTTCCTTTTATTGTTGTACAGTCTATCTGGGGATTCGCTCACAGCTGCTTCCAGTATGCCATTCAGAAGAAGTGGCCTCTGTACATGAGCACCAAGAACACCATCCTGAAAGCCTATGATGGCCGCTTCAAAGACATCTTCCAGGACATTTACGAGAAGTACGAGGACTTCGTGGCTGGTGTGCGTGTTGTAGCTCCATAGTTGAGCTCGGCACAAAAACAAAGGAAGTCTTTCAGGGTCGTCCGTGTCAACTCCGTATGGTTAAAAATACAAACACAAACTCCATGTCTTCTGGCAGCAGTAGACAAGCACAGCCTACTTATCTACAATGGTTCTTCACCTTGAACCAATTCCAGCTGGAAAATTAAACCAAGCACAAACTCATGCTAGGGCCATATAATCAAATATTTGGCTTATCATGTCTTCAGGGAGTACCAGTCAGAGTTTGAAAAGATGAAGATCTGGTATGAGCACCGTCTCATCGACGACATGGTGGCTCAGGTCTTGAAGTCTTCTGGAGCTTTCGTTTGGGCTTGTAAGAATTACGATGGTGATGTGCAGTCAGACATCCTGGCACAGGGTTAGTGAGCCACAGTTGTTTTGGCAGCTTCCATCCGAGCTGTGTGACGTGGCTGATGAGTTGATGGTGATGGCGGGCATGTCTCTGTACTGACTTCAGGTTTCGGTTCTCTGGGACTCATGACATCAGTGCTACTGTGTCCTGATGGGAAGACAATTGGGGCTGAAGCTGCTCATGGCACCGTCACCAGGCACTACCGTGAACATCAGAGGGTAAGGTCCACGATTACATCACCTGGTGTGATGCTATATTGTGCTATACTTTTAAAAACTCCATTCTTCTTTTTTGCAGGGGAAACCCACCAGCACCAACCCGATCGCCAGCATCTTTGCTTGGACCAGAGGGCTGGAACACAGAGGCAAACTGGATGGAAATCCTGACTTGATAAGGTATGTGTTTGCTTATTTAGTGGCATCATTTAATGTGACCTGAATATTTCTGCATCATAATCTGTATTATCACCCTTCAGGTTCTGCCAGACATTAGAAAAAGTGTGTGTGGAAACAGTAGAAAGTGGTGTGATGACCAAGGACCTTGCAGGTTGCATTCATGGCCTGGCAAAGTGAGTTAAACACAGTGAAAACATTTGTTCTAGTTGAGCTGACCCAAACCCTACTCCTTATTGCTCACTAATCCCCGGATGTAATCTTGCAGCTGTAAAATGAATGAACATTACGTCAATACCACAGACTTCCTGGATGCCATCAGAACCAACCTGGATAGATCTCTGGGTAGATGAAAAACAATCAGAAGACTCCTTATGAAGAAATGTATGTTGACAGCAGATATTAAGGTTGCTTTTTCTAACCATCCCTCTGTTGGTATGAGCACTTTAAAAAAAAAAAAAGCCTTCTGTATTTTAAGGACTGTTTTCTACTTTTGCCATTTTATTTTTTATTTTTCAGCCCACAGCTCTTAACCATTGTTGCTCTCTCCCACTCTTTATAGTTGATTATCTTGTATAAGATAAGACTGATTTGTAATAGTCACTTTAACTAAAGGATCTTTGGGGAACAACATATAAAGGACTATGTCATATTCTACACTTGATTAAAAATGTAATTGAGAAATGGAAGATTGCCCAGATAGAATCTTGGGTGTGTTGAGGTGTTTTAACGCATTCGTTTTTGACAGATTTGTATCACGAGTCTGTCAGTTTATCCGCCATGCAGTGGTTGTAGGCCGTGTTTTGTCCAGCAGGGGGTAGACCTAATATAAGCTGATGCAATAGCAGTGTGTCACCAGCAGATGTCGACGCCGTCTCAGTCACTGCCCCTTCAACGTCACTGAAAATGTCCTGGAAAATGCTGCCTGGCGGGGGGGAAAAAGCCATCTGGATTTAGCCAAGCAAATTCAAAAACTTCCTGTTGGATAATCCTACATGGGCAAGTATCTTTTGAGGTTTTTCAAGTGATCACCAATTGTGTTTTGGTCTCACCCTGTGGCAAAAAGGTCAACTGGTCTGACAGATCTTGATGGAGCATCAGGATAAAAAGAGAGGCAGATGATGTGGCATACCCATCATGCCTAGTGTCTAATGGACCGGCCGGGGAAGGAGCAGAGTTCTGATCTGGGGCTGCTGCAGGTCCTCAGGTCTAGGTTCAGGTTCAGCAACTTTATGGAAAAATGAATGAGGTCAGCTGTCTACCTGAAGATACTGAATGACCAGGTTATTCCATCAGTGGAGGATTTCTTCCCAATATGACAATTCCAGGATTCCTGGGGCTGAGATAGTCAAAGAGTGGTTCAGGAATGGCAAGACATTTTCACACATGGATCTGCCACTGCAGAGTCCAGACCTCGACTCCACTGAGAACGTTTAGAATGTAATGGAGAAGCTTTTTTCAGTGGTTCGACTCTCCCATCATCTTTGTGGAAAATGAATGCAACACTGGATGGAAATAAATCTGTGAGCTTGTAGAAGCTTATCTAAACGATGTTAAAGCGAATGTGTCGTCATCAGAGCTGAAAGAGGTCCAACCAGATATTAGAGTCTGACCTTTTTCTTGGTGACTAAGGATTTACACCTCTGTGTGTGTGTGTACACACACACACACACACACACACACACACACACACACACACACACACACACACACACACACACACACACACACACACACACACACACAGAGCTTATTCACACGACCAGACTACATCACTTAAACCAGACAACCTTTATTAAATAATCCATGGTCAATTTCCATGAGGTCTGGGTTTTATAATCCTAATTTCAAAACCAAAAAAGACCATTCCTCAAGTTTAGTGTGCATATCAAAGCTGACCTGCATGGCAGGACAGGGGGCGTTTCATCCCCAAAAACAGAAATAGGAAACGCAGCACAAGTATCAGTCCACTTTCATTTCAATCACTCAGAAGGTACCTTCTAATTATGTCCTGTTTTTTCTTAAAACAAGTGGAAAGTGTATAAAGTCTTTTTAAATCTGCCCTCGACTGAGGCAGAACAAAGACGATTTAAACGGTATAAGTGAAGACAGTCCTGCCTTCGAGTGCTGCAACTACAAAATCAACGGCTCATTCCATTCACATATGACCTGAAATATTCTTGCCAAAATATTTGCAGTTTACAAATAAGATGCAGGGAAAACACCCCCACCCCATTTTTTAACGGACTTGTTTGAGAGAAAATGACAAATCTCAATGGAAAGTGCAATTGTATTGTGCACTTAGAAGTTCTAGAGTGGCTTATTTTACTACACCGGATCCAATAATGCAAATTGTCACCATGAAAAACAAGAGTGTGAACAAAGGGAATTAGTGTCAGTCCTGATCAAATATTCTGGGCGATGAAACAGCTGACAGCTGGAAGTTTGGTTGCACGTGTCTCTTAGTCCAAAAAAAGGCTAATGTATGAGTTATGAGTGATAAACTGCCAAATTTAAATTTATACTACCGGTACATGAAATGTGACCGATATCTCTGCAACAGTAGCTCCTTTTTTAATGACTGATACATACAACATACAGGTGGGGCTGTCTGTGAGAGCAGCTGGAATGTCTCATGTGAAGTGCATTTCCTTCCTGGCCTCATCAGTTCTTCCGGAATGAGGCCTCGGTTGACATTAAACCCCCCTTCAACAAAATCTCCCTTTCCTTCAAAGTTGTGATAACATTTGGGCAAAGACAGACACGTGTTCTCTACTCCAGCAGCACTCAAGGTGTAGCATAGCTGCTTGCATCTTTTCCAAAGTTGTAATACTCCTCCATGTCCTCCAAGTTAGCTGTGGTGAGCTTGGTGAGGTTTTGAGAGCCTCCGTTGTCCAGGTTATCTGGCGATGTAAAGTTAAAGTTCTGTCCTTCATATTCCCCTTGATTCTCTATCTCTGGAAGAACTTCTGTAAACCAGAGAAGCAAACATTGATCATGCTGGATCACCCGCACAAGAACAGGAAGGTGTTTGAAGTTATGGGGGGCTGGTTATGGCAAAAGCACGAGGGGAACATTTGTAGTATCACATCAGGGATTACACACAACACTGAAGCATATGAATATGCTCGCTGAGGCACAATGCCCTGCATAATATAAAGACTGAATTGTACAACAATTTCTGTGTGCTGTAGCACTGCTACTGATAGATGGACCTCTGAGTGGGACTACAAATGGTGACTCACAAGCTTTAGCAAAATCAGTGACAGAATGATGTCATGTTGAGAATAACCTTTTCTTCCTGTTTCCTGATTATTGTAGTATATTGTGCTACTAAAGTTATATTTAAAAAAACAAAACAAACAAAAACAGGTAAAACCCTTGAATGACAAATATGATAGCCTTACTCGTAAGCAAGCCTTACCTTGTCCTTCTGGAGAGACATCCATGCCGTGTTTGACCTTCATGTGCCTGCTGAGGTTCCCCTTCAGGTTGAACTTACTGGTGCAGTAAGGACACTTGAAAGGCTTGTTGCCAGCATGAAGATGCATGTGGCCCAGCAGATTGTACATTCTGTTAAAGGACTTACCACACACCTGGAAAAAGGGCAAAAATACATTGATGAATATGGACAGATTCAATGGTGTCGTCTAAACGTGTGATATTTGCGTCTTAAAATACCACATTAGCGCCGAACCTTGCATTTGAATGGTTTCACAGGCAGGTGAACGATCATGTGTGTCTTGAGTGTCTGTTTCTGGATGAAGCTCTTGAAGCAGACATGACACTGGAAGGGCCTTACGCTGTTGTGGATCAGCATGTGCCTCTTCAGGTTGGCAGAGAGTGTGAACTCCCGTGAACATACATCACACTTGTGGCCTTTCATTCCCTGCAAACAAATGGAAAAGGTTGCACATGTTTACCACATCACTGTTATTTACAGAGAAAATGCACTGCCTTTTTAAATAAATTCCCACCTTTTTAACCTGAGGAAAACGCGTGTGAGACAACTTAGGAGGGGGCGAGACAAAAACAAAACAGTGTGAGGTGAGGAGGGGGAATGTAATATGCAGTAAAGAAGCATATCAAAGTGAAGCTTTGCACATTTTTATTCTATTCCTGTCCTGTTCTCAATCATATGCACCGAGAAATGCCTTATCCTTGAGCAGCAGGTCACTCAAATTATCTCACACCCTGAAGCTTAAATGAATACACTCTGCCTTCAATGTCAGCAGAAAATACACGAATAAGTGTTGTCAGAGTTATTGAGGAAAAGAAATCTGTATGCAAAAAATAGCAAGATGAAAGAGCAAGAACAGATAGATGTGGCAGTCTGTCCTCCTCTGCAAAAAAGGTTATTTTACAACTGTCCGCCAGGGGGAGCAGTAAAAGAAATGGGACAAATGAAACGCAACAAACGCAACCGTCCTGTCCATCCTTCTTTCTGCTCATACATGGATGCAATCATGAATTCTGCATTGACTGCTCTAATTTTATATTATTGGTTTGTAATCACATTTCAGTAAAGCCTCAAAGATCTGAATTTTATTTGTGTTTTCAAGTGTCATATGAGCCAGTCATCATTCAAATTCTGGAGGGGTGCTCCATAACTTGTATTGGATGGAAATTAGTCAGATGATCATATTCAATAACATGCCTCAATTGTGCTGCAGTCAATAAATGCATTCATGCAGAGGTGGTCAAATTCTTGTGAATGTATTAAAAAGATTAACATTAAGCTGACATACTCTTGTTTCCTCTACAGTTTCCTTATTTCTAAGCTGGTTTTCCTCCCAATGCAGATGTATATTGGATAAGTTAGTTGAAGAAGCCTTTCCAGTCACTGAGTTTATCATTTAATAATGTAATGTCAATACGCTGTCGCTGATCATTCAGTCTGGCTGGGATATTTTGTGCCCACAGTCGGAGTCGGTACCTTGTGAGTGAGCGAATGCTGTCGCAGGTGATGTAGCTGCACAAACTCTAAGCCGCACTGGGAGCATGTGTAAGGCCTAGGACTCTGGTGCTTCAGGAGGTGGTTCTGGAGCTGGCTGCGGTAAGCAAATGACTTGTTGCACTCTGTGCACTGGAAGGTGTGTGGGCCCTGGTGGCTGGTTTGGTGGCGTTTCAGATGTGCATATGTGGGGAACTCCATCCCACACTGGGAACAGACGTGGCACCGTCCACGCTCGTGCTTCACCTCATGCGCTCGCAGCTCGCTGGGGTAGGCGAAGCCTCGGCGGCAGAAGCGGCAGCTGTAGGGTTTGACATCAGTGTGCTGGAGCATGTGTCTCTTCAGGTGGCTGGTCTGGGTGAAGCCCTTCTTGCAAACAGTGCACTTGTGGGGTCGAGTGCCTTGGTGGGTCAGCAGGTGGGTTTGGAGGTGACTGGGCTGCTTGAAGAGTTTGCCACAGTGTGGACATGCATGTGGCTTGATGCCATTGTGGCCCAGGATGTGTGTGACCAGGTTGTACTTGGAGGTGTAGGATTTATCGCACATCCGGCACTTCCAGCGCTTCAAACCATCTCCCACATCTACGCAGTACGATTCATCGATCTGGATGTTTATATCAAGTCGGTCAACTCTACGGCCACCTTGCCGACGAGGCAGCTGGTGGTGCAGAGGTTGCTGCTGGTGTTGGCCCCCTGTGCTTCCATCTGTCCACATCATGTTCTGACTGTTGTCTTCGTACTCACCCCCCATGTTCATCTCCCCTGAATCGTAGCTGCCGACTTCACTGGTCTGGAAGTAGCTGCTGATGGCTTCATCCTGCTGCGTGGGTTTCATCAAACTGTTCCTTTGGCGTTCTACATCTTCCTCTGCCTCTCTCCCACTTCGGCCTAGGGCACCCATCGTTCGCTGGACCTGCAGTGCTCTGTGGCTCTGTTCTGGTCCCCTCTGGCCCACTTGGGGTGGAGGTGGGTGTACATGTGTGTTCGTCTGCTGCTGGTTGGACACTTCCCGCTCACACTCTGCACAATTCTTATTGGTGCCTCTGAGCGTAGCTGGATCTACTTGTACCAAACCACCTCTGGGAGCCATATTATTAAGCATGTGGACACAGGATGGCATTGCAGAGTTCACCACTTCCCCTTTCACGTGGGAGGAGGACACCTCAGCAGCTTGCAGGGTGTGACGACTGGGGACTACAATTTTCCCTTCTGGGTGCTGAGGGGGCCCCTGCTGCCACCTCCTTTGACTGCAGCTAGGATGCATCTGGTTGTCTTCTCCCAGGTTGTCTCCAAGATAGTCTCCGTTGGCTCCAATAAGCTGGTCCGCGTACTCGTAATCAACGCCGTCTACTGGCGGTGCGGGGGACTCTTTGGGTTCACCGGTGTAGAAGCCGTTGGGTGCAATGGTAGCTCCAAAAACTTCATTCTGGGATATGAGACCTAGCACGGCAGCCTGGGCCAAGGACAGCACAACTACTGGATCTGTTTGTGTGCCTATGTCCACCAGCCTGGCCATTACTTTGGGCTCACATCTACCCAGGCGCCGGCTCGCCTCCTCCTGGAAGAAACAAAATAAAATAAAAAATCACATAAATGTCATCAAGACACCAGAAGGCACACAGACACCGGTGTGAGTGTTGTTTTAAAGGATGCTGACAATTGTTTCAATTAGAAGTGGATGTCATGAGATAAAGTCGCAAAGAGCTACTGCAATGCATAAAGGCAGACCATAAAAACATGAAGGTACAAGAAGATGAAAAGAATTAAGACTATCCAAAGGCAAGACCTGGTGACAGATATATGAAGTATGGACAGCACTATGCTAATACAGCACGCTAATGTGCAATGTTTGTGTGAGGGATTAGATCAGGGGTGCTCACATTTTTTCAGCATGCAAGCTACTTACAAAATGACCAAGTCAAAGGGATCTACCCACCACAAAAATTCAAAACATCTAATTTTCAAATGTATTGAGGATTCTTTGTATGTACAATGTATGTTGATGTACCTTGCATAACCAAATGAGCCAATTTTGAAAACACACATAATAATTAACTATTAACATTTTTTTTGTAATTGCCTGAGTTTACTTTAATGACTTGCACTGAATTGAATCAGCCAGGGATGCATAGTCCAGACAGTAGCTGCTGACAGCCAGTCTCAAGCACACTTCCAAATGTTCATCAGTCATGGTGGAACATATTTGGACTTAATAATCTTCATGTACTTAATAATCTTCAACGCACTTCAAAAATGACATCGTGAACAAAAGTCCACCTTCCATTCCGTATGAAAGTGATATGTTTTTGTCTTCTTACTTGGTCCCGCTCCCTCATTCATTTTGATGACCATAAGCTTTAGCGATGGCTTAAAATCAGAGGTAATTCGCTGAATAGCTCAGCGCTTCTGACTGGTTGCCCTGTATGTCAATCAAGTAACGGGATTGATGATAGGCTGACATCGTAAGTTCTGCTGCATTTAGCGCCGTTGTTTGCGCTTGATTGGTCACCTGAATGTCAAATTCAGTTGTCATCTAACTGGCTGCCCTGTATATAAATCAAGTGATGGGATAAATGATAGGCTGATATTTTTTAATGCCACGCCGCGATCGACCAGTACTACCTCCGCGATCGACGTAATGAGCACCCCTGGATTAGATAGTCTCTTTACTCACTGACACACAGTGAGACAGAGAGAGACAGAGACAAACACAGAGAGACTTAAGTGCAGAAAAGATGGAAATATGAAGGGATATAAAGGGAGAGGCCAAATCAAGAGAAAGAACCAGAGCAGAACCAGAACAAATCAAACATGGAGTGAAATCTTAGAGCAAGCAAGAGTGTCTAGGGGAGAAGAGGAAAAATAACTGAAATGTAGATGAAAGGTAGAGCAGGGAGAGTGAAGGAGATAAGAGCAGGAAAGGAGTGAAAGAGAGAAAGAGCAAGAGTGTGAATGTTCAGCAGTGGTAAAGAGAGCAGAAGAAAATGCAGAGAGGGAGAGAGCAATTGACTAAAAAAACAGTAAAAGATCTTCCACAAAATGAAGGACAGAAGAAAGAGTGATAAAAAGAATGGAGAATAAGTGAGACAATAAGGAATAAAAGAGTTGGATAAGCATGGAAAACAAGGGAGGGCATAATTACAGACACAAGTCACATGGTGGGAGGAGTGGAAAAAATTGAAACTTTCAAAACAAAGAAATCCTGCAAAAAATCTGGAGCAACGGCTACAGCCGTCCAAGCGTACTCCACCTACGTTCTTCACTCACTAACTACCGAACATGCGACAAGCGAGAGCCAGTAAACTCACCAGGCTCCTCCTCCTGTGAGGTTTCAGGTGCTTTAACGATCTCATTCTTCAGTCAGACTGTTGAGTGGCAACAAGCATGGCTCCTCTCCTACTTATATGGCAGCCTGAGGAGGCGGGGCCTAACACTAGCCACCTCCTCCCCTCCAGCACGCTTTCTGGTCACACCAGTGCAAGCAAACACACAAACAAACGGGCAGCTCATATATCAGTGACACCCACAGCTGCCTGGCACTGTTGTGATAGATGAGCTATGTCACAAGACAAAAAAAAAAAAAAAGTAAAAATAAAATCAACATTATATCACTGTGAAATAATGGATCCTCAATGCTGCTCCCTCCTATGCTCAGCATAATTTCTTCTTTCTGTCTAATTATAATGCTTCTCCTTCTCTCCATTACAGGCTAATATCAACTGTTCTATCTGTTCACTGTTCATTTATCAACAGAGCTTTGCAAAAAAGTGTTAAGAATGTTGTTAGAGAGATGAGAGGGAGAGATGGATGGCGAATGACAGCGATGATGATGAGAGGGATGATCGAATGATGGGGGTGAGAGGAAGGAAGGAAGGAAGGAAGGAAGGAAAGAACATAGAAGAAAAAGACAAGGGAGGGGTGTAGAGGAGAGACAGACAGACATGGAGGTGGAGGGGGATGGGAAGAGAGGAGCACACTGCAGTAAAAGTGGGAGAACTGGAAGATAGGAAAGAGGCCTTTCTAAGCAGGCCTGCTACTTTCAGCCATGCAAAGTTGGAGCTATGGAACACTTCCAAAAAGCTCCCAGGAGAGGAGAGTAAAACAACAGGTGAAACACCTGACAGCTACAAATGAAGTAGATCACATCAAAGAATCAAGGTGAATGAAAAGAAGCAAAACCTGGAAGAGATGATGAGGAAATATAGGACAATCTCGGTCTAGACAGCAGGTAGAGTTCTTCAAACACTAGTTGAAATTGACTAGTTGCCATAACGGTTTCATGCTTTATGTTGTTTGATCTATGATAGAAATCTACTTCTTAGTCTACACACAAACACATGTCATACAATTTCTGGCAAGAAAACCTACAACACCTAACTGCAAACTGCAGACCTTTGACATTTAATTATGACAAATGATCCATCAGACATTCACAATAATGAGTAAATTCAGGGCTGACATTCATTCTGCCACTGCACATTTGTTGAAATGCACCCTGGGAGCTATTGACTACCTCTTAACAAAATCAAAACAAAATATACAAACACTGAAAACATGTCAAGACCCCTCAGCAACCCCACGTTTCCCTGTGGCAGCTGCTGGTGTCAGGGAGGGAGGTGATGTATTCACACATGTTGTTCTCCCAACCCTGAACACTTGTTGAATCCAGACAGAAGGGAGCATCATGTTGGTAATAAAGGTTCGCTTTGGTTCCTGAAAGAGTTGTGGAAATTCTGGACCAACATGGGCGGTCCAGCAGCAGAGATCAAAACACACAAGAAAATATTTCCATGCTGGTCTTATTGTCGGGTACATTTTTAGATAGGTGGCATCAATCATTTGATTTAACCTTCTGATATAAAACATCAAGCGGGTGTGGTAAACAACAGAATAGATAGAACATGGAGGAAGGAGTAAAATGGCAGAGGACAAAATGGGGGCATAGTAGAGAATGCAATCAGAGAGAGAGGGAGGGAGAGAGAAAGAGAGAGAGAGAAAACAGATGATTGCATGGAATAAAAGGGATTGAAGAGAGAGGGCGATGAAGAGAAGATGGCCGGGGAGAGGGAGAGAGGGAGAGGGAGAGAATGAGTGGAAAAAAATGAGAGGCTGCAGTGGGGGAGGGTAGGATGTAAATGGAAAGAGGAGGAGGAGATGGGGCAGAGAACGTGAGAGTGAGAGAGAGAGAGTGAGCAGCAATGTACAGAGAAAGAAAAAAATGAGGGACAGAGAGGGAGCAGTAAATGTGAAGAGAAGAACAGAAAAAGAGAGAGCAGTAAAGTGCTGAGAGCAAGATGGGGAGGGAGGGGGTAAAACATGATTGCAACCCAAACCAATAGAAGGAGAAAAAGTGGAGAGAGAGACAGACTGAAAGAGGGAGAGAGGAGGAAAGAGAAACAGGGAGAGGGGGAGGGGAAAAGCTGGGGAAAGGAAAAAAGCTGGAGGGATTGAAAAAAATCAGTGAAAGTCTACAAAACCATTTGTGGTTAGAAAAATATAAGTGAAGAACAACAGAATGGCCTGCTGTGTAACAAACACACACAGGAGCATCACTGCAGTGTCACACGTGTGGGGTGTCGTGGTGGTCTAAGTGCAGGGTCACACTCTTCATTTCAACGTGATAGTCAGAAAAAGAAAATTTTTCTGAACAGCACTGCTGATCTTGATGTACTGTTGCTTCACCGACAGGTGGTGCTGCTTCTTCCACCCTTGTGGTATTTCAGAGATGGTTCTGCAGATCTTTGTCTCCTTTTGACAACATCAGCGTGACCTTATTTCTGTCTTCCCAATGTGTCACCATTAGGCCTGAATGTGCCACTGCAGCTGCTAAATAAAAGACTCACAACTGCTCACATCCAGGATCGACCTGATCATCACATGCTTTCTGAAGATCGGATATTTCACATTTTATACAATTTGTGTGATGAGCCCAAATGCCTTAATTCACCAATCCGATCAATGACGTCCCTTTGTGGTGAGAATTTTTGATAATTATCATTGCCTATATTGCAGATAGTTTGTGTTTTACCTGTCTCATCTACTCCAAAGTCTTACTGCACTGACATGTTTGTTTGCAAGCTGACGATATTGCTAGGAAATGATTCAAGTTTCAATCAACTGTATTGTCTGTCTTATTGGTTTAAATGTTTTTTATATCTATGTGGTGTCTGTTACTGAATGATGGACAATAAGGTTTTTTGAACAGTGAATACCTTAATATGCAAGGGATTTTGAAAGACAGTGCTCCCTTGCGTGATCTGTTATTGATTTATTTAAACTCAATAATCGGCCCCAAAACCCCTGATCGTCTAAAGACTACCCGATCACATTCAGGTCAACACAATCAATCTGAAATCCCGCATTAACTCTGCATCGAGGAGGAGCCAGGGGACAATCTGAGGGGACTCAGGGGGTCAGATCATCTTAGATAAATGCAGCCTGTAGGTTCATATTAAAGTTTCACTCCTGTTCAATTGGGAAATGCTGGTGGTGGGCCCCTCGTCAGTTTATCCTTTTCTCTGCACCACATCACTCCTGTTCTGTTCCCCACAACCAGTTTTTCTTCTGCATATCTGGCCTGAAAGATGTGCAGTTTAGTGAATAAAACAATCTCCTTTTTGAGGGAAATATAATGAATTAGGATTAATGTTCACACACTAAATTAATTAATCCCCAGAGAAAAAAATCCTTTTTACCGGTTTTTCACCTTGCAGCTTCTTGGGGTTGCTCAAAGGCACATCAGCAGTCCACCCATTTGTTTAAATGGAGATTTGAACCCTGAACCTTAAATCAACAATGATGCATCATCTGTCAGGATGCAACCATTGCTACTTTAGGTGCTGTTCAAATTAAGATTCTCCTTTTAGGGTCAAACCTTCCAGTAGGTCCTCTGACATCAGTGATTTGACCTGAGCTGACAGCCACTTGCTCAGCTTGTATTTTCTTGAGCTGCAAGTACAATGCGAAACCTTACAGCCTGGTGTTTACGTCCCATATTCTCTGTCCAGTTCAGACTTTGATTTCCGTAGCAGCCTTGGTACCATGCCAGAAACTAGTTTATTCACGCTAAAGCTGTACTACCCACTACCTGAATTTGGATATCTGAACATACCACTACTATTGCGATACGAGAGCTCTGTTTGCTTTAATATTAATAATCATTACTGTTGGCTGTAATAAACTGCTCTCTACTGGCAAATATATGCATTTATGTATTTTTGGTCGCACTAAAAAAAAATTGCAGTTGTGTGTACTCAGCACTCTGCTCAGAATGAATCATCACTGTTCCTATATTTTATATCATTAACTGTGGTCTAGGTTGATTTATTAATATTATTGTCCTAAACAGATCAGACAGATACTCAAAGCTGAACAGAAGTGTTATAGTTAGTTTAACATGCCCTGTGGGTGCAGTGTTTCATTTTCAATATGATGCGATTGTGTTCAATTAATTCTCCGCAATCTCGTTCCAATAATAGTGCAGTTTTTTTGATTAAGTTTAGACAAGCTATTATAGCAGCAGAGTGACAAGTTACTGAACAGTCTGTCCTAACCTCGTGCTGCATCCCAGACAGACGGACATACAGACGAAAGACACGGCTACAACTTGAAGAGACACATATGGAGGAGAAGTGGATATGAAGAGGAGTCAAAAAGGAGGCACATGCACACACACTTTCAGATACACACAGCAGACACACACATGCTCACACAAACACGCGCGTACGTCGAGCTAAAATTACACCCCAGAGGACATGAACTAGGCCACTGCTATGGAAACTTGTAGTTAGCTTAGAAAATCAGACACTTCTTCAAAGCGGAAATATTATTTCACCAAACATTTAAACACACACAATATGGTTATTTCAATTATTCTGTGATTTATAAATATGTTAATTAACACTCAAAACCAACAGTTAGAATAGGGTATAAAACCATGAGAAAAAAAAACAGTAACATTTTGAGCTAATATTAGTTTCATCTACCAAATAATCAACTCTTAATGATACAGCAGAACACAAACTGTAAAAGTATAAGGCAAACAGCTCAAATATGTTAGACTTCAAAAGGACAGTGATACACCGACTCCCCAGACAGATAGTAACAACTTCACACAGCAGAAGCTGGCAAAAAGAGAAGCAAGGCTGACCAGTGTGACTATATCAGACTGGAGTCAAATGTCAACAAATGCTAAAACCACTTTTCTGGGAAAACAGCATTTCTACTTTTCAAGCACATTTCTTGGAATGTTTAAATTATGGCTGCAACGATTTCTTGAGTAATTCGAGTAACTTGATTACAAAAAATAGAGGAATTTTCTCTGCCTTGAAACCTTGTTTAATTAAATTTAAAGCTCAAGTTTTGTAGGGATTCTTTTATAATTATTTTATTATCTTTTTTATGATTCTTTTATTATCATAAACAAATATATTGTACCAGTAAATGCTTTTTTTCCCTCCTCACGGTGTCTGTAATGCAGCTACCTTGAAATATACGTTTGTATCAGCTACATACAAGCTACACGCAGTCTTCCAGAAAGTTTTCAAGCTCGGGCCACCTGCTATGTTTACGTCTAAAAGCTTTGGATCAGTTCTTTATGCGGGCGTCTTCACTTTCTCGCCATTGATTCATTTATGCCAAGATTACACGCGGCAGCTCGATTTCCTTCTTCAACCGCCACAGTGATCGCTTTTAACTTAAAAGCCGCATCATATGCTTTTCTTCTGGTATTTTCCATGTTGATGAGGGTTAGTAAAAATGACTGATTCACAGTAGTTGTGATAGTGCGCTTGACTATCATACAATTTCATTGGACCTCTGTCTGGACCTCTCATCAATTTTATTGGTCTACATACTGTTGCCAGGCAAAATGTTTTTGGCGCCACAAAAAAAAAAAAAAAAACATAAATAAGCCGCACCGTAGAATAAGCCACAGTGTTTAAAGTGTAGAAAAAAAGTAGTGGCTTATAGTCCGGAATTTACGGTACTTCTGCTCTAAAAATAATACTAAATAATACTAAATTTCTACTAAACTAATACTTTTGCTTCACCACAATTATTTGATGATTTACCAGTTACAATGTGGATTTTATATTATTATTACAAAATTTCAGCTATTTAAAAATAGCAATGTGGGCATGTAAATCTGCCATTAATAGATTGACCTTACCACGTCTATCAACTTTAGTTTGCAGTATATTGGGTCCATAAGGCTTATTGTAGAATTAACACATTTAGCCTTTAAAATATCTATTAAGTAATTATTATTTTCACCTCTTTTTCAGTCAACCATCACAGCCCCTTATGGACAAGTTTCTCAAAAAGAAGCCTCGTGGATTACTGACTGCTGCATCCTGCGTGAACAATAGCCAGAATCTGACTGGAGTGGAATGTAGTCTTTGCATTTTCGTAGAAACTACGTTGGTGCTTGGTATATTATGTATTCTATAATAATACAATGTATATGTGTGTGTGGCTAAAATCTGACCATTATAAAGTCCTCACTAATACAATTCAAAAGTAAGATCTCTGCATCGACTGTACTCAGGGTTTTCTTGAAGATGTTTGGCCTTCTCTCCAGAAGGCTTCTTCAGTTCCTCCTTCTGGAGTGAAGGTGAAACGTCTTCAAGAAACCCCGAACAAGTCTAGCCGATGCAGAGGTCTTACTTTGGATAACTATGACCTGGATGAATGAGAATTTTCAAAGACACTTATCAATATAAGTTTCCAGTTGTAATGAGTGGATTTTAACCATTAGCCTGATGATTCCAATAGAGAAGCCAAAAACTCGACCCAAGTCATTTCAGGGGGCATGAATCACTCCTCAATAGAATAGGTTGGTCATGCTTTGAGGAAGCTGGTGACATTTTTCATGGTCTCAGCAGAGATCTCTAGAGATCAGGACATAAAATGGCAATTTGCCAGTTTACCCTCCTGAAATGAATCTGAATATCTGAGCTGCTTGTACCGTCTATGGTCGAGCACGGCTCTGAAGAAAACATTGTTCCTTTCAGCTGTTTGTCACCACATGAACACATAAGTCAAATAATAGAAGACAGTCTATAACAATGCTCATCATTTCACTGTAAATGAGTGTCAGCGTCACAATAGCAGAGGTGATCAGATCAATAATCACACTGAACTGACATTACTTACACGGATGGTATTTAATTACCCAAATGCATATTTATGTCATTAGTTCAATACATACATATCCATCCAGTCAACTGATAATCACCTTTATTAAACTCTACACAGGACATCGTTGGCACATTCAAACCCACAAGTCAGAGTTTGAGGCTACTTATAAACACTGTGTGTCTGCGATTTTTCCATGCTCCTCTCAGACAGCACATCCAAACACACCTGCATCTTACTGTGGAGGTCACGCTGCATGCCTGGAATAACCAAACCCTCTGCATCAGACCTTGGTGCTACCAGAATCATCAGCCACTTTTAAAATTCCCTGCCTGCTGCAGTGCCGAGCACAGCAAAGTGCTGACACCATCATCAGCTATTCTAAACCCTGAACCACAGCTAAATTCTGACAGGGGGCGGAGCAAAGCTTTATCATTAGGCTTCATCCACAGGAGGTGTGCCTACTTTCCAGATGACCCTTTGCTGTGGAAAGCAAGGTGTGTGTCATGATGTTGAGGGGGGCTCACTATGTCGTGGGCGGCATGGCAAAGCTGTCCAAGTCTAATCATAAAAATATATTATTGATCCAAAGTTCCACAAAATTCATTCAGCGCAGTAGCAGTCAAGATGAGCAAGAATTAAAGTAGATTTCTGCAGAGTCCTCCTAACCCGAACTATGGGATGGGTCCATGTTCTTAACAATACTACTGATCTTTTCTGGTCATCAAAATACCGTAAATTTCGGACTATAAGCCGCTATTTTTTTTCTACACTTTAAACACTGCGGCTTATTCTACGGTGCAGCTTATTTATGTTTTTTTCATGGCGCACTATCACAACTATTGTTAATCAGTCATTTTTACTAACCCTCATCAACGTGGAAAATACTAGAAAAAAGCATATGATGCTACTTAAGTTAAAAGTGATCACTCTGGCGGTTGAAGAAGGAAATGGAGCTGCTGCACGTAATCTTGGCATAAATTACAGTAATCAATGGCGAGAAGGTGGAGACGCCAGCATGAAGAACTGATCGAAGGCAAAAAGTCGACAAAAGCTTTTAGACGCAAACATAGCAGGTGGCCCAAGCTTGAAAACTTTTTAGAAGACTGGGTCAACACACAGAGCAGTGTTTCCGCTCTACAAATCAGACGGAAGGCAAAAGCAATCGCCACCGCGATGAAAATAGAAGATTTTAGAGTTGGACCATTGTGGTGTTTTAGATTGTTCATTGTTTGAGTAAAAAAGCATAAACAACGTAATTTGTGTGTAGCTGACGTATATTTCAAGGTACCGTATTTTCCGGACTATAAATCACACTTTTTTTCATAGTTTGTCAGGGGGTGTGACTTGTACTCCAGAGCGACTTATATAAATACATTATTACAGAATTTCACATGTTCGTTATTTTCACACTGACAACCACAAGAGGGCGCTCTAGGCGTGTGTACCTGAGGAACAAGTTCCTTTATCGACGCAGAAGAAGAAGCGGTGCTTCGTCTATGGAGTTAGACTTGATTGTTTGGTAAACTTGCTCGGATGTTCTTTATGCTATAGTTATCTGAATAACTGTTAATATGTTACGTTAACAAAGCAGATACGTACTCAGTTCGTTGTGGGTCATGTAGCTGAATTTGTTACGTTAGCATACCGTAACGCTATTGCTAATCCATGCTAATGGATTGCTAATTGCCTTTCAAGATGAAATGTATGTTCTTGGTCTCGGATTTTATCAAATAAATTTTCCACCAAAATGCGACTTATTGTCCAGTGCGACTTATATATCTATTTTTCTTCTTTATTATGCATTTTTTGGCTAGTGCGACTTAAACTCCGGAGCGACATATAGTCCAGAAAATACGGTAGCTGCATTACAGACACCGTTAGGAAAAAAAGCATTTACCGGTACAATATTTGTTTATGTTGCTAAATTAAATTAAAAGAAAAGATAAAAAATCCTGACGTGATAAAAATTGGATTTAAGGTCTCTGTATAAACATACAAGTGAAAAGAGTGGCTGTTGTTTCTTACCCGTCTGTCACTCGTTGTCAGTGACTCGTCTCTTACGGTAATAAAAACATATACCGGTACTGAATGTTTTCGATCTAATTTATCATATTACTACGTGGGATACCTGCGGCTTTAAATCTGGTGTGGCTTGTATAAGTACAAAATTGATTTTCTTTCTAAAATTAGATTATGTGGCTTTTAATCAGGTGCGCTCTGTAGTCCAGAATTTACGGTACACGGACTGGCAGCTTTAGTTCCAACTGTTCAATCGCTTATTCACACAAATCGCTTAGCAGCCAATCCCATGAATACTCCATTAATCGAAGGAATTTTCTCTAAACAATATTTAATCACTCTGAGAAATCCGTGAAAGCACAACACTTCCAACCTTGAAGAAGATGGGCTAGAGCAGGAGACCACACAGGTGCCCCTCTGTCAGCAAAGAACAGGAAAATGAGGGTGCAATTCACAGACTCGGCAAAACTGGACCAAAGATCAGAACAACCTTTCTCGGTCTGACAAATCTCGATTTCTGCTGCAACATTCGGATTTCAGCTCAAAATTTGATGTAAACAGCATTAATTACAGGGATCCATCCTCACTGGTTTCAATGGTTCAGGCTGTTGCTGGTGGTGTAAGGGTAGGGGGATATTTTCTTGGCACACTTTGGCTGAGTGTCGTTTAAACACTGCAGCCTACTTGAGTATTGTTGCTGACCAGTCCCATTTTATCACTTAAAAAATGTGAAAATCTTAAAGAGAGCTTAAAATAGAATGAACATGAGGTTAACATGGAAAACAAAAACAACACCAGCCAACTGAACAACAGCCAGGTTGTAATACAAATGAAGATTTGGCAAGATGCCTTTAAGCACAAATAGACCGGATTTATTTTTTTATATTCAGCCAAAACCATTAAAACCCATTCAGGGAAGCAAAGCACTCAAGTTAACCATGAGGCAGAGGAGAAACAATTCTCAAGATGGACTCCTGAGTGAAAACATGTCTAACGACATCAGCATCTCACCTGATGGTCCCTCAAAGACACAGGGAATGGTGCCTGGCTCCGGATCAGCTATAAAACACTAGAACATGGTGAGCTGGGCAGAAGCAGGAGACTCCCTGCAGGTATTGACGCTAGTCAAGACTTTTTACAGGACGCATGTTTGCTCAAATGGACTAGCAAGGTGCATCACAGCAACCTAACAGGGAGACCTTGGCCAACATGCTGAGCTATCTGAATGAAAACCAATCAGATGTTCTCTTGACAACAAAGGGAGGATGTGTTTGATTATTACTGTCCAGTAGCCCCAGGTGGCACGCTCAATGCGCAGCTCATCCATCTCAAATATGCAAAGAGGTGAAGCGAGAGGTCAGCAATGTAATGATTTGTGATACTTTCAAAGCCAGACAACAGCATAAAAACAGTCCACAAACCGAGCCAGGGACATGGGACCCCTGTGATAGCCCAACTGTTGGGACCCTGTCTCCCCGCCTGAAGAAGCCATCAGCTAGGGCTACAGTTCATATGCTGCAGAGCCTCTTCTAAATGTCTCAAAACATCCATTCTGCATGTGTTTCGGGCCCCAGATGCGTAAAGTGTGCGGAGTCTGTCAATGAAAATAAGCCCCTCCACCTCCAAACCTGCACTGTTACTTTAAAACAACATAACCGCCAACTTGACAGCAGAAGAACTTTGTTGAGGCCTGTCGTGTACTGGCAAGACAACTAGGGCTCAGACCAGGGCTAACACGGCCTGGTGTCGCCCCTCCATTCCTTTATGCGGCTCTTTCCCCGCTCCCCTCCACCCCCTCTCGGCACCATCTGTTTGTGGCGTGACAGAATGTGGAAGTAAAACAAGAAAAGGCGACATTTAGGACCGTAATTTTTGACCTATGCCGTCCGTTTGTTGGTGGAAACCGCGAGTCGGGCACAGTCGCGCGGACGACGCAGGCGGCATTCATGCCGCGCAAAACGGTTTCCTGGTCGGCCGGGAGCAGAATTTAATAAGTTACGTTCGAGAAACTGCTCATCTGAGGGCCCCGACAGGTCCGCAAAGGCGCCAAGGTTTTAGTCGTCAAGGGGAAGAACTGCAAATCACAACTCACCTGGTTCCAAAATCGGTTTATGGTGGCGACCTGATAGCGGTGAAAATTAGTATGGGGACCGAGTTGGAGCGGTTCGTCCCCGCCGAGTGGAGCAAGAAGGAGGGAAGGAGCAGAGCGAGAGAAAGCGAGCGAGAGAGAGGGAGGGCTGACGTGATGAATAAAGAATCGAGCTTCTCCTCACTCACGGCGTTATTGAGCTCAGAGCACAGCCTGCAGTCAACCGGCCTCCGTCTGCTGCTTTTACTCATGAACCCTTGATCAAGGTTGCCATCAATAATATTAAAGATGACTGCAATTATCTGCAAGAAATGTCGACTAAAAACGTGAAAACTCTTGCGAGTAATTTTGATTTTCAATATATCTGACGTTTTCTGTTATACGACTGTTTTTCCCGATGTTTTAGCACAAACCAGCAGGGGGCGGTATATCCGCGGACAGGTACTATTATTCCCCAAATATATAAATAAATCTTTATAACGACGTTTTGGGTTTTTCTTGTAGTTTTAAAGGATGAGTTCTTGCCAAATTGATAATGTGCATTTCGGTTTGCTAAGAAATAGAGTGTGATTCTGTTTACTTCACTTTTGTGATCTATTTTTTAAGAGGACAAATGCTTTACCCCATTTTTGAGATGACGATGCAAATTTTTCTGGCTTCGATATTCAATGATATTCTCTAGAGGTAGAATGGGGGGCCGAGCACCAGGCGCCCCTGCTTTGGAACCATCTCTACTTTTAAAATTAGGCTTAAAACCTATTATTATTGTCACTAATTCTGTAGTTCCAGTCACTATCATAGACAGATAAATTATCATACTTAGGGGGTCATCTAATCATTAGGTTAACATCTTAGTTATGCTGCTATAGGCCGAGGCTGCCGGAGTCCAGAAACATGATCACCTGACAGGCCTCTGTCACCCCACTGGGAAATGGTAACTTTTCCTTGCATATTTTAAGAATTACCCCATTTTAATATGAACATGGCTCAATAACCCCTTATAGGTTTTCCCTAAAATGCACCTATCTGCCTCATTCCATTTTCCCCTAAGAGCTGTGTGTGAAAGGTCTTTGAGCAGAGCAGCCAATAAAGCGTTAGATCTTTTTAAGGCCTGAACCATTTGTTCTGCCAAAGGGAAGACAAAACACACTAAGCACTGAGGAAATGTTGCTTGAAGACAAAATGCAGGCACTTGCAGCTGAGGAAAGTGATAAGCATTCTCTGGATGGTTCATTAAATCATTTTAACACAAGCATGGGGAAAGGCCTTTCAACTTGTGTTGGTCTTTAACACAATGTGAGACTCCAGACCAAAATAACTTTCTCCCACTTTTCAGCAGCTTATGTTTGTGTCTTAAGCACCTGTATTGTTTAGTCATGCAGCATTCAATGAGATGATTGCATCTGGGATTTCCTCTGGTTTACTCAACTGAGGAACCAACATGGACTGAGGTGGCTTTTATTTGTATCCGCAGCAGTCCATGCAGAAAAAAAAACAGCTTCTTTATTAGGGGGTGTGTTAGACAGAGGCTGAAGCACAGCCTGGAAGGGCTGCTATGTGAATACGGCAATCAAACAGCGAGGCAAAAACATTGGTAAAGTGATGCCAATCCCATCAACTTCATAACCTACAATCTTTCTTTCTTTTGGACAATTCTTTAAAAATATGCTACACTATATAATATAATGTTTGTTTTATAAAACCTTTTGTCAGTGAAGGTGAGTGTGTGTTTTTTTGCTCTGAGCCTTGTGACAAAGCTGCCAGTTATTGAGGTGTGACACTAATAACACAAGATCAACCCAATCCCCACACACTCTACCCCATTAGAAAACTGAGATTGATACTAATTTATTTTTATTACAAAACCCAAATATCATAAATTCACTGGTGACTGTGTAACAGTAGCAGTAACATAAAGCACTTGTTACAGTTAGCTATTAAATATAATACTGTTCTTACCATTCGGAGCTTTTTGATCTGCCAAAAATGTTCTAAGCAGCATATTATTAATCACAAACCATAATTTAGCCACAGCTGCTACAATAGTCCTGACAGAGAAAATCAGCCGTATTATTTTTCTGGTTGGATCTTCAAAATCCAGATAAAGGTGTAAAGAATATTTCCCAAAATAGAATGAACCAAAAATCAAATATACATTCATGAATCTATTTTCTGTTCTTTTGTTCCAACGCTATATAAACATCTCTTTCAGTCTCCTTCTCTTTGGATACAATGCATTTACAAACATCTTGTTAATCATATTTAGACTTTGGGTTTGAGAAAACCTTTGTACACAGTGACTTACTTTAAAACTAAACTTTAAAAATCTCTAAACGATTTGCATTACTGTACCATATTTTCAAAACCATAAGTAGCACTTAAAAGTCTCAAATTGTCTACAACATGGACGGGGCACCTTATAATGTGGTGTGCCTTATGTGTGCACCGAGTTCCAAAATCTGTAAATGCTTTTCGGCTTGCCGGCTTTCGCAAAATCCATTTCGGATTTATTTCATTAATTTTAGATACAGAAGATGAGGACTTTAATGAATTTGTGGATGCGGATTGATCAAAAAAAATAACGTGAGTACATTGCTACATCAATCAATCAATCTTGACCAGGACCAGGCTCATATACGGGGACCCTCCTGCTGATAGCCGGCTGGGTATAGAGAAAGGAGAAGGGGGAGGAGGACAGGTAGAGGAGAGAATAGGCAGAGATCATAGAGATCAGAGATAATTTATTTTCAAGAATTTTAGAGATAAAAGGAAGTTTGGATATAGGCCTATCATTTTCTACCATATCAGGATCCAGTGTTGGTTTTTAAGCAACAAGTTAATCACTGCCACCTTGTAGGACCGGGGTACGGAATATGATAATTAAGATGGGTAGGATGAGTAGATTTGTTTAAGTTAATACTCCTCCTCCTGAAGTCAGGTCTCAGTAAGACAGAATAAATCAATGGTGATCGGCTATCAGGTCATGCACTAACAGGGATTTATACAAAACAGATCTAATATTTAATAGTCCACATTTAATTTTGCTGTTAGTTTCTCCTATTTGTGCTTTGGTATTAATTTTAATAAGGTTATGGTGATTGACCGCTCCCTTGCTCTGTGCTTGGAGCATTCATTCACTCTTGAGGTCCAGTGGTTTTTCTTTGTGGCACGTTTAGACATCGTGAAAACGGTCGGACTCGCCACTAGGAAACATTAGCGCTTCTGACAGAACCGTCCCACCGTGCTCAACCAGGCTGGCAAATCAATAATTAATTAATACGTGTCTGTTGAATTTTATTTTGTGCGCTGCATAGATTTTCTTGTGCGCTGAGTATGTGCAAGCAGTGCGCTATTCTGCATGCGCGCAGTTTAGAGGGAACATTGCTCTGGAGGCGAGACTTAGTGAGCTTGAGACGCGTTTCCGCAGCTTGGATTTAGCTGGAGTTGCATCAGGTAGCCATGAAAAGGAAGCTGCTGCGGAGCCACCTAGCGTAGCTACAGCTAGCAGTCCCCCGGCAGCAGCCAGGTACTCGGCTAGCCAGGGCAGCTGGGTCATGGTTCGCAGGAAGCGTAGCCCAAACCAAAGGCACATGATGCACCATCAACCGCTTCCCATGGCTAACTGTTTTTCCCCACTTGGTGACACACCCGCTGAGAAACCGACCCTGGTAATTGGCGACTCTGTTTTGCGCTATGTGATGCCGACTCCAGCGACCATAGTTAAGTGCATTCCGGGTGGAGAGCGGGCGACATAGAAGCCAATATAAAGCTCCTGGCGAGAAGTAAACGTAAATTCAGTAAAGTCTAGTAATTCAGCTTCCATAGAACCCTAATCCACCAACAATAACATATTTAACACTATAGAGGTAGTCTCTGTTCCACGATCAAAAGTTCACCAAGCACAGAGCAGGGGAGCGGTCATTCACCATAATCTTATTAAAATAATACCAAAGCACAAATTGGAGAAACTAATATCACAATTAAATGTGGACTATTAAATATTAGATCTCTTTTGTGTAAATCCCTGTTAGTGCACGACCTGATAGTGGATCATCACATTGATTTATTTTGTCTAACTGGCTTCAGGAGGAGTATGTTATCTTAAATGAATCAACTCCTCCTACCCATCTTAATTATCATATTCCTCGTGCTACTGGTCGAGGAGGGGGAGTGGCAGCAATATATCAATCCAAGTTATTAGTTAATCCAAGACCAAAACATAGTTCCAGTTCATTTGAAAGCCTGACTCTTGGCATCACGCATCTGAACCGGAAGGCAGAAAAGCGACTTGTGTTTATACTTGTATATCGGCCCCCTGCTGGGTGAAATTCAGAGTTCCTATCTGAGTTCTCTGATTTCTTATCTGACTTGGTCCTTAGAACAGACAAAGTCATTATCATTGACTTTAATATACATATAGACGTTATAAATGACAGCTTCAGAAATGGCTTCATTTCATTACTTGAGTCAGTTGGCTCAGTAGGCTGGACTACTGTAACTCTTTATTATCAGGGTGTCCAAACAACTCTTTAAGAAGCCTCCAGTTGATCCAAAATGCTGCAGCCAGAGTTCTGACAGGAACCAGCTCCCTGTCCAGGTACGGTAGGCTGACTCCATCGCTACTTTTAAGATCAGACTCAAAACCTACCTCTTTGAAAAAGCTTATTGTTACTAATTCAGTAGTTCCAGTTACTGTCATAGACAGACAAATTATCATACTTAGGGGGTCGTCTAATCGTTAGGTCACATCTTAGTTATGCTGTTATAGGCCAAGGCTGCCGGGGTCCGGAAACATGATCACCTGACAGGCCTCTGTCACTCCACTGGGTCATGGTTTCCTCTCCTCTCCTCTCCTTTCCTCTCCTCATCAAGCAGACTAGTTATGCTGATTCTTGTGTAGTTTTTCTGCTTCTTCCCCCCCCTCTATTTATTTACAGGTATCGCCGCCCTCGGAGCTGCATAATGACCTCCGGCCCCGCTGAAGTGATTGTACATCATATTTTTTGTGTGTGTTTCTGTGCTCTGTGCTCTGTGCCTCTCCTCTCCTCTCCTCTCCTCTCCTCTCCTCTCCTCTCCTCTCCTCTCCTCTCCTCTCCTCTCCTCTCCTTCCTATCCTATCCTCAGTCTGTCCTCCCCCTTCTCCTCTCTCTTTACCCAGCCGGCCATCAGCAGGAGGGTCCCCCTACATGAGCCTGGTCCTGCTCAAGGTTTCTTCCTGTTCAAGGGGAGTTTTTCCTTGCCACTGTTGCTTGTCTGGGGTCAGGACCTGGGATTCTGGAAAGCGCCTTGAAACAATTTTGATTGTATAAGACGCTATATAAATAAAGATTGATTGATTGATTGATTGATTGATGTCACCCATCCCTCCGACAGGACTATCCTTCACGTCTAGCCAGGTGAGGAGAGAGCTGGAGAGGCTCAATCAGAGAAAGGCTGCCGGACCGGACGGCATCAGCCCACAAGTGCTGAAGAACTGCTCCAGGCAGCTGTGTGGAATACTGCAGCACCTGTTCAACCAGAGACTTCATCTTCAGAGGATCCCAGTGTTGGGATTTCTGGTTTGTGTCTGTCTTTGGCCTGCAGGGTGTGGTGTTGAGCACAATTGGGTGCAGCTGGCACTGCAGGTGGGCGCACCTGTAGGCAATTTACATCTTGCTGCCTATTTAAGCAGGTTGTGCCTGCCTGTCAGTGCCGGGGTGTCTGTTCGTTTAGGGAGTGTGTTTGTTGGTCTAGTGTGGGAGCTTGGTTGGGTTCCTTGGTGTTGGCTCCTGTTCCTGTTGCCCTGGAGGGCCGCTCCTATTCCCGTGCTCCCAGTTTTCCTGGAGGGCCGTTCCTGTTCTGTGTCTCCTGGAGGACCGCTCCTGCTCCCCTTGCAGTCTAGGAGGACTGCCTCTGCCCTCAGTGTCTCGGAGCACGTTTGTGTTGCGCCGGACTCCCGAGTCCTCGCCGGCCAGGAGGACTGCAGCGTGTTGAGGACTCACCGGTGTTCTGAGTTCCCGGCAGTCCAGGGGGACTGCGTCTGGTTTGGAGACTCGCCGATGGACCTTGGAGGGGCAGACGCTGCCTCCTAATCGCCGGCAGTCCAGGAGGACTGCTTTGTCGCCAGTGTCTCGGGGCACGTTCGGGAGGCGAGCGTGTTGCGCCGGACTCCTGAGTCCTCGCCGGTCCAGGAGGACTGCAGCGTGTTGAGGACTCACCGGTGTTCCGAGTTCCCGGCAGTCCAGGGGGACTGCGTCTGGTTTGGGGACTCGCCGATGGACCTGGGATGGGCGGACGCTGCCTCCCGATCCCCATGTGGTCCAGGAGGACTGTTTCTGTTAATGTGTGCTCCCCTTCCCTGTAAATAAAGCCTTTGACCTCCCCACCACTGTGTCCTGGCCTGCGTTCGGGTCCGCTACCACCATGTATCGTAACACCCAGTGCTTTAAAAGACATCCTGCCTGGTCCCGGTGCCGAAGAAGACCCATCCTGTGGCACCGAGTGACTACAGGCCAATAGCACTGACTTCCCACATTATGAAGGTCATGGAGCGGCTGGTGCTGACACACCTCAGACCCGGTGAGCCCCTTTCAAGACCCTCTGCAGTTTGGTGGGGGTTGATGACGCAGTGATATACTTGCTACAGAGGGCTTACTCCTCCTTGGACAGACTAAACACCACAGTGCGGGTCATGTTCTTTGACTTCTCTTCTGCCTTCAACACCATCCAGCCAAGACTGCTGAGGGCTGTGAGAAGAATTATTGTTGTTATTACTATTGTCGTTTAAATGCTATGATGAGTAGATTTAGAGTGTTTAAGGAATGTTGTTAAGAAAAGGAATGTGGGAATGTTTAAACTAAGTGCTGGAGCTGTTTATATAACCAGCACTTAGAGGTACCCTGTTCGATAAGACAAGGAGGTCGTAAAGATGGGAAAAGTAGATAGGAAACAAGGAATCGTGAGGTCCTGATTGACATAAATCTCGTATGCAGCAAATAAAAGAGGCGAGCGAGCAGCAGACGAGGAAAGTTGACAGAGGAAGCTTGAACTGTTGCTCAGCTCTCCCTTGCAAGGACTCCAGTTGTTTGCGTGGTTTGTCTGAGTCTTAACATAAGAGTAAAGAACAGCGCGGGTGACAAACTTCACCCTCACAAAATATGGTCCTTCGAGCCGGATTCCAAGACCTGGAGAGGAGTGTTGTGGGATGACCGAACGCCGAAGTCAGCGGGCAGCCGGAGTCAAAAAGACGTCCGAGTGAAAGACCTTTCATCACGAGGTGACGGAAGACCGGTCTTCGTCCTCCCAGGGCGACCATCTCCAGTGACAGGAAGAAGGCACTAAAACAACTCAGAGAGAAACCATAGAGACAACGGAGTGAGTATAAGACACGAAAAGCGCTACACTGAAATACCGCGGTATTACCTGCCTGGTCATCGGGAGAGAAGCAGAGGCAAGATACACCCGCCTCTTCGGAGGTAGAAGCTTGGTGTATACTCTCCTGATTGGGAACAGGGGGCTATAAGGCCACGGCAGAAGGACTGAACTAGATATCCCGTAGGGATTGAGGGTTGTTCAGTCGGAGACCAGAAATCTCCACCCAAATACACAAAAACTGATAAAATAAAGTGCAAACATGGGCAACCAACATTCCACAAAAGGTGCTGAATTCGAAATCCCAGCATCATGTAAACACATGGAAGATAAACATCCAGGTTCATGTTCACATGTTCAACTGTGGGTGACTAAGTTTAATTGGGACGGTAACTTAGACAGGCCAAGCAATATTACAAAATTAAAAGAAGATGTAATAGAAAATGGAAAGAAACATCCAAAAGTATATGTGGGGTTGACACAATGTCACCTCTGGCTCACTGAATCAAAATATAGAAGAGAAAAACAAAATCAAGAAAAGGAGAAATGAAAAAGAGAAAAAGAAGAACCCCTTTTACCCATCACTGAGTGCGTACGTGAGAGAAGAGGACAACGAAACAGGATGCAGAAGTCGACTGATAAACATGCCTCCTCTGTATGTTCCTCCACCTCTTGTTCCACCAGCTCCCCCTCTGGCGGTCCCATTGGACCCGCCCGGAGCCTTAGACCCCCTGGCTCTGAACACTAATCCCTTTTTGGGCCCCTCTCCATCGGGAGCCCAGTGCAGAAATTACCATATGCAGGACAACACTGTGCAGATGTACCCAATGATCCAGGTTGCAAACCCACAAGCTGGTGTGCAGGGTCAAGAACCTACTATCTTGGTGTATAGAACCTGGACTCCAGAAGACTGTAAAAAAGCTTGTGATGGCATAACTTCGCCCCAAATGGACGTAGAGTCGTGCATCCAAGACATAATACAGTTACTAGGTTAGTTATCATACTAATGGTACTGGAACCCAGCAGGTCCTAATGTGCGTTAATGGCAAGAAATGGGGCACTGTTAGAGGAGATTGGGTCCCAGTGGATCCAGCCACTCAACAACCATGGCAACCTGGCAGCCAAGAAGTAAATGACAGACTTGACAGACTGTACGAACGAATGCGAACTACTTTTAACAGACGAGCTGACTACAGCGCCATTACGGCCACGAGACAAAAGACTGACGAAAGTTTTGAAGACTATAGTATGAGAATGAAAGATGTGTTCCGGAAGAAGAGTGGAATTCCGTATCCGGAAGAACCAGAAGGTCCCTACCAACAGCAGTTAAAGCAAGCTATACATGGGGGATCAAAACCAGAGATAAAAACCTGGGTAGAGAGACAGTTAGTTGATTTCGGAACCTGTTTCCTAAACCGCTATGAACAATACGCTATGCATGCTGAAAGACAATGCCAAAAGAGTAAGAATCAATTCCCAGGCATGTTTTTCAATGCCAACCCCCTCCCAAGCCGAGGCCGGGGCGTGGGCGAGGCTGAGGCGGAAGGGGAGGAGGAGGCAATTCCCGTGAAAATGATCAGTGTCGTTATTGTAAAAATTATGGACACTGGGAACGTGACTGCAGAAATAAACAACATGACCAGAGATACAATAGAGGACAGCAGCAAGGTTCTAATCCACCCCAGCAATGACTAGAACCAGAAAAAGATGTCACAAAAATTAAAACAAATCAGGGCACAAAATTTGACCAATCTGAAAAAGATGACTTAGAAGATGTTTTAGACTTAGAAACCACCTTCCTGTTTGCTGAAGGCAAACGAGAAATACAACTGACCGTGTTAGGTAATTCTTTAACATTCTTAGTAGACACGGGTGCAAGTAAATCAGTAATTAGAGATCCAATGGCCCTGAAGCCAACCTCTACACAGATTTTTGTGAGATCAGCAAATGGTCTCGTAACCAAAGAAAGAATGTCAGTCCCTGTAGATGTTTGTGACCCTGTAAGTGGAATCACACTTAAAGCCCCTTTCGTGATCTCCACCACATGTCCCGTAAATCTATTAGGAAGAGATCTTATCTCTCGGCTCCAGTTAATGATTCGTACCACACCCCAAGGGATGTGGTCTGTAGATAGAATGATTGATTTGTGGGTAAGAGAAGGAGAGACGTGCAGTAAATACTGGTCACTCGACATTCCCGAAAAGCAGCCCCCTCCATTCTCTGACCCAATCATTATGATATATGGTAAAGCTCTGTCATACTTACAGCCCGAAACCCAGCTCCACAATCAAGCTGACTTGCATGTCACCATGCACGTGGAGCGCATAGGTGAAATCTGTAAATCAGACTCACAAGGCACACCAAGCTATACGGAGCAGTTTGCTAAACTTAAAGATCCACAAATGATCTAATTATGCATCTATATGTGTGTGGTCAGACGGCTGTCTGCACGGCAGGAAGCCTTTCCACCGAAGCAGCAGCGGTATTCAAAGTGTCAGGTTCTGTACCACATGTTTCTATTGCTAAACCACTTAAGAAAAGATGGCAAGACTTGGGATGCGACGTAAAACACTGGAGCAGCCTGCCCTATAAGCCTATGGGTGAGGTTGATTTTAATGATCAGTTCCCGGTGTGGCGTATTCCCCTTAAAGCGTGGTTGCTGACTCATCCAGCAACGCACCTCACAGTTCATGAGAAGAAAACATCTTCCTCACAAAGGAGGAAGAGGAGAAGCTGAAAGAGCTTCCCCCTGAACTATGGTCGGAAGGACCTGCGGATGGAGGTCTTATAAAAGGAGCAGAACCTGTAAAAATAATCCCTAAATCAGATTATAGACCATTCCAGAGACAATATCCCCTTAAGACTGACGCACAGGAGGGTATTGTTCTGATATTTAACTCACTGCTTAAAGCAGGAGTTATCAGAGAGTGTCCTGAATCTCCTGTAAATACACCCCTATTTCCCGTAAGGAAGGCACCACCATCTACCGGCTGGCGGATGGTGCAACACCTGCAAGCTGTAAACACTGCAGTGGTCCCTAGGTCTCCCTTAGTTGCAGATCCACACACTCTGCTGAACGACTTAAACCCTGAACATCAGTGGTACACAGTGATAGATGTATCCAATGCATTTTTCTCTGTACCAGTACATCCAGACAGCCAGTTTTGGTTTGCATTTACGTTTCAAGGACGGAGGTACACCTGGACAAGGTTACCTCAGGGCTACTGTGAGAGTCCCACAATCTTCTCTCAGGTAATGATGTCATCATTAGCTAAGTTTAAACCTCCGTGTGGAAGTCAAATCCTCGTCTACGTGGATGACATCCTAATGGCGTCAAAAACAGAGGGAGATTGTTGGTCAGACACTCTAGCATTGTTACACTGGCTAGCCTCACAAGGCCATAAATTTAGCAAAAGCAAACTGCAACTGGTGAAGCAGGAAGTGGTTTATCTGGGCCATGTTCTGACACGTAATGGTAGAGCTATTCTCAAGTCAAGGAAAACAGCAGTGCTTGATGCCCCGAAACCAAAAACAAAGAAGCAGATGATGTCATTCTTAGGACTAGTGAATTTTTGCAGATCATGGATCTTAGACTATGCGAAAATAACTACCCCTTTACAAGCATTGATGTATGATAACCCCTTAGCAATGACCGATGCATTAATATGGACCCCTGAAGCTGAAGAAGCATTTACACACAAAACAGGCCCTTGTAGGTGCTGGAATGTTAAAGCTGCCAGACTATCAGAAGCCTTTTGAGCAGGTCGTTGATTGCAAGGGTGATTTTATGACTTCAGTTTTATTGCAGAAGCACGGAGATAAAAGGCAGCCAGTGGCCTACTACTCCCACAAGCTAGATCCCATAGCTTGTGCACTCCCGCCATGCGTTAAAGCAGTTGTGGCAGCGTCTGAGGCAGTAAAAGCCTCCGCAGGAGTGGTGCTATATCATGAGCTAACTTTGCTAGTTCCACATGCAGTGTCAATACTGCTGCTACAAAGTAAGATAGCGTTCCTGTCGTCCGCATGTCATCGTTCCTGCATGGCAGTATTGCTGTCTCAGCCGAATCTGACGATTCGACGCTGTACAACCCTAAACCCAGCAACGCTGCTACCCACCGCAGAAGAGGGACACCAGCACAACTGTCTGGATGAGGTCTCCACTAAGGTCCTGCCGTGACCAGATCTCAGTGATGTCGCGTTGACGACAGGACAGACACTCTTTGTGGATGGATCATCAAGAAAGGATGACTGTGGACGCACTAGAACTGCCTATGCAGTAGTTACAGCAACCGAGGTGGTGGAGGCGAAATCACTTCCCTCCTTCTATTCTGCTCAAGCAGCAGAACTCGTCGCACTCACACGTGCCTGTGAACTAAGCAAAGGACAAGATGTTACCATTTACACAGATAGTCAATATGCATTTTCCACGCTGTTTGTGTTTGCTCAACAATGGAATTTGAGAGGGATGAAAACGTCAACCGGCAAACCGGTCATGCATACAGAACTGTTAAAAAAATTATTGGCTGCAGTACAGCAGCCACGCAAAATAGCTGTATGTAAATGCACTGCACATACTAACAACACAGACGCAGTCTCACAAGGCAATGCCTTTGCTGACAAAGCCGCAAAGGCTGCAGCAAATAACAACACACTTCTTGATAATGATGAGGAATCATTTACCTTAGAATCTGCGGACAACAACATTCTAAAAGAAATGCAACAAAGTGCTCCAGAAAAAGAAAAGGCCATGTGGAAGAAGCGAGGAGCCAAACTGGATGACAAAGGACTGTTAACCATAGGCAATAAACCAATCCTTCCCCGGAATATGCATAAATGGGCAGCATTAGTGAGCCATGGGCCATGCCATGTCTCAACAGGAGGGATGGTACAGATGGTTAATGAACATTATTACACTATAGGATTTCACACATATTAAAAAAAAAATTGTTCACAATGTGCTATTTGTGTAAAACACAGCCCACAGGGAGCCCTTAAGACCCCTGCAGGCACTACACCATTACCAAATCACCCATTTCACACAGTTTTTCTAGATTTTATTCAGCTAACACCACGTGAAGGTAAACAATATTGTCTAGTAGTGTTAGATGGATTTACTAGATGGGTAGAAATTTTCCCCACGGCAAAAGCCGATGCACTGACAGTGGCAAAAGTCCTATGTAGAGAAATCATTCCCAGTTTTGGCATTCCGAAGGTCATCTGGAGTGACAATGGAAGCCATTTTGTAAATGAGGTAGTGAAAACTGTAGGAGTAACTTTGGAAATTGATTTGAAGAATCACTGCGCATACCACCCTCAGAGTGCAGGATTAGTTGAAAGAGTCAACGGTACTATTAAGAACAGACTAAAGAAGTGTATGGACGAGACAGAAAAGATCTGGATGTTTTGTCTCGACCTGGTGAAATTATGGATGCACATAACACCACACAAGAAAACAGGCATCACGCCTTTTGAAGCATTATATGGGCGGCCTTATTGCCTACCATACTTTGCAACAACAAATGGGTTAGAACATGTTGAGGAAACAATAGCAGATTATCTAAAAAAGGTGTTACTCAATCGATGTGTGAACACTGTAAATGTTCTGCCTAGTCCTGTGTCTTCCACAGATTCCGCCCCCCAGGAGGTGGGAAGGTCCTTATCAAGTACAGCTGGCCACAAAGACTACAGTTCGAGTGGACGGGAAACTGTCGTGGATACACCTTTCCCATTGTAAGAAACAGAAAATTCTTCCAGGTGAAGGCGAGGGAGCAGTGGCGGACTCTCCGTAAAAGGCTGACGGCCTGTATAGGCCCAGCAACGGCTGAACCCCATCGCAACCTGTGAAGGAGAGTTAAAAGGAAATTAAGTTGTTCTTCCTAAGTGTGGTGAGTGCTGTGACGGCGGGACTCGCGAGTTTCGGCCTTTGGGATTTCCGACAGGAGGGAGGTAATCAGGGACAGAATAATACTCTGAGACAGGATGAGAGCTACGCGCGCGCTAAATGCACCGTAGTTAGCCACTTAGAACATTCGTGGTTAGAACAAAATCCAGAGTCCCCACACACTTACAGTTTGAATACATGGTGGCGCTATGCTAATTTCACAGCTCGGACACGGAATCATTCTAGTTGTTATGTTTGTTCTATGCTACCAGTTCCGTGCATACACCGCGAGTAACTGCTGAACCGATGACAGGGAGTGTAGGACAGCGTTTTGTCCATATAGGGCTTAGCCGTGACACGAACTTCACACTCAAGTTGTTGGATGGAATGTGGTTCGCTCGCAGCAACTGCACCCAAGAGCCACTACGGACAATGGCAGGGAAAGTCAATAGATTTAGATTCCCTGTGCTAGGTGCGATAAATCACACATACTGTTATGCACGAAGTGGTGGTAGAGATTTGGGGTCATTACACAAGGATGTCTGTAAAGTTGTTTATACGTCATGCGCACTGGGAGTCAGTGGAGATGTGAAGTTAAACTTTACAACTGATCGGTATTATCGGAAAACGTGTCTACAGCAAAATAAAAGTTCCGAACAGTGCAAACAGGAGTGTATTGATGACCCCCGGTACTTATTTGGTTTCTTTACCTTAAATGAATCAACACAGATGTGTCCAGAAGGTTATAACTGTACATGCAACTATCCCGCTTTCGTCCCAGGAGACAAAGGCATGCAATTAGTGGATAAGGGATGGTGGTTATGTGGACACAATGCGTATGCACAGCTACCAGCAAACTGGTCAGGAGTGTGTGCTCCAGTACATCTCAAGGATCACACAGTCATAATTTATGCTGGTAATGCTAGATCCGCACCACAGTTGCGTTCCAGGAGAGATTTGACTGACTACAAGTTCAAACCACACGACTCAGTGTGGGGCAAAGATGTACCACAAGAGTTTAAACACTGGACAGATGGAGAAAAGGTCTCCATTAGCCTTTTTGCCGTGGGTAGGTGTGGCAAAGAACATATTGAGATTGGAAACGGTTGATTATAGGCTGAAAGTGTTTACTAATTTGACAAAAGTTGCTCTCACAGGAGTCAAGGAAGAAATAACAGCGCTAAGACTCTCCCCCTTTCTGTTCACCACCTACACAGCTGACTTCCAGTACCACTCTGAGACATGTCACCTCCAGAAGTACTCGGATGACACAGTCATAGTCGGATGTGTGGAGAATGGACAAGAGGATTAATACAGGGACCTTGTGGAGAGTTTTGTTAGGTGGAGCAGGGAGAACCTTCTGCAGCTCAATGTGACCAAGACGAAGGAGATGGTGGTGGATTTTAGTAAAAGCAAGTCCCCACCCTCCCCAGTCTGCATTAGTGGGAAAGAAGTGGAAATAGTACCATCTTACAGGTTCCTGGGTGTTCAGCTGGACAATAAACTGGAGTGGTCCACAAACACCAATGCTGTTTACAAGAAGGCCATGAGCAGACTCTATTTCCTCAGGAGACTCAGGTCCTTCAGTGTTTGCAGCAGGATGCTCCACATGTTCTATCAGTCTGTCATGGCTAGCACCATCTCCTTTGCTGTAGTGTGCTGGGGTGCAGGCAAAGGATGCCAACAGACTCAAACTCATCAAAAAGGCAGGGTCTGTTGTTGGCTGTAATCTTGCAAATTTGGACGAGGTGGTGAGGGACAGGATGATGTTGAAATTTCGGACAATCATGGAAAATCCCTCACACACCCTCCATAAAACAGTGGACAAACTGAGAAGCAGCTTCAGCAACAGACTCCTGCAGCCTCGCTGCTCTAAGTAACGGTAGAGGAAGTCCTTCCTGCCATCCGCCATTAAACTCTATAATTCACCCAAACCTACTCTACAATAATTGTGTAATGTTTATGTTGTAATTTTATCCATCCATCCATCCTCTACCGCTTATCCGGAGTCGGGTCGTGGGGGCAGCAGCCTAAGAAGAGAAGCCCAGACTTCCCTCTCCCCAGCTACCTCTTCCAGCTCATCCAGAGGGATCCCCAGGCGTTCCCAGGCCAGTCGAGAGACATAGTCTCCCCAACGTGTCCTGGGTCTTCCCGGGGGTCTCCTACTGGAGGGACATGCCCTGAACACCTCACCAGGGAGGCGTCCAGGAGGCATCCTAACAGATGCCCAAGCCACCTCATCTGGCTCCTCTCAACACGGAGGAGCAGTGGCTCTATGCCGAGCTCCTCCCGGATGGCAGAGCTTCTCGCCCTATCTCTAAGGGAGAGCCCAGCCACCCTACGGAGGAAGCTCATTTCGGCCGCTTGTACCCGTGATCTTGTTCTTTCGGTCATTACCCAAAGCTCATGAATTGAGAGCTTCACCTTTCGGCTCAGCTCTCTATTCACCACTACGGACCGGTGCAGAGTCCGCATTACTGCCGATCCGCCTGTCGACCTCCTGCTCCATTCTTCCCTCACTCGTGAACAAGTGTGAGAAGGATTATTGTTATTGTTGTTATTAGTATTATCTTTAAATGCTATTGTATGTAGACTTTGAGTGTTTGAGGAATGTTGATAGGAAAAGAAGAACATGAGAGTGTCGTAAAAGTGCTGAAGCTGCTTACAATCAAGCTCAGCAACCAGATGTATCCTGTTGGTCAAGATTAGAGAAGTTTGTAAAGATATCAGAAGACAATGAGTTACGAGATCCTGTTTAGACACCCATTCTGTTTGCACCAATAAAAGAGGTGAGCGAGCAGCAGACGAACAGAGTTGACAGAGGAAGCTTGAACTGCTGCTCAGCTCTCCCTTGCAAGGCACTCTTGTTGTTTGCGTGGTTACTCTGAGTCTAGTGAACGAACAGCGCGGGTGATCAAAACTTCATCCTCACACAAGACCCCGAGGTACTTGAACTCCTCCACTTGGAGCAGGATCTCCTCCTTGACCCGGAGAAGGCACTCCACCTTTTTCTGGTTGAGAACCATGGCCTCGGATTTGGAGGTGCTGATTTTCATCCCACCCACTTCACATGCGGCGGCGAACCGATCCAGTGATAGTTGGAGGTCACGGGCCGATGACGCCAACAGGACTACATCATCTGCAAAAAGCAGAGACCTGATCCTGAGGTCACCAAACCGGTCACCAAATTACAATGTTGTAATTTTATTTCTATTTTATTCTATATTTATGTATATATGCTTATAATGCTTATAATATATATATTATATTATGTATATATTATATATATGTGCTTAGAACGTTCTAATCTTATTTGTATTTATTTATTCTGTTTCTATACTTTGTAAATACAAAACCTAGTCTACAGTTATATTAATCCACGTTAGGCTGCTACTACAATTCAATTTCCCTACGGGGATGAATAAAGTACATCTTGAATCTTGAATAGGGCCTTGGTGTAATTTTCCATCTCGCTATGAGTTTGGAACCTAAACATGCGAGGAAGAAGTCTTCAGTTCACCCCTGTCCTCAGGGTTGCGGCTTCTCCCTGCACGAAAAGGATCTCCATGAACCCTGGGGATTGTCCATGCCAGGAGGACATTGACAAAGCCAGTCAAGCGCACATTGCCGCCTGCTCCATGGTCCAACCCTCGAGAGAGTTAAATTTGTGAATTTGTTGCAGAACTAACTTTGATGTGGCACAAACCACTGTCTATCTGCGACATGGTGCCCAGTTATGGACAGTTTTTGGAACTGGAAGGAGCGGAGGAGAACGGTCTGGTCAATATTCCACCTGTGGAAGCGTCCTTGGCCTCGTACATGACCCCACTCCCGTAATAACGGTGTCGGTACTACACTCCCATCAAAGCACTGCAGGTTCTCTGCTTCACAGCTGGAGAAAATTTACCGTATTTTCACGACTATAAGGCACACCTAAAACACTGAGATTTTCTCAAAAATCGACGGTGCGCCTTATAATATGGAGCACCTTGTGTGTGGACTGAGTTCCAAAATCTGCTGTGCGCCTTTGGTGGGTGCACTACGGTAAACGCTCCGCCAATCGATTAGCAGCACACCTACGCGTAAGGATCCCCTAAAATGGCGCCGGTCAAGTGAGACGCGTATGAATGAGGCTTACTTTAAACCGCAGGCCTTCGAATATGCGGCTGAAAATGGCAATCGAGCAATCTTAGTGTTTTCGCTTTATGAGGAGGCGGCATCTCTCCATACGCGCGAGGACAACTGTTGCGCAGCGGCTGCCCGCGGATTACCAGGAGAGGGCGGCCATCTTACGCACCTACTGCCACGACAAGATAACCGCGCCCAGCCACATTACCAACATGGATGAGATCCCTCTGACTTTTAACATCCCTTTGACCCACAAAGTGGAGAAAAAGGGACCAGCACGGGGCACGAGAAGTCGTAGTTCACCGTGGTTCTCGGCTGCCATGGAAACAGACAGAGCACTGGATGATGGAAGGCGAACACTCCTTCACAAAGACTATGAGGCAGCGGCGGGCAAGTAAAACAAAACAAAATCAACGCTGAACCGGAACCGGTCGGTGAGTCCGATTCAGATGATTAAGAAGAGGAATTTGGGATGTTGGACATTGAAATAGTGCAGCTGTTTAATTCAGATACAGAAGATGAAAACTTTGATGGTTTTGTAGCGGAAGAATGAATATTTTGTTCAATAAATGTGTCGAAACTCACTGGGCCAGATTCACCAATATGTTCTTAAGAATCTTCTTAGATTCTTTCTTAAGTTGTTCTTATGAAGTTTCTTAAGAAAACCCTACGTCAGATTCATCAACGCGTTCGTAAGCCCCAGAATTGTTCGCAGCTGTGTTCTTAGATTGATGAATGCCATCTGTTCGTAAGTTGAAAGCGCGTGCCAGGTGAGTCTAATTAACATACGATTAGCATAAGTTACCGCCCACTAATGCCCATAAAAGGAACTGCAGCAGGACCCTGTAGACAGAGCAAAAAGCAGCCAAATGCCCAAAGCGAAATGCCCAAAGCTTGCCTCTCCACGCCTGATTTCTGACGCCGTGTTGCACAATCAAGAAAGGATGGCTAACACGCTTGATAAAATTGCCTCAACCCTAATGACTATAGCCAACACGCTTAAAGAAATCAACGAGAATGTAAAAAAAATAAGAATGTAAAAAATAAAAACGTGTAAAAGCTGTGCTCTGAAACCGGGCTCTCTTTTTTTTCTTTTTGAAGTGAATCAAGACTGTTAGACTGAAATTGTGACAATAATGCATTTTATTCACAAACGGGCAATTAATCGCGCTCAAACGTGAACCGCGTGCCTGCAGTCTGGCTCCATCATTGCGTCAGGACGCACATCCTCACGGGGTTGTGGCTCTGTCCAAACACATCCAGCGCCCCTTTAAAATGCCGATGGTGCGTTCAATGGTGGAGCGACTGCGCGCATGCATCTGATTGAATAAAATTTCCTGTGGAGTCTGAGAGTTGGTCAGTGGTGTCAACAACCAGGGAGCCAGGGCATATCCTCGATCCCCTAATAAAATAAATCAAGATAAAATCAAATAAGACAGTTTTGGCATGGTTTCCAATTTGGTTGATTAATGTTAAGTCATTGGCACATTTACGTAATTTTAAAATTCTCCGTAAATCACCAAAAATAGGAAATAAACAAAGAAATAAATAAATATGACAGAATTATCATTGTAATATTGAATTTTATTGAACTGCACAGAAGAAAACACAACCATGCCAACATGTCGGCACTGAAATGTGCCTAAGAGTACTCCTGAGTGTTCGTAGGATTTGTTCTTACCTACGCATAAATCCAGGATAAGAAGAAATTGGTGAATGCCACAATCTTCGTAAAATGTTCGTAAATGGGACTTAAGAACAAATTTGTTCGTAAGAACGTTTCGTGAATCTGGCCCACTGTTTTACTTCCGTTGTCATTTTTTACTGTATGTTTCAGCATGCGCCTAATAATACGGTGCGCCTTGTGTATGTTTTAAATACAGAAATAGCACCCATAACTGAGACTGCGCCTTTTAATACAGTGCGCCTTATGGTCGTGAAAATACGGTACTGGTCGCAGGCAAGCACAGCTCGTGCTTTGAGCTCTGTCACTATGCTCCAGAAATACCAAGGTATGTCTCTGGCAGAACTTGGGGAGAATATGCCTTCAGATAGTCCACTGGTCCCTCTGCTTAACGAAGTTAGGATCACTACGGATCACATCCTTCGTGTGTCCCGCTGTGCCACGCTCTCCCTATGGAGAGGGATGGCTTCCATGGTCGTGGCACAGAGGCACCTGTGGTTAACCCTGTCTGACTTCCCAAAGAGGGACCAGGCAATCTAGTCTCTAGTTTGAGCTGAGGAAGATGCACACTGAAGCACTCAGCAGCATAATTCTCAGGCGTGATACCAAACCTAAACAGCTTGCTAACCTCTGCTGAACTGCGCTACCACATCCTCCTAAAAGATCAGTACCAGCTGCGGGGATGGAGCCTCATCCAGCAAAGAGTTTGTCTGGTGGAAGCCCACGCCACTCGGGTTGGAACAATGGCCCACCATGTAGCCTTCATAAAGGCTCAGCACCCGGGCAGAAAATGCCTCAGTCCTCCTGACTTTAGGATTGACTCAGGAGGGGCTTATGCAGCTACCTCTCATCTGTTGCCACCAAAGAGGCTGCACTTTCGTTTTGTTCGTAAAACAAGCCCCAAGAGGCGCTCCGTTTTCCTCATACTGTAGTCTCCCAAGCACATCATTCTCGATCACACAAATCCCCCAATAAAGGTAACCATGGTTCACTGTGTGACTGTTCCAAATGTGCAATTAAGTTCAATAAGGGTCCAATTATTTTCCTGCAAAAATATGAATCACGAACACCAGGGTGGACTAGTAATGCTGCTTCCTGCCAGCACACCAGGGGACGAGAGTTCCTCGCCCACAGTACTGCAGGTCAGTCGGCTGGCCATTCACCCTCAGTGACACGCATGCGCATTCTCACCCTGCATAGAGAGGACCGTTGCCACAGGCTACCATTTACAGTTCAGGTTCCAGAACCCTGGTTTCCACAGTTGTGGGGAACGAGGCAGCAACAGTAAGGGAAGAAATAAACAACTTGCTGAACAAAAAAGCGATAAGAGTTGTTCCCTTTTTGGACAAGAACAGAAGTTGGTACATCCGTTGTTTTGTTGTTCCGAAGAAAGGGGGAGGACTCCGTCCTAATCTCGATCTTTGAGTGCTAAACAGATTCCTGCGAACGTACAGATTCAAGATGTTAACACTCAGAGAGATGCTGAGTGCTATAATCCCAGGAGATTTGTTCACAATGATCAATTTCACAGACGTGTACTTTCACGTAGCGATACACCCAAAGCACAGCAGTTTCTCAGGTTCGCGTTCGATGGCACAGCCTACGAATACTTGGTTCTGCTGTTTGGTTTGTTGCTTGCTCACTGCATCTTAACCAAATGTATTAACCAAATGTTGGCTCCGCTTTGGCAAACGGGTGTCCGCATATTAGCCTATCTGGACGATTGGGCTTTAGTTGCGAGCTCCAAAGGGCAGGCAGCTTCGCAGCTGTCAAAAACACTGACGCACATCCGAGCATTGGGGATTTCAGTAAATCTTCAAAAAAGTTCAATGATCCCCAGTCAACAGTTTTCCTTCTTCGGGTTCGAAATATGTTCCATGTCAGTACGGGCACGTCTATCAGAGCACAGGGTGGCGGCGTTTCACTGCTGTCTCTCTCAATTTCAGTTGGGACGCAGACTGCGTTTCCGAACGGTTTTACAGCAGACAGGCATGATGGCGTCAATGATTGGAGTGGTACCATTTGGGCTTTTAAAGATGTGAGTATTTAAACGCTTGACGCTATCTCACCGGCTTTGTGTACCATGTCACCTCCAAATGAAACTGCCGATAACGACGTCTTGCATGATAACTCTCTTCCCGTGGAGGGAACCTGGGATGTTACGCCTAGGATCTCCTATCGGGAGGGAGTCTTTTCGCAAAGTGGTGTCCATAGATGCATCCCTGACAGGGTGGGGGGCTCTGTGCGATGGAGCAGCAGTGGGGTTGGGGGTTGTAGACTGCAGTGCAATGCACACTCCACATCAACTATTTGGAACTGTTGGCAACCAATTTTGGCAGTGGTTTCTTATATAAACAGGCAGGAAGGGACTCGTTCTCTTCCCCTCTTGAACCTGCCTCACTCTCTGTTGCTGTAGTGCAACACTCAGTTCCTGTCTCTCAGAACTACACATATTCTGGGTCACTTGAACCTGGGACCAAACCTTCTCTCCAGAGGCAGTCCTCTAGTGAGAGAATGGAGGCTCCACCCATCTGTGGTGGCACAGATATGGAGTCGTTTTGGCAGAGCAGAAGTGGATCTGTTTGCCTCTAAGACAAACACCTACTGCCTCCTGTTCTTTTCCATGACAGACCGCTGGGATAGATGTGTTCGTGCACATATACTGTATGCATTTCCCCCAGTGGAAATGATTTTGCTGTGGCTAGACGGAGTACGCCAGCAGGGGCTCTCCCTGATCCTGGTGGCCCCCTGCTGGCTGGCAAAATCGTGGTATGTGGAGATAATCAGTTTGCTGGCATCCAGACCCTGCCAGCTTCTTCTCTGCATGGACCTCCTTTCTACAATTAAGGTCTATTTGGCAGCAATTTCTGCCTGTCATGTCGGGTTTAATGGGGTCACGCCAGGTGCTCACCCTCTGACCATGCAATTCTTAAAGGGAGTCCGTAAGTTAAGACCTGTAATTAAGCCCAGTGTTCCCTCAAGGGATTTGTGGTTCCATCTTTGAGCCTACTGAGTCTGTTGATATGACATTTCTTTCTCTTAAGACTGCACTTCTTGCTCTGACTTCGGCAAAGTGAGTGGGTGAGCGTCATGCTTTGTCTGTTCATCCCTCATGTACCCAGTTCACTCCGGATGGTTTTAAGGTTAAACTGCGTCCAAATAATAATTCTATGGCTTTTCAACCTTTGCATTTCTCTCCTCCTCCATTTGCTTCTGAGAAGCAGAGGAGGTTGCACTCCTTATGCCCTGTGCATACATTACGTCCATACAGTATATGTTAGGTCACATCTTAGCTATGCTGTTATAGGCCAAGGCTGCGGGGGTCCGGAAACATGATCACCTGACAGGTCTCCTCCTCATCAAGCAGACTAGTTATGCTGATTCCTGTGTAGTATTTTCTGCCCCCCCCCATTCATTTACAGGTATCGCCGCCTTCGGAGCTGCATGATGACCTCCGGCCCCACTGACCCGTTGTATAGTGTATTTTTGTGTGTATTTCTGTGCTCTGTGCCTCTCCTCTCCTCTCCTCTCCTCTCCTCTCCTCTCCTCTCCTCTCCTCTCCTCTCCTCTCCTCTCCTCTCCTCTCTCTTTACCCAGCCGGCCATCAGCCCCCTACATGAGCCTGGTCCTGCTCAAGGTTTCTTCCTGTTAAAGGGGAGTTTTTCCTTGCCACTGTTGCTTGTCTGGGGTTAGGCCCTGGGATTCTGGAAAGCGCCTTGAAACAATTTTGATTGTATAAGACGCGATATAAATAAAGATTGATTTGATTTGATTTGATATGGACCGCACCCAAGGTGGCATCTTTTCTGCGGCCAGTTGGTCATCACTGCAGACTTTTGTACGGTTTTATTGTTTGGAAGTGACAGCCCCTTCGGTGGCTCACTCTGTCCTCTCTGATGGGTCAACGATACACTAGCGTGTTATTGTTTTGATTCCTGTTTGGTAGCTGTCCCATACAAATGTGTTATAGGAGAGGAACAAGGTACACTAGGTTGCCCCACCGTGCAGCCAGGAATGCTGAGCTAAGCAATGTGTCAGCCTAAAGATGTCACCTGGATAATATAGTGTTTGATATCTTCTGTATTTCACCAGGATGATTAGGTTCACCTCGTATACAACGCTCCGTAGATAAAAGGTCAAACTGGTTTGAAAAACATAAAGTGTTGCAGAAAAGAACGCTACAGCATCGCTTCAGTCATTTATCTGAAATTCTCTGGTGGAAAATAAACATAAAATGAAGTTATTTAGGCCACAATATTATTACAGGCTAAATTTGCCACAAATTTTACTTACATTAACTTGCGAAGGAAATATCAAGATGCTGGCAGCAGCACTTGGGATTGCTGGTATAATACAAGTTCCAGAAAATTCATAAATAAGTAACTATAATCAATCATGTCTGTCTTTTGGTTTGTTTCTCCATTGAATTTCCCCTCAGACGTTCCAAAATGTCTGAACCCACATTACAGCTGAATGTGTTGCCTAAATCAGTCAAGGTTAGCAGCTATGTGCTAGGTTAAATCAAGGTGTCCACATCATTGCAGCTGTTGAGGATTCAAATTAAAATAGAAAATACCTCTTCATTGTAGTCTCTGCTGTTTCCTCACAATTGAGAACAAGAGTTTATTTGATTCTAAGTAAGTGTAAAGGGGTGTGGGTGTGTTTGTGTGTCTGTCTCTCTGATTTTACTTTTGCTTTGATATGAAGCACTTTGTGCTATATTTTTTGTATGAAAATGTTCTATAAATAAAGTTGATTGATTGATTGATGTTTTGAGCTGGGTTTTCCATGTTGTGATCCAGAGGTAAGTATATCATGACACTGTCATGACCAACAAGTGCTTGTCCAACAAGTTCAGGGGTAGGGTTAGGATTAGGCTTTTAAATTGAACCTTGCTGGGCTGAAGATAGATGTAACCTGACAATGAATGGAGAGATATGAGGAGTAAAATCCTCCTTATCTCCATGTTTCTGCTTTTTGCTCCCCTCCCACCTAATTATCTGCCTGTCTAATGCAAAGGTGCAGAATAACCCTCAACTATCATTGTTTTCCAGCTAACATCCTTCTCTCTGTTTCTTTTTCTTTCGCTCTTTTACTCTTTACACTGTTACTGCTGCTGCTATAGGCTAAAAAATGTTATTTTTCTTTTCCACTTCTGAAGTTTTGTGTCAAAGCCTGCAGAAAGCATTGGGGATTACTCTTCTGTAGTCTTCCTAATGGGTGGCTGTGTCCTGAGGAGGAAAGAAGCGCAGCAGAGACGTTTCTCATTGTCCATCTGCAACAAACTGTGTGATGATCAGTGTGAGACCGAGTAAATAGAGAAAAGAAATAAACAGCATCTAGAAATTATTTCACCAGGATTAATATTGATTAAATGCATGCACAGACACACAGACACACAAGCACTCATGCACGCACGCACGCACGCACACACACACTATCAGACCCCTCCTCGGCTGTCTCTCCCTCCTTCGTTCTGCTCACACACTCCTCTCACTCCCTTTCTCCTCATTCTATTGGTGGCTCTTGCCTGTATCTGCTGGATCAGTGCTGACTCCATACACGCACACACGCATGTACACACACTCCCACTCCCACTTACACATACACTACCTGGGGATTCCACCACCACTGGAGCCTCCATTTGCTCTACTTGGCTCCTGTCTTCCACCGTAGGGGGTGAAAGCCTGGTGAGTCCCTACTTTCTTTGATGACAGCAGGCAATCGTGGCTCACTGTGAGACAAAAAGATCTTGGACTTTCAGGGGTAGGTAAACAGGAAAGCTGCTGCTGCAGCCTGTGAGGTGAGGCTGACGTTGGAGTAATGGTGTTGGTGAGAGGTTGCTCAGATACTACAGATACTGGTCATTCAAGCTTGAGATGCTATGGTAATAGATGCCTCGAGTCTCTGTATTGCTTGTTGCATGTTTGTGCCCTAGTAAGGTGCTAGGCCATGAGTTGCGGTGCATGTGTGTTATTTTAGTAAGATGAGAAATGTGTTTGTACACTCACGTGTTTAATCCTCAGTGTCCTTGTGCATTATATGATCTCTCTCTTGTGTGTATCTGGTGAGAACTCATGTACTGCCTGGACATTTGCTCCTTCTCTCTCCTCACTCCCTGTACAGCAGCTCAATGTTTCTCTGCTATTTTCAGTTACTAGCAAGCTCTGGTAGAGAACCCGAGTCTGAAGGAGGCACTGCCCAGGAGGGCGGGGAAGATATCCATACATCCATACACACACACACACACACACACACACACACACACACACACACATATCAAATCAAATCAAATCAAATCAAATCAATCTTTATTTATATAGCGTCTTTTACAATCAAAATTGTTTCAAGGCGCTTTCCAGAATCCCAGGGCCTAACCCCAGACAAGCAACAGTGGCAAGGAAAAACTCCCCTTTAACAGGAAGATACCTTGAGCATGACCAGGCTCATGTCGGGGGACCCTCCTGCTCATGGCTGGCTGGGTAGAGAAAGAGGAGAAGGGGGAGGACAGGTAGAGGATAGAATAGGTAGGAGAGGAGAGGAGAGGAGAGGTAGAGGGAAGGGCAGGGGAGGTAGAGGAGAGGAAAAGAGGGGCATAGAGCATAGAAATACATACAAAAATACATTATATTGAATTAAATTGAATTAAATAAGCTGCTGGTTGAATGGGTCAGCGGGGTCGGAGGTCAGTATACAGCTCTGAAGGTGGCGCTACCTGTAAATGGATACAGAAGGGGGGGGGGGAGCAGAAAAACTACACAGGAAATAGCATTACTAGTCTACTTGGTGAGGAGAAGGAGAGGAGAGGAGAGGAGGGAAGAGGAGACCATGACCCAGTGGGGTGACAGAGGCCTGTCAGGTGATCATGTTTCTGGACCCTGGCAGCCTTGACCTATAGCAGCATAGCTAAGATGTTAACCTAATGATTAGACGACCCCCTAAGTATGATAATTTGTCTGTCTATAATAGTAACTGTAACTACAGAATTAGTAACAATAAGCTTTTTCTAAGAGGTAGGTTTTAAGTCTGATCTTAAAAGTAGCGATGGAGTCAGCCTCCCGTACCTGGACAGGGAGCTGGTTCCATAGCAGGGGGGCCTGGTAGCTAAATGCTCAGCCCCCCATTCTACTCCTAGAAACTCTGGGAACCACAAGTAGACCAGCATTCTGAGAGCAGAGCGGTCTATTGGGCTGGTAAGGTATCACTAGCTCCTCCAGGTAGGATGGAGCTAGGCCTCTGAGGACCTTGTAGGTCAAAAGAAGGGTTTTAAAAATTATTCTAAATTTAACGGGCAGCCAATGAAGAGACACCATTACAGGAGTTATGTGATCTATTTTGTCAATACCTGTCAGAACTCTAGCTGCAGCATTTTGGATCATCTGGAGGCTTCTTAAAGAGTTGTTTGGACACCCTGATAATAAAGAATTACAATAGTCCAGCCTAGAACTAAAAAAAGCATGAATTAACTTTTCAGCATCATGCTGCGTCAGTAGTTTCCTAATCTTTGTGATGTTCCTCAGGTGAAAAAAGTCACTTCTCGAGACTAATTTAATGTGTGAGTTGAAGGAGAGATTTTGATCAAAAGTTACTCCAAGATTCCTCACAGAGAGACTAGATGTTAATGAGATACCATCTAGAGTGATCGTGTGATCTAATCTATCCCTGAGAGGTTCAGGACCAAACACCATGACCTCAGTTTTTCCTGAGTTAAGGAGGAGGAAATTTGAAGACATCCAGGACTTTATGTCTTTAAAACAGGTGTGGAGCTTCGCTAACTTCTCTGTCTCCTCTGGTTTCATTGATAAATAAAGCTGAGTGTCATCAGCATAACAATGAAAATTCATCCCATGCTGCCGAATAATGTTCCCTAAGGGAAGCATGTACAAGGTGAAGAGGATTGGTCCAAGTACAGAACCTTGAGGAACTCCATGGCTAACCCTACTGTATGAGGAGGGAACAACATGGGCATGAGCAAACTGGTATCTATCAGATGAATATGATCTAAACTAGTCTAGTGCTGTCCCTTTAATCCCAGTCACATGTCCAGTCTATGTAACAGGATGCTGTGATCAACTGTATCAAAAGCAGCACTGAGATCCAGCAGAACCAGCATAGAGACTAGTCCATGATCTGAAGCTATGAGAAGATCATTAGTAACTTTAAGAAGTGCTGTTTCTGTGCTGTGATGAGCTCTAAAGCCTGACTGAAACATCTTAAACAGGCTGTTCTTTTGCAGGTGCTCCAGTAACTGAGTCACCACCGCCTTCTCAAGAACTTTAGAGATAAAAGGAAGGTTGGATATTGGCCTATAATTTGCTAATACATCAGGATCGAGCAATTTTTTTTTAAGCAACGGCTTAATCACTGCCACCTTGTTGGACCGGGGTACATATCCTGTCACTAAAGAACCATTGATCTGGTCCAGGATAGGACTGCCTATTAATGGTAAAACATCCTTCAACAGGTGTGTTGGGATGGGATCTAAAAGACACGTGGTGGTCTTGGATTTCTGAATTAGCGATGATACCTCAGAAAAATATATAGGGCTGAAGGAGTTTAACGGCTCGTTGGAGAACCTGTAGGTTCCCACAGTCAGCACATCTGGTGATGGTCCAGTTGTAGGGATGGCCTGGTTGGCTTATATATATTTATATCTCCTGATACTGGTACTGATACACCACATCCTCACTGACTAAGAAGCTGCTGTTAGCTCAGTGTTCGAATATCCGTAATAAGAAGTTGCTATCACATCTAGAGATTGATAAGGTAGAGCATTGTACCTCATCCATGGTACAAATATGCTACGGCAAGAGGGAGCCAGGATGCCAGGTTTGCTTGGGGGTGGTTTCACCATATATATATAATCTCTTCCTTACCTTCCAGGGCAGTGCCTCCTTCAGACTTGGGTCCTCTACCAGAGGGCTGGGAGTCTGGGGGTTCTGCGCAGGATCTGTTCCTAATACTGCGCTCTTCTGGAGATCTCTGATGTGGTTCCTGGTATATGTTGGAGCCATCTACTCAGCTTGCCCCTAGTGTCACAATCACTACTGGGACCATTGTTGCCTTCACACCCCACATTGTCTCTATCTCCTATTTCAGCCCTTGGTATTTCTCCAGCTTCTCGTGTTCTTGCTTTCTGATGTTGCTATCACTTGAGATTGCTACATCTATCACCACCACTGCCTTCTGGTGGTTATCTACCACCACTATGTCAGGCTGATTGGCCACCACCATTTTGTCAGTCTGGATCTGGAAGTCCCACAGGAACTTGGCCTTCTTGTTCACCAGCACTTTTGTCTCCCAATTGGACCCTGGTACCTCCAGGTGCAGATGTTCCTGTAGACTATGCCAGCCACCTGGTTGTGCTGCTTCATGTATGCCTTGCTTGCCAACATCTTGCACCCTGCCGTGATATGCTGGACTGTCTCAGGGGCGTCTTCACACAGCCTACACCTGGGGTCTTGTCTGGTATGGTAGACTGTGGCCTCTGTTGCTCTGGTGTTAGGGGCCTGTTCTTGTGCAACCATGACCGTGCCTCTGTGCTGTCTTTCAGCCCAGCCTTTTCCATCCACTGGTATGTTTTCTTGATATCAGCCACTTCCTCAATTTATTGGTGGTACATACCATACCATGGTACATAGCCTTTCATGATAGCCCCTCCTCCAGGTTCCTCCTCCTTGCTGGGCTTTTGTTGCCTGAGGCATTCACTCAGCAGGGCGTCAGTGGGGGCCATCATCTTGATGTTTTCTTGGAGGCTTGTTTTTTCCTCCTTGACAGTAGTTCCGACACTTACTAGTGCTCGGCCCCCTTCCTTTCGCTTCGTGTACAGCCTCAGGACGCTGGACTTGGGTGAAACTCTCCATGCATGGTGAGGAACTTCCTTATCTTGATGTCAGTGGCTTGTATCTCTTCCAGATACAATAGCTGATATATCTGATTACTGGCAGGGTGTAGGTGTTTATGGCCTGGATCTTATTCTTACAATTCATCTGACTTTTCGGGACCTGCCTTAACCTCTGTAGGTATTTGGCTGTGGCTGACCTCCTAGCTACCTCCTCATGGTTACCACTTGCCTGTGGGATCCCCAGGTATATATAACTGTCCTGCACATCTGTGATGTTTCCTTCAGGTAGTTCAACCCCATCAGTTGCAATCACCTTTCCATTTCTAGATATCATCCAACCACATTTATCTAATCCGAATGACACCCGATGTCTTTGCTGTAGATCCTAGTGAGGTGAATTAGGGAGTCAATACCACGCTTCCATGTGGTGCTGAGGCAAGTTATGGGCCAGTAGTTGGATGGTATTGTGCCCTTCTGGGGGTCTTTCATGATGAGGACTGTCCGGCCCTGGGTTAGCCACTCTGGGTGGTTCCCTGATGTTATCAGCTGGTTCATCTGTGCTGCCAGGCATTCATGGAGTGCAGTCAACTTCTTAAGCCAGTAGGCGTGAATCTTATCGGGCCCTGGTGCTGTCCAGCTCTTCATTTTGGACACTCTTGTTTGGATGTCTGCTAAGGTGATGACTACTGGGTCTTGTTGTGGAAGTTGGCTGTGCTCTGTCCGTAGGTCTTCTATTGGAACTCTAAAGGCAGTCTCTCTTCTGTTGTGATATCATGTGAGAGCAGTGTAATTGTGCAGGGAAGGATGGATGCAGGTAAAACAGGGCCTCTCTCATCTTCAGTATTGACAGGAGTTGCCAGCTCTGATCACATTTCCTCTTCCGCCAATGCTGTTCATCCACACCTGTGTTCCAAAACATGTAAGTTTGTGCTAATTGCAACCACATAGAACTCACCATCAGAGAGGGTTTTATAAGCTCTAGTTTTTGAATTTTGTCTTCTATTGACGTCATAATGACGGTCTTTGATGCCCTCTCAGTGTTTTTATTTTATTTTACAGGTATCACGTTTCCATAAACTCTTCAGAATTCAGAACATCTATGTTGATTAAGTAGATCTCAGGATTGTCTGCAGTGACCAGGGCAGTTTTTTTTATTTGTTTTTGTAGCTGTGCTTGAGAATCTTTTGGGACACTGTTGGTTTTGTCAACTATCCAGACTGAAATATGCCAGCAAATGGTTAAGCTTTTTAACACAACAATTGAGACCAAACTATGATTCCAGGTCTGATAATACCTCCAGATGTGTTCAATATTAGGCTCATTGAAATTTTAGTGACACAAACCACATTTCAAAGGTTTCTAAAGTTTCATCACCATCTGGATGTGTGTTTGGAAAAAAAAAACTACAAGCATCTTTGAAATGGTGAAGTGAGGGTAGCATCATTTGCGGCTTAGATCTGCTCTGTCCTGACCTGCTGCACATTCTCAGGACAAAATAATAATAAACAGAGACATTGTCACAGTCTGTCTTCTGGGAGTCATTTCACTCACCTGTTCTGCATCTGCAATCAACCCGGCATTTAAGCTCCTGCCCCCCCATTCCCTCTCTGTCAGATTGTTTTCTACATTCATGCGAGTCATTCCAGCGTTCTTCTACGGACTGAGCACCCGGTACCCTGCCTGTCTTTGACCATCCTGCCTCGCCTCTGTCCCGGTAAAAGACCTCAGCATTCTGTCTCTGATCCCGAGTTGGTGAAGATCTCCTCCGGGTTCTGTTTGCTCGTGGCCAGCCAGTCGTCTCCTGCTCGGTTTGCTCCGCCGGCGCACCCGGATCTTCTTCCCGAGCGTGCAGCGTTTGGGTCCGACTGCTCTGCCCATTTGAACGCCATTGAATATTAGGTCCACTGAAATTTTAGAGTAAGACAAACCACATTTTAAAGGTTTCTAACGTTTCATTACCATCTGGATGTGTGTCTGTCTGGAAATGCTTTTGAAACCGATACAAGCATCTTTGTTTAGGAACTGTGGAGTTTTTAGACGTGGCACACATTGAAATAACAAATGGGCATACTCTGGCTGATGGCTAAACAATATGTTCCCATAGATAGTTGTTTTATTTTTTTTCATAGAAACCTTTATTTTTTAAGTGGAAAAAGTGATGCCTTTGACTTAAGTGTATTTTTCCTGCAGGAGAGTCGAATCAGAAAACTTGGTTAAAAGCATGTTGACATCGTCATTCTGAGAATATCAGCCTCTGTGTGACTGCACTTTTAAAATGTGAACTGCTGATGTTGAGTAAAAGAGATTTTAACATAAACAAAGCTGAAAACCCACTGTGAAATGGTGAAAGTGTATTTCGTAAGTTACCTTCTAACAGTAGGCACCTGCCCATTTCCTAGAGGGTGCGCCAGCCTCTTTCTGCTGTACCGTTTTGATGGGGTGAGTAGGGTGCAGACATTTCATGTCTGATTCTATTAATCGCGTCTGGAAGTCTTTACTTGTGTATTCTGGGCCCTTATCAGATCAAATGCACCGGACTTTGCCATATGGAGCTACATCTGCCAAGAAACGCTCTGTTGCTTGCACTGCATTACTTTTAGATTTTAGAAAATGTACCTTCATGGTACTTGAATAATCTGTAAAAGATTGGTAGTTGTGGACCTGCTAGACCAGTGTAAACTGAGGGTTTCTTAGCTCTTGTACTAGGTTCTTTGTTTCTTGTTGGTGAATTTTCCCTTTGCGCACTTCACATAATTGTGTCTGTCTGACTACACTTCCCTTCATCTCCATCCCTTTCACAACACCTTGTAACTTTTGTATATCATCGTAATTACAATGACCTAGTATTTCATGCCAGGTTTGAGCATCATGACATACTTTACATTGTCGTCTTTTGTTGACAAGTAATACAAGTTACCACTCTCGTGGATGGCAAATCTGTTACATTCCTGGTGACCATTCAGCTGTCCCCCTTTTGGAAGGTGATTATCGCTCCTCCATTTGTGGCCCTTGCCACAGAAAAGATGTAATGCGGGTATGTATAAAGCCTCTTAGATGTGCCATGTGCTGTTAAGTAGGCAGATTGTCGCCGTTCCTCTTCTTTGTGCTATTCCTCTGCCCTTCTGTTGGCTAACTCCACTGAGTGTGAGTCAGATTGGAAACGAAGCTCTCAAACTTCCTAATGTCATTCACGATGTGGGATTTCGCGCCCCCAACCACCATGATGCCCTGAATCTTCACACAGGCTGGTGGTCTTTCATCCTTTTGTCTTGAGCCTTGAAGAAATAGTCTTCATTGTCTTGTTCCTCTACGACCTTCCTGGCACCGTCTTGTCCCCTTTTCTTGCACAAGGATTGTTGGTGTCTGTTACTCTTACAGTAGCCACACCACACTTTTCTAGTGCACTTCCTTGCCTTATGGCCTTTTATTCCACACCAGTAGCACATTACTTTGCCATCTTCATCCTTTTTGTTGCTAGTATATAGATGGATAATCCTTGGTTTGCTTTTTCCGGAGTAATGTTCCCTCAATATTTTCAGGGCTTTCCTTCCATCTTCGACCAAAATGTCTATTGAAACCTCTGGAGGTGATTAAATCGGGGTATAGATCTGTGGCAGTTATGGTCCTAATGTTCATGAGCTCATCTCTTGTGAAAGAGCTCATGCTGCCGTTGCAAAACACATGATTTACGCAAAAAAAAAACAGCTCATCTGTGGCGCCTTATTAGGAGAATACTTAAATCTCATATGCAGAAGCAGCATTATAGTATCTGAAGCCTGTGTATCCATTCTCTGCAGACCTTTACTTCTGTAAGGCCGCAATGTGTTTAGCAGCCAGCCTAGTGCCATATTAGGATATGCTCCATATGTGTCGTGTGTCTTCTGCCTTTCTGTAAGATCGCAATAGAAGGCTTGTTATGGCTAAGAGATGACGCTGGAGCCTGTGGGCTCCTGGTTCTTCTCCATATGAGGATGTGTAGCATGAAGCCTTTCTACTACTCCCATTTTTGGTACTAACTGAACGCTATACCATTGGGTTTGCTATGCCGTGTATCATGAGGTCATCAGAAAAGAATGTGTTTACTTGACTGTATAATTGAATTGAATTGAATCAGGTTTATTGCCATTGTTCATGTATTACACAAGCTAGGAATTTGTCTTGGTGTGACGCTGCGACATTCAACATAAAGAACACAACACTAGAATAAGATAAATAAGATGAGACATATATACAGTATATACATAAATGGTAAGAAATAGTGCAGGTCAATGCAGGAGTAATGTGATGTTCATGGGTCCGACTGGCTGTACATGGTGCTTAAGTGATAAGTCACTTGGTGTTCAGCAGCCTGATGGCAGAGGGGAAGAAGCTGTTCATGTAGCGGGAGGTTTTGGTCCGAATGGACCGTAGTCTCCTGCCTGAGGGGAGGGGGGAAAACAGTCCGTGACCAGGGTGGGAAGGGTCGGCCGTGATCCGACTTGCACGCCTCCGGGTCCTGGAGATATACAGGTCCTGGATGGATGGAAGCCTGCAGCCGATCACCTTCTCGGCAGCCTTAGTCTGTCCCTGGCGGTGGCACCAGCATACCACACAGTGATGGAGGAGGTGAGGATGGACTCGATGATGGCTGTATAAAACTGCGCCAACATCCTGGGAAGCAGTTTGAGTTTCCTCAGCTTCCGTAGGAAGAACATCCTTTGCTGGGCCTTCTTGATGAGGGAGCTGATGGTTGGCTCCCACTTAAGGTCCCGGGTGATGGTGGTGCCCAGGAAGCGGAAGGAGTCCGCGATGGTGATGGGGGGGGCAAAGGGGCTGTGACTTTCCTGAAGTCCACAATCATCTCCACTGTCTTCTGAGCGTTCAGCTGCAGGTTGTTGTGTCCGCACCAGGACACCAGTCGAGCCACCTCCCTCCTGTAGGCAGTCTCATCGCCATTGGAGATGAGCCCGATGAGGGTGGTGTCATCCGCAAACTTGATCAGTTTGACAGACTGGTGGCTTGAGGTGCAGCAGTTTGTATACAGGGAGAAGAGGAGGGGGGAAAGTACACAGCCCTGGGGTGATCCAGTGCTGATGGTGACGGAGTCCAAGACAGTCTTCCCCAGCCGCACATACTGCCTCTGATCCGTCAGGAAGTGAGTGATCCACCTGCAGAGGGAGTCAGGCACACTAAGCTGGGACAGCTTGTCCTGTAGCAGAGCGGGGCGGATGGTGTTAAGAAGGAGCTATCGATGTAAACACCTCGGAGTTCTTCAACGGGACCGCGAAACCTCCCTCGGGCAAACTGCAGTGTCCGATAGATACCTGACTGTTCTCTCCAATAAACATCTATGATAACCAAGTCGGTGTCTGCAAAGATTCATCAACACATCTCAGCTACCACCAGAAGAAAATTCACAACAGCATCTTCAGTCTGCCCCAACATCTAAGGAACAGTCATTTCTTTTCTTTTTTTTTTTGGTATAAAATGTGGACTTGTTGACTTCAATGTCATTCTCTTTGGAGAACACTGAATCAATTACTGGTTCAACCATGCTCTTAAATCACTTGTAGTTAAAAAAAAATTAAAAAAAATTGTCTTTTTATTTGATTTTATCTTGATTTATTAGGGGATCGAGGATATGCCCTGGCTCCCTGGTTGTTGACACCACTGACCAACCCTCAGACTCTACAGGAAATTTTATTCAATCAGATGCATGCGCGCAATTTTTTAGAACTTATACTGCTGAGTGATTGTGCCCCTTCGTGCTATTAAAAGCTTGATTTTGTATTAAGAGGTTGTTTTTTTTAGTGATGCTATACCATCACATAGGCTGTCACTGAGAATAAGCAGCTGAAGACTAACTTGTCTACTCTGTAGATATATAATCCTTTTTATATGTTGTTACATGTTTGTTCTTCAAGAAAACCAATAATGATTTAGAAGAGCAAGGGGCAATTGCACTGCTTCGAAAACTGGTCCACACTTTCTTGAGGGGGAAAAAGTGATTACATGAATGGTGACTGTGTATCTGTTCATAATCCCCTGTTAATTCTTCATGTTCTCAGTTGTCATTCATCATCTGCTTTCTGCAGCTTTTCCTGATAGGGGAAAAACTGAACTGATGACGGCAACGCTGTTCTTGGTTTAGCTGAAATGCTGAAATTAATAATTTGTTGAAATTGCACAGCAAATTTTAGTTTTGCTAAAGTCAGACATTAAACTGCAAATATGGGTGACTTTTACATGACATTAGAATTGTTTTCATAGACTAACAATGATGATTATGGAGGTTATGAGGCGAGGCTACAGTGTTATTTCGGTCGGGGGACCATTTGATGTCAGGCCGCATGTCCTGTGGGAGGAGCCAAGTTTTCCACGTGCCGAGTGTCCCGCCCATTCGGTCGTGGTGGGGGAGTGGGTGCGGGTGGCTCAACCTCAGAAGGGGTTGCGCCTCGCGGACACTGGGCCTCATTCACGAACCGTTCTTACGAACAAATTTGTTCTTAAGTCCCACTTACGGACATTTTACGAAGATTGTGGCATTCACCAATTTCTTCTTATCCTGGATTTATGCGTAGGTAAGAACAAATCCTACGAACACTCAGGAGTACTCTTACGCACATTTCAGTGCCGACATGTTGGCATGGTTGTGTTTTCTTCTCTTGTGCAGTTCAATAAAATTCAATATTACAATGATAATTGATTTACGGAGAATTTTAAAATTACGTAAATGTGCCAATGATTTAACATTAATCAACCAAATTGGAAACCATGCCAAAACTGTCTTTTTATTTGATTTTATCTTGATTTATTAGGGGATCGAGGATATGCCCTGGCTCCCTGGTTGTTGACACCACTGACCAACCCTCAGACTCCACAGGAAATTTTATTCAATCAGATGCATGCGCGCAGTCGCTCCACCATTGAACGCACCATCGGCATGTTAAAGGGGCGCTGGATGTGTTTGGACACAGAGCCACAACCCCGTGAGGATGTGCGTCCTGAGGCAATGATGGGGCCAGACTGCAGGCACGCGGTTCACGTTCGAGCGCGATTAATTGCCCGTTTGTGAATAAAATGCATTATTGTCACAATTTCAGTCTAACAGTCTTGATTCACTTCAAAAAGAAAAAAAAATAAGAGACCGGTTTCAGAGCACAGCTTTTACACGTTCATTTTTTTATTTTTTATTTTTTTAACATTCTCGTTGATTTCTTTAAGCGTGTTGGCTATAGTCATTAGGGTTGAGGCAATTTTATCAAGCGTGTTAGCCATCCTTTCTTGATTGTTCAACACGGCTTCAGAAATCAGGCGTGGAGAGGCAAGCTTTGGGCATTTTGCTGCTTTTTGCTCGGTCTACAGGGTCCTGCTGCAGTTCCTTTTATGAGCATTAGTGGGCGGTGACTTATACTAATAGTATGTTAATTAGACTCACCTGGCACGTGCTCTCAATTTACGAACAGATGGCGTTCATCAATCTAAGAACACAGTTGCGAACAATTCTGAGGCTTACGAACACGTTGATGAATCTGACGTAGGGTTTTCTTAAGAAACTTCTTAAGAACAACTTAAGAAAGAATCTAAGAAGATTCTTAAGAACATATTGGTGAATGAGGCCCACTGTTCGGCGCTTAAAAACACCACGAAATTCAGCATTTTATGCGGATTTCAATTTGGAGGAGTTAAAGTTACAGGTCAGTCTAGATCAGGGGTCGGCAACCCGCGGCTCTGGAGCCGCGTGTGGCTCTTTAGCGCCGCCCTAGTGGCTCCCTGGAGCTTTTTCAAAAATATAAAAATGTAAAAAGATGTGTGAATATATGTTTTGTTTTGATATAATTTCTGTAGGAGGAAAAACACAACAAACATTCTACAAGTTTTCCAATGCTGCAAAAATGTGTATAATAAGTATTTAATTTCAAGATCTCATTATAATGGAAGTTAAAGCACCATCGTGCAGCAGAGTGGTCACGTGGTGCGTCATTCTCTCCAGGATGCTGCAGGGAAAATAAACATTTAATCATGATTGCTCATTGTGTATTTGTAGCCTACTGATTTTTTTTTTTTTAATGGGCTAATATAGACACTTACAGCATGTGTTGACTTCATAATAAAGGGCCAGATTCACGAAGCGTTCTTACGAACAAATTTGTTCTTAAGTCCCACTTACGAACAGTTGACGAAGATTGTGGCATTCACCAATTTCTTCTTATCCTGGATTTATTCGTAGGTAAGAACAAATCCTACGAACACTCAGGAGTACTCTTGCGCACATTTCAGTGCCGACATGTTGGTATGGTTGGGTTTTCTTCTCTTGTGCAGTTCAATAAAATTCAATATTACAATGATAATGCTGTCATATTTATTTATTTATTTGTTTATTTCCTATTTTTGGTGATTTACGGAGAATTTTAAAATTACGTAAATGTGCCAATGACTTAACATTAATCAACCAAATTGGAAACCATGCCAAAACTGTCTTTTTATTTGATTTTATCTTGATTTATTTTATTAGGGGATCGAGGATATGCCCTGGTTGTTGACACCACTGACCAACCCTCAGACTCCACAGGAGTTTTATTCAATCAGATGCATGCGCGCAGTCGCTCCACCATTGAACGCACCATCGGCATGTTAAAGGGGCGCTGGATGTGTTTGGACACAGAGCCACAACCCCGTGAGGATGTGCGTCCTGACGCAATGATGGGGCCAGACTGCAGGCACGCGGTTCACGTTCGAGCGCGATTAATTGCCCGTTTGTGAATAAAATGCATTATTGTCACAATCCGAGCACAGCTTTTACACGTTTATTTTTTTTTACATTCTTCTTTTTTTACATTCTTGTTGATTTCTTTAAGCGTGTTGGCTATAGTCATCAGGGTTGAGGCAATTTTATCAAGCGTGTTAGCCATCCTTTCTTGATCGTTCAACACGGCGTCAGAAATCAGGCGTGGAGAGGCAAGCTTTGGGCATTTCGCTTTGGGCATTTCGCTGCTTTTTGCTCCGTCTACAGGGTCCTGCTGCAGTTCCTTTTATGGGCATTAGTGGGCGGTGACTTATGCTAATCGTATGTTAATTAGACTCACCTGGCACGCGCTTTCAACTTACGAACAGATGGCATTCATCAATCTAAGAACACAGCTGCGAACAATTCTGGGGCTTACGAACGCGTTGATGAATCCGACGTAGGGTTTTCTTAAAAAACTTCTTAAGGACAACTTAAGAAAGAATCTAAGAAGATTCGTAAGAACATATTGGTGAATCGGGCCCAAAGTTTTTATAAGGCTTTAATTTATTGCGGCTCCAGACAGATTTGGTTTTTGGTTTTTTTGGTCCAATGTGGCTCTTTCAACATTTTGGGTTGCCGACCCCTGGTCTAGATATTGGCTGTTTCCGAAACCACACACTCGTTCCCTATTCACTACTCACTACATGAGGGACATGGATTGAGTGAACTACGTAGCGCACTCAATTTAAAGTTAGTGGGCCAGATTCACGAAGCGTTCTTACGAACAAATTTGTTCTTAAGTCCCACTTACGAACAGTTTACGAAGATTGTGGCATTCACCAATTTCTTCTTATCCTGGATTTATTCGTAGGTAAGAACAAATCCTATGAACACTCAGGAGTACTCTTGCGCACATTTCAGTGCCGACATGTTGGTATGGTTGGGTTTTCTTCTCTTGTGCAGTTCAATAAAATTCAATATTACAATGATAATTATGTCATATTTATTTATTTATTTGTTTATTTCCTATTTTTGGTGATTTACGGAGAATTTTAAAATTACGTAAATGTGCCAATGACTTAACATTAATCAACCAAATTGGAAACCATGCCAAAACTGTCTTTTTATTTGATTTTATCTTGATTTATTTTATTAGGGGATCGAGAATATGCTCTGGTTGTTGACACCACTGACCAACCCTCAGACTCCACAGGAAATTTTATTCAATCAGATGCATGCGCGCAGTCGCTCCACCATTGAACGCACCATCGGCATGTTAAAGGACCCCTGGATGTGTTTGAACACAGAGCCACAACCCCGCGAGGATGTGCGTCCTGAGGCAATGATGGGGCCAGACTGCAGGCACGCGGTTCACGTTCGAGCGCGATTAATTGCCCATTTGTGAATAAAATGCATTATTGTCACAATTTTAGTCTAACAGTCTTGATTCACTTCAAAAAGAAAAAAAATAAGAGAGACCGGTTTCAGAGCACAGCTTTTACACGTTTTTATTCTTTTTACATTCTTTTTTTTTTTTTACATTCTCGTTGATTTCTTTCAGCGTGTTGGCTATAGTCATCAGGGTTGAGGCAATTTTATCAAGCGTGTTAGCCATCCTTTCTTGATTGTTCAACACGGCGTCAGAAATCAGGCGTGGAGAGGCAAGCTTTGGGCATTTTGCTGCTTTTTGCTCTGTCTACAGGGTCCTGCTGCAGTTCCTTTTATGGGCATTGATGGGCGGTGACCTATGCTAATCATATGTTAATTAGACTCACCTGGCACGCGCTTTCAACTTACGAACAGATGGCATTTATCAATCTAAGAACACAGCTGCGAACAATTCTGGGGTTTACGAACGCGTTGGTGAATCCGACGTAGGGTTTTCTTAAGGAACGTCTTAAGAACAACTTAAGAAATAATCTAAGAAGATTCTTAAGAACATATTGGTGAATCTGGCCCAGTATTCGGGCAACGGCGTCATTTACGGCGCACGTAAAGTGACGTAGCGGTAGAGAATGGATGGATGGATGGTAAAGTGACGTCATGGTGTCGCATAATAATTACGAACCGGTCGCCGGGAAAAGTGGCCAGGTCCATTTAATTATTTTAACCCATCAGAAATACGTTCAGCGGTCATTTTATGAAAATGCAATATATTACCCTAAAATAAAATGAAATATTAATGTCAATAATACAATAATAATTACTTATTACCTAAAATAATTAGTGTCCCTTGACATTTTCAAGTCAAGACGTGATGGCACATTCTCAAGTCATATTTCGCTGTAGTGAAAACATTTAATAAAGCAATTTTTCATCAAAAAATGGATCCAGAGCTACTTTTCATCTTTGGAAATATTCTTTTACTGAGATTCTGTCGCCTGGTGAGGAACAGACAATTCCGAAGAACAATTAAGTGAGGGGGGGAGGGGGGGATCAGTGAAGATTGTTTTTACACATTTATGTTATAATATTTTAAGATGATCATATTGGACCCCTACTGAAAAAAATATTATTTACAAAAATTTCATATATCAAACCTCACAGTAGAAATTACGTTAAAAAAAATGTATCCCATATATATACCGTAAAGGCTGATGGGATACATTTTCCGAGTTAGGGTGCTCGCTTGTACACTACTTTTTGCAGTTCATTGTGTGATACATTGAGTGCACTACATAGGGTACAGCGATGCTCACTAACAATTCGGACATGGCGTCCACACTGTTGAGTGCACTATGTAGGGTATAGGGGGTGGTTTCGGAAACAGCCATTCTGTGGTAGGTTTCTGAGCTTTTAAACACCATCACAAAGTTTTTGATCCATTTAAAGAGGATCCAATGGACTGCTTTGTGAGATAGATTGGTCTTGAATGTTATTTAAATGGATGGGCGGTGTATTGCAAGCGAAGATTGTCTGGTATCATCCTGACAATGGTGACATTTAAATCGAGGTTAGTGACACTTTCGTGGATTTCTGTGTGAACTGGATGGTTTTGTTCACCCCAGAGAGCAGCTGCAAGTCATTTCATTAAAAAAAAAAAGCATGCCCAGGGCGGAACACACAGTAAAATTGCTCATTTAGTTGAATCTGTGCTGATTACATTAAAAATAGCCTTTTAATCAGTCCAAATAATGAAATAAGCAAGTTCTGTTCGAAGCAGCCCCCTCACCTGAACTGTATTCACATGCATCCGTCTTCACACATTTCTATCAAACAGACTGGAAATGTAGCTTTTTAAAAACCTGGGCTGATAAATTTTGGATTATGATTAATTGTTCGCCTGGGCTTGAATTTGGGTTGTTTTTACTTGATTCTAAAAAAAAAAATGTTGATACCCCCCCCATACCGGATCAGCAGGACTAATTGTCCTTTTTGCTGTTGTAAAAACTGCAGAAACCTGAAAGCATCCCCTGATTTTACCCATCTAAGCCTTAACTGCTTCTCGCAAAAGTACATGCATGTTGTGATGCTATTTCTTGTGTAGTTTTCTGCCTCCAACCCCCCCCCACCCCTTCTTTCCTTCTATATTCATCTACAGGTATCGCCGCCTTCAGAGCTGCATACTGACCTCCGACCCCACGACCCACTCAACTTGACTCCACCGGCAGCATAATTTACTTCATAAAATGTATTTCTGTATGTATTCTCTATGATCTATGATCTATGCCTATCCTATCCTCTCCTCTCCCCCTACCTATTCTATCCTCTACCTGCCCCCCCCTTCTCCTCTCTCTCTACCCAGCCGGCCATCAGCAGGTGGGTCCCCCTACATGAACCTGGTTCCTGCTCAAGGTTTCTTCCTGTTAAAGGAGTTTTTCCTTGCCACTGTTGCTTGTTTGGGGTTAGGCCCTGGGATTCTGTAAAGTGTCTAGAAACAATTTTGATTGTAAAAGACGCTATATAAATAAAAATTGATTGTAGACCCCCACCCACATTGTGGCACTCATTCTGCACAGCGCTCAAAACAAACAGGCAGACTCCACCCTCTGGGGCAACTTCAGAGGAATGGTCAGTATGTGGAGAGGTGGTCATGATCCCCGCAGAGTCTGGTGTGCCATACAAATTTAGGTTGGGGGATCCACACATGCAGTACAGTTTATCTGCCAAATTGTCCGAAATCCCCAAAACACTGGCTGGTAAAAGTCTTGTGCAAATCTCCCTGAGGCCTGCACACGAGAGTTAAGGATGCCCTGCTGCAAGAATTCTTTATGGCAACCTGAGCTGTGAAAAGTCACACTTTGCCTTTACACATGGCCAAAAAGTTTTAATGTTTCGTATTTGCATTCACTAAAAATTGTTTTCAATTTCATTCTTCTTTTTTTGCCCAAATCAACTTAACCATGTTTGTAGTGTGATGGTGCAAGCACAGATATTGTTTGCCTCCAACCTTAATTGACACATTGTGTTTGCTTTTTGCAGGTTGTGAAGCACTGCTCAGTAAATTTACAGTGAGTGCTTTCATTTTTATTGTGGTTTCTGGGTGTTTACACGTCAGCATGCCATTTATTGTGCATTTGGTTGCTTTGGTGAAAGATGTAGCAAGGGAGCAAGATGCAGAACCTGGATGTAATTGAAAACGGCATTAATAATTCAGTTGCTGCTGTTGTGCTACCCTCATTGTTAGCTGTGGTGTGAAGCAGCCTACATAACCATGTTGGTTCATTATGTCTATATTTCTTATCCTCTTTCTGATAAGTGTTAAACCTGTCAAAACTGTCCTCTACTGTGTTCAAGGTAGTGACTGTAGTTCTGGTGGAAATATTATGTAACGTGAACCCGTTACCCATTTTTCTTGTCTTGTTTTGATATAGAGGTAGATGTAAGGATAAACTCTAACTCTGTATTAGAAGTCGGCTCTCTGTATGCTGGGAATGTATTTCCTTTTCCTGAATGTTCTAGCGGCTCTTTTTCACTTGGTTGCATTTCCATCTAGCAGCAGAGTTCAGTTCCGCTCTCTGTGATACAGGTAGGTAAAGCTTGATTCTGGAATGCATGTAGTTATTCCAGATGCTAATGGCTGGATGATAGAGTGGAGCCCTCCCACGAATGGCATAAATAAATGTACCCTTATTAAAGTATCTTGCTTTTAGCAGTGCTATTTTCTCATGTGCATCTTTTTTATGGTCACAAGTAATGATATCTTTCCTTATCTGTAAACATATCAGCTGTTATCGGAGTGATGTTAGCAGGAGGGACCACTCTGGTAATTTTACTATTATCAGATGAATCCACTGTAAACAAAAACCAACATCTTCAGCTGTTCTTTTGAAGTTGCCGCATTTGTGTATGGTAAACAGTCAACAATGCTGGCAAGGGAGGCTGACACCCACTGGCATCGTCATCCTCATTATCATGTCATTTAGTATTACATTCTGCTGCTTGATGGAATTTCAGAACAGTCAGAAATGTGTGACTGAAGGGACCAGCCGTGTTTAAACCTTTCCTTTTTCTCACAAAGAACAGTAATCATATTTCCACTCTTCTTCTTTGTCATACCTCTTAGTTTAAAATTGACTACATCATCGACTCAGTCTGTGAATGAGACATTGTCCAGTGTCCTGCTATTTTTAGCTTTACAGCAGTGAATATTCCTAATTATCAAGGCCAGGAAGTCAGAAAGCAGGGTGGCATGGACATTAACCAAATTTCAATTTTTTTTGTAGCAAATTTATAGGGCTAAGATGTTTGTTTCCCACATGAAGCAAATGCTTCGTCTTCAATGATGAAGATTTCCTTATTGGTCAGCACACCTGATTTATCTAAATAGGTAGAGTAGATGCACATAATGACCAAAAGCAAACAAATGTAATCTGTTTCCCCATGAGGTTTTAGCCTAATAGCGACCAGTTGAAAAAAAATTACTATATAGGGATTTCCTCATAAGGAGCTTTTTCCAATGTTTCTGCAGTGATTAATTGGGACTGTCAATCAATCAATCTTTATTTATATAGCGTCTTTTACAATCAAAATTGTTCCAAGGCACTTTCCAGAATCCCAGGGCCTAACCCCAGACAAGCAACAGTGGCAAGGAAAAACTCCTCTTTAACAGGAAGAAACCTTGACCAGGCTCATATAGGGGGACCCTCCTGCTGATGGCTGGCTGGGTAGAGAGAGAGGAGAAGGGGGAGGACAGGTAGAGGATAGAATAGGGAGGAGAGGAGAAGCAAGGCGAGGCGAGGCATAGAGCATAGAAATACATACAAAAATACATTATATTGAATAAGCTGCCGGTTGAGTGGGTCAGCGGGGTTGGAGGTCATTATGCAGCTCTGAAGGCGGCAATACCTGTAAATGGATACAGAAGGCGGGGGGGGGGGGGGGGGGGGGGGGGGGGGGGGCAGAAAAACTACACAAGAAATAGCATCACTAGTCTACTTGATGAGGAGAGGAAAGGAAACCATGAGCCAGTGGGGTGACAGAGGCCTGTCAGGTGATCATGTTTCTGGACCCTGGCAGCCTTGGCCTATAGCAGCATAGCTAAGATGTTAACCTAATGATTAGACGACCCCTTAAGTATGATAATTTGTCTATGATAATAACTGGAACTACAGAATTAGTAACAATAAGCTCTTTCAAAGAGGTAGGTTTTAAGTCTAATCTTAAAAGTGGCGATGGAGTCAGCCTCCTGGACAGGGAGCTGGTTCCATAGCAGGGGGGCCTGGTAGCTAAATGCTCGGCCCCCCATTCTACTCCTAGAAACTCTGGGAACCACAAGTAGACCAGCATTCTGAGAGCGGAGCGGTCTATTGGGCTGATAGGGTATCACTAGCTCCTCCAGGTAGGATGGAGCTAGGCCTCTGAGGACCTTGTAGGTCAGAAGAAGGGTTTTAAAAGTTATTCTAAATTTAACGGGCAGCCAATGAAGCGACGCCATTACAGGACTTATGTGATCTCTTTTGTCAATACCTGTCAGAACTCTGGCTGCAGCATTTTGGATCACCTGGAGGCTTCTTAAAGAGTTGCTTGGACACCCTTATAATAAAGAATTAGAATAGTCCAGCCTGGAAGTAACAAATGCATGGACTAACCTTTCAGCATCATGGTGGGTCAGTAGTTTTCTAATCCTGATGTTCCTCAGGTGAAAAAGGCACTTCTAGAGACTAATTTAATGTGTGAGTTGAAGGACAGATTTTGTTCAAAAGTTACTCCAAGTGTACTGCCCTCACGACGCGTTCTCTCTCTGGGGCGAGGCTAGGCAGTCAGCTAACAGTATGGAGTTCGAAAGAACCACAACAAGGCTCAACTGTGTTGTTTCTTTCTTTTATCCATTGAGTTATATTTTGTAAAACTGAAACAATACAGAAAATAGAACAGCATAAAAAACACTCAAGTCCACCAAACGCACTAAGACGATCTATATATAACTCACGACACGGCTCCACATGCTAATATGTTAGCTCGCATCACTCGCTAATTACCACGGACTAACAACGCAAAGAATAACTAAACTAACGCTACAGAATCTACACTACAGCTACAACTTCTGTATAGAACATACGTGACATCAACATACTTACCGACAAATCGTCTCCAAGGCTGGAACGCTTTTTAGCTCAGCAGCTGGAACCACGATGCTTCGCTACCGTTGTGCGTCATCAAAACCGCGGTGTTTTGGGCGAGAGCCGTCAAAGCGCCTGAAGGTGCAATGCTAACTTTCCCAGTAGATGGCAAACTACACTCATATTTACACAGGTGCGCTGCTCTGCTAACATACTTTAAACTTTACTTCTTTTTTTAAAATATATTGGACATCTTTATGTTTTTTTTTAACAGACTTGACTATCAAATTTTAACATATACAATGTTGTGATCAGTACACTCCCTGCTTGATATAATAACATTATATCACTACAAACACAAAATATGAATTTCTACCAAATATAACACCACACTTAAATCTCTGAAAGAAGAACTACAATCTCTGTGATTGGTCTCAAGAACACCTTGGCCTTCCCTTCTTTCACAACCCGCACCTCCACCTTCCTGACCTTACTGTCGCTGCTTGGTAAAGCTTTCACAATCAGTCCAACAGGCCATTCATTTCTGTGCGCCTGGCTGTCTTTCAGTGGGACCACATCTCCTTCCTTCACATTTGGCTTCACATTAGTCCATTTTCTGCTGCACTGCAGTGTTGAAAGATACTCTCCTTTCCACCACTTCCAGAAGGTGTCAGCCAGACACTTGGGCTTGTTTCCATTGTTTCCCGTACAGCGAAGCTGAACAAAAGTCTCCAGAGGGAGCGGAGACAGTACTCATTTTCTGGGTCAGAAGCATCGCCGGAGTAAGAACTGCAGGCATCTCTGGGTCGGTTGATATGGGCACAAGGAGTCTTGCATTGATTATTGCCATCACCTCTGCCATGAATGTAGACAGGATTTCATGCGTCAAGCGAATTGGACTTTTTTGGAGCAAGATGGCATCTAGAATGCGCCTGGCAACTCCAATCAACCTTTCCCTGGCGCCTCCCATGTGAGAAGCATGCGCAGGGTTGAAGGCCCAGGAGCATCCTTTTTCTTGGAGAAACCTATTGACTGCCGAATCGTTTGTTGCCATGTCCAGTTCTCGGTAAGCGCCCACAAAATTGGTTCCCCTGTCAGATCGCAGAAGTTTTGCTGGGCCTCGAATTGAGAAAAACCTTCTCAATGCATTAATAAAACTGTTTGTTGACATGGCTTCAATAAGTTCAATGTGGACTGCTCTGGTTGCCATGCATGTAAAAAGCACTGCCCAGCGCTTGCTATCTGCACTTCCTCTTGTGCATCGCGTTGACACAGTCCAAGGGCTGAAGATGTCAAGACCGACAGTAGTGTATGGAGGTTCAGGACTGAGTCTATCAGGTGGCAGATCTGCCATTTTCTGTTCTTCTAATCTGCCTCGTAGCTTGCAAAACTTGACACACTTGTAAATGATTGAAGACACCAAGCGCTTGCTGCCAATCATCCAGTAGCCAGCAGCTCGTAGTGCTCCTTCGGTGATGTGTCGCCCTTGGTGAGCTACTTGTTCGTGAAAGTACGTTACCAACAATGTTGAAACGTAGTGGTTGTGAGGCATAATCAAAGGGTGCTTCTCGTCTTTTGACAAATCAGCTGAAGATAGCCGACCTCCAATGCGAAGCAGACCCTCTTCGTCTATGATTGGATTGAGCCTTTCCAGTGTACTGTGTCTGGGCATTTTGTGTCCTTTTCCCAGACATTTCAATTCCTCCTTTAAGGCTTCCTGTTGGACAGACCGAATAATCACAGTCTTGGATTGTGGGAGTTCATGCAAGCTCACCTTCTCTTTGAAGCATCTCCAACCTTTCTTCCCTGCCTTTACTGATCTTCCGTAAGACGTTCCAATGTGAATGAGTCTGTCTATCGTTTTGTTGAGGCCTGTCCAACTTGAACATCTCTCAAAACGATGTGAGCCCAACTGACCATTGGAAGTTTTGGTAACAAAGGTCTTGACCTCAGGACGAATTTCTTCATCAGCTTCAGGCTCGACCAGTGAGAAGGAGCTTTATTCAATTGTTTCTATGTTTTGTCGTGATACAGGAAGGCAGGACCGGAGAACCAAATACTTCTTTGGAGTTGGGTTGAAGGTATGGTTCTGGTTGCCACATCTGCTGGATTGAGCTCTGTGGGTACATAGTGCCACTGATCGGGGTGAGTGGACCTTCTGATTCGGATGACCCTGTTTGAAACATACATGTAAAATCTTCTTGTGGAGTTACAGATATAACCAAGCACGATTTTGCTATCGGTGAAAAACTTCACGGCATCCACTTCTACATCAATCTTGTCTCTGATCAACTCATATAGCTCCACAGCCAAAACTGCAGCACAAAGCTCTAGACGGGGAATTGTGTGGGCAGGGCGTGGGGCCAACTTTGACTTTCCCATAACAAAACCCACGTTATGTTGTCCTTCAGTGTCAGTTATTCTCAGGTAGGCTACGGCGCCAATAGCCTTGGTGGAGGCGTCTGAGAAGATGCAAAGTACTTTTCTTTGGTTGAAAGACAAACAGGTTGAGATGTAGCACCTCGGTATCTGTAGGTCTTCGTGTGCCTTCAAAGAGTCTTTCCATAAGTTCCATTCTGATTCCTTCTTTGGGGAGAGAGGAGCGTCCCACTCGGTCTGTTCAGATGACAACTCACGGACTAGTGCTTTTCCCTGCACTGTTATGGGAGCTACGAAGCCCAAGGGGTCGTGCAAACTGTTGACAGTTGATAACACTCCCCTGCGTGTAAATGGCTTCTCTTCTTGAGACACAAGGTAAGTGAAGCAGTCTGCTTCCAAATTCCAAGAGAGCCCTAGGCTCCTTTGCAGTGGGAGAGGATCCACTCCAAGTTCCAGATCCTTCAGATCCTTGGCGAGATCTTCTGGAGAAAAGGCTTCCATTACCTCTTTCTTATTTGACGCCACTTTGTGCAGTTGTAGATTGGATTCTGCCAACATTTCTTTGGTTCGGGTCAAAAGATTTACAGCTTCTTCGCAATTAGGAACTGAGGTGAGACTGTCGTCGACATAAAACTGCCTCTCAACAAACTGTCTTGCGTCCGAACCATGTTCCTCTTCACCTCTTCTCATGCAGTAGATGGCGACAGCAGGTGAAGGGCTGTTCCCGAACACATGGACTTTCATTCGGAACTCAACTACCTTTTTATTGTCGTTATCTTCATACCAGAGGTACCTTAAATAGTCTCTGTGCTCTTCTTGGATGATAAAACAATAAAACATTTGCCGGACGTCGGCTGTCAGGGCTACCGGGTCTTTCCGGAACCGCATTAGAACTCCGAGCAATGAGTTGTTCAAGTCCGGTCCCTTTAACAGCACGTCATTGAGGGATGTTCCTTCGTATTCAGCGCTTGAATCGAAAACCATCCTTATCTGGTCTGGTTTTTGGGGATCGTAAACACCAAATGTTGGCAGGTACCAGCATTCTGTACCTTTGCCGATAGGTGGGGCTGGTTCCGCTTGATCGTTTTCAATCATCTGCTGCATGAACTTGATATAATGCTCTTTCATTTTCATTTTTTTCTCAAGCATTTTTCTGAGAGATTGGAGACATTTCAAGGCTTGTTCTCTGTTGTTAGGCAACTGTCTTCTGGGCAAACGAAAGGGTAAAGGTGCCACCCAGCTGTTTCCTTCATCCTGTTTGACTTCTGCATCCATAATTGCGAGAAAGGTTTTGTCATCAATTGATAACGCTGGTTTGTCGTCCTCCTTGGACCTTTCAAAGATTGAGTGTCCCAGGTTGTCTTTGAGCTGGCTTGGTTTAGCACTTTCTTCTCTTACTGTAAGACTATTACACTGTGACATGCAAGCATAGCTGTCCTTTGCAAACATGGTGTTTGGACAAGGTGGGAGAAACGATGAGCGACCGCTGTGTAACATGTTTGTTTTGTACACATTGATTTCTGACGACTTATGTGCCTGCCCTAAACAAACATCCCCCACAATCACCCACCCCAAGTCAAGCCGCTGTGCGTAAGGTGCATCATGAGGTCCGTTGATTTGCTCACGAATCTTATGGAGTCTCACCATATCTCTTCCAATGAGCAGAAGAATTGGAGCGTCGTAGTCAATGGGTTGGATCTTGTCAGGAACTGGCTTTAAGTGGGGGTGATGTAGTGCAATCTGGGGAGGGAATCTCAGCTCTATCATCAGGCACCATGTCACATTCAATTAATGGTGGAAGGGGAAGGTGCAACTTCCCGTTTACAGACTCTAGAATAAAATTGGTACCTCTCCTCCCAGAAGTGTCTATTTTTCATGAACACGTCCTCAACGTGTATGGAGTGGAGTTGGTTTGGATGTTAAAGAGGTCGAAGAACTCACTTTTGGCAAGAGACTTATTGCTCTTGTGGCAGGGCGTGGCCTGCCCTCCGAACAGGTGCCATATGGAGGTAGTGCCTTAATTGGTGGGTGGGGAGAAAAGGTTTATATAAGGCACTGCCTCCAGCTGGCTTTAGTTGTTTTCCCCCTTCGACGGTACGGCGGGGTTGCGGCTTATCTGGGCGGTTCGACCAACAGAAATTGTTTCACAGAGCGAGCATGCTGTTTGGCAGCGCTAAGAAGGTTGGTGCTTCCTCCCGCCATCCTTCTGCCTAGAACGCTTTGCCGTAAGGGCACGCGCGCTAGTTTGCACTGGGCAGGTAAGGCGCAGCAATGCGTGTCACTGACTTCCCCCACTCAGTTGATAAATGTTAATGGGGCTGTTCTTGCTGCAGTTGGCTGCCGGCTGGCGTCAGTGGGTCGCGTTGCCCCAGCGGGAACCCTTCACGGAGTGGTGGCGCCACCAAACACAGTCGGCACGGACTACCTCGCGTACTGGACCCACTGCTGCTTTGGCTCAGTCCTTTGGTTCGGGATTCTCTCTCGTTCTCTCTCTCTTGCGCTCTCTCTCCCCTCGCTCCCCTTTGCTCGGAGAAACGGTGCTGAGACGTGGTGGTGCCGCCGTTTGCCTAAATTTTAGACTCGTAACGGTGTGTAAATTGTATCAATTTATATTTACTTTTTTTAGGTCTTGTTGCTTTTCGCGTCTTGGTTGACGTTGTGTTCTTTTAGATGACCTGGTCACCATTTATTTGCCTGTGTGAGGTGTGTGTGTGCGTGTGCGCTCGTCGCGTCTGTTTATCATTGTAAATTTGATTGTTCTCTTTTCTTTGTGGACAGGTGCTGCGGGCCACGGCGGGGACCCAACCCCTGGTGGAGGGCGTTTTCATCACCCCTCGTGTGTAGTTTTAGTTTGACTTTTGTACAGCCGAGTTATTTTTTGTTGAGTATTGGATTTAATAAAATTGTAGTGCCTAACCCTCAATCCTGTCTCTGCCTCTGGAATAGAACCTTATCTGCGCATGCCTGTTCTCCGGTTAATTCCTGGGGTGAAACTCCCCAGGTGGCGTTGTCGTTAACCGTTCCACCTCTCTCCACCCCGCCACACTCTGTTCGTCCAGCACTGCGTACATCTTCACTGCTTTCTCTTTTTCTCCGGCAGGATACACTTTCACTAAAAGTATTTTGGCACATGAGCGTGAACCTTTTCCACATACCTCTGTGCACTTGGAGGTGACAGAAGGAGATGAGCCTCCACTTTGCTCTTCGGCATCATCTTTGTCAGCTGCTTGGTTCTGTAGTCTTGATGGAGGAGGACCTGGATGTAACGCTGAGATGTGTTTATCACTGCCACATTCAAAGCATTTGACATCTATTTTGCAGTCTCTTGCTATGTGTTGTACAGACCCACAACATCTGAAACAAATGCGATTTTCCCTGAGATACACTTTGCGTTCTTCTAATGGTTTTTCCTTGAAGAGTTTACATTTTTTCAATGGATGGGGCTTTTTGTGTATGGGGCACTGGCGATCTGGTTCTTCTGGTTTATTTGTGAAGAGATTGCCTTGTGTGTCTGCTGGTTCTGCAGGAACGTCAGTTTTGTGCACTTTCACAAAAGGTTTGCTGTAGTGTCTTTCAAGTTTGTCTTCAGAGGCGGTGAACTGTTGGTAGCAGATATGGTGAAACTTGGGTCATTTTTCATCTTTGCTTGTTGCCTGACGAAGTTGGAGAAAACAAAAAAGGGAGGAAAAGCCACTCTGTGATCCTCCTTGTATTTGCTTCCAAAACCTGTCCATTTTTCTTTCAGGTTGTATGGCAGTTTCTCCACAATTTGCTTTATTCCACGTGATGTATCTAAATACAGAAGACCCGGAAGTGCACCATCTTCTTTTGCACACTCAAGTTCGAGGAGAATGTCACCTAGCTCTCTTAACCTGACGGTGTCTCTGTTGTGCAGCTTTGGAAACTGTTCAGTCTTTCTTAGAAGAGCATCCTCTATGACTTCTGGCGTCCCATAACATTCCTCAAGACGTTGCCAAACCATGTTGACTCCTGCTCCGGGATTGAGGACGTGGACTGCACGAATTTGTTTAGCTTGTTCTAACGATCCAGGTCCAAGCCATTTTGTCATCAGGTCAAGCTCTTCTCTGGCTATAAGATCTAAGTCTTCTGTTGCACTTATGAATGAGGCTTTCCATGACCCAATAATTTTCAGGTTTGTCGTCGAATTTCAGGAGGCCAGAACTCACCATTTCTTTGCGGATGAGATATCTTGCAATGGCTTGTGCGCCTTGGGGCTCGGGCACATATCTTTTTTCTGGGAAGCTTGTGCGTGATGGATATGGATGAGGCGTTGTCTCATTAGCCTCTGCTTGTGCTGTTGGTTCTCCTTTAACCTCTTTGTAAGCTGGCTGTGTGGTATTCTTTGCGTCTGGAGAGGCTGGTCTGGTGTCTGATATTACCATTCTGCTGGTTTTCTTCTCCAGTAGCTCCCCAGTCTCCCGTTCTGCTGGCTGCTCAGAAAAGAGAAGCTGGGACTGTTGATGAACATAGTCGCTGGTGCACTTAGCTGTGTCCATGGGCTCATCCCCGATCCGGCTCAGCTCCCCGCTTTCGACTTCCTCATAGGCGGTGGCTTCTGCTTCAGCTGCAGCAGCAGCCTTTTGGCACTGGAGAAGATGGAGGCTGGCATCATAGTCAGCCTTTTGCTTTAACATACTTGCTTCAATATCTGCCTTCTGTTTCATCACACTTGCTTCCTTTTCAGCATAGACAAGTTGGGCTTTGGCTGCCTTTGCCTTTACATAAGCCTTTGCGGCTGCTGATGAAGCTGCTGATCGTTGCGAGCTTCTGGTGGATTTAGATATTTGGGATCTGGCATACATTGTTTTTGGAGGGTCTTCCTTCGTAGCCTCTTGTTCCACAACCTCCCACGTAGAAGGAGGCTCCTGGCTTGTGTTTTCTGTCGCACTTGCTGGTGGTTCTTAATTTGTTTTATCTTGAAGTAGAGGAAACTCTTTCAAGTAATACTTTCCTGATCGTGGACTCATGTTTGCTGAGCTGTTATTTTTCTTCAGCCTGCTGTGCTCTTGTCTTTTTACTGTACTGCCCTCACGACGCGTTCTCTCTCTGGGGCGAGGCTAGGCAGTCAGCTAACAGTATGGAGTTCAAAAGAACCACAACAAGGCTCAACTGTGTTGTTTCTTTCTTTTATCCATTGAGTTATATTTTGTAAAACTGAAACAATACAGAAAATAGAACAGCATAAAAAACACTCACGTACACCAAACGCACTAAGACGATCTATATATAACTCACGACACGGCTCCACATGCTAATATGTTAGCTAGCATCGCTCGCTAATTACCACGCACTAACAACGCAAAGAATAATTAAACTAACGCTACAGATTCTACACTACAGCTACAACTTCTGTATAGAACATACGCGACATCAACACACTTACTGACAAATGGTCTCCAAGGCTGGAACGCTTTTTAGCTCAGCAGCTGGAACCACGATGCTTCGCTACCGTTGTGCGTCATCAAAACCGTGGTGTTTTGGGCGAGAGCCGTCAAAGCGCCTGAAGGTGCAATGCTAACTTTCCCAGTAGATGGCAAACTGCGCTCATATTTACACACTGCTCTTCTAACGTACTTTAAACTTTACATTTTTTTTTTTTTTTTATATATTGGACATCTTTATGTTTTTTTTTGACAGACTTGACTATCAAATTTTAACATATACAATGTTGTGGTCATTACACCAAGATTCCTCACAGAGAGACTACCATATTTTCACGACCATAAGGCGCACTGTATTAAAAGGCGCAGTCTCAGTTATGGGTGCTATTTCTGTATTTAAAACATACATAAGGCACACCGTATTATTAGGCGCATGCTGAAACATACAGTAAAAAATGATAACGGAAGTAAAACAGTGAGTTTCGACACATTTATTGAACAAAATATTTATTCTTCCGCCACTCTTAGCTTTTTCTCTGATAGCTAGAACTTTATCAGTGAAGAAGCTCATGAAGTCTTCACCACTAAGGGAAGAAGGGATACGTGGATCTAAAACACTATGAGTCTTGGGTAATTTGGCCACAGTGCTGAAAAGAAACCTGGGGTTGTTATTTTATTATTTGTTATTTATTTTCCTCAATTAAGGAAGAAAAATAAGATGTTCTAGCCTTACAGAGGTCCTTTTTGTAAACTACTACTAGATAGTCTTTCCAGGCTACATGATAGCTATCTATTTTACAAGAATACCACTTCCTTTCTAGTCTTCGCACTTTCTGCTTGAGGGTCCTAATGTGTGAATTATACCAGGGAGCACACCTCCTCTGATTTACTATTTCATTTTTCGGGGAGGCAACAGAATCAAGCGTGATTCTCAGTGAGGCTGCTGCATCTTCAGTAACAGAGACTTCGGCAGGGCTAAGATTATAATGATTGATCCGTGGGGAAACACACGGTGGTCCTGGGATCAGCACAGGGATCACTTCCTTAAACTTAGCTACAGCATCATCTGAAAGACATCTGCTATAGTAAGACTGTGCTCTGAGCATAGAAGAATCCTTAATCATAAATTTAAAAGTGATCAAAGAATGATCTGACATGAGTGGGTTCTGAGGGAACACTGACATGTACACATTGTTCTACCTCAACACCATAAGTCAGAACTAGATCTAAGGTGTGGTTGAAGCTATGAGTTGGTTGGTTTATCTGCTGGAGGAAACCAACTGACTGAAGTAATGAAATGAAGCCATTTCTAAAGCTGTCATGTACAACGTCTTCATGGATATTAAAGTCTCCAATGATAATGCTTTGTCTGTTCTAAGGACCAAGTCAGATAAGAAATCAGAGAAATCAGATAGGAACTCTGAATGTGGTCCAGCAGGGCGCCGATATACAACTACAAACAAAAGTGGCTTTTCCATCTTCCAATTCAGATGGGTGATGCCAAGAGTCAGGCTTTCAAATGAACTGGAGCCATGTTTTGGTCTAGGATTAATTAATAACTTGGAGTGATAGATTGCTGCCACTCCCTCTCCTCTACCAGTACCGTGAGGAATATGATAATTAAGATGGGTAGGAGGAGTAGATTCATTTAAGCTAACATACTCCTCCTCCTGAAGCCAGGTCTCAGTAAGACAAAATAAATCAATGTGATGATCCACTATCAGGTCATGCACTAACAGGGATTTACACAAAAGAGATCTAATATTTAATAGTCCACATTTAATTGTGATATTAGTTTCTCCAACTTGTGCTTTCTTATTAATTTTAATAAGATTATCGTGATTGACCGCTCCCCTGCTCTGTGCTTGGTGAACTTTTAACCGTGGAACAGAGACTACCTCTATAGCGTTAAATATATTATTGTTGGTGGATGAGGGTTCTAAGGAAGCAGCAGAGAGGCGTGTAAGACTACAACTCTGCATCCTGGTCTGGACCCTGGTTTGTCAGGTCACTATGAGTCTAATAAAATTGGCCAAGTTTCCAGAAATGAGAGAGGCACCATCCCGTGTGGGATGGACACCGTCTCTCCTAATCAGACCAGGTTTTCCCCAAAAATTGCTCCAATTGTCTACAAAGACCACCTGGTTTTCGGGGCACCACAGTGACAGACAGCGACGAAGCGATGACATGCGACTAAACATTTCATTGCTAGCCATATTGGGGAGGGGACCAGAGAATGCTATGGAGTCCGACATTGTTTTTGCGTAATTGCACACCGACTCTGTTAATTTTGGTGACCTCCGACTGACGAAGCCGGGTGTCGTTTGCTCCAACGTGAATAATAACTTTACCAAATTTACGTTTACTTCTCGCCAGCAGCTTTAGATTGGCTTCTATGTCGCCCGCTCTGGCCCCCGGAATGCACTTAACTATGGTCGCTGGATTCGGCTTCACGTAGCGCAAAACAGAGTCGCCAGTTACCACGGTTGGTTTCTCAGCGGGTGTCTCACAGAGTGGGGAAAAACGATTAGCTACGGGAAGCGGTTGGTGGTGCACCGTGGGCCTTTGGTTTGGGCTACACTTCCTGTGAACCGTCACCCAACCGCCCTGGCTAGTGTTGGATCGCAATACCTCTCGTGTGTCACTGCTAATCCGCGTGTTCTTTGAAAGAAGAATTCAAGAAGAAAAATGCCAATTTCAAAATGTATTTAGCAATAGAACCAATTCAAGATATAATTATTACAGAGCTCCGGGCCAGTTCATAACCCTACAATAACAGAGTCCATTGCCAGGGCATGAAGTCTGACAACCTAACTATCCCTTGACCCAGTCTTTTATAGACACACATATACAAATTATTGATGCTCATACAGTCCAATCCAGTCTGTAACCCGCCTCAGCCCTCACCGCAAATGGTGATAACCGGGAGGCACAGATATATTATACCGTATACTAGTTTAATTTTGTGGGCCAATAGGTCAAAAGTCCAGATTCTCTACAGGAGAAAGGGGTATCAGCAATATCATCAATGTGCTTTGAGTGTAGAGTAAAGAATTCACACAACACAGGTTGAATGTATTTATATTGTATTATTTAAAGGAGAAAAAAACCGAAATGACAATACACACATAAACATTAACATTAATTAGACTGACTGAATCTCAACTCTACTGCAATTTCTTTCTCCCCACTACTCACTCAAAAAAACAGAGGGAAGATAATGTAAATATAATAGTTTCGTATGAACAATTTCTTTTAAACACAATATACATTAAATGAATATCTCTTTACTGCATTAGCTCACCACATACACATTTTAACACATTCAAAATGAACATACCATCTCAGCAAAGGTTTCTCACCAGAGGCTCAGGCACCAAACACGAACACACTGGCACAACCGCAGACCACGTGGCTATCGTCCGTCCAGACCCAGGCCCTCTCGCCTCCCCGACAAAACGCACGGTCCACCAATGAACCCCCGGCAAAAGAAAGTTTCGCTCTCCACACCAAAAACCAGCGCGATGAAAACTCTTGAATTATCTTGCCCTCCTAGACGGGAAAAACAACAGCATCTGCAGCAAAAAGTCAGCAGGCGGCCATCCCGATGTCGGTCCGGCAGAGAGAGAGAGAGAGAAAAAAAAACGCATGCCACGACACGTACACTCTCCCCCTAATTGGTCAATTACATCCCGCGAACTCCTCATGCCACCCGGATCCTGCACATTCCCTCCACCTCCACAAAGGCACGCCCACCACGCTTAAATTAAAGTAAAACGCCCTTTTTAACAGACTTTAACAAACAAGCTTGTGTGGATTGATTTCACCCATCCATCAACATATTCAAGATTTTTAAATCAAAAATACTGCCCATCTCTTCTCCGTAGGAACATTTCAATTCAGCTCCCATTCATTTACCCGCTGCAACAAAAGATGAACTTATTTATTCTAATGACCAAAACAGCTACTATTTAATATCTAGTAACCTGGGTTACAAGTCCTTCTTCTTGGATGACTTCGTCTTCTTCTTCCAGTCCCATTGGATGCTGGTACAGTCCTTGTTCTCTGGTGTTTCCCAAATGGCCAGATAAGCTTATCAAAGCCACTATGCTGTCCAGTTTTACGATGTATGTTTAACACCTTCAGCTTGACTGGTTCCTGCGATTACAACTGTCTAAACAACAATCCTGTCAAGGAAGGGTCACTGATCTTTAAATCAATCTTTAATCAAATCAGTCTTTATTTATATAGTGTCTTTTACAATCAAAATCGTTTCAAGGCACTTTCCAGAATCCCAGGGCCTAACCCCAGACAAGCAACAGTGGCAAGGAAAAACTCCCCTTTAACAAGAAGAAACCTTGAGCAGTACCAGGCTCATGTAGGGGGACCCTCCTGCTGATGGCCGGCTGGGTAGAGGGAGAGGAGAGGAGAGGAGAGGAGAGGAGAGGAGAGGAGAGGAGAGGAGAGGAGAGGAGAGGAGAGGAGAGGAGAGGAGAGGAGAGGGAGATTACACTTGCTTATTACACTTGCTAATGATTCTACCATTCCTAACTTCTAAAGTACTTCTAACAGAAAACAGAAACATATGATAGAACACATGGTAACAAAATGAACACAATTCTGTTCACTAGCCGGCTGCTGCCGGGGGACCGCTAGCTGTAGCTACGCTAGACGGCTCCGCAGCAGCTAGCTTCTCCTGACTACCTGACGCAACTCCAGCTAACTCCAAGCTGCGGAACCACGTCTCAAGCTCACTAAGTCTCGCCTCCATAGCCGTTAATAAACTACACTTTCTGCACCTATTCACTTCACAAAAGGAGGAAGAGGAGTAACTAAACATTTCACACGCTGAACAGACAAAGACACCGGGTGAAACAGACGGTGAGGCCATGCTAATGCTAATAATCGGCGGAGCCCTGTATTTGTTTAATATGGGTTATTTCTCACTGTTGTTATCAGGTGACTAGAATATCCCAAGTATTCAATTTTAAGTAAAGTGAAGTAGGTAAAGTAAATCCAACACGCACAAGTGAACACAAGTGAATCCAACACACCGTGCACAATGCAACCAACAAACAATTAAGACAGGAAGTGACGCAATACGTTACCGGATAAGGGGGACTGTGGGAAACACTGCCTTCCATCAAGAAGCATTCTGAATGACAGGCACTCTTCATTATCTGGACTTTGTGAGTGTTTTTGAACAGATCTCCCAACTGTTCCGTCAGTCTTGATTAATTTGGAGCAGGGGTAGCACCTTATCTCAGGGAAGGAGATGACCCCAGCTCTTCTTTATGCATTTGTCTCCTCTGCCAGATCTGCTTCACGTGCTCATTTGAAATGATAATTGCTCTTTTCTGTGGTGAGAAGCTGAAAAATATGTGCAGACATCCATACAGGACTCTAAATATTCCTCAGTTTATTAAACCTTATGATTGTATTAAAGTGGGGGGTCGCTCCTCACTCTTCATTTCTGATAACAGCTCGAACGGATGCTGACTTGCAGGGATGAAAAAGATTAAGTTTATGGCTGTGTTTGTGTTGTTGCAGACATGTGATGCAATTATTTGTGAACACAGGCCTGTCAGGTGTCTTTGTATGTTGATGCCAGTTAGGCACTTTAACATGCATCTTCTCTAAGTCCAAAAGACAAGAAATACATAGACTCTTTTCACTCATTTGGTTGGAAAAGGTTTTCCTTTTCTCTCAGATTTATTTGCCCTTATTTTCCAACTTGAAAGGAATTGCAAGATTGAAGGTTGAATAGGATTTCACTCAAAGGCAACAGTCTGGGTTTCCGTTTTCTTTTTTCCTTTATTATAATATTTCCATGAGGGTGACTTCTTAGTTTACAGACAGACAACCCAAGATCACAACAGGTAGCCCAGTGGCCACTAGGTGAAAAACCTTGAAATAGAAAAGAGAAATATTAACATATGGGATTGTTCGACAATAAAGAAATGAACATGTTTAAGAACTCACACAGACATATTACACATAAAACCCAATAGTCATAAATATAAATGTGCAAACTCGCGATAATGTAACCAAGGAAGTAGCCTACACCATAATTTCATTAAGACAACCAGGTTTAACTGTGTTTCAGTCGCTACAAACTACAACAATATACCTGTTTGGGCCTGCGCCTCTCACTGAACACCAACATCCTAATTGTAAACAGTACTGTTTGTGAAAGTGAACGTTCTAACTCAACAATCAGCGCAGTCACAATACAGTATTACGTCTTTCTTCCGACACACTGACATTTAAGGCTTAAAACAAATTAAAATGGTGCTTACCAACTGTCACTCCAGATCTTGCGAGCAAACACCTCGAGAATTGTCTCATTGCTTTTCTAGCTTGGGAATAAGGACAATTGGAAACACAGTTTCAGTTAATATATTTGCTCTCCAGGCACTGCAGCAGCTGTCAGTCGAGATATTATTTGCTAATCAATGAATAATAAATAATAACCTCATAGGCACAAGTCAATTATTCATCAAACTTTTCTGGTTTCAACTCTGAGACTTTTATGCTCCGCATGGCGGTGAAACAATGGCCATCATACAAAACAGCAGACGTGACTATTATAAGTTTGTACATTGTAGGATATTTTCCCTTTTTATCCAATTACCTACATTTATTTCTTCATCACCATTAGGAGAAACTCATCTATACAGAAAAACACGAGTTTTAAAAAACAACCTTTTAGGTCCAGGTATCTCAACCCAGTCCCAGCTTTCATGCTCTGAGCATGGCTAGTCACCTGAGGTGTAGCACCTCCAGTTAAATAACACTTTAAAAGAAGCAAAGCAATATTTCTAATCTTACAAATGTTACTCTATAGCTTGGTGGTAACAGTTGGTTTCTTCAGATCAGGATACCAGCAAAATATAACGTTGAATAGGACAAGCATGTGTTTAAATATAGGGAAATTACAGTGACTATTATTAGATGGCTTAGAACTCTTTGAAACTGGGTTTATAAATTCCAAATCCAGATTATACTAGAATACACCCTTGGTCATCCAAATAGTATTGGGGCACCAATGTTGATGGACATAATGAGTGAATGATGTTTGGTTCCACAAGAGAACCTGAGCTGCCTCCTCCACCCGTGTCACTTCCGCTGATTGGCTGCAGCCGCTGCGGATTCAGTGAGCCATTTGGCCTGTACTCTTATTTGCTGCAAGCAAGTATCAGCAATCACATTTTACCAGCAGAGTTCAGACAGCAGTTAGTTGATGCTAATCACAGGCTTGTCTGGGTCATTTCTGAAATATTTACAACAGTGCTGCCACAATCAGTTGTAGAATTGATGGCTTTTAAATACTGGTCAGTACATTTGTGAGAGATGTATTTATACATTTCTGCAATAAACATTTTACAAATCACTCAAAAGGTTCTTTTCATTATATATGAAAGAGCTCTGGAGTCACTTATTGGTGAGCTCTGAGAACCTTGTGTATGCCCTGGTTCATGTGACATCTGCAGAGCCTGTTGTAGTAGCAGCAGGAATGAACAGGAACAAGGGATGGGTCGTGAGATGTTGCAGGATTGTGAACAGTTGTTTCAGTGTCCATTGACTCAGTAGGTTTCAGTAGAGCTGCAGGAACCCAAAGTGGCTGGAATGCACTGAATGGTACGTCCGGTCCAGCGAACTAAACAGGCACGACAGCCATGAGGGGAAAATGGCTTTTATTTGGACTAATGTTTTTTTCAGCCTTCACACAGAAGAGGTGAGTCCTTGCCATTATCTTGATAAGGGGAACAGTTTGTCATCAAGCATCAGTCGATCTGTAGTTTTCCAGCCTATAAGATTGTGGGCAAACTAGCTGGATCAAAATGGCTTTTTTAACATGTGAAGAAGGTCTTCTGGGAGCAGTGGCAAGTACACACTCCAGTGCTTTCTTGTGTTTACATTCTAAAAGTATGCATCGACGTGGGAGTGCACTGTCAGCCAGAAAGTTGACGTGAAGGAGGTTAGAAGCCGGTGCTGGTTGGACTCGTAGCCCCTGAATCAGGGTGAAGTTTCTTGCTTTTGCTCATATTCATAATATAGCCAACCTTAGTGTTCTTAATAAAAACTCAAATTGAAAGGGCATGTCCAAACCCAGTCCTCGAGGGCCACAATCCAGTCGGGTTTTCTATCCCACTGAATGCATTTTCAGCCTGGTAGGACAGAAAAACCGTCTGGATTGTGGCCCTCGAGGACTGGGTTTGGACATGCCTGGATGTGATTTGCTTTTAATGCTGAATTTTAAGAATTTATATGTCGTCTCTCTGCAGATCAAAAATAAACTTTACTGCACGGACACTGACTGGAGCTTAATCCACTGGAGATTCTCTAAATTAACAATGAGTAGATGTAGAATGAGTAGAAGTAGTTTTTAATCCAAGAAGAATTCTGTTCTCTGCGCCACGACTCTCAAATAATCTGTAAGATCCCGTGGGAGTACATGAATTAAGTCAAGGACACATCGACTCCCCCTCATCCTGCAGGAGGATAATGTGACTTCTGGAGGACCTTAATGAATTCCAAGAATTCTTAGAACAGTACATTTGTTTTTTGTCTGTGTGAGAGGATCAGACGACCATGCGGAAATCAGTTACAAAACTCTCCTGTCTACTGGCTGCTGCGTTCCCGCTGGGTGGCTGCCTTCAAGTGCTGTTTGCCACTGAAGATGATGTCACACCACGCATCAGCTTCCCTTACAGTAAGTCTAAATATTTCCCACATAATGACACCTGTGCTTCACCTTTAAGTACCAGCCTTTAATGTAACACTAAATGGCTTTACCTGCACCAACCTCGTCTTAATGAGAACACTGTGGGCGTAGGGTGTTGCACATGAGCAGGGCTTTGCCACAAATTCACAAGTTCCATGTGCAGAGCCACAGATTGCTGCTAATTGGCTGTCCATCAAAAGTTCGACTTCACTGTACATAGACCTAAACACTCATGTTTCTATCATGAATACATCTATTTTACAAGCATGTGTAACTGTAGGTTGCTGCTTTGTGTTTCAAAACCAAATGGCAACAAGGGGTATAACAAGAGGGTGGGTGGTATAACATACAGTAACTGTCCAGAAAACTGGAGTATAGCAAATATTGCACAGCACATCCACTTCTGCTTCCATTTCTGTTGGCTTTTTGCTACTGGTTTGGTACTTTTTAATGATCTTTGACTGAATGCAGCAACTTATTTAAGAAATATAATCTGTGACATGTCTTTTGACAGATCCACTGATTGAGTATGAGCTTTTTGGCAGGAACCTAATCACTGCATGTAATTACCATTCATAAGAGTTAGAAGCAATACACAGCAAAGGTCTGGGATAGTTTATAATATGAATGTGTAAGCACTGTTGTTATCCAGCGAACAGCCTTTAGTTGTGTGATTTGCATGTGATGAGAATGGTGCTGGATGTGACTGTTGCTGTACTTCAACACACTGGGTTGTTGGAGAAAATGTTCCCACCAGCCAACAGGTTGATCCATTAAAAAGATTTAAAGACTGCATTTTGCCTGCATTTTCATCCTGACCTTCTCTTTTGCAACTTTGTCCATTCAGAACAGGATTAGCAGTCAGGAAAGAACAGGCTTAAATGGACAACTTCACATACAGAAAGTTAGTGAATATAGTTAGCATGTGAAGCACCTCCATTTTGGCAACAACAATATCAGGCTTGTTGTCTCCAGTTAGCTCAATCAGGTGTGGTGTTGTAGCTCAGACTGATCAGCTTTCACATACTCGAGCCACTTTGAGCTATTTCATCTTTTGGATATACCAATTAAACATTATGTAGCTTGTTTACAGCAAATAGGTGAGAAACGCCAATTCTCTTTGTCCCACTTTGCTCAGCATTCAGGTTGTGGATTTCACATATTTTAGCAGAAGAAAACACCACCACCATGATTTTAAGGCTGTAAATATGCCGTGCATCTTTGGCTTTATCAGACCCCATTTTAGGTTACCTCTTAAGACCTTAAATCTGGTTAGTCATAGATGGAGAAACACAACAGGTCACTAAAAGAATGTTTCCCTTAAAAGAGTGGGAGTGATAAACACTGAAGCAATGCTTAAAAACCTGAGGACTATGATCTTTTGTGTGGGACAGAATGTAAAACCAGACAGGCTCTGCCACTGCAATGACCATAAAAAACTCCGCTCACTTCACATGAGGGATTAGGAGCAGGAGGGGGTGAGGAAACAAAATATTGGCCACATTAAAAACCATAAAAAACTATTTAGAGGTAAGCGGCCCTTTTGAGCTGTTATAGTCCACCTGATTTGGTTTCATCCTTGTTTTCCATTTTACTGATTATAATAAAAGCAGGATAATGAGCTTTTTGGGATCACTTGATTTCCTAAAAATGTGTCTTTAATATTGAATTTCTTCCTCCTCTTTGAATTATTTGCCTCCTCTTATTCATATTAAACCAACTTTGCAGTCTTTTTTCTTTTGATCTTATTCTATTGTTAAGTGACAACAGACAGGTGCATAATCCATTGTTGTCCCCTGAGACACAAAGTTCTAAAGGTTTGTATGTAAAATGCTGCAGCATAACCTTGTCACCTTGAGCATTTTAAAGTGCTGTGCCTCAAATTATTACATTTTTACACTTTATGTTATACAAATTCTGCTGCATCTCAGTTTTCTTATCCACCACACACAAACACACACACACACACACACACACACAGATATATTCTGGGCTGCGTGTATACTGCGGAAGCACTGCGCAAACATTTGTTGAAGGTTTCAAAGTGGGTGCATTGATAGACTCCTAATAATCTACAGGTCAGATGTAGGAAAGTTTACTGTCATGAAACTAGAGCTGGAAGTAAAAGGACGTCCCCCCCCCACACACACACACACCAGGCAAGTTTTGATTCATATGTGCACGTAAGTAATATTCTAGATTGTATAAAAGCTTTCAGACAACAGGACAGCACTCTGTATTGCGTGTGTTGGGTGCATGACAATCGAGAGTCCTTCATAATGACATGTAAGAGCTGATAATCAGAGCACAGATCTTAGTGTGTGTGTGTGTGGGGGGGGGGATTTTTCATTATCCAATGCTCTCATTGTCATGCACATTGGAAAGATATTTTGTTTCTCCATCAGACATTTTTCCCCTCTCATAGCTTTACAGCACTCAGTTGTATTTGCAGCAACAGTTTACTTTTGTGGGTGTGATCGTGTAACCTGCCGTTTGCTGCACAGCCACCACAGCAAAAGCAGAAAACACTGCAGCAGACTATTACTGTTATCTGTGAGGTGTGGAATTCTGTCACTAAACATGCATGTGGCCCTTACATGTAACAAGGCCTCCAGTCAGTCACCACCAGTACACTGCTCTTCCTTCCCAATGAGATATGCAACACTGGGATTTATCCCTGCCAGCTTGCACTTACAGTCCAAGAACACAAAGCTGTACTTGTCTCAGTTTCCATCTGCATAGCAAGTGTTTTTTTCAGTCTGTAGTCACTTCACATTTGTTTGAATTTACCTTTGCTACATATGAGTAAGAACAGCCACTCTTGTAACTCAGTCAGTTTGGAACAAACTCCACTTCATGGTACTGATGGACTCCAGAGCTGTGGTTGCATGTGTCAAAGCTCAGTCTCAGTTGGAGGTAGTTCAATCTTTTAGGAACTGGGCTGAGAAGTGGAAGGTTCATGGTTCAATCCCCAGGGCAAACGAAGTATCGAAGGTTTTCTGGCAGTAGGGGAAGGTGCCAGAACACCTTCAGAGTGCAGGTCAGTACCCTTGACTAAGGTACTGAACACACAAATGCACATATAGGTCCATGCTATGAACTGGCAACGCATCTTGGGTTGAGACAAGACCTCTCATCACTCTTATGAATGTCTTGGCAGAATTTGCATGTGTGTTACTATAAAGGACTGGGCCAAGGGATAGTTAGGTTGTCAGACTTCATGCCCTGACAATTAACTCTGTTGTTGCTAGGGTTATGAACTGGCCCAGAGCTCTGTAATATTTGTATCTCGAATTGGTTCTATTGTCAAATACATTTTGAAATTGGCATTTTTCTTCTTGAAGTCTTCATTCAAAGAACACGCGGATTAGCAGTTACAATACGGGAGGTATTGCGATCCAACAATTTGGTGACCCCGACGTGATGAAGACAGAGAAGTCATCTGAGGCAAAGAAAAACAACGGTCACTTCGGAGGACAACTGACAAAGGGATCCCTAATAAAAGGTAAGCAGACACCTTTTTAATCAAAGCTCTGCATATTGGCAATTTCCAAAAATTTGTCATCACTGTCAATTGAAGTGTCCTAGTTATAAATTCCAGATACAAATATAGAAAATATTGAAACGACTGCAGGAATTACGGTTAGAGTATGAAATATAAATCTTATGTTGTTCAACTAAAAACGACTCTCTCAGTTTCCTCCCAACAGGCAACCTCTGTAACCAGTCAGTGAGGATCCAGGAATTCCACACACAGCTGAGTGGGGAGCACACATGTGCTTGGGTTAGGGACCCCAGCACAGGTCATTGCGTTTAATGGATCACAACAAAATGTATCCAAATTGGTTTCTGTCAAGTTATTGCATTCATGCATTCAATAGTTATTACTATATATCTCTGCATGTTGTGGATTCAAAATGTTTCCTGTTGTGACACCTTAGATGTATTGTAGAATTAAGAAATCAGAATGCTTTGTTTCCTTGTTATCAGAGTTTGATCCCGTCCATATAGGAGAGTGTTCTGGACTGCTCTGTTCCTGCTTCTTCTATCCAACTGTGCCTTGATAATCACATGCGTTTCCTGCTGCTTCCAGATGCAAATGAGAGGTTGGCCAAAAGTTCTCTGTGGACGGCATCTTAAATTACACTTTGTTGCTGCTTAGCCAGGAGGATGACATGTTGTACGTTGGTGCGCGAGAGGCGCTGTTCGCTCTCAGCCTCTCGGACATCAGCAAGACTAAACTGCAGAAGAACGTACGTCTGATTCTTTGTGTGTGAAATGTATCATTCCTGCCTATATTTGGTTTATTTTTAAACCACAGGACTGGTGTTTCTGATCTAGCTACTGAGTAGTTTTTTGCATTTGACTGGATTTGGCAATGTTCGATTTTTCTCTTTCCTCTTCAGCTGATGTGGGGCACGCCTCCTGGAAAAAGGGAGGAATGTAGCTTCAAAGGAAAGAACCTGGAGGTGAGAGAACAAAGACACCTCTGGAAAATAGGTTTATATGACAGTATTTAATGCTCTGCTTTTCTTTTACAACATATACTTAATACTCAATGTTGAATTGTGAAAATAACTTAACTTCTGTCTCAACAAACTTCTACAACAGTCATAAATAGATTCATCAAGTGCATAGGCTCACCAGAAAATTGCTTTTTGTGGACTGCCTCTTTCGCTCTCTCTGGTGTTTAACTTGTTGTCTCTCATGGTCGTATCCCTGGGCAACAAACCATACTTTCTACCTAAATGTAGGTGTGTGGTGTTATTGAGATGACTGAAAGGGTTTTTCCAGCAGCATGCAGAAGAAAGTATGCATCACAATACTTCCACTCTAGTGTGCTAGTATTGACTGCACCCTGTTATAAGCTCCCACATTTCAGGCTTGGGAGTTGTCTACAATAACAAACACATTGAGGTGTTCTTATTGTGTGTCTGTTTTTTCCCCCCTATTTAGACAGATTGCTTCAATTACATTAAAATTCTCCTGCGAATGAACAGCACTCATCTCTATGTGTGTGGCACCTATGCCTTCAGTCCTGTTTGTGCCTACATAGTAAGTGATGACCTCTCATTCTGCTAAAATCTTCTCCCCTCCATTTCCATTAACTTCACACATTTACAGCTTTTTCATATTTATTTTGGGCATGTTTGAGAATTGGAACTCTCTTAACCACCATGATAATATTGGACAGTATCCAAATGCTGCTCATGCATTCAGAGCAATCAAGTCATGAGCCTTTCAGTGGAAGAGAAGCAGTAGATATGTTTATTTGGCAGAGGACTAAATCTGCGAGTAATGGTAACTGGCAGCAAGATGACATTGATACACACACACACACACACACACACACACACACAAGCACAGTCTCCTCTTGAAAAGGGGGCATTCTAGAGGGAAGGTTTCCTTGGCAGGACTTTAAGCTCCTGACTGGAATTCACACTGTGTGTTTGTCACACAGAGCATTCATACCAGTGCTGCATTCTCTAAGAACTACAACAGAAACACTTTATTGGTATTGCCATTATCAAAACTAAGGGGATTTTATGACGAGTCAAGCAAATGTACAAGACAAATAACACACATGATTCTACAATAAGATAGACATTTTTATAAGCCAAAGGGGGATTTCTGGGGGTAGGCACCTTAAAGGAACCAGTTCTCTTGGTTCTCTCGCTCCACTGTGGTGTAGGATCCATGCATCCATACATCCATCTTCCACCGCTTATCTGGGGTCGGGTCGCATCAGCCTAAGCAGAGAGGCCCAGACTTCCCTCTCTCCAGCTACTTCTTCCAGCTCGTCCGGGGGAATCCCCAGGCATTCCCAGACCAGTCGAGAGACATAGTCTTTCCAGCATGTCCTGGGTCTTCCCGGGGGCCTCCTACCGGAGGGATATGCCCTGAACACCTCACCAGGGAGGTGTCCAGGGGGCATCCTGACTAGATGCCCAAGCCACCTCATCTGGTTCCTCTCAACGTGGAGGAGCAGCGGCTCTACTCCGAGCTCCTCCTGGATGGCAGAGCTTCTCACCCTATCTCTAAGGAGAGCCCAGCCACCCTACAGAGGAAGCTCATTTCGGCCAGTTGTACCCGTGATCTTGTTTTTTCGGTCATTACCCAAAGCTCATGACCATAGGTGAGAGTAGGAACGAAGATCGACCAGCTCTCTCTTCACCACAATGGACTGGTGCAGAGTCCGCATTACTGCTGATGCCACACCGATCCTTGTCGTTCCGTCCTTCCCTCACTCGTGAACAAGACCCCGAGGTACTTGAACTCCTCCACTTGGGGCAGGATCTCCTCCTTGACCCGGAGAAGGCACTCCATCTTTTTTTCCGACTGAGAACCATGGCCTCGGATTTGGAGGTGCTGATTCAAATCCCAGCCGCTTCACACTCGGCGGCAAACCGATCCAGCGATAGTTGGAGGTCACGGGCCGATGACGCCAACAGGACCACATCATCTGCAAAGAGCAGAGACCCAATCCCGAGGTCACCAAACCGGACCTTCTCAACACCATGACTGCACCTAGAAATTCTGTCCATAAAAGTTATGAACAGAATTGGTGACAAAGGGCAGCCCTGGCGGAGACCAACCCTCACTGGAAAAGAGTTTGACTTACTGCCAGCAATGCGGACCAAACTCTGACACCGATCGTACAGGGACCCAGCACCCCATACTCTTGGAGGACTCCCCACAGGACCCCCCGGTCATGGTCGAATTCCTTCTCCAAGTCCACAAAACACATGTGGATTGGTTGGGCAAACTCCCACGCACCCTCAAAGACCCTGCTGAGGGTGTAGAGCTGGTCCACCGTTCCACGCCCAGGACGAAAACCACATTGCTTCTCCTGAATCCGAGGTTCGACTATCCGGCGGACCCTACTCTACAGTACCCCTGAATAGACCTTACCAGGGAGGCTGAGGAGTGTGATCCCCCTATAGTTTGAACACACCCTCCGGTCCCCCTTCTTAAAAAGAGGGACTACCACCCCAGTCTGCCAATCCAGCGGCACCACCCCCGATGTCCACGCGATGTTGTAGAATCGTGTCAACCACGACAGCCCTACAACATCCATGACCCCCTAATGAAGAGAAAGATTATCGGTCCCAAGTTTCCTTTGCCTGGACTCGGATCACCGGGGCCCCTCCTGGAGCCAGGTCTGGGGGCGAGGCACGTTGGTGAGCGCCTGGTGGCCGGACCTCTGCCTGTGGAGTTCGGCTGGGCACAGCCCGAAGAGGCAACATGGGACCCTCCTTCCCGTGGACTCACCACCTGCAGGAGGGGCCAAGGGGGTTGGGTGCATTGTGTGTTGGGTGTGGCCGAAGGCAGGGACGATGGTGGTCTGATCCTTGGCTGCAGAGACTAGCTCTAGGGACGTGGAATGTCACCCCTCTGATGGGAAAGGAGCCTGAGGTGTTGTGCGAGGTTGAGAAGTTCCGACTAGATATAGTCGGCCTCACCTCGACGCATAGCAAGGGCTCTGGAACCAGTCTTCTCGAGAGGGGTTGGACTCTCGACCACTCTGGAGTTGCCAATGGTGAGAGGCGACGGGTAGGGGTGGCAGGCCAAGCGGAGTGCAGCTACGGTGGTTGCCGAGGCAAAGACCTGGGCATGGGAAGAGTTCGGTGAGGCCATGGAGAATGACTTAGGACGGCTTCGAAAAGGTTCTGGACCACCATCCGGCATCTGAGGAAGGGGAAGCAGTGCACTGTGTATAGTGGCGATGGTGCGCTGCTGACCTCAAATCTGGATGTTGTGGATCGGTGGAAGGAATACTTCGAAGACCTCCTTAATCCCACCAACGCGCCTTCCAGTGAGGAAGCAGAGCCTGGGGATCTGGGGACAGGCTCTTGTATCTCTGGGGCTGAAGTTGCCGTGGTAGTCAAAAAACTCCTCAGTGGCAAGGCCCTAGGGGTGGATGAGACCCGCCCAGAGTTCCTTAAGGCTCTGGATGTTGTAGGGGTAGGAACCCTTGGAGACATCTAAAGTTTCAATTGGCGCATAACTGTTGTGCAACAGTTATGACCATGACATCACAAGGGTGAGCTGCAAAATGTATAAACATAAGGAAGAGTGGGAAAAGTCACAGTCTTTTGTTCTGTAATTCCAGGAAGAAACTGAGCTCTGTGGAAGTGCCAATTTCAAACATTTTCATTGACCAGGTGTGATATATTTTTCCCATCAAATATAATTTTGGATTTTGTAAAATACTCCGACTTGAATATGGTGAGTGGAAAGTGAAAGAATTCCATCTGGAATTCTCCTATAAATTGACTTTTTCTGCAGTGGTTCAAAGTCAAAGTGATCTGTTTAATCTCATCCAGAAGAAATTAATCAATACTGGCCTAGACACTAGAATTGATGCTGGTATCACACAATTGATGGACAGATTACCAAGATTCCTTTCTACTGTGACCGGTGTATGTCTGCGTTGTGTTATTTTTGTGGTTGTGGTGCGTAGAGTAGCCACGGGACACAGTTGAACTTTTGGAGGCACGCTCCGTTTAATCTGGTCAAAATAAAACAGCAAAATTAACATGTGCCGCTATTTGCTGATCCAGCCCAAACTACAGAGAAGACAACATGGAGTTAGCACCATCGCACCTGTTCACATCAATAATACACTACATCGGAGCAACATCAGAGCTCATTATAAACTTGAATAGAACTGTAGTGTTATAAGAGTGACAAATTAAGACAAAATAATAACAAAAAGACACTTAAAACAAGGGATTACAAAAGATGACTGACCTCTTCCCAACACGAGAATTGCAAAAGGGAAGAGGAAGTCACGACCCTCGAATTTATACAGGTGCACCAAGGGGGACACACGAAGAAGAAATAAAATACAGACGAAGTGACTGGAGGACCAAGACAGCACAGTAAAACAAACACCAGGTATGTTCAACAATAGTAAACAAAAGAACAATTTTGTGTAATTATAATACAATATTATATGTCCCTGTTACATTCACCCCCCTAGAATTACACAAAATACCAAAAGCACATAAAGCTGGCTGCTAAAAAAAAAGATATCCGCAAGACAGTTTCCTATTTAAAGAATAAAAGGCAATAAGTGGTGCCCTTTACACCACAAAATAGCGACCATTTACAATGTGCATGGGAGTGTTAGATATAGGTAGCATGTAGCCCAACAAAATCACGCAAAATCAAGCATTCCTCAAGTTCCGGCACTAATCAATCAAAAGAGGGGAGGCCACAAAATTCAAATAGTTACAATAGGAGAATGAACTTTCTCAGTGCCAAACAAAGACTCTACCTGAGTCATAGATTCAATCAATCTACAGACTGGCTTAACAAGCCTACCAAATCGTGTGGTAAGGTTGTGACCCAAATCAGAAAAGTCATCAGAAAGTTTGTGTACCTCATCACAAGGGACCAAGGGGGGACCAGCAAACTCTGTGGAACAGTCACAGGACATCACATCAGGTTCCATTCTCTCATTGGGTGACTGCTGTTGGACCCAGGATGCTGTGCGGTCAACACTAGACTCACTCAAACTTGGAATGGCACTGGGCCGGGAGGATTCAACTTCCCTACCCCCCACTGATACTCCAGGTTCCTCTGGGACAACATCAACATCAACACCAACGGCAGACTGAGCCTTTGTCACGTCCAGCGAAACATCCAGCGGCAAGAAGTTGACCTGAAGCAGTAAGTTGCGATGCACAGTTTTTTCATTACCCGCTTGGTCTCGGATTTTGTATATGTGGAGGTCTGGCTTAGAAGCAACAACATCATAAACAACCGCCTCCCACTTGTCAGACAGCTTTCTTTTTCCTTTAACTCCTTTATTTGCCAACAATACTCTGTCCCCAACAGAAAGAGGTAAGCCCCTGACCCGCTTATTGTACTGGTCCGACTGGTGGTTCTGTTCAACAGCGCTGTTTCCTTGAGCCAAGATCATGGCGGACCGAAGATCTTCCATAAGTGACTTGACATAGGTATTGTAATCGCATACAGAGTCATCATGGAGAACGTTCATGAAGAGGAGATCGATTGGTAACCAGGGAACCCTCCCAAACATCAGATAGAAGGGCGCAAAGCCTGTTGTTTCATGAGCTGTGCAATTATATACAAATGTCAAAGACTGGATCATCTGCGGCCACCTCTGCTTCGTCCTTGGGGGCAAAGATCTCAACATGTTCCCCAACGTTCTGTTAAACCGCTCAGTGATGCCATTGCCCATGGGGTGGTACGGTGTGGTATGAGATTTGATGATGCCACCCATTTCTAGCAACTCTGCCACCAACTCACTCTCAAAGGTAGCACCTTGGTCGGAATGGATACGCTGAGGAAAGCCATAAATGCAGAAGAATCCATCCCAAAGCTTCTTAGCCACATTCTTTGCAGTTTGGTCGCGGCAAGGGAATGCATGTGCCAATTTAGTAAAATGGTCAGTGACAACAAGGACATCAACCGATTTATTGTTGTTGTCCTCCGCAGACCAAAAGTCAATGCATACCAACTCCAGTGGCACACTGGTCTTTATGTTCTCCAGTGGGGCTCTGGCAGATGGTCCTTGGTGACCTGCATTGTCATGGATGCCAGAGAGCACAGTTGACTTGAGGGACTCTGGAACAACAAACTGGAAGCGCTTGTGCCTGGTCAAAGGGTCCTTAGTGACGCGATACTGAATTCCTTCAATAACTGCCAGCCTTTCCCATTGCTTCAAAATTCTTAGGACCTGCTGATTTTCATGGGCACGCTCACGTCTGGAAGGCCTGATTTTCCGGTTCACAAAGAAGGCAACCCTGGAAACAACAACATCACTCTCCTGGTGGGACTGGAGCTCATGTTTGGACAACGCTGACGACAGGCAAGGCTCAGGACCAACAAGCGCACTTAAATGGTCAGCCAAAGAAACAGCACGATGTCTGGACGCGACCTCCCAGTCATTGGAGGCTGACAGGACGGTGGAGACTTCGTCCTCAGACATGGAGACATTGACTGCAGTAGAAAAAGCAGGACCGACCAATGACTGAGGTTGGCAGGTCAGATGAAAAGCATCCTGCACAGACTCCTCCCTCACTTCACAAACCTGTTTCAACAGATCAATGTAAGGCTCAGAAAGGAGACGCTCGGCTAACGGTTTGACAAAAGGCCGTCGACTAAGGGCATCCGCAACAACGTTCAGCCTGCCAGGGACATACTTAATGTCAAAGTTGTACGGAGCCAGTTTGGAGACCCACCGCTGTTCACAGGCGTCCAGTTTCGGCTTGGTCAAGATGTACGTGAGCGGGTTATTATCAGTCCAGACTGTGAACTGATGGCCTTTGAGCCAATGACTGAACTTGTCACAAGCTGCCCACTTGAGAGCCAGAAACTCAAGTCTGTGAGCAGGGTACTTAGCCTGGCTGCGGCTTAGGGACTTGCTAGCAAACGCAACCGGTCTTGCCCTCTCCTCACCTGCCGGCACCTGAGAAAGAACAGCTCCAAGCCCGTCAGTGGAAGCATCAGTGGAGAGGATAAAAGGTCTATCAAAATCCGGGTGAGCCAGAACCACACAATCGAGGAGCGCAGTTTTTAGTTGTTCAAAGGCTCCATCACACTCAGGGGACCAATCCTGAGGTGTTAACTGTCTGTATGTTCCAGGTTTACATCGGCCCTGACCACCTTTAGTCCTCCGCTTCTGGCCAGCTGTTAAGGCATAGAGAGGCTTGGCAATACGGGAACATGCAGGAATGAAATGCTGATAAAACAGGACCATTCCGAGAAAAGATCTGACCTTCTGCTGGGACGGAGTACAGCCATCAGATTCCATCAAGTCCTCCCTCCTAAACCCAGAGATGGCGCTCACCTTCTCCTGATCCACAGAAACACCGTCAGCGCTCACAACATGACCCAGAAATTTAACTGACCTTCTGAGAAAATGACACTTCTTCTGAGAAAGCTTCAAGTTACTAGATCTCAACCGGGAGAAGACAACACTGAGGCGGCTTAAAGACTCCTCTACAGAAGGTGCAAACACCAACAAGTCATCAAGGTAACACAGAAGGTTTGAGAAGTTGAGGTCACCGAATATGCTAAGCATCATCCGCATAAAGGAGGCTGGACTGTTGCAGAGGCCCTGGGGCAGGCGGTTGTATTCATAAAGGCCAAGAGGTGTAGTAAAGGCCGTGTAATGCCTGTCAGACTGATGGAGAGGGATGTTGTAGAACCCTGAGGTCAGATCCATAGTGCTGAAGAAGGCGTTACCCCCAAGGGCAGCAAGGCAGTCCGACTGGTGTGGCAGTGGATGGGCGTCTTTAACAGACCTAGCATTAAGCCAACGAAAGTCAGTACATATTCGCAAATCCCCTGACTTCTTCCACACCAACACCAGGGGAGAGGCATATTCACTGATGGATTTGCTGATTATGCCCCTCATTTCCATTTCAGACAGAACTTCTCTCAACTTCTGATAATGAGCAGGTGGAACTCTGCCGAACGGCAGCCGAAAGGGACGGTCATCAGCAAGGTGAATCCGATGGACAAACTCCTTTGCCTCCCCACAATCCAGACCATCTCTAGAGAACACATCCTGAAAGGCCAACAACAGATCGGCAAGCCTGCCCTTCCACTCATCTGACACTTCACAGCCCCTCATGTCAATGTCACCGAGACCACAAACTTTCAACAGCTGCACAGGGTCACTTGGGCCACTCTGGTGGCCAGTGAGAACAGGCGATGAACCTAACTGGGTTTTACAAAGACCCTGGGCAACAGGAAAGTCTTCCATGGCAACACAGGGGAACACGTCAGATAGCTTTGCATTATGCCGTAAAGTAACAGCAGTCTGTGTGGGATTGAGGATCTTCATGGGGACCCAGCGATCACCCCACATTGGCGCAACAATTCGACCAACCATGATGTTCTTGGGTGTAGAGCGTGCGGATGTAGGCTCTACAATGACTGTGCTGCCAGGGGACACAGGAGCAGATGCTGGCAGCTTCCCCCAAACAATGTATTCCTTCTGAGGAAGCAGCGTCACAGCCTGTTGTAATCTCACTGTTCCCACCTTATCAGGAACCTCTGGGCCCAACCACCGGGAAGAGCAACTCAGTAACTGGAGAAACAGCTCACAGTCAGGATCGGATGTACGTGAGGATAGCATCTCCCAATATTTCTCTTCAGATTTCATCTTCTGGACAACAGGACGGATCACATTAGTGCCAACAATAAACTCATCCCTCTGCCCAGGCACCAGAAACGTTGGCACCACAAACTTCCAGCCATAAATCTCAAAGTCCAAATCATAGATACATTTAGGTTGAGTAACAAGACCACCACAACCAATGAGAACCACCTGCTCGGGGACAGGTTGTGGAATTAAGACAACACCAGCCGCTCTTAACTTGGCCTCTGCTGATTCACTAAGTGTACATGACATGCTTCCTGAATCTAGCATCCCTCTCAAAGACATTCGATTGCTCACTGACACAGGAGTATAAAACAGTTCACTAGCTCCCTCAATTCTTTGAGACCCAACCAGAATGACAGTCTTGTCTTCAGAGTAGCTTTTACAACAGTCAACATACACAGAGTGAGGATCAGGAGGATTGGTGAGGGTATCTATAACACTGCCCATGCTGCCCCTCTTATCACACAGGCCAACTAGTTTAAATCACCAGTAGATGGAGCAGTGGCTGACGGGAGCCTGGTCTTCTGTGCACATTCATTTCTCATATGACCAGGTCCAAAACAGTTAAGACATCTGTCTGTACAACCTACAGTGTGAATGAGTGGTGTGTTCGCTAGAACCACAAACCTGGCACGCTCTGCCTTGGGGACGCTGAGGAAATTGACCGCGACCTGCCCTCTGCCTGCTATTAGTCACCGAGGCAGTGCACAGGGAAAGAACCTTGTCAAACATAGCCACCATTTGCTGAGTCACAGGTTCTGGTGTGGCACTGGCTGAAGTGTGTGGCTGGCCTCCTGATCCTGACAGCGGCTGTGGGGACTCATAAGTGGCTTTGGGTGGACAAAAGGGAATCAGTTCAGCAGAGTCCTGAAGATCGCAGGAATAAACAGGAGCTTGAGCCGACCAGGCATTGGTCACCAAGTGCGTATTAGCCGCAACACCTTTCATCTGTCCCACATGACTGTCCAAGCGGCGCTGGACCTCAGCAGCTGTCCACTCTTCGGGGGGCTTAATTTGAAATGACAGAGAAAGAGCAGGGTCAGGACAATGACTTATGAACATCATCACAACCTCAGCAGAATTGATGAACAGATTACCAAGATTCCTTTCTACTGTGACCGGTGTATGTCTGCGTTATTTTTGTGGTTGTGGTGCGTAGAGTAGCCACGGGACACAGTTGAACTTTTGGAGGCACTCTCCGTTTAATCTGGTCAAAATAAAACAGCAAAATTAACATGTGCCGCTATTTGCTGATCCAGCCCAAACTACAGAGAAGACAACATGGAGTTAGCACCATCGCACCTGTTCACATCAATAATACACTACATCGGAGCAACATCAGAGCTCAATATAAACTTGAATAGAACTGTAGTGTTATAAGAGTGACAAATTAAGACAAAATAATAACAAAAAGACACTTAAAACAAGGGATTACAAAAGATGACTGACCTCTTCCCAACACGAGAATTGCAAAAGGGAAGAGGAAGTCGCGACCCTCGAATTTATACAGGTGCACCAAGGGGGACACACGAAGAAGAAATAAAATACAGACGAAGTGACTGGAGGACCAAGACAGCACAGTAAAACAAACACCAGGTATGTTCAACAATAGTAAACAAAAGAACAATTTTGTGTAATTATAATACAATATTATATGTCCCTGTTACACTACTACCTGTTTGATGAAAGTGTACAATGATTTTCAGCCTCAGTGTACTGTACGTTCAAAGTGACCAGCGCTGAAGATTTCACTCATTTGATTTCACCACTTTACGTGAAGTAGAATTTATTTGGACAATGCCTGCATGTCTCGTCTTTAGAACGCTTCAGCATTTACACTTGAAAGAAATTAAGCTGGCGAAGTTGCGATGGAAGATGGATGCAGCCGTTGTCCCTTTAACCCGGAGTACAAATCCACAGCCATCATTGTTGGTATGTTAAAAGTACTTTGAACCTGAAAAGAACATGATGTTATTATGAAAGGTTTGGAGCCTCTGAGCACAGGACAGGATAATGTAATGCTAACCACTGCAATGATTGTGTAATAAGTCATGATGTGTCTGCTAATGTTTGTCTGCGTTGGTCCCTCACATAAACGGGTGGACACAGGCAAATGGTATTTGCATTAAATTTTTTTATCATCCCATTAGAGAAAAAGTATGTCTCATATCTCTCTCACTCTCTCTCTCTAAACTACTAACTATGCACACACACTCTGTATTTTATTTTTTATATACCGTATTTTCACGACCATAAGGCGCACTGTATTAAAAGGTGCAGTCTCAGTTATGGGTGCTATTTCTGTATTTAAAACATACACAAGGCGCACCGTATTATTAGGCGCATGCTGAAACATACAGTAAAAAATGACAGCGGAAGTAAAACAGTGACTTTCGACACATTTATTGAACAAAATATTCATTCTTCCGCCACAAAACCATCAAAGTTTTCATCTTCTGTATCTGAATTAAACAGCTGCACTATTTCAATGTCCAACATCCCAAATTCCTCTTCTTAATCATCTGAATCGGACTCACCAACTGGTTCCGGTTCAGCGTTAATTTTGTGAAAGCTCTTACAATACATGAAGACGGTATCATAGCCCATGCATCTACAATCCACCCGCATATGGTGGCATAACTTGCCCGCCGCTGCCTCATAGTCTTTGTGAAGGAGTGTTCGCCTTCTGTCATCCAGCGCTCTTCATCCAGCCGAGAACCATGATGAACGACGACTTCTTGTGCCCCGTTGTGCGTCTCGCCACCGTGCTGGTCCCTTTTTCTCCACTTTGTGGGTCAAGGGGATGTTAAAAGACAGAGGGATCTCATCCATGTTGGTGATGTGGCTGGGCGCGGTTATCCTTTCGCGGCAGTAGGTGCGGAAGATGGCCACCCTCTCCTGGTAGTCCACTGGCAGCCGCTGCGCAGCAGTTGTCCTCGCGCGTATGAAGAGATGCCGCCTCCTCATAAAGCGAAAACACTAAGATTGCTCGATTGCCATTTTCAGCCGCATATTCGATGGCCTGCGGTTTAAAGTAAGCCTCATTCATACGCGTCTCGCTTGACCTGCGCCATTTTAGGGGATCTTTACACGTAGGTGTGCCGCTAATCGATTGGCGGAGTATTTACCGTAGTGTACCCACCAAAGGCGCACAGCAGATTTTGGAACTCAGTCCACACACAAGGCGCTCCATATTATAAGGTGCAGCATCGATTTTTGAGAAAATCTCAGTGTTTTAGGTGCGCCTTATAGTCGTGAAAATACGGTGTGTGTGTATATATATATATACAGTACCTCGTAGAAAAGTCTGTCTTGAAAATGGCTTTGACAGTAAATCTGCAAACAAATCCATTTCTTCTCCTACTTCAGCCATTGTGGGTTGACAAAACAGCTATTAAATCAATACAACAATATTTTTGCTTGTGCAGCTCGCTACAGATGCAGTTTGCTAGCTCTGGCTAGTACACTCTCTGACTATCCAATCAAAGTGTGTGAATACGCTGACGTTTCCATACGCTTGCTAGAGGGCCTTGGTGTCGCCAACTCAAAATCTGATTGGTTGAAGCAACGGTTTGATCGACATTTATTTTATGCTACAGGGCCCGCAGAACTGATTGTGAAGGCCTCCAGACAGATTTCTTTGGCCCTGGCAACAAATAGTGGCGGAAATGTGATTGGTTAAATGCTTAAATATAAAAATACACGTCTGAAAGCAGCGCAACCAGGGGGCTAGAAATGAAAGGAAGCGGACAGACCATTTGGAATTATTTAATACGTATTCATGGACAAAATATAATTAACATCAGTCTGTGATTCAGATATTTTTAGGCCAGCAGAGAAGGCCTTGCAGGCCCTGACGGCCCACCATATGTATATATATATAGAATTTTTTTTAATTTTTCAGATGGTGAACTGTATACTGGAACAGTCAGTAATTTCCAAGGGAATGAACCAGTCATATACAAGAGTTTAGGCCATGGAGCTGCTCTAAAAACCGAAAACTCTTTAAAATGGCTGCAAGGTAATCTTTATTTACACTATAGGATTGGAGAACTCTTTTACTTCGCAGAAATATGAAACAATTCTTTTTTCCACCTTACCATATGGTGTACTGTATTTTTTCTAGAAAAGATCTACCACAGTCAGTTTACATGCACAACTTTATCCAGCTATGTTCAAAGTTGGACCTTGGCATCTTGTCGGACTTCCTGCCTTGTCCGTGTTTACATCGAGCAAATCAAACAACTGACGGGAGGATGTCTTCTTCAACACTAGGTAGCCCGCTTTTTGGGGGACTTATTATGTCACATAATAAACAATTGGAGTCTGGCTGCAGTCTGGCATTTTCATTAACAAGAGACAGAGAATCATACAGCTTTAGTAATCTTGTATGTAATTTACACTTTACTGGTTGTGCAGATAACATGCATGTTATCCTCCATTGTTGTCTTCTGCAATCAGCTTTCTTGGATTTTTTTTGCTCAGCAGTCATATGACACTCTACATGTATTGTTTAGTCTAATTCTAAACAAGACGCATGCATGCGGAGCATGTCAATGTCCAATTGAGTTATCAGACCAATATAGAGTGCAACGATTTACATGCACTTGCAGATGCAGATCAAGAAATAATTTGTTGTTTCCAAGTGTCGTGCAAACATACTGACTGTTCTTTGCCCTGTTTCACTCTTTCTTAATGATCGTCATTTGGTCCTAAGACCAAAAACGACATTTATCACCAAAACAACATGGCCAAAACAGGATGTTGTGGTGACACAGTTTAGGACAAGAATTTTAATTTAACCTGCAGCCTTATGTTCCCTTTACCATCGCTGGCACTTGTGCTGCTTCAGAGGGTTAGCATTAGAGCCACAACAGCAACAATACCCTTGCTTCTCTGCGCTGTGATGCAGTGATGAAGACACATTGCCTATTACTGCCTCTGGTACAGACTCATGGAGGGATGATGAGGCATGTGTTTTGCGTGTAAAGCACGCCATCCAAGTGTCTATCTCTCAACCTTTGATGCAGCCCTTGTTTAGGGTTCTGCTTCTAAAGTGTTTTTCAAGCATGCCCCACAACCTTCTGCCTTCAGAAACACAAAATATTGGTCTGCACCTGTCCTGCTCAGACATGTGTGGATGTTGTTGGATACAGTTCTTACTGCATGTTGCTTGACGGTACTTCCCACTGTTGCATCTGTGACACAGTGAGCATTAGGCCCTGTCTTGGAATGCTGATGGATTAGGGGTTGCCATGTGGTCTAACCCCTCTTTTCTCCCAAAGAGTCTTACTGCCGTTCACGTCAACTGGCCTATCAATTTGGTTCAAGGGCTTTCAGATTCCCCCAGTTAAATATCCTTTGACCAGAAGCATCTCCACATCATGGGCCAACTTGAGGAGCATTCATTGTGCTACAGCTGTGCAGGCTTCTTCCTGTATTTAATGGAATTAATGTCAGCTAATGATGTGGCAACAAATGTCTTGTCTGTTCCTTCGATCTGCAACTGACTTTTGGTGAGTGCAGATTCCTCTTCCAAATTTACAAATTGAACTCTTGTTCCATGGTTTGTAGAGTGTCCTTAATTAAGTGTGAAGTGCTTTTAGCTCTCAATGGTGTAGCTACTATTTTAAGACACCCTGACAGATGCAGGTTGTATAGTGGGTAATTGCTTTAGAATTTAAATAAAAACTGAAATGAAGTGAAAGGACATCATTTATTAGTAGAAACAAGTAGAAATACTTAGTACATCCTTCTTCACTCTTTATGTGTTATTTTGTAGCAATTTTGTACTGATCATTAACCAGTACTGTGTTGAGCACCTGTCTACATGGCCTGCAGCCTTCCCACAATGTTATGATTGTGACACTACTAGTAACACAATCTTGAGCTCCTTTCTCAGTATTTCTAACTGCTGTATTTCTTTCGATGGCCCAGTAATGCTGCTTCTCAGCTGTTCTTCCTCCCGCTCTTTCCTATCTGCCCCGTCCTTTATTCCACTCCCTCTCACAGTTGTTTATTCAGGTATGCACTGAGAGACTGCGAAGAGCATGCAGATTATTGGTACTGTGAGGAAGCCCTTGTCTGCTCATCTCAGGCAGACGATTGTGAGAAATCATAAACACAAAATGCAGAGCAGATTGTTGAAGGTTGTGCATTTTTCTGAAGGTTTGGGGAGTTACAAAGTGATAATCCTTGAAGTGGAGCAAAACCTGGAGAGCAGAAATGTTGTCCTCTTTATTTAGATGGAGTACAAGCATCAGTTCTGTATTGCGTCCCTGAGACAAAAAATTAGTTTTTGGGTTTGCATTAAACCAACAAAAAGCAACAAGTTTTGTTTAGTTTGTCATTTTCTTATCTCCTTGTTATCTCCTTAGAGATTTTTCTTCCCTTGTACTGTTTTGTACTGCTTTGTAGGCGTTGTTCAGGGTTTGGAGACCCTGCTGATGGGATCATTTGGAGCCGAGACAAGAAAGCCATCTTGAGATTGGGCTAGACCGATGTTTAGAACATGTTTTTCTTCCTCCCACTACTCCAGTGTTTTTCCCACGACTCCAGATTGCTGGCAGAGTTTAAGAGGACACTTTTGGTGTATTTTTATGACCACTTGCATATTACTGAAAATGTTTCCTCTGAATAACATGGACAAGTGAGTACATGTTCATGTTTTAAAAATTCTTTCTTTCAGAGAAACTACTATTTCATCTCCTTTAAAAGACCAATTGATCTTTTAATTTGCCATTAGATACTGAGTGATCAGGGTGGCACTGAGCTCAAAATCTTCAAAATCCTGGTTTGGGCACCAGTCGCCATTCCCTCCAATAAAGTAAGGATGAGTAAGGATGCTGAAACCAGGCTCATATTCAAGGGTGCACACACTCAACACCTTTCAGGGGGATTCATTTTTGGCCAAATAAATTATTTATTCCCCAAGAATGATTCCCATCCTGCATGGGGCCAGCTTGTAGCCTGTTGCCCACCATGTTGGTCAGAATGAATGAATTGTTCATTGAACCAGGGCACCTCGCAACAGTTTTGGTTAATTTCATTTGTGCATCACAGCTGACCTGTATATTGACTGAATGAAAATTTTCCTGTTCACATAAACACATTCATCTTGTGATGAAGTGCAGTTGACAGCTCCAATTATATTTACAAAACCCTCTCTTGCTGCAAATGAACTGATGAGCCAGTCGTCGCCCTGAGCCAAAAAATCCTTTCGGTCTTTGTGAATTTATTCTTTGCACACTGCACCATTGGTAATATGTATTTTATATAATATTGTCAAAGCTGCCATTGTTTTTAATGGTGTTTTCTGCACCATTTAATGCAGACTTTTATATTCACTCATGGAATCACAAAGACCCGGGTATGTTAAGTGTTCATCTGTTTATCTCTAATGTGCACATGACTCAGTAAAGCCCTTTGTGACATTAACAGTTTCCCAGCATCACCTCTGAGTGCCGCCAGCAGCTCCAACGCACTACAAATGTGTGTATCCCATCCACAAAGTTGGCATGGAGCACCACACATTTTCACTGTTGTACTCTTGATAAATCTGAATGCGAGAGTGTGGAAAACTGCGCACGCAGCACATTTGTGAGTCTGGGGTTTGTTTTCAATGGTCCTCATTAAATTGACGAGTCATTTTGTTCTTCATATTTAACTTTACAACACCAGAATTGGTTAACATATAAAAATAATGGTCTAAATAATATGATTTGCCCTCTAATATGCAATTAAAAGTTCAATTAGACTTCAGTTGGAAAGTACAGAAGCTGATTTGAGCCATTTGCAGGGTGATAAAGGTGGTGAGCGGGTACTACAGAAGAAATGGACCACCTTCCTTAAAGCCGAGCTCCTGTGTTCCCTCCCTGATGATGGTTTCCCCTCATCATCATCCAGGATATGTTTGTCCTGAAGCCCGCAGGAGACAGCTGGGACAGCACTGTCTTCTATGGAGTCTTTACGTCCCAGTGGTAAGACATCAATGGAATGACCCTCGAACACTGCATCACATTGCATGTAAATTAATACGATATTTAAATACAAACATTTGATGAAAAAAGCACAGTTGCACATTTTAGAATAGAAAGGTCAATGAAAGCAATAGAGGCACAAAAAGACCCCAGAAAACTACACTGGGAAGAGGTTGATGTCAATACAGCAAAAATGAAATAATTAATTCAAAACAATAGCTACATCTGAAGGACAGAGGACACTTTTTTGAGGACAGTGATGTAAGACCATCGTTAAACAAAGGTGAGGGTTTGAGACATCACCTCTCACCTGTTTACGATACAGTTTTGAAAAATGTCACCAGGAGGAGAAGAGGCATTCACGTGTGGCCAATGAACTCCATTGTGCTAAGTGGATGTTTCATCAACCTGCATGAGGGGTGGAGCAACCAACAACCAAGTGACTGAAGCTCCAAATGTGTTAATGGCTCCTGAAGAGTATAAGTAGCTGGAACTCCCGAACAGTCAATTAGAACTGATGAAGCCTCTTGGATGAGAAGTGAAATGTCTTCATGGAACTCAGTCTAGTTGCCATGATTCAACTACCAGAAATATGTTATTGGAATTTCATGAAATTCATTGAAATGTTGCATGCATCTAAACATATGCCTGCTTTTTCTTTTATCTAATGAAATAAATTTCTAATTTCTAAAAGATTAAAACAAATGACGGCCAAAGAGATAGCTTAGGGATAAATATGAGATCTTTGAATTTGGGTGACCCTTCAGGTACAAAGGGCCTCTGGCAGTTCAGCGCTGTGTGCGTTCACGATGGCACAGGTGGAACGAGCCTTCAACAGTCGCTACAGAGAAGTCAACAGAGAGACACAGCGGTGGTATACATACAACCACCCGGTACCACAGCCAACTTCTTGTGTTTGTCTTGTGTTGTTTTTTTTAATAATCAGAGGTCACTTTTTCTTTTCTATTTTTTTCACAGTGTGTGACCAACCAGGCCAGGCACATGGGCATCCATTCATCTCTGCACATGCCCGATAAAGTGCTCAACTTCATCAAGGACCACTTCCTGATGGACGGCGTGATTCGCAGTTCTCCCCTGCTGCTGAAACGCAGCGTGCACTACACGCAGATTGCTGTGCACAAGATCCAAGGCATGGAGAGGGCGTATGACGTGCTGTTCATCGGGACAGGTAGTGCTAATTTCACAGCAGACAATGAACACTGCACATTTGTGAGGGTTTTTCATTACTTGTTTCTGTCATGTCACTGTCTAGATGATGGCAAACTCCATAAGGCCATCAATGCCAATGATAAGATGCACATCATCGAGGAGATGGTCCTGTTTCCTGAGCCTGAACCTGTGCAGCACGTCGAATTGGACCCGCAGAGGGTAATACACATCAATTTATCATACTCAATACAAGCCTGCTAACAATCTATCATTTATAGCTTCATATGTTGTCTTTTTGTGGCTTTTCTATAAATGTTCTAGCAGCATCTGGAATAGAATTTCTCATTCTCTGGAGTTTTACTCAAGGCTACATTTCATTACCTGTCTTTCTTCATTACACGTCATCCTCAGTCTAAAGCAGCCCAACGGCAGCCTTATCTGACATTACATAATTCAAAGTTTGCAACTTTTGGGTGAGTTTATTCTTTAATTCCCTAAAAATAGGGCTAAGGTTAAATGTAGACTTTTTGGAACTCCGATGTTACTCAATTGATGGTCACATTAATGGTTTAAATTATTTCTTTACAGTGATACATAAAACTAGTGGTGTGCTAGGCTCAGACCATGTGGTTTTCTTGAATGTGAAATTGAATGTATCGTCTAGCGTTGGAAACAGCTGTCCTGAGTTCCTGTTCTTCCATTTATCTTTGGTAATTGTTTTAGCATAGTGCATTTTTGTAAAGATTCTGCTGCTCGTCCGTCCTCCTACCTCTGCAGGGTCTGCTGTTTGTGTCCTCAAACTCTGGACTTGTGGAGGTTACTGTGACTAAATTAAAATGTCCATAAATAACTCTGCTTCTCTCCAGTCCAGCTCAGTCTTTATTTTGGGGAGGTCATCTAACATCTTTTTAGTAGTAGCACTGGGCAGCTCCTTCAGTGAGCGGTTACTCCACCCTCGCTGTGCGAAGGAGAGGTATCGCAGATCTTTCCTGCCGGCTGCTGTCAGACTGCACAATAAACATAACGCCCGCTAGCACAATCTGAATATTATATATGCTGATATGTATATTGTATTCACCCTCTGTACTATGTACAGGTATACAGGGGCCGAGTATCCATTTACCTGGATTATTGTAAATATACATCCTTTGTATACTGTATTCCAAATTCTATTCTATTCGATTTTATCTTATTTTTCTCTGCGTGCTCTGCTGTTGTTGCACTTTAAATTTCCCCGTGTGGGACAATAAAGGACCTGAATCTGAATCTGCATAATGACCTCCGGCCCCGCTGAAGTGATTGTATACCATATTTTTTGTGTGTGTTTCTGTGCTCTGTGCCTCTCCTCTCCTCCTTTTCCTCTCCCTTCCTCTCTTCTTTCCCCTCCTCCTCCTTCTCCTCTCCTCTACCTCCCCTTCACTCTACTTCTCCTCTCCTCTCCTCTACCCCTCCCCTCCCCTCTCCTCTCCTCTCCTACCTATCCTATCTTCTACCTGTCCTCCCCCTTCTCCTCTCTCTTTACCCAGCCGGCCATCAGCAGGAGGGTCCCCCTACATGAGCCTGGTCCTGCTCAAGGTTTCTTCATGTTAAAGGGGAGTTTTTCCTTGCCACTGTTGCTTGTCTGGGGTCAGGCCCTGGGATTCTGGAAAGCGCCTTGAAACAATTTTGATTGTATAAGACGCTATATAAATAAAGATTGATTTGATTTGATTTGATCTGAATCTTGAAGCTACAGTGAACACCTGGAACTGATATGTTGTACTGGTGTTTGACAATAGGTGGGCTAAGTGAACGGTGTGTTTATCAGATAATTAATAGAAATATACATCGATACATTTTTCTGATAGATGGCTCTCATTGTCAACTCATTCCAATCCCGATTAACACATTCCAAGTGTTGCTCTGTAAGCTGCGGTCCAACCTGGCTCAGAGGCAGTGGCGCTACAGTGACAACGCCGGCCAATTCCTGTATGTCACTCCTGTGGGAAACCTGGTGGTTTTGGCTCAGGCTGGCAGGATGGAGACCTACGAATGCTGGTCTGAAGAGGAGGGCTTCCGACAACTGCTAGCCAACTATTGTTTGATAGCAGAGCCCCATCAGGAGAGCACCACCCTGAGGGCTCATTCACGTACACCTCGCTTCGAGCATGAAGAGAGCATCATCCTGCCGGGCGAGTCCCATTCCGAGCAGGTTTACACCAAGACATACTGGAACGAGCTCATTGTGGTGTGTGGCCTGCTCGCCTTCTCTTTTGTGGTGTTTTCCTTGTTTGTCCTCTGCAGGAACCAAGATCACATGAAGTCCATGCTGAAGCAGGGTGAGTGCACCCCCAGCATGCAGGAAGAAGCCAAGGATTGTGGGAAAGCCCACCGAGAACTTTCCCCTTAATGGTAACACCATTCCCGTCTCCACGTCTGATCACCGGGGCTACCAGACATTAAATGACAACTATATCTGCAGTACACCCACGCACGAATCAACATCCGAGAACAGCAAGAGTTTCTCCGAGTCCTCCGATAGACGTCCTCTGAACGTAAAGGAGACTCTTGTGGAATACTCCCCGACTTGCCCCCGGCCCAGAGTGAGGCTCGGCTCAGAAATGAAAGACTCAATAGTGTGAGACCACGTGCGGTATTCACACTCTTGCCCTGTGTCTACACCAATAATACAGGACCATGTAGAATGGGAGAATATCCCAATGTCCTACACATGGGCAGTTTTTTTTATTATTGATTATTTTTCAGTTATCTTCTTTCTGTGGTCAGTGCAGAGGTAATTGCTGTGAATCATTTCCACTCCAGAGTCCATTACTCTCAGCTGGAGTAATGGACTGGCTGCTGGAAACTTATCCAATACAGAGTTCTGTTCACCAGCTACAATGAGCAACGGTTCAGGAGAATTTATCATTTTATTCACTATATTTACACATTGTTTATTTTGCGTAAATGTCATTACTATGAGGACAAAAGTGATAAAGGCCCTCTTAAAAGTGATGGAGAGGAGCAAAAATGTTTGCCTTTGTGTACCTCTTGAATGTACAGGAGGTGTCCTCTTGTGGCCTGTTGGTCAGGGTGAGCCCAAGGATCTCCAGTATCAAAGCAGATAGCCTGAGGAGGGAGAGCAAGCTGATGTGTCAGAGGGTCTATTTGTCTCTCATGGTCAAGGTGAAGTGCACTGAAACCATCAGGTGCACTGTGCCAATTTCAAAATGCAGTAATACCATACAACCACTCCCAGTCTTCACATTAGTACAAAGGGATGCGACCAGGTTCAGTCAGCACAGCACAGCAATCGCAATAAGAATATTGTAAGCCTCTGCTGAACCTTTCTGACTGTGATGGTCAACTTTCTGGGGCCAAAGGAGACTTTCTCCCTAGTGATGGGACGAGCGACACTGGTGCGTCAACACTGTGCCGAGAGCTCAAGAGTGAAACCCCGTATCGGTGCGTGTATCGCTTTAAGAAAGAATCACGTGACTGATACAGGAATTATATCGTTTGGATGTGCCGCGCCAAAGTGTGTTTATAAGGAAACAAACTGTATCGACATGTCGTGGGTTTGTTGGATGGAGTTTTGCAGTTGCGCAATTATGGATCGTTCTAAGAAGTTTTCCCCAGTGTGGAATAATTTTGATCTTGTGACTCCAAACAAGGGAAATCTTTTTCTCCTTTGAGCATTGTTTACTGTTGTATACATTTTTAACGGTGGCGCTTTATCAGTTTATCAAGTGAATGACCTGTGATACATATGATAGTCAAGTCAAGAGCCTTACAGTTGCTTTATTGATTTTATAGGGTGTCTATTTTTTTAACAAGTGAATGCAATGCGCCACCTTAGTCTTTACTCTGTTTTAGTAAGAGGTTTGAATTGTTTGTAACTTTTTATGTTATTGTAGGTGAAGTGTCGGCTCTGCTCCACAGAGCTCTCTTACATCAATAGGAGCACTTCATCAATGCTGAGGCATTATAGAGCTCGGCATGGCAATGAAGAATTGGCAGATACTCGTGACAGAACCAGAAAACATATCCACATCTGCATCAACTTGCACTTAAAACTCTCTGCTCACCATCGTCATCTGTACCGTGTGAAAGAGTATTTTCTAAAGCTGGGGAGCTGGTGTCTAAGAGGAGAAATCGCCTCCAAAAACTTTTGTTCCCCAATAAAAATTCATAAACTAATCACTTTTTTGTATTATTTCATATGATTTAACAGTTAAGTTAACAAAGAATGTGTGCACATAAGTAAGCAATTGTAACTCTGAATTGTAACTCAAATTTGCTATGTTTTACATACCAACTCAGTTTAGCAAACAAGGAATTCCTTTACCTGCAATCATTCAATCATCAATCAACTACTGCAGGGGTCACTATCGGGTGACCAACACAGTATCAATACAGTGGCGACAGTTTGTGTAGTGTGTCAATACACTCCTTGAGGTATCATCGTCCCATCACTATTTCTCCCTGTACAAAGCATTAGGCTTATGATTAGCCCTTTTCATGGGTACTTTTTCTTCAGCTGACCTTTCACACCTTAACTTATAGATGAAGCTGGTTAGAACTTTGGCTAATACCAGCACCTTGAGTCCTTGTGTCCTCTTAGAGCTGTCACTGCAATTATAATAATTATTGTTGTGATAGTAGCCCATAATAACCTCACCCACACAATTATTCATTCACCAGACATTAGCGGGATGTCACATTGAAACTAATGTGAAAACACAAATTACCAGGGTTTTAAATCCGAATCACATTTGCAAGGCAGCATTTTATTCTATCAAACACAACTGCAGGTAAGACAGTGTATTACAAGTAGTACTTTAGAGGCCTACCAAACAGAACTTTCCAGAGTGGCACCAAGCTAATGGTGTTAAACTGAACAGAAGAAACAGCCATGTCAATCTTGGAGATGCTCCTCAACTGTGTGTTGAAAACTGGCTGATGTTTTTTTTCACAGTGTTTCTCTAACTGTAAATCCATGCAAACCTGACCAGTACCCTCAGTAGGTGCATGTGACATCACTGCTTTGCCACACACAACACTAGATTTCCAGATCAAACCCATAAAGTCTGTCTGATGCTGGGAGCTGCTCAGAATCTTTGTCTCGGGCCACGTAGGAGACATCTTCCTTAATACTTAAGTATATGTACTATAACAACTGAGTACACCAAAAAAAAAAAAAAAAAAAGCCCACACTGTGTCAGAAATACTTATTTATTTTTTACATGCTTTTTATTGGAAAGCAAATGTGGCTGATATTTTGAGGGGTTCCTTAGTAATGCAACATACCAGTACTGTACTAGACATGAATTTAAGAAACACGCATTATCTACTACAACAGAATATTCTATTAAAGTAGCTTGAGCAGTTGATCCATTCTTATGTCACCCTATAGAAAGAGAGCACAATAGAAGCACGACCGAGAAACATCTCTGCCTCAGTACCGAACATTATAAGTTTAGTTGAATAAATAACTTAGACAAATGTGGTTTTGCCTGCATGACCTCCTTTTTTAAAAGAACAAAACAAATGTGTACAATAACATTGTGAACTGTATTTTTCTTTTGTATCATTGAGATTGTGACTGTTTGTTATATTGTACATAAAAGGCACTTTATTTTAATAATTTAAGATCAATAAATAAAATGTTTGATGCATAAATATGTGAATTTGTGTATAGCCAAACTGGCTTTGTACAGCATTTAATCAAGTCAGGAAATGTAATATTGCCCACTTCCATTTGAATTTTATCAATCACAGAAATGTTAGATTCCAAAAATATTGATTTAATTTTGGCACAACTACCCCTTGGAAAAGTCAGGAGTCCCAAACAGTTGAGCCTTAGTGATGGTGTTCAGCTCTGCTGCATGAAGGAACATAGTTATTTGATGTCAAACTTCCAAATCTCACAGCTGTTTTGAATGTATCCACATCCAAATGTGTACAATGGTCCTCAGACAGAAGTGTATAGGAGGCTGTCACACTGACCCTAATATTGATATCTGAAGCTCAGCAGTTAGGATTTATCACCTGCAAAATGAGTTTGAGACCATTTTTTTTTCATCTATGATATGATTGAAGCATTTGCATGGATTGGCTGAATCTACTCACACACAACAGTAAAATAAGATCAATTTCTGGATATGATTAATGATAGCTTAATAGGAAATGAAGGCCTGAAATATGTAATATTCCATTAATGATCCATTATTACCTCCTGTTGTATTTATGTTCATTTAGATTCATATATTTGTTATGTATATGTGCAAGCTCTTAACTAACATTTAATCCCCCCCCCCATTACAGTTAACAGTGTTAGTCTTCAAACCACATATCCCTTCATAAGAAACAAACACAGTGTTGCCCTCAGGTTCAGCATACTGGTAATTAACAGGAGATGGTTATATTTATCACCTTCAGGATAAATGAACATGAACATAAAAATCACATATCTCTCCTCTCAAAGTAAGTCCCGTAATCACCTCCTGTCTCTGTGAGATGATGCTGCGTGCACATACACTTTAATGAACTCAGACTTTTAATAATCCCTGAATGTCTGTCTAGTGTGAGTGACCCACTCCATTGGCGGGTCACACTGAGACCCTGGAAGCGTAATTATCGTGTATGGTGGGTTTGCGTTTGCATTGAACCTAAATATGTATAGTCATAAAGATGATTCTAGGTTTTCAGCTACACAATCACACTGGAAACCACAGATCTGAAGTTTCTCTGTCTCTGGGTTCGGACCCCTCACTACTGAGCTCATTTTTGTTTTATGTACTATGAACTCTGGGATGAGATCGCTGGGATTTTATTGGCTGCAATTAAATGTCTAAGCATCGAGAAATAAAAATGTTTCTATGGACTAAAATGTGCTTGTAATTTTTATTAAATCGTGAACAAAATGCAAAATGAGATTTATTATTCTGACAAATCAAAATAGATGTACTCACTTTTGGCGCAGTTTGTCTCCACCGAGTTGCCAGAACGTTCCTACTCACACGTGCACTCTAAAGAAAAGATAATAAACTGCATCATAAATTCAACAGTACTGTCAGAAGGGTCAAAATCCAAGCATAAGCATACAGTATATACATAAATATAGAATACAATAGAAATAAAATTACAACATAAACATTACACAGTTATTGTTATTGGCTGGGTTAGGATGAGTTATACAGTCTGATGGCGGACAGCAGGAATGACTTCCTGTACTGTTCCTTAGAGCAGCGAGGCTGCAGGAGTCTGCTGCTGAAGCTGCTTCTCAGTTTGTTCACTGTGTTATGGAGGGGGTGGGAGGGACTGTCCATGATTGTCCGCAGTTTCAACACCATCCTGTCCCTCACCACCTCGTCCAAGTTTGCAAGCCAACAACAGACCCTGCCTTTTTAATGAGTTTGTTAAGTCTGTTGGCATCCTTTGCTTTAATGCCTGCACCCCAGCACACTGCAGCAAAGAAGATGGTGCTAGCCATGACAGACTGGTAGAACATGTGGAGCATCCTGCTGCAAACACTGAAGGACCTGAGTCTCCTGAGGAAATAGAGTCTGCTCTAAAATAAGACGAATAGTTAAAGGTCCCATCTTGTGCTACAATTTTATTACAATACATATAACTGAGGTCCCAAGAACATGTACTTTAGATGTCAAGAACATGTTTGTGCAAGAAAAAACCGCTGAGAGAATTCCTCTCCGAGCCATGCGACCTGTCCCTAAAATTATTAGGGTTACTGTAGACTGTTTGTAGTCTGTAGCTTTGACACAATTAAGCTGCTTCTTTACCCACCTACTTAACGAAGCCACACTCCTGTACCATGGCAACCTGCCCCTCTGCAGTAAAGCATAAAGTGCTCATTAAACACAAATTTAGACCGCTTAAATCTTGATGGTTTGGGCTGGTTAAGACTGGGATAATTTCAAATGTAATTGTATGAATTTTCAGGAGATTATCTAAATCGTTGCAGGAGAAATGATGCTTACATGAAGTTGATGGAACAAGTGAGAGGATTTCGGAACGCTGAATAATTTAATGTTTCAACTGAGTTGTGAGTTATTTTAGACTTATAGTTACAAAAGGATGTGTTTTTTGTGTTTAAACTGATGTTTCTGAGGTAGAGTTATGGCCATTTCTTCCGCAGAACGTTGGCATGGGCTTATCTTCAGTGTATTTGGTGTAATTCAGGAACTTCAGCTGAATCCAGGTTTTCTGGGATTCATCACCCAATGATCAATAAAGGAGATGTGACAATTATAGGTATTTAGGATTGGTAATGAAATAGTAAAACAACACTTCCAACACTCAATGAGATGAACTGGCGCAAGCATGAACTAAGAAGATACAGTTTATTTATAGTGAACAGGGGACATTATTGTACAAAAATACACAAGTGTTACGCAGATGCTTTGAGAATGATTGTTCATCTTGGACTGCTCCGCAGGCAGAAAAGATGTCGGACAGAGGCCATCGTACTCAGACATTTTACCAGGAAAAAGAACAAATTCAACAAGCAACATGGCCATGGTGAAGAATTTATGAACCAAAATCCTTCAGTCGACTGATAGATACCAGAATGCTTAACATGTGATGTTATTGGAACACTGGGTTGAATATGTCACCAGCTGCATTCTTTGGGCTACTTGGATTTTGAAGGTCCTGCTTTTCCGGCTTCATCTGCCTTTTTTTGTTTCTGCTGCATTATCTCAGCATCCCTTTAAGAGAGAGAGAGAAAGATAAGTAAACCATTTATTCTTTTTTTTGGACAGTCAGGAAATGTGTCACTGTGCTACTATTGGTTTTTTTAAAAAAAAAGGTTGATTAAAGGCAGTGTTTTAGCCATATCAACACATGCCCACTTTGTGGCTCAGCTCATATTCATGGATAAAAAAGGACAACTCTACTATCATTAAACCCAGTATTAATGCAGCTAAGGAAGAACTCTATTGCCAAGTAAGTTTTTTTACACATACAAGGAATTTGACTTGGTGTGCACTGCTGACAAAATAGCAATAATACAGTAAGATAGGAATAAGGATAAGGACATTTTAAAAAAATAAGCATATTTGAGAGCATTTATGCTCATGGCCAAGGTAACAAGGAGATTCAGCTAATGCTAATACAGATGAGGTTATACGTCCTCTTTGCCAAACAAAACCCCAAACAAACAAAGCAAACATCAAGTTGTCACCTAACCACATAAATTGACAACTGCCAATTGTTCAATTGTTACCACACTCATTATAAAGAATTTCTGAACTCAGATGGCTGCAAATAATTGTGGGCTTGTATTGATTTCACATCATACACCTTGATACAAACCTCTGCTTCCGGGCAGCAGCAGACAACCCATCTTCATTTCTTTTCCCTTTACCTTGTTCATTGGATTTTTTGGCATTCTTCATGCGTGCTAGCTCACGCTGGTTTCCTCCTGAGTGGCAGACAATTGCAAGACACGGCTTTTGTTGACAATTTAAAGTGTTACATCTTTACCAGTGACTTAAAAGTCAACAATTCTTATAATCGACACAAGCATTTTCTAAGTTGAACTACTACTAAGGCCAATACCATTGAAATCAGAAAAAAATATCTGTGCCTTAAAATGACCATTAACGCATCAGACTTCTAAAATAAAGACACGATGTTCACCAAATTAGATTTTGGTTGACATTCAGGAACTCAACCAATTCCGACATATTAGAAGAGTCCTCACAACTGTGTTCCTTCAAATAACGTCAACTCAACTCCAAAAGAGACCAGATCAGCGACAACTATCTTCGCTGATTAATGCACATCTGTGGTACGATTCGGGAGAAATCATCCCTAAATTCGGCTTTAGCTATACATGGATTCTGGAGAGTCCTTATAAGTGGTGCAAAACTACGCCGACGTGGCGGGGAAGGGGGGGGGGGGGCGCTGTGGAGCGCGCACAAAGCAAGAATCATTTACAAAAACAAGTGGCCAAACCGGTACGATTCGGTCCACTCAAAACGTGTGCGTGATGTTAGTACCGTTGGGATTATACACAGCAATGGCAATATAAACATATTCGTGCTGTGTCAGAGTTCAAATCTACGCGGAAGGCCGATGCTAAAAGCCGAACAAGACAACGACGCATCAAACTGAGAGCTCCTGTGTTGTGACTATTATCCTGTATAAGAACTGTGATCAGTGGGTCAACAATAGGAATAGACGTGTGGCACCGGTAGACCACATAAAAATGAGTGGAGCTGATTCCGGTCAGAAAAACAATACTTCAGGCAATGCGCGGACCCCGGGCAGCCACGGCTAACGCGCACACAAGACTGGGTTTCTACTCTAGTCGAAATAAAGTCTGCGGTGCCTTACGATTGAAAAATTTGTCGATACCCACTGGTCATTTTATTATCCGACGCGTCTCTCGCCCAATATCCAAGTCAGCTCAGCCAAAGGGCCGTTGGCACCCCACTCGGTAATCCAGTCGCTGTCGTCGCTGTGGTTTTGCTCGATGGCTGCAAAGTAAGCGCGAGATTTCAGCGCGCGACCTAGGATATTCTCGGGGTGACTGAGCACGCGACAGGACGGGTGGGGGAGGAACCCGCTTGTGCTCGATGGCGCATGCGTCACGGACAAGGGACGTCTGACAGTCCATTTGGTCGTGATCATTTGGTATGATTTTTTTTTTTTTTTTTTTTTTTTTTACAATCTACATTTACATATCTAAATAAATGTTTAATTTTATCCAGACTGGCATTTAGCTACATCTACTGGCTTTTATGTTCCACCACAGACAGCTGAGCAACATTAAAAGAAACATATCTTCAGGAGCTAATTGTTGATTTGGCTCAGGGGATACCGTCTGTCAAAGTAAATAAAATACCATATTTTATTCTAAATATTTTTTAGTACATACAAGTTGAATACTAGATTTTTAAAAAAAATATAAATAAGGACAATTTTTAAGTCAAAATAATTTGATATCTTCCACAAACCATGACATTTAACATTAGTAAATGTTTTTAAATTTGCAATTATTCTTGAAAAATTACAGTGAGAAGCTTATATTTGTGTTGTATTATGCTGTAAAGTAAATAGAAAACAATCACCATTTCATCTTCTCCCGTTTAATCCGGAACCGGGTCGCGGGGGCAGCAGCCTCAGCAGATGCCCTGACTTCCCTCATGGATGGAACACCTCCCTAGTGAGGCATCCAGGGGTATCTGAAACAGATGCCGAGCAAACGCAGCTGAATCCTTTTAACGTGAAGAAGCAGCGGCTATATTCCAAGCTCCTCCCATGTGACTGAGCTTCTCTCCCTATCTCTAAGGGAGCGCCCAGCCCCCCTGCGGAGGAAACTCATTTTGGCCCCTTGTATCCGTGATCTTGTCCTTTCGGTCATTACCCAAAGTTCATGACTATACATGAGGGTAGGAGTGTAGACTGATCAGTAAATCAAGAACTTTGCCTTGCGACTAAAACTCTCTCTTTACGATAACCATAACCAAAAGTGCACAAGCTGCACCGATCCGCCTGTCAATCTCATGCTCCATCCTTCCCTCATTCGTGAACAAAACCCTGAGATACCTGAACTGGAGGCCGGACTTCTCCACCAACCTGGAGAGGGCAAACCACCTTTTTCTGGTCACTAACCATTGTCTCAGATGTGGAGGTGCTAATTTTCATCCTAGCTGCTTCGTACTAGGCAGCAAACTGCCCCAGTACATTCTGGAGGTCCTGGTTTGATGAGGCCAACGTAACAACATCATGTGCAAATGACCTGATTATATCATTCACTCCCTCTATGCAGCTCTTTTCTGTTAATTGGTAGTGGTACTTGTTTCACATTCAAATTGGTCTCAATTGCATAATGGCTTGTTTGACCTGTTTGCCACTGAAAATAACTAATGGCAGGCAAACGGGTGTATATCTCTCACTCAGGAGTTTCATGGGTTGGGTGAGTGTGATTTTACATGTGTTCCTTCATTCCGACTACAGGTCACCTGGTTTTCACAAGTGCAGTGTCACCAACTTGATGTCCTTGAGGCGTCAAGGACATCAAGTTGGTGACAGCGGAGGAGGAACTGGCTACTGCTGCATATTGTGCCCAAAGTGGACAGGTCTTGGTGGTTATGCAGCTACTTTCATCACCTGAACAATGCCAACTCGTATGACTGTTATCTTATCCAGACATCTAGGATTTTTCTCACTAACTTGTTGGGTACGAGGGTCCACAATTGAAGAAGGTGGATCTGATGCTTGGTTATCGCCAGGGTTCTGTGTACCCAAGACTGCAGTGATTACCCTCTTTGCTTGATGGGAGCAATGTAGACTTTCAGATGCAGATGGTGTTGGCTGACCTAACATTCATATTCATCTATCTGGAAAACATTTTAGTGGCTAGCTTGTCAGCCGACTATATGCAGGTTTTCTGGTGTCTTGAGGAACATGGCTTGTTTGTCAACCTGGCAAAATTTGGGCTGCTTGTGACTGACCTCTTTAGTCACCGCATTTTCATCACAGGCAGGAGTCTAAAGTTCAGTGACACATTTCTTCGTCCGGTTTTGGTTAAGGCCTTGCAGGAGTTGGGCATGGTAAACTTCTACAGTCATTTCCCCCCTTGCAAAGCCTCCTCCAGCCACTTTACAAAGCCTTGAGGCTAGGTTTGCCTTGGCAAATGTGATAGTTATGGTTCTTCTGTTGCTGGTGCCGGTATGCCTAATGCCCCTCGAGGTGGATTTTTCTGCAGTGGCTGCTGGCCATCCTAATGACCAGAAAATCATGGCTCTTAAGAACACTGGTACAGGCCTCATGCTCAAGGATGATGTAGTGTGACAAGGTGGTCCTACCTCCGTTGCAAAGTATGCACCCCCCTATTGTGCTTCTAATCTATGGACAGATTAGGGTCACCAGTCTGCAGGATCAGTTCACATCCTCATTGTTGACCTGTACAGGCATTCTTTAATACATATAAATGTAAGGACATGATGGAGCAGAAAAGGTGCCATCCATATCCAGCTGATAGCATGTGGATCATGTATACTGTAATCAAATATATTTGCTCCCTGGCCAACTCACTGATTATAAATCCAAAGTATTCAACGTTACCACTAGGTATGCGGCTGAACATGTTGACTCCACAATTATTTTTCTTCTCTCATTAGGAAAAAGACATTAATGTGTTTTTCATTTCAAACCAAATGCTACATACATTGAATATAAGTGTAATAATAATAATAATAATAACGACTGTCTCTCTCCCTCTACCAAAACAGAATAATACAGCATCAGCACCTTTGCAGAAGCTACACTAATCCAACCTTTCTTTCTTTTTTTCATTAACTTGTTTTAATTAAACATTTCTTATGCTAATGCAATATTTGGTGACTTAGATTTAAAAGTCTAGCTTAGGTCCACCAGTCATTCTAAATTAGAATTAAATGTGAGTTGCTACATATAGACAATATTTTTTGCAGACGTGATGAAACTTCAAAAGTAAAAATGTACCTGAACTAATTTTTCACTGAATCAAAGAATTCACACTGAACATTTGTGCTGTTCTATATAGGTAAAAAAAATTAAGAGTGATTTTCCCAAAAGAATGACACTAAAAGTAGCATTCCATAAGTGGGAGCCTCCGCCATGGAAACCGGTCTTTATATAGGCTTCAATTTGTTGTGTGAGAGGACACATGGGAACCCTTTTACCACATGAAGACAGACTCTTGTGGCCAGAGCAGAGTATACTGGGAAGAGCAGAATAATATTCTTGAGATGACATGTGAAGACAAATATTGAGGGTGGAATTAAAAACTGCATGCAAGCTCTTTTCTGACAATCTCCACCATTATAATGAGGGATAGGATAAGTAAAAAAAAATTCTCCTGTATTTTTATAGATTAAAACCCATATAGAGCAATTGTGATGTTCATAAAATGTCATACAAAAGCAAATCTAAAAGGTAACTGTGTCAGTCATATTTGACAAATCTATGAAAGAATGCTAATGTCTATGTCTAAACCAATGTTATTGAGACACAGCTACTTCATCACACATTAGGAAAACACATCAATGTTTCAATGGACCTCAAGAGTGCAAATGGGCAACTCTTAGGTTGATATGCTTTACAGGCTGTAAAGTCATGAACCAAAGTGATGGGGGTATTGATTTTAAATCCTTGCTGACCCTTTAGAGTGTGACAGTTCACCCTTTCCGACTCTCTCTCTTTCATTGTTGGGTTCAGTCAAAGTCACGTAAATCAAACGATGTTCTTGGCTGGAGTGAGTCACCCAGACATTCAAAAGACAGTGTCTGCTCACCACTGCCATGTCAGAGTCAGGCTTTGTAGTCGTCAGTGGTGCAACAGGCACACCATGAGTAGTGTGAAAGCTTAGAGATAAGATGATGTGAGCCTTTTTTCCTCTCCCTTGTGATTAGTTGTGATTCATAATGCAACTGTTGAAAAGCCTTTAATCAGCCTTCAAAGGCAATGTAATCATCAATGTTGCTCAAAAGGAGACAACCGTCTGTTGTCTCATGCTGGACTTATGTGTCAATTTTCAGCCTTGCACAGAGATTTTTTAGAGATCCAGGGATATGAAATACAAACATGGAGCATACTAAAAGATTATCACGGTTTAGTTCTAGAAGTATTTAGGGAACCAATATATCTCAGTCCTGTTGAGGATCTAAATCTAACCTAACATAACAATTTTAGGTATATTCTCGACTTGTTTTCTTAGCTGCTTTATCTCTTTCAGGGTTACGGGGAGGATACACAATGCGCTAAGGCAGGGTATACCCCTGGATAAGTCACCAGTTCATTGCAGGGCCTTATATGAGCATTTACAGTATGGGTTTGGTACCTTGCTCAAGGGTATCTGGGCAATGCTCTGAAGGTGTTGCTGGCACCTCTCCTACTACAGAACACCTTCCATTTTTCACCAAGTCATGGTGAATACATTAAGGTTGTAACTGATGTGACTTTCAAATTAACAAACAAACAAAGAAATACATCGCAAGGACTTTTTTGTACTGGTGAATACATTAAGGTTGTAACTGATGTGACTTTCAAATTAACAAACAAACAAAGAAATACATCGCAAGGACTTTTTTGTACTGGTGAATACATTAAGGTTGTGACTGATGTGACTTTCAAATTAACAAACAAATACCTACCATGGATTCTTCTCCATGTTGATGGATTACAGGTGGATTGGTGCCTCACTCATGCCTCGGGGAAAGGGAGGGGGTGTCTGCAGGCATTAAGCACTTCCATATGCAGCAGTTGGCCAACTGCAGACAATGACTGCATGAGACAGAAGAATCAAGTAAAGAAGAGGTAGGAGCTGGGTTTATTTCACACTGGCCATGTCAGAGCTGCTACCTACAAATGCAAGAGCCACTATGAAGGGTGCCGATTTACTGAATGTCAGAAAACTTTTGATTTTTTCTAAATCCTAGTGCTGAAAAGTGCATTAGGAGATTCAATCTACCTGTTGTCTGTTGATCTAATGTAACACCCCCTCCCCTGCCTATTACATACCAAGTAGCTTAGCAATTAGCAATACAGGCTTACTTGTGAGACTCATCTGCTTTACAAACTCAGATGATCATGTCCAGACTTTCTCCCAGTTATGTAAAGACTTGTGTTGCCTCTATCTGCTGTCATTAAGCTGTGTATGTTTTTCATGATTTGCTAATCAACTTGATGGTTAGCATATCATCTACTTTAGCTGTGGGTTTCACTCAGAATCAACTATGACATCAGGCCTCAACAACATGCAAAAATGTAAATTGGTTGTCAAAATTGCTGTCAAAAAGGATGTTAACTTGACTCCTTAATTGGTAAGGATAAGCATCTTTCCCAAGACCATCTGGCCCACTTTACAGTCGTGGTTTGCTTCTGTCTCTTTAACCAACATAACATCTTTCATGAATTAAATTACTTAAAATGAGATAAATGTTTATTTCTGATAATTTTGGCAATTTATGTTAAATAGTTAGTGATGACTTGAGCAAGCAGTAGAAAAAAGAATCATCACATAAAAACCAAGTTATCTTTGACCATTAGATAATCCTACATAAATTAAAACGTTTTGATGCCAAATAATCTACTCTGGAATCCTTTAACATCTTGTTGGACAAAGATCCCTTTTGAGAACAGATGTTGAAATATAATTTTCTTAGACTTTATTCAAGGATACATGTTACATCGTCAAGTGTAAATGAATGCAGTTGTAATCATATGGTTTCTTGGCTAGCCAACACTTTTTTGGGGAATGTCACGGAGTGAGCAGTGCCGCTTACGCACACACGCGCGCGCGCGCGCACACACACACGCACTCATTCACACAAGCGCACAGCGCATTGGCAGCTATTTGCCGGCAACATTTGAATATCGTGGCTGACCTTCCGCTGTGTCGCATTTCATTCCCATGCCGTGGTTTGGTTTACTTGGTTTTAAGCATTTCACACACCACTTTTTGCCATAGCCTCTCATTGGATTACGTTGTAGCCGACATGCACGGAATGGCCAACCGGCATTTATGTTACAATTGTTTCCACTCGCGTTAGCAATGCACTTCATATTGCCTCCCAGTATCACCTTCCGTCTGCTTAACATTGTCCAACATCCTCAAAGAATCACACCTACACTATGGCTGTTTAAAACATCAAGGTTTATTTGTTTCTGTCATTTATCAAAAGCATCAGTATTTCAGGGACTCACCAGCATGACATACTTCCTGGTTTTGGTGAAACCGTTGGACTGTTCAATGTTTGTATTTATGGAGGGGTTTCGCGGGGGCTACGGCACAATCTATTTTAGCGGGGGTGTTTCATTGTGGTAGGGTGAACATGTATTTTATTATATTGCACTGGGTGGTTTTTGGTGGTGGAAATTTCCTTTGGACGTGTATGCATATTATGTATGTTCTTCTCAGTTGTTATTTTGAGTTTAGAAATGTATTATTTAACGTAATAATAATTTTGATAATTGGTTTAATCTGTGGGAGGGACTACAGCTATATAAACCCTGTAGTAGGCCCCAGTCAGGGTTCTTTTTGGGTTCTGCATGGTAGAGAAAGCGTCGAAGTTATGCCTGTGTAGAAGTGTGCAGGGTCTTTATGCTATTGTATTGATTTAGCCTGGCAACTTTGAAGCCATTTTATTTTTGGTATTTTCTAGTTATTGCTTTGCTTAGTTTTTGTTTGTATTTTGAGCACTGAAAGATTTTGCATGCTTTTGAACACAGAAAAAAAATATTTTTGGGAAAAGAAGCTTCCATCTCCCTCTGTCTCCTCCACCGCCAACCATTCCTGCGACAGGGAATATATATATATATATACATGTCACATATTTTTATGGTCAGAATTTCTTTGTGCAAAGACTGATGATATGCTTGTTTTGAGTTATTTGAGAACAGAGGTCTGCCAGTGTGATGATACAACTTGTCAGCATGATTGCAAATATAAAATGGAGTTAGAAGCTTTATGTAATGTCATTTGGTGGAGGATGATGACTGGGATGTTCATTATCACTGACCCACTCCCAGCATCATAGCTTTTATGAAATTAAGTCGAGATTATTAACATACTAGCAACAAATGGCTTATTTTGAACTAAATCCATGATTAATTTCAAGCACATTATCTTTGCTGTCAGAGCTGTAATACTTTAAAACCTTAATGATTATTATTCTTCCTTTGATGTTTAAGCATATGATAATTATGTATATAATGTATTGTTTGTATAATTGTATGGAAATAGGTATGTGTCCTTTCCGGGCTACTGTAGAAACAACACTTTTGGGTCCCTGGAAGAAAAACAAGTCATTGTTCATTTCAGTATGTAATTCTCTGTATTTTACATTTCCACAGATTGAAATTTTTTTACTCAAAAACTTTAAAATTTTCTAGCAGTCCTTTCAGGTGGGTTTTCCTAAACAAAAATGGCAATTTAAAGTTAGCATGAATGTAGCCATTTTAAAATTCTACTACTGTGTCTTTGGAGCACAAATAAGTCTACCCCCCCACCCACCAGCTCGCGGCTCTAGTGGGAGTGTGGCCCCGCCTACAACGTGACGCAGCTCGAGCTGAAGGAGGAACGCTGCTTTAATTGCAGAGAGGAGGAAAAAAAGCCAGAGATGACTTCTCTGAGGCAGGAGCTCCATTATAGACTCTACTGTGGAAATAACCACAGAGGCCGATCCGGCAACAGGACGCTGTTCCACGTCAAACTGACTGACTCGGCCATCAGGACGCTCGAGGCGCACCAGAACCTCAAGGTACCTCTTTCCTTGTGCGTGCGAGTTTAGTGAATCCTGTCTAGTCAATGTTGTTCAAAACACCGTTTAACTGCTGGTTTGGGTTTACTTTCTACCAACAGCGTTAGAGTCCACTGTGATACGCGAAATAAATAAAATGAATGCATTCAGATTTATTTATCAAAGCGGTCCAAAATGGTTCATTTCTAGCGTCCATACAAACGCACCAGCCTAAACACCGTGATTGATGGGAAAGTGATGCCTGGCTGCAGTTTGCTAGGAATCCTGTACTAATCTAACGCAAAGTGGCCATGTGCCATGTTTGTAATTGACGATTTCCCCAGTTTTTGTCATAAGCAGCTCCACTAGAGGCTTTTCACGGGGTGCAGACTTAACTGTGTAACTTAGTAACACACTTATTAACTTAGTTAATGGCACATAACTACATTAAAATGGATTAGTCAAGTCTTTGTTATAAGTTTTCTAATATATTTATTTGTCTTTACTTTAGGAGTCTTCACTAGGCAAGGCTTCAATTTGTTTTAAGGGAAACCAGGGGGTAAGTCTTAACAATCCTTTTATAACAGTAAGAAAAACATGCATGTAAAGTGTCTTTCTCTGCAGTTTAATATTACACCTCACATCCCTTCATACTCCATAGTCCAGCAGCTCGGAATATGCACGTTACTGGGTCGGGTTGGTGACTGTGGAGAGATCTGTGAGTGGAGCTGAGAGGACAGGAGGGAGGAGTGCAGCACAAACCTCTAAAGAGAAATGAGGAGCATTTGGATTAATAGAGCTCCACAACTAACCATAACGTGTTGAATTTTTATGACATATTTAACTCTATATGTGGGTGTGTGGTCACTCAATAAAATGCACCCAAATGCGACACCTCATTTATTTATTTTTTGTGCTGCTGGAAAATGCAGCTTAACTGTGATGTTCGGTGTGTTTTGAGTTAAGTCAGAAGCAGCTGTGTCCTCAGGGAACACTTAAGTTGTCAGTCTAATTGTATGTCTGTGTTTAAAAAGACTTTCGACCCCCTTCCTGCCACAAGTAGATCAGCAGCTTTTTAAAATTTGTTTTTCAGTGGATTTGTGTATCACCAGTTTACTCGAGATCTGAATTGCACTTTTTTTCATAGTTGGAGGTGCGACTTGTACTCCGGAGCGACTTAAATAAATACATTATTATTTTCACACTGACAACCACAAGAGGGCGCTCTAAGCGTGTGTACCTGAGGAAGGAGTTCCTTTAGCGACACAGAAGAAGAAGCGGTGCTTCGTCTATGGAGTTAGACTTGATTGTTTGGTAAACTTGCTCGGATGTTCTTTATGCTATAGTCATCTGAATAACTGTTAATATGTTACGTTAACAAAACAGACACGTACTTAGTTCGTTGTGGGTCATGTAGCTGAATTGGTTACGTTAGCATACCGTAACCCTATTGCTAATCCATGCTAATTGCCTTTCAAGATGAAATGTATGTTCTTGGTCTCGGATTTTATCAAATAAATTTTCCCCCAAAACGTGAGTTATAGTTCAGTGCGACTTATGTATCTATTTTTCTTCTTTATTATGCATTTTTTGGCTAGTGCGACTTAAACTCCGGAACGACATATAGTCCAGAAAATACGGTAAGTAGACTGGAAGTAGACTTTTTTTCTCATGGGAGTGAGTGTAGTAAAATTCAGGTTTAGCTTACTGTTAATTATCACTTGTAGTTCTTCAGCAGAAAATGTCATAGCCAGAAAGGAGTTGTTTTTTTAAATGCCTCTTCTTGTTTTCACCACATAACTAATCAAAACAAGAGCTTTAATTAAAGCATCTAATAGCATTTAAAAATTTACACAAGTCACCATGTAAAACAGAAAAAGAATTTGACCTCCATTTAGGTTTTAACAAGAAATTATTATTTAAATTATTAAAATCCAACAGCATAAGCTTTCAGTGCTTAGCCATTGTTACTCAGCCCTGATCAAGCTTATAGTGTTAAGTGGGCCTTTGACATGGTAAATGTGGAAAATATTAATTAATTTCATTTTGAAAGAGGCACATTGGTATTTTTCCATAAGATGGACAGACATTAATGAAGAAAAAAAAACTTCAAAAAGAACAGCCTTTTCCTGCAGTGAACATGTAGCATTGGAATGGCTAATTAAATGACAACAGTTAGGCACTTAACTGCACATAAACGGTGTGATTCAGCATCACCTCTTGTGAGGCTGCAGGACGGAAGGTGTCATTGATTCACAAGGTAATTCCATTTTAGGCTGTACGCTATGTATTTTGTAGCATAATTATACAACTGTAATCAGTAATCATACATTTAAATTTATTGGATCCTCGAATCACAGTCCATCTCTGGACCCCTGCTTTTATTGTAATGGCTGGTGCATTGATAAGAAATTAAGCAGTGTGTGTATGAGTGTTGTAGGAGTGAATGTTATCATCCAAATTAATGTTTATAGGTAATTATGAAAGCTGCAATGGTCTGATTGCAGTGTGAGGTATCATGACTTAAGTTTCCCAAGAGATTTTCCCCTTCTGGATGCCTCCGATATTGATGACTGCATGTTTTTTAAATGTGTGACTAGGGTTTGTGCTGACACATTTCTGATGCAATGATAGTGAGATTGCTGACCTGAACTCTGTCTGGTCTGCAAATTCCCATGTTCCCATTTCAGGTTAGAGTCCTACTTTTTGGAAGTGTGGTGAAAGCATACATTCTGTGGCAAAATGCTGTGACCCCTCACTGCATATACTGTATGTGTGCTTTTATGTACCTGTTTTGATTGGTAAGATTTGGGTGTGGATATTTGTGTGTTTGTGTCCTGTGTGGCCTGGAGCCAAGATTTATTCATGTCCCACCTTCCGTTTTCCTACTCAGCCCCCACTGTTACTGTGCAGCATTCGTTAGCTTGGCAAGACCACAGCAGATCCCATCATACCCCTCCGTGTGGTATCTGCTTGCTCACTTTGCCTCCGCATCACCATTACTGCCACTTCTTTGAATATTTGTGGTTGTAGCAAAGTCATATCAGGAAAAAAACAAATGATCAAAAAAGTGGTACTGAAACAGGTTTCACTGTTTTTAGTTATTTTTGTGCAAATGGACATGTAGCAGAAGGAGGGGTATGTTTGTTTTCTCTAAGCTCATGTTAATAATAGTGCTTTAGTTATCTGAGCCCACAAAGAGGAGATTTTTTTTATGGATTATGTTGGTGGTGTCGGCTACCACTACTCTAAAATGCCAAGCATGGAAATATAGTTAATCTAAATTATATATTTATTTAGCAAAACTGTATGAGACAAAGATGAGAAATCAGGTAAAATATATTTTGTATTTAAATTGCAGTTGAATTTAAAAAGTAAGTTAGAAAACATAAACTGATAAAGCACACTGAACTTATATATGATATCAGGAGTCATAGAATCAGGGTTGAAGGAATCAAAAAGGAACCAGTTAGGTTATTTTTACAAAGGGGCACAGTTTAGTTCAGTCAGGCAAGTTTATTTACATAGCATTATTCAGACACAAATCAAGTCAAATCAAGTCACAGTCCTTTATAAGGCATAACATTATGAACAGAGATACATTAAATCAAAGCAAATAGAATAGCAAGAAAGAAAGACATTACAAGTACTGCAAGCTGCACTGTACAACAGTAAACTCAGATATGACTTGCCTATCTTTGCACTTATGCTGTCCAAAGGGTGATATCTGGATCTCCTGAGTATTTGGATGTCATAACAACATGATAATGGTGACACTAAAAGCAAAACAAAACTAAAATGCCAAACAAATTCTGTATGATAAAAAATTGTGTTAATTAAAATAGTTAAGCACAGTTAGTCCTTTGCTCACTATGAAAAATGTCCTATGATCAAAATCATGACAAAAAAAATCAACTCTGGGAATGACTGCTTTAATGTAAACAGTGTTTATAACTCTTAATATAAAATATTTAAAGCCGGTCCTCAGATACCTGTCAGAGGTGGATTTTTTTTTAAAGACAAGCTCAGGGAAAGCAAATCTCCTCCATACCTTTTTGACTAAGCTTGACCCTCAAGGTGCACTTTGTTTGCTGGTAGTTGTGCATTTAGGGGCAAGTTGGGTGCGCATCAAATAGAACTGAGTCAGAGTTATTTCCAGCCTAAGCTTCACTGTGATTTTTTTTCCTGATTACACACTGCTTTGACAGCGACAGGTTTCTTCTTCCTCCTCCTCCTCTTCCTCCCTGTCATCCTATCAAGCAGAAAAGGGGCAGTGGTATCAGGAGTGCAATGACATCCCACTTTGAAGCCGAGATGGCCAGAACAAAAGTAGGCCTGTTTCAGAAAGTCATGACAGGCTGCAGAGGATGTCGAAACAATAGCTTGAATGAGATTTACAGCCAGAGCCCATATTCTGCCCAAAACAAGTAGGGAATATAAGCTACAGCCACTGACAGCAGAGGCACTCTAGTCTGCTAAAAACAGCCACTCTTGGCCTAATCGCATGAAAAGATTTATCAATAGAAAACACTAGAGGTTGACAATTCAGACTGTATAACTTCGCCACAAAGTAATTTTGTGTGTGTGTGTGTGTGCGCGCAAGAGAGATAATGTTATGACATGTCCTGAGGACCACACTTTTGCATTTTCAGTTCAAAATTAACAACTGGTTGATGTCCCCAGAGAATGATTCAAATTACAAATATTTATCTTTTAACAATCAGGATGCAAATAGCCTATCATACTTGCTTGGACACACTGAGTGAAAGACAGTTTCACACTGGCAGAATCTCCTATGCCCATCGGGCATCACCTGCCTGCACTTTGGTCTCTTTAGAATGTCTGTGTAGATTCTCAATCATCCAGGTCATTGTATCCAAGGTAGTTTTCTATGTCAGTTGGACTGGGTTTCTTCTCTTGAAGATGTTTTGCCTTCTATCCAGAAGGCTTCTTCAGTTCTGAAATCGCTGGGGAGAGAGCTTGAAAATATAGAGCCCCTGTGGACCATCTGCATGCTAATGATCTGGGTGGTCACCTGAGAGTCGTTAGCAGGGTCGTTGGTCGGGTCGTTCACCTAGTTTCTGTTGAGGTGTCTCCCCTTTGTCTGCTGGATCACATGGTGGTGAGTCACTGGGTCTCCTGGAATGATGTGAATGTTTGTTTTGCTGTTGGAAGGAGTGGAGGACTGCATTGTATGTGGGTGATAGGAAGTGCCTCAGGCCACCACCTCTGTTTAAGGATGGTTTTTCCAATTTGACATGGATAGCTTCCTTGACACCCCTTTCAAACCAGCGGTCTTCTCTGGCCAGTATCCGTACTTGGCTGTCCTCAAAGGAGTGCCCACTCTCCTTTAAGTGTAAGTGGACTGCTGAATCCTGACCTGAAGAGGTGGCGCGTCTGTGTTGTGCCATTCTTCTGTGGAGAGGTTGTTTGGTTTCCCCAATGTACAGTTCCTTGCATTTCTCCTGGCACTGTATAGCATAAACAACATTACATTGTTTGGGTCTTGGTGTCTTGTCCTTTGGGTGTACTAACGTCTGTCTGAGAGTGTTGCTGGGTTTGAACTGAACCGGTATGTCGTGTTTCTGGAGGATCCTCCTAAACTTCTCAGAGACTCCGGACAGGTAGGGGATCGAAACGCTGCGGTGTTTGTTTCTCTCCTCCTCTCCTTTGCTGGGGTCTTGCTTTCTTGAGGTTTTGGTGAAGGCCCAGTCTGGGTAGCCGCATGTTTTGAGAGCTGTCTTAATGTGGTCCTGTTCCTTCTTTCTGCCTTGGGATGTGGTGGGTATTTCTCTGGCCCGGTGTTGGAGAGTTCTGATCACTCCCAACTTGTGTTCCAGTGGGTGGTGAGAGTCAAACTGAAGGTACTGGTCGGTATGTGTAGGTTTTCTGTAGACTTCGATGGTGAGATTTCTGTCCTCAGTGATCTTGACTGCGCAGTCCAGAAAGGCCAGACTGTTTCCTTTTGTATCTTCCCGGGTGAATTTTACATGCTGGTCTGTTTTGTTGAGGTGATCGGAGAACGCTTCCAATTCTTGTGTTTGAATTTTGACCCAGGTGTCATCCACATACCTGAACCAGTGGCTTGGCGCAGTTCCTGTGAAGGATGTCAGGGCCTGGGATTCCACCTTCTCCATGTATAGATTGGCAACTATGGGGGATACTGGTGAGCCCATGGCACAGCCATGTTTCTGCCTGTAGAAGCCAATCTATCTTAGAACCTAGCTTTAGGGACAGGCATTGGTGTAAAGAGTTAGCACATCTTCATGGGTGACTGCTGTTCAAACAATGTCACTCCAAATTGGGCGATGCCAGGAAGTGAGAATATTTTTTGGAAAGTGTAATTTGTTTTAAAATTGTAAAATATGCGTTTCAATTTACTATAGTTACACTTATATAGTCAATATTAGTTTTTTACTTTCTGTATTGTATGTGCAATAACAATTATTTGGCATTAATATGAAGCATTATTTTAGGTGAAATATGGTGATACCAGCAATTATATATTCTCCAGTTAAAGACTGTTTTGTTTGGTTGCAAATGATAATACATCAATGCAATAGAAAAAAAAACAGTTTTAATATTAACAGTACCGTATTTTCACGACCATAAGGCGCACTTTATTAAAAGGCGTAGTCTCAGTTATGGGTGCTATTTCTGTATTTAAAACATACATAAGACGCACCGTATTATTAGGCGCATGCTGAAACATACAGTAAAAAATGACAACGGAAGTAAAACAGTGAGTTTCGACACATTTATTGAACAAAATATTTATTCTTCTGCCACAAAACCATCAAAGTTTTCATCTTCTGTATCTAAATGAAACAGCTGCACTATTTCAATGTCCAACATCCCAAATTCCTCTTCTTAATCACCTGAATCGGACTCACCGACCAGTTCTGGTTCAGCGTTGATTTTGTGAAAGCTCTTACAATACATGAAGACGGTATCATAGCCCATGCGTCTACAATCCACCCGCATATGGTGGCATAACTTGCCCGCCGCTGCCTCATAGTCTTTGTGAAGGAGTGTTCGCCTTCCGTTATCCAGCGCTCTGTCCGTTTCCGTGGCAGCCGAGAACCACGGTGAACGACGACTTCTCGTGCCCCGTTGTACGTATCGCCACTGTGCTGGTCCCTTTTTCTCCACTGTGTGGGTCAAAGGGATGCCAATAGTCAGAGGGATCTCATCCATGTTGGTGATGTGGCTGGGCGCGGTTATCTTGTCGCGGCAGTAGGTGCGGAAGATGGCCGCCCTCTCCTGGTAATCCACGGGCAGCCGCTGCGCAACAGTTGTCCTTGCGCGTATGGAGAGATGCCACCTCCTCATAAAGCAAAAACACTAAGATTGCTCGATTGCCATTTTCAGCCGCATATTTGATGGGCTGCAGTTTAAAGTAAGCCTCATTCATACGCGTCTCGCTTGACCGGCGCCATTTTAGGGGATCCTTACGCGTAGGTGTGCCGCTAATCGATTGGCGGAGCGTTTACCGTAGTGCACCCACCAAAGGTGCACAGCAGATTTTGGAACTCAGTCCACACACAAGGCGCTCCATATTATAAGGCGCACCGTCGATTTTCGAGAAAATCTCAGTGTTTTAGGTGCGCCTTATAGTCGTGAAAATACGGTAATATTATTTGTAGTCTGTGTAAATTCTCAGTCATCCAGGTCATTGTATCCAAGGTAGTTTTCTCTGTCAACTGGACTGGGTTTCTTCTCTTGAAGACGTTTCGCCTTCTATCCAGAAGGCTTCTTCAGTTCTGAAATCGCTGGGGAGAGAGCTTGAAAATATATAGCCCCTGTGGACCATTTGCATGCTAATGATCTGGGTGGTCACCTGAGAGTCGTTAGCAGGGTCGTTGGTCGGGTCGTTCACCTAGTTTCTGTTGAGATGTCTCCCCTTTGTCTGCTGGGTCACATGGTGATGAGTCACTGGGTCTCTTGGAATGGTGTGAATGTTTGTTTATTATTGTTTACTATTATTTGTAGTAAATTTTAGATGGAATAATGGTTAATATAGTGTAGCTCTGGGATAACTGTAACAAATGTGGTTCATGTAAACTGAATGCTAGATTGCTTCATTATCACTAACAATTCAGGGAACTTTTTGTTTTTTTTACCAGGAATTCATTGACATGTGTAAAGCAAATTCCTGGAAATGTGAATTCAGAAAAGACTTACCGGTACTTAAAATTCCACGGAAATTCGCCCTCAGGAAATATGCAGGAAGATTCCTGGACCCCGTTGTTTGTCCACTTCTCTTGTGCTTCATTTCTTAGGTGAAGCTTGTAGGAATTAAATAAAATGTTTGCAGTTGTCCACTGGCTTTAAGATGGAACATGAACAGAAGTGCAGAATGCTGTGAATCAACAGTAGAAACGGCACTCTCAAGGATGGGGTGGGGCATTAATTCAAGCTGACACTCCAGATCCTTGTCATCATTGCTGTCTGATTAAGAAAAATATTAATAATTTCAGTGATTATTTTTCCATTTCTGTTGCGCTTTGTATTGTTTTTAAGAAACAATTCAAAACGTGACCTGTTGTGTTACCTCTTTCAATTTTTGGGGCATAATTTGACAATTGTGTCATAATCCTACTGTAATTCCTAGTGTAATGTTTCCACCAAGACACACGTCTGTGCTTGTGACAGGACTGACATCCCCCTTAGCTTATGGTGGTTTGGTGACACCAGCATTTGAAATAATTTACCACAAAAACATTCACACACTCATGGAAGGAATGACTGGATGTAATGGAAACATTAACAATGGAGTCTCTGGGAGACACAGAAAACATATGGACATCCAGTCATGTCCCAACACAGATACTTTGAAGAGACATTGTTTAAGTTTGAGGAAAAATGTAGACAGCTGGATGGGTTGGCACAAAACAGGAAAGGAAGATGGGAAATGTAAAGGTTGAAGGTGAAATTACTAGGGAGACCATAACAGGTCAAATCGGTGTGAAATGCTGAAGTCTTCAAATTTCCCCTGGAAACAGTTAAATAGCTGACAGACACACTGTCAAACAAATCAAAGAAGGTCATTAGAAGGAAAGGAAGGTACCCCATCTGCTCTCTCACTTACATCTGCAACTGTTCAGTCCAGCTGTGAAAGCAAAGGTCCATTTGAGAGGTCCGCAGTTTGAGAATTTAGAATCATTTTCAGTTCTGCTCTTGTCCCATTGTGGACATACTGACTAAGGATCAAATAATGTAAATATTTTGCTCACTTGGATTGGGAGCACATTTGCTCAATAGTGTATTAATGTTCAGTTTTGGGATATTTGATTGTTTTTACCTTGTAAAAGGTGGTCCTTTTTAGTACATCACTCTCCACCTTTTATTTGTGGTTTTTTTTTCAGGTTTTTCTCATTAGATAATTACCATATATGTCAGTAATGAGTGATTAGTTGTCAAAGGCATGCATCATCTTGTGAAATGTTGCAAACATGCTCTCATGGTGAAAGTTATTCCCCTCGGAGTGTAATATATAGGACAAAACAATTTTTAAATCCATCAAAGCTAAATACATACTAAATACATAGGTGTTAAACACACTGCATTAATGCTAGTCTGAATCTTTGGATGCTATCTGAGCTTCCTTTGATGTCAGTGCAGACATGTTCAGCAGGCTAATTAGATGACAGTGCCAATATCAATATCAACAGTGCCAATATCTGAGTTGTGTTTGGTACACATTGATGCAATGCATCTGTGACTGCTATAAAATTGCACGATCAATCAGTTTTGAGTATTTAGACATAAGCCCATCTGCTTGGTGAATGAGGCCTAAACACTGCACTCAGAGTTCTCAAAGGGGAGTGTCCGGAGGAAGGGTACACTCGATCGCTATTAAAGAGGATGTATTATGCAAAACTCACTCTTTCAATGCTTTAGTACAGGGGTCGGCAACCCGCGGCTCTGGAGCCGCGTGTGGCTCTTTAGCGCCGCCCTAGTGGCTCCCTGGAGCTTTTTCAAAAATGTAAAAAGATGTGTGAATATATGTTTTGTTTTGATATAATTTCTGTAGGAGGAAAAACACAACAAACATTCTACAAGTTTTCCAATGCTGCAAAAATGTGTATAATAAGTATTTAATTTCAAGATCTCATTATAATGGAAGTTAAAGCACCATCGTGCAGCAGAGTGGTCACGTGGTGCGTCATTCTCTCCAGGATGCTGCAGGGAAAATAAACATTTAATCATGATTGCTCATTATGTATTTGTAGCCTACTGATTTTTTTTTAATGGGCTAATATAGACACTTACAGCATGTGTTGACTTCATAATAAAGTTTTTATAAGGCTTTAATTTATTGCGGCTCCAGACAGATTTGGTTTTTGTTTTTTTTGGTCCAATGTGGCTCTTTCAACATTTTGGGTTGCCGACCCCTGCTTTAGTACATTTATTTGCCTACCCATAACTGTTGTATGTAAGTATGTTTATGGAGTAGCCGAAGTAAGAAAATACATCTCAAACTAACCTGACTGTTAGGTAACAATCCAGGCAATTTGAATAATCTTTGTGCTGGGTATATCCTCCCATACACACAGCCACCTATGGAAGGATCTGCCATTTTCTTGTTCTTGCTTGACCTCTCATCATTATCAGCCATATCTCATGGCCAGGAAGGTCACTATAGAAGTTTATATCTACACCTGTATGTAGGGTCATTGAAGACTTTTCTCCATATCCATCACTAAAAACTGCTCCACACTGCTCCAGAGCCCCCTCTGCCGTATTCTTAGACATTTCAATGATTTTGATTCAATCAATGTCAACCAACATGGTAAAATTCATATAGGGCCATTTCATTCTTTAAAAATAAAACCTTATGTTTTATCAATATCAGCAGACATTTTTGATCCAGAGCAGCCCGTGGACAACTGAAACAAAAATCACGTAAAATGGAAAGGGTTGTAATCAACTCCAATGGGTGCAATAAAGAAGAAACTTCAGTACATGTGTTGGATGAGCTTTTCTGTTTTTTGTGTTTCAAATGACTTTGAGCACGTTTCTGTCCTAAGCTGAGAGTTATTATCTACATAAAATTTGATTTTCTTGATATGCCAAACAAGTGTTCCACCACCAAGGGTGCTCCTCTGGAGTTACAGTTTGTTGCTGGTCATATAATGGATTTTTAAGATATGGCTGATCTTCATCTGTCATTACACTCTACCTGTGTTTGCATCTGAATTCAGTTGCCCTGGAGGTTGTAGCCTTGGTTCTGCTGTGCTCCACAGAGTCTGCTAGGAAATCTAATGGATTCCTCAGTGGCGTACACTCTTAAAAACACTGTTTACCCATGGGGATTTATTTAAAGTAACAGCAGATTGATATGGACCTTGATATTTACACACAGGTTTGTGCTAAGATGCTGTCATGGTGAATGGCAGTCTATCACTGCATTCATGATGTTTATGATGTGAATGATAAAGTCATGACTTGATATATAAATATAAACAATCTATCTGCACATACAAGACTTTAAACTAATGTTCAAAATGGTTATTGTAGCAATGTAGTAATTATAATGCATCATGTGATACTTTCTCTATATTTTGTGTTAACTCTTGGGTTGTTGACGTTATGCCAGCTTTTACCATACAATTTCAAACATTAGTGGTCTTTTTAGGTTGTTTTTTTGTTTGTCCTCATGTTAAGTGGTTAGAAATGTGTTGGAAATCCCTGTGTTCTTGGCTACAGTAATTCTGTATCTGAGATTAGGGTTGTATAAAAAAGATTTGGATTAGAAGAAATGTGAAATTGACTAGCCTCAGAGATGGTGTAATGATTTTTTTTGGTCTTTTCCACAAGAGAAAACACAGACAAAATGAATTACTGGATGATTACATGTTTTAGACAGCACTGTCCTTCTCTAATTCTTTGCAGTACATTAAGATTCCAGCTCCCACGCCAGACTCACCTTCTGCCCTTCGTGTATTCACTTTCTACTTATCCAGTGACAGCAAAGACCAACCTCAGGCCAGCTTTGATTGCATCCATCAGTATGTTTCAAGGTAAAAAGATAGACCTTTTCTCAAAAAATTATGACTAAAAACAAACTTTTCCTGTCCTGATTTTGAGTGAAACCAGTTTTAAAATAACTATTTTCTAAATCAGTGAATAATAACTGTATCAACTGTAACCCCAAATGTAACCCCAGATGTCGATGCCCAAATTTCCTAAAATGTGAAAAGTAGCCATTCTGTCTCTGTGGTATGGAGCAGTTATATCTCTGTGTATATTTGCAGATGAACCCTGTCATTAATGGAAATTTAATTTTCTTGTTTATGTAGCAGGCGTTCTTAGAAACTGAAGGTTATGCTGTCTTTTTGCATCCTGCTGCTAGATGGAAACTGATGCATAAATTGTCTTCAGTCAAGCACTGGAGCTGAGAGAAACATTGAGAGGGAGATCCATCCAACACAGCTACATTTGTAGTTTCACAAACTAAAATTGGATCAATCAAAAATGCTTACGGTATTTGGTTTAAAAACTGTTTGATATGGATATAAATCCCTGATTTATTTACAATGTTGGTGTAAGTTGGCCTGATCTGCTGAAATATTTATATTTCTGTCCAGTATGACCATTGTTTTGCAAGTCTCCTTACTGGAACCAAGGAGATCCTGGTAGTTTTAAACAGGCTGTCTCCCGTTTGAACCAGGAGATTTGGTTTTCTGACATATGGAAGGGTGCAGAGTTCTATCTGGCCTGTAACATACTCAGTAACCAAAGCTTCGGACAGTTCCCAGCTCAACGCTGCATTAAATTGATATTCAAATCAAAGCAAATCTATCCATCCATCCATCCATTCTCGACCGCTTATCCGGGGTCGGGTCGCGGGGGCAGCAGCCTAAGGAGAGAAGCCCAGACTTCCCTCTCCCCAGCTACCTCCTCCAGCTCATCCGGAGGGATCCCCAGGCGTTCCCAGGCCAGTCGAGAGACATAGTCTCTCCAACGTGTCCTGGGTCTCCCCGGGGGTCTCCTACCGGAGGGACATGCCCTGAACACCTCACCAGGGAGGCGTCCAGGGGGCATCCTGACTAGATGCCCAAGCCACCCCATCTGGCTCCTCTCAACGCGGAGGAGCAGCGACTCTACTCCGAGCTCCTCCCGGATGGCAGAGCTTCTCACCCTATCTCTAAGGGAGAGCCCAGCCACCCTACGGAGGAAGCTCATTTCAGCCGCTTGTACCCGTGATCTTGTTCTTTCGGTCATTACCCAAAGCTCATGACCATAGGTGAGGGTAGGAACGAAGATCGACCGGTAAATCGAGAGCTTCGCCTTTCGGCTCAGCCCTCTCTTCACCACAACGGACCGGTGCAGAGTCCGCATTACTGCGGACGCCGCACCGATCCGCCTGTCGATCTCCCGCTCCATTCTTCCCTCACTCGTGAACAAGACCCCGAGGTACTTAAACTCCTCCACTTGGGGCAGGATCTCCTCCTTTACCCGGAGAAGGCACTCCACCTTTTTCCGGTCGAGAACCATGGCCTCGGATTTGGAGGTGCTGATTCTCATCCCAGCCGCTTCACATGCGGCGGCGAACCGATCCAGTGATAGTTGGAGGTCACGGGCCGATGACGCCAACAGGACCACATCATCCGCAAAAAGCAGAGACCCGATCCTGAGGTCACCAAACCGGATCCCCTCAACACCATGACTGCACCTAGAAATTCTGTCCATAAAAATTATGAACAGAATCGGTGACAAAGGGCAGCCCTGGCGGAGGCCAACCCTCACCGGAAACGAGTTCGACTTACTGCCAGCAATTCGGACCAAACTCTGGCACCGATCGTACAGGGAGCGGACAGCCCGTATCAGCGGGCCCGACACCCCATACTCTCGGAGGACCCCCCACAGGACCCCCCGAGGGACACGGTCGAATGCCTTCTCCAAGTCCACAAAACACATGTGGACTGGTTGGGCAAACTCCCATGCACCCTCGAAGACCCTGCTGAGGGTGTAGAGCTGGTCCACTGTTCCACGCCCAGGACGAAAACCACATTGCTCCTCCTGAATCCGAGGTTCGACTATCCGGCGGACCCTCCTCTCCAGTACCCCTGAATAGACCTTACCAGGGAGGCTGAGGAGTGTGATCACCCTATAGTTGGAACACACCCTCCGGTCCCCCTTCTTAAAAAGAGGGACTACCACCCCGGTCTGCCAATCCAGCGGCACTGCCCCCGATGTCCACGCGATGTTGCAGAGTCGAGTCAACCATGACAGCCCTACAACATCCAGAGCCTTAAGGGACTCTGGGCGGATCTCATCCACCCCCGGGGCCTTGCCACCGAGGAGTTTTTTGACTACCTCGGCAACTTCAGCCCCGGAGATACGAGAGCCCATCTCCAGGTCCCCAGGCCCTACTTCCTCACTGGAAGGCGTGTTGGTGGGATTGAGGAGGTCCTCGAAGTATTCCTTCCACCGATCCACAACATCCCGAGTTGAGGTCAGCAGCACACCATCACCACTATACACAGTGTTGACAGTGCACTGCTTCCCCCTCCTCAGACGCCGGATGGTGGTCCAGAACCTTTTCGAGGCCGTCCGAAAGTCGTTCTCCATGGCCTCACCGAACTCTTCCCATGCCCGAGTCTTTGCCTCAGCAACCGCCGTAGCTGCACTCCGCTTGGCACGCCGGTACCCATCTGCTGCCTCAGGAGTCCCACAGGCCAGTAAGGCCCGATACGACTCCTTCTTCAGCTTGACGGCATCCCTCACCGCTGGTGTCCACCAGCGGGTTCGGGCATTGCCGCCACGACAGGCACCAACCACCTTGCGGCCACAGCACCGGTCAGCTGCCTCAACAATGGAGGCACGGAACACGGTCCACTCGGACTCAATGTCCCCCGCCTCCCCCGGGACATGGTCAAAGCTCTCCCGGAGGCGTGAGTTGAAGCTCCTTCTGACAGGGGACTCTGCCAGGCGTTCCCAGCAGACCCTCACAACACGTTTGGGCCTGCCAGGTCTGTCCGGCATCCTTCCCCACCATCGGAGCCAACTCACCACCAGGTGGTGATCAGTTGACAGCTCCGCCCCTCTCTTCACCCGAGTGTCCAGAACATGTGGCCGCAAATCCGATGACACAACCACAAAGTCGATCATCGATCTGCGGCCTAAGGCGTCCTGGTGCCAAGTGCACATGTGGACGCCTTTATGTCTGAACAAGGTGTTCGTTATGGACAATCTGAGACGAGCACAGAAGTCCAATAACAAAACACCACTCGGGTTCAGATCAGGGGGGCCGTTCTTCCCAATCACACCTCTCCAGGTCACACTGTCATTGCCAACGTGAGCATTGAAGTCACCCAGGAGGACGAGGGAGCCCCCAGAAGGGGCACTCTCCAGCACTCCCTCTAAGGACTCCAAAAAGGGTGGATACGCTGAACTGCTGTTTGGACCATAGGCACAAACAACAGTCAGGATCCGTCCCCCCACCCGAAGGCGAAGGGAGGCTACCCTCTCATCCACCGGGGTAAACTCCAATACACAGGCACTGAGCTGGGGAGCAACCAGAATTGCCACCCCTGTTCGTCGCCTCTCACCATCGGCAAATCCAGAGTGGGAGAGTCCAACCCCTCTCAAGAAGACTGGTTCCAGAGCCCTTGCCGTGCGTCGAGGTGAGGCCAACTATATCTAGTCGGAACTTCTCAACCTCGCGCACCAACTCAGGCTCCTTTCCCACCAGAGAGGTGACATTCCATGTCCCTAGAGCCAGTTTGTGCAGCCGGGAATCAGACCGCCAAGGTCCCTGCCTCCGGCTGCTACCCAAAACACAATGCACCCGACCCCCTTGGCCCCTCCTGCAGGTGGTGAGCCCACGGGAAGGGGGTCCCATCAAATCAAATCTAATCAATCTTTATTTATATAGCGTCTTATACAATCAAAATTGTTTCAAGGCGCTTTCCAGAATCCCAGCGCCTGACCCCAGACAAGCAACAGTGGCAAGGAAAAACTCCCCTTTAACAGGAAGAAACCTTGAGCAGGACCAGGCTCATGTAGGGGGACCCTCCTGCTGATGGCCGGCTGGGTAAAGAGAGAGGAGAAGGGGGAGGACAGGTAGAGGATAGAATAGGTAGGAGAGGAGAGTAGTGGAGAGGGGTAGAGGAGTGGAGAGGGGTAGAGGAGAGGAGAAGTAGAGTGAAGGGGAGGTAGAGGAGAGGAGAGAGGAGAAGGGGAAAGAGGAGAGGAAGGGAGAGGAGAGGAGAGGAGAGGAGAGGAGAGGAGAGGAGAGGAGAGGAGAGGAGAGGCACAGAGCACAGAAACACACACAAAAATACGATATACAATCACTTCAGCGGGGCCGGAGGTCATTATGCAGCTCCGAAAGCGGCGATACCTGTAAATAAATAGGGGGTGGGGGGAGCAGAAAAACTACACAAGAATCAGCATAACTAGTCTGCTTGATGAGGAGAGGAGAGGAGAGGAAACCATGACCCAGTGGGGTGACAGAGGCCTGTCAGGTGATCATGTTTCCGGACCCTGGCAGCCTTGGCCTATAACAGCATAACTAAGATGTGACCTAACGATTAGACGACCCCCTAAGTAGGATAATCTGTCTGTCTGTCTATGATAGTAACTGGAACTACAGAATTAGTAACAATAAGCTTTTTCAAAGAAGTAGTTTTTAAGTCTGATCTTAAAAGTGGCGATGGAGTCAGCCTCCCGTACCTGGACAGGGAGCTGGTTCCATACTCCTAGAAACTCTGGGAACCACAAGTAGACCAGCATTCTGAGAGCGGAGCGGTCTATTGGGCTGATAAGGTATCACTAGCTCCGCTAGGTAGGATGGAGCTAGGCCTCTGAGGACCTTGTAGGTCAAAAGAAGGGTTTTAATTGCGACTGCAAGTGAACTAATGAGGCTTCTGGTTTATAACCTCTCTGCTTTTTTTTCAGTGATGGCAGAGAGCAGCTGGAAGGTCAAGGGGTCATCCAGGACAAGTTAACAGTGTGCGCCACTGATGACTCCTACCAGTTGACACGTGAGAGGATGTCTCAGGTGGAAAAGGATAGCTGGAGCCACTCTGCCATTGAGATCAAACCCGGAGGCACTCATCAAAGTAAGAATAGGCTGGGGTCTTTGTGGTGTAGGTGCAGAGGATTTATATTTATATTTATATTTATATTTATATTTATATTTATATTTATATTTACATTTATATTTGAGGTCTTGGACTGACCAAGAATACAATAATTACACATAAAAACAGAACGGGAAAAATAATCAACCAATCAATCAATCAATCAATCTTTATTTATACAGCGTCAAAATTGTTTCTAGGTGCTTTACAGAATCCCAAGGCCTGGACCCCCAACAAGAGTGGCAAGGAAAAACTCCCCTTTAACAGGAAGAAACCTTGAGCAGGACCAGGCTCATATAGGGGGACCCTCCTGCTGATGGCCAGCTGGGTAGAGAGAGAGGAGATGGGGGAGGAGGACAGGTAGAGGAGAGAATAGGTAGAGAACATAGAATTACATTATATCAATTAAAATAAACTGCCGGTAGAGTCGAGTTGAGTGGGTCAGCGGGGTCGGAGGCCAGTAGGTCAGCATACAACTATGGAGGCGGCGATACCTGTAGATGAATACGGGGGGAACAGAAAAACTACACAAGAAATAGCATCACTGATCTACTTCGAGAGGAGAGGAGGAGATGAGAAAAGCATTAAAAAGAGCATTTAAGAAAGCAACGGTAATATTTATTCACTGTTTTACACTGCATGTGAGGTATGCAGCTTGCGCTTTCATGAGTAAAAACTTAATTTTTACTCATTTTGATCAGCGCTATATCTGTATTAGCAATTGACTGAAGCTTCGAATTCCGGGTCATATCATCCAAATGTGCAAAAACATTTGTGTGTGTAATAATATGACAGGATTTTGGTTTTTGCACACTATCTTCTCTAAGGTTTTCTGCCATTGCAGCAGGGACTGGACTAAATGTAACCTGGATTGTTTAGCTGAATAACATATTTAAAATCCCTCAGGAAAATACTTTATAGCTTTTCACTACCCCTTCCTTGGGGAGAAGTACATGAACATGTTGCAAACCAACAGGCATGTCAAAGCCTATAAGGTATGCATCTGACTTTTAATAATTCTGTGTTCTATGATCATTAATGACCAATGAGGGAGTGGAGATAATAGAATAATCACCTGTGCATTTAAAGGGAAAGCCTTCTTTTTCTGTAGTCATGTGGTCCACCCTGACCTTTAAAGCACAGATTAACATGTAATTGGATTAATACGGAGGGAGGGACAGCTTTCTCTGCTCCAGTTCGACTAGCTGTCTGAGCAGCAATGTTAACAGCAATTAATTTCTGTCTGGAGGCAAATCACTGCAGGCTGAGGTGCTTGTGGTATCACAGTTAAGATTAGAAAAGATTCTTGCTTCATTCATTGGTTTACTATATTATCAGAATGGAGTTGAGAATTTTAGGGGGATTCTGATGTCATTATTATCCTTTTAATACAATTTCATGACACATTTTTGTTCTTTATTTATTTGTCCAGTTACAGGTATCAAGTTGCACAAAAGCCTCACCCCAACATACATGTCAGACAACAGCTTCCAGAAACAAATTACCAACAACAGGAGGAATGGCTTCATGGCCACTGTGACCCACAAGCCTTTTAGAGAGCGTATCATCCATTTGCTTGCACTGAAAGCCTACAGGAAGCCGGAACTGCTGCTGTGGATGGAACGAGAAAGAGCCAGTCCAAGGGACAAGGCTGAACTGGGTGGCATCCTGGAGGAGGTACACAGCAATAGTGTTCCAGTCTGTTCAGGCTGTATTGCTTTTAGCAGTCTATGCAAATTAATCAACTCAAGTCTGCATGAAGTTTATCCAATCACCAGAACTTTTCTACTAGTGTGACTAGTTATTGATGTCATGTCAATACAGGCCCATGCTCAAGACACACTTCCTCATTTTTGACTGTGACACTTATGATTATATACGAACTGTTTCTAATATTGTTGTTGATTTAATTATTTGATCGCAACCAAAAATGTCCACTACATAGTCGTGTCCTATAAAACCTCCCTTACCTCCCACCTCAATATTGTTTATTGCAGTGTCAGCGCTAAGCCCTTACGTACCACAGATACCCCGAATACAAATCTCTGTTCTGAGGTCATTTAAGAAGATGATAAAGCCAGCATGTCCAAACCAATAATATAATGTCTTTAGTTGCTTTTTCTATTCAACACAGTGAATCAAGCTAAAACTGCATTTAATCATAGGAGTTCCTTGCATGAAAGATAGAATAGAATGTCATTTCTCTGTGTTTATGATTCCATCCTGCGTGCAGCAGTTTTAGTTGCTTATTTAAAAGCTGTCAGGTTTCCTTCAGGAGCCATTTTAACTTTTTACTTCCTTGGTCTTTATATATGCACTGACTGGTTGATGCCACCATACTCCGGTTGTCTGATGATTGCTGTCATTGTTGTTGTTGTTGCTTTTTGTATTCAGGAACTGGTTGGCCTGAATTGTCCATTTGGGGAGTAATACATTTATCTGAATTTATATAAAAATAAACTTTATAAAAATGATTATCTAGGTCAAATGAATGATGCCATTTCTTTGACAACCAGGGATTAAAGATACAGTTGAGCAAGCTACTGTTTGAATATACATGGACATCTTGTGTTTGTTTGTTTGAAGGTGGCAAAAGTGAATCCCAAAGACAGCAGCTACATGTTAAGAGATCACTTCTACAAGCTTGTGCAGAAGGACTGGCCGAGCTACAGTGAAGAGGAGAAGATGCTGATCGGCCGACTGCTAGCCAGGTGGGTCTCTATCCCTCCTGATGAATCTCCATCATTCCTCTCAGCTCCATACAGACAGCATACTCTCTATTCTACACTTCAGTATTCAGTATTTATTTGCCATCGGTGCTCACCAGCACTTTTGTCTGTACGTCATGCACTGAGAACCAGCCACATTTTTGTGCTCAGCTTCACTGGCTGTCTTTTAAATCCACATTAATCTGCAGTGACTTTGGTTAGAAGTTATTTCTATAATCGTGAATTTGTTCTTTGTATTTAGCAGGAAGCTGCCACCAAATGCTTGCAATCAGCCAAAGAATCTTCAAGCAAACACATCAGTACTGAAGAGCTCAGATTATCTAAGTCATAGCTTAGCTACAACTACTGCAGGGGTAAATTGTTTTTTTTGGTTTTTTAGCTATTACAGCCCTTAGCCCATGGTTGGAGACTGTGTGTGGGGTGTTGCAGGTTGCTGGAGCCTGAGGCAGGCACCGCACCTGTGCTGGGCTCTGTGATTGGCTTACTCATATAAATACACTGCCCTGGGCTGTCTCACTCATCCCTTGAACCTCAGCCCTGTTGCACATTGTTTGTTGTATTTGTGCGTTAAAGCTTTATGACTTGTTTCACGCTGCCTTTTCTATGTTTTGTTGAGGCCTTGGAGCTCTCTATATACTGTATGTCCACATTGATTGGTGAATTGAACACACAAGTATATATGTGTTTGTGAATATAAATGTATGTCTAAAAAGTGTTGGTTCCTGTTTGGAGCGAAAGTGTATCTCTTTTTCATTTCTCCAGAAACGTCCTGTGCCTTTTGACTCTTTGGAAAGGTTAGCTCTGAAACGGCAGAAACTTGCGGACCAGATGATACAGCAGCAGCCAGCAGAAAATGGACTAATGAGTCACAACAGCCACAATGCAATATCCCCTTCTCTTAACTCAAGCCTACCCTCAAAGACTGACTTTCCACAAGCAAATGCACTCACTGGCACCCAAAATGGTTTTCCTGTAATACTGTCCAGCATACCCGAAACCCATACCCGAAAACAAGAAACCAAAGTGCCTCTGCAGAGTGACTGTATGCAGCAGCCACTTATCACCATTCTGCACAAGAAAAAAAAATCCAAAAAGCATAAAGACAAAGAACGAGCTCGGTTAACAGATGGCAAGGGTGACGGATGGTTAGAAACTAGCAAGCTCAAGCAGAAATACACCAAACGGGACAGTAAGTAAAGATTTTTCTCTGACAACTCCTTAACATCAACATAATTGCACACAGTTTGAACTGATTGAGCTGATCATTGTAGGTGAAGTTTTAAATTTGTTTGAATGGTGCAGTTTGGCAGTATTTATCTAAAGTCTGTGTGCACTCCTTGGATCCTGCTCTCTAGAGGCCTCTGTGTTTTTAGATTGACTCAACAACCTCTCAGCACTGCTTTAGGTCTCTAAGCTGACACGTCTATACCCAGAGGCTCTCAGCTAATCTCGTCCTAGGCACAGTGAAAACACTCACAAAACAGAACCAAAATTAATTAATTTCATTCGATGCATCTGTTGTTTTTATTGCAGATCCAAACATTAGAACTACTGCAGAGGAGAAGCCAGATTATGTCCTGTGAGTATGAATATATTTTAATCATACTTTGCAGAAGGCATGAATGTGTGTGTGTGTCTGTGTGTGTGTGTGTGTGTGTGTGTGTGTGTGTGTGTGTGTGTGTGTGTGTGTGTGTGTGTGTGTGTGTGTGTGTGATTGATAGCTTTGGGCGTCGTTAATGCAATATTGCAGTGTCAGGCTCTGGTACTGCAGACTTTACCTGGCTGGGGTTTGAACCAGTAAGACATTTTCACAATCTTAATTCTTCCATGCAGGATGTACAGCCCGGTTATGAGTTTGGGGCAGCGGCAGAGCTATAAGGAGGATTTCTGCGCAGAGTTCGATGAATACAAAGACCTTCACTCCAGGATTGCAACTATAACTCACATGTTTGTTAAGCTGGGATCAAAAATAAAAAGCCTGTCCCCTGGCACACCAGAATACAAGGTACACTGAGCTCTGGGAAATGCCAGTGTATCATTTCTTCCATTGTGAATGATAATCATTCATCATACAGGTTCTTTTGAATTGTTTAGATGATGGAAGACCAAATACTAGAACAGTACAACAAGTATCAAAAGGTGAGTTATTCCTATTCCTACATTTGTGGAAAGAGAGTTGAATAAAAGATTGTTCCTTTTGCATTATTGAACTCTTGCTACCTATGTTATGACCTTTTAGATGTCACAATTATCCAAATAGTACTCATGGCACTAAGAGCGAAAGCTCATCGCCCATGTTTTTCCACTTGCCTTGGAGTAATGGACAATTGGATTCAAGTGAATGTTAAATTTGAAATGCTTTTGAAATATGCAAATTTCAGAACCACCATATTATTCACATTAAAAAAATGTGTTTCAATGCAGAATAAGGGATCATGTTAAAAGCATTAAATATATTTTTGTTCCATCCACAGAAGTTCCCAGGCTATCGGGAAGAAAAGAAACGGTGCGAGTATCTTCATGAGAAACTGTCCTACATCAAACAACTCATTGTAGACTATGACGTGTCACACGCTCCCACATAGCCTTCCTTCATACAGCAGAAACTGATCAGCATAAAGGATTGTGAGAATTGATGTTCAATTCCATACATTTCTCTGATAAATCTAACTCTGTTTATTAAAGCAGCACATTTCTACGGATAGAGAGCTGTAGGTTTTATTAGCCTTAATGGTTCATTGTCAGTCATTTAAGTAAAATGTTAAGACATACATTCATTTTTCCTTTCTTGTGTCAATATTGTTTTAAAAATCCTTATTTTGATAGAAGCAATTTAAGAAAAAAAAAGTGTCAATTTTTTATTCATGTCTTATTACCCTGACTTCTAATTATTCACTGGTCACCATTATACATTCATAAAAAGTCGTTAAACTGAGTATTGTCCTTAAAATACTTAAACTTCATTTGCCCATACACTTTGACCAAAAAAAATTAGGGACTCGATCAAAAATATAAAGTTAAATTAGGACATTTTGCTTCAATGTCAGAAAACAGTCTTTAAGACTTTTTTGACGTTTTCTCGTGGAGAAAACATCATTTTTGGTCAGGAGACACATTTATTTCAAAACAGAGGTGAATGCAACATAATCATGTGAAAACGTATGCTGCAGTCACATTATGACTTTTTTGACGTCTTCTGGAGAAAACATCATTTTTGGTCAGGAGACACATTTATTTCAAAACAGAGGTGAATGCAACATGATCATCTGAAAACTCATGCTGAAATCACATTATGACGTTTTTGACGTCTGCTCGTGGGGAAAGCATCATTTTTGGTCAGGAGACACATTTATTTCAAAACAGAGGTGAATGCAGCATGATCATGTGAAAACTCATGCTGCAGTCACATGACGTTTATGACGTCTTCTCGTGGAGAAAACATCATTTTTGGTCAGGAGACACATTTATCTCAAAATAGAGGTGAATGCAACATGATCATGTGAAAACGTATGCTGCAGTCACATTATGACTTTTTTGACGTTTTCTCGTGGAGAAAACATCATTTTTGGTCAGGAGACACATTTATTTCAAAACAGAGGTGAATGCAACATAATCATGTGAAAACGTATGCTGCAGTCACATTATGACGTTTTTGACGTTTTCTCGTGGAGAAAACATCATTTTTGGTCAGGAGACACATTTATTTCAAAACAGAGGTGAATGCAACATAATCATGTGAAAACGTATGCTGCAGTCACATTATGACTTTTTTGACGTCTTCTGGAGAAAACATCATTTTTGGTCAGGAGACACATTTATTTCAAAACAGAGGTGAATGCAACATGATCATCTGCAAACTCATGCTGAAATCACATTATGACGTTTTTGACGTCTGCTCGTGCAGAAAACATCATTTTTGGTCAGGAGACACATTTATTTCAAAACAGGTGAATGCAACATGATCATGTGAAAACGTATGCTGCAGTCACATTGTGACTTTTTTGACGTTTTCTCGTGGAGAAAACATCATTTTTGGTCAGGAAACACATTTATTTCAAAACAGAGGTGAATGCAACATGATCATGTGAAAACGTATGCCGCAGTCATATTATGACTTTTTTGACGTTTTCTCGTGGAGAAAACATCATTTTTGGTCAGGAGACACATTTATTTCAAAACAGAGGTGAATGCAACATGATCATCTGAAAACTCATGCTGCAGTCACATTATGACGTTTTTGACGTCTGCTCGTGGGGAAAGCATCACTTTTGGTCAGGAGACACATTTATTTCAAAACAGAGGTGAATGCAACATGATCATGTGAAAACGTATGCTGCAGTCACATTATGACTTTTTTGACGTTTTCTCGTGGAGAAAACATCATTTTTGGTCAGGGAGACACATTTATTTCAAAACAGAGGTGAATGCAACATGATCATGTGAAAACTCATGCTGCAGTCACATGACGTTTTTGACGTCTGCTCGTGGGGAAACCATCACTTTTGGTCAGGAGACACATTTATTTCAAAACAGAGGTGAATGCAACATGATCATCTGAAAACTCATGCTGCAGTCACATTATGACGTTTTTGACGTCTGCTCGTGGGGAAACCATCACTTTTGGTCAGGAGACACATTTATTTCAAAACAGAGGTGAATGCAACATGATCATGTGAAAACTCATGCTGCAGTCACATTATGACGTTTATGACGTCTTCTCGTGGAGAAAACATCATTTTTGGTCAGGAGACACATTTATCTCAAAATAGAGGTGAATGCAACATGATCATGTGAAAACGTATGCTGCAGTCACATTATGACGTTTTTGACGTCTGCTCGTGGGGAAACCATCACTTTTGGTCAGGAGACACATTTATTTCAAAACAGAGGTGAATGCAACATGATCATGTGAAAACGTATGCCGCAGTCATATTATGACTTTTTTGACGTTTTCTCGTGGAGAAAACATCATTTTTGGTCAGGAGACACATTTATTTCAAAACAGAGGTGAATGCAACATGATCATCTGAAAACTCATGCTGCAGTCACATTATGACGTTTTTGACGTCTGCTCGTGGGGAAACCATCACTTTTGGTCAGGAGACACATTTATTTCAAAACAGAGGTGAATGCAACATGATCATGTGAAAACGTATGCTGCAGTCACATTATGACTTTTTTGACGTTTTCTCGTGGAGAAAACATCATTTTTGGTCAGGAGACACATTTATTTCAAAACAGAGGTGAATGCAACATGATCATGTGAAAACGTCATGCTGCAGTCACATTATGACGTTTATGACGTCTTCTCGTGGAGAAAACATCATTTTTGGTCAGGAGACACATTTATTTCAAAACAGAGGTGAATGCAACATGATCATGTGAAAACGTATGCTGCAGTCACATTATGACTTTTTTGACGTTTTCTCGTGGAGAAAACATCATTTTTGGTCAGGAGACACATTTATTTCAAAACAGAGGTGAATGCAACATGATCATCTGAAAACTCATGCTGCAGTCACATTATGACGTTTTTGACGTCTGCTCGTGGGGAAAGCATCACTTTTGGTCAGGAGACACATTTATTTCAAAACAGAGGTGAATGCAACATGATCCTGTGAAAACGTATGCTGCAGTCACATTATGACTTTTTTGACGTTTTCTCGTGGAGAAAACATCATTTTTGGTCGGGAGACACATTTATTTCAAAACAGAGGTGAATGCAACATGATCATCTGAAAACTCATGCTGCAGTCACATTATGACGTTTTTGACGTCTGCTCGTGGGGAAACCATCACTTTTGGTCAGGAGACACATTTATTTCAAAACAGAGGTGAATGCAACATGATCATGTGAAAACTCATGCTGCAGTCACATTATGACGTTTATGACGTCTTCTCGTGGAGAAAACATCATTTTTGGTCAGGAGACACATTTATCTCAAAATAGAGGTGAATGCAACATGATCATGTGAAAACGTATGCTGCAGTCACATTATGACGTTTTTGACGTCTGCTCGTGGGGAAACCATCACTTTTGGTCAGGAGACACATTTATTTCAAAACAGAGGTGAATGCAACATGATCATGTGAAAACGTATGCCGCAGTCATATTATGACTTTTTTGACGTTTTCTCGTGGAGAAAACATCATTTTTGGTCAGGAGACACATTTATTTCAAAACAGAGGTGAATGCAACATGATCATCTGAAAACTCATGCTGCAGTCACATTATGACGTTTTTGACGTCTGCTCGTGGGGAAACCATCACTTTTGGTCAGGAGACACATTTATTTCAAAACAGAGGTGAATGCAACATGATCCTGTGAAAACGTATGCTGCAGTCACATTATGACTTTTTTGACGTTTTCTCGTGGAGAAAACATCATTTTTGGTCGGGAGACACATTTATTTCAAAACAGAGGTGAATGCAACATGATCATGTGAAAACTCATGCTGCAGTCACATGACGTTTATGACGTCTTCTCGTGGAGAAAACATCATTTTTGGTCAGGAGACACATTTATCTCAAAATAGAGGTGAATGCAACATGATCATGTGAAAACGTATGCTGCAGTCACATTATGACTTTTTTGACGTTTTCTCGTGGAGAAAACATCATTTTTGGTCAGGAGACACATTTATTTCAAAACAGAGGTGAATGCAACATGATCATCTGAAAACTCATGCTGCAGTCACATTATGACGTTTTTGACGTCTGCTCGTGGGGAAACCATCACTTTTGGTCAGGAGACACATTTATTTCAAAACAGAGGTGAATGCAACATGATCATCTGAAAACTCATGCTGCAGTCACATGACGTTTTTGACGTCTGCTCGTGGGGAAACCATCACTTTTGGTCAGGAGACACATTTATTTCAAAACAGAGGTGAATGCAACATGATCATCTGAAAACTCATGCTGCAGTCACATTATGACGTTTTTGACGTCTGCTCGTGGGGAAACCATCACTTTTGGTCAGGAGACACATTTATTTCAAAACAGAGGTGAATGCAACATGATCATGTGAAAACTCAAGCTGCAGTCACATTATGACGTCTTCTCGTGGAGAAAACATCATTTTTGGTCAGGAGACACATTTATCTCAAAATAGAGGTGAATGCAACATGATCATGTGAAAACGTATGCTGCAGTCCCATTATGACGTTTTTGACGTCTGCTCGTGGGGAAACCATCACTTTTGGTCAGGAGACACATTTATTTCAAAACAGAGGTGAATGCAACATGATCATGTGAAAACGTATGCCGCAGTCATATTATGACTTTTTTGACGTTTTCTCGTGGAGAAAACATCATTTTTGGTCAGGAGACACATTTATTTCAAAACAGAGGTGAATGCAACATGATCATCTGAAAACTCATGCTGCAGTCACATTATGACGTTTTTGACGTCTGCTCGTGGGGAAAGCATCACTTTTGGTCAGGAGACACATTTATTTCAAAACAGAGGTGAATGCAACATGATCATCTGAAAACTCATGCTGCAGTCACATTATGACGTTTTTGACGTCTGCTCGTGGGGAAACCATCACTTTTGGTCAGGAGACACATTTATTTCAAAACAGAGGTGAATGCAACATGATCATGTGAAAACTCATGCTGCAGTCACATTATGACGTTTATGACGTCTTCTCGTGGAGAAAACATCATTTTTGGTCAGGAGACACATTTATCTCAAAATAGAGGTGAATGCAACATGATCATGTGAAAACGTATGCTGCAGTCCCATTATGACGTTTTTGACGTCTGCTCGTGGGGAAACCATCACTTTTGGTCAGGAGACACATTTATTTCAAAACAGAGGTGAATGCAACATGATCATGTGAAAACGTATGCCGCAGTCATATTATGACTTTTTTGACGTTTTCTCGTGGAGAAAACATCATTTTTGGTCAGGAGACACATTTATTTCAAAACAGAGGTGAATGCAACATGATCATCTGAAAACTCATGCTGCAGTCACATTATGACGTTTTTGACGTCTGCTCGTGGGGAAACCATCACTTTTGGTCAGGAGACACATTTATTTCAAAACAGAGGTGAATGCAACATGATCCTGTGAAAACGTATGCTGCAGTCACATTATGACTTTTTTGACGTTTTCTCGTGGAGAAAACATCATTTTTGGTCGGGAGACACATTTATTTCAAAACAGAGGTGAATGCAACATGATCATGTGAAAACTCATGCTGCAGTCACATGACGTTTATGACGTCTTCTCGTGGAGAAAACATCATTTTTGGTCAGGAGACACATTTATCTCAAAATAGAGGTGAATGCAACATGATCATGTGAAAACGTATGCTGCAGTCACATTATGACTTTTTTGACGTTTTCTCGTGGAGAAAACATAATTTTTGGTCGGGAGACACATTTATTTCAAAACAGAGGTGAATGCAACATGATCATGTGAAAACTCATGCTGCAGTCACATGATGTTTTTGACGTCTGCTCGTGGGGAAACCATCACTTTTGGTCAGGAGACACATTTATTTCAAAACAGAGGTGAATGCAACATGATCATCTGAAAACTCATGCTGCAGTCCCATTATGACGTTTTTGACGTCTGCTCGTGGGGAAACCATCACTTTTGGTCAAGAGACACATTTATTTCAAAACAGAGGTGAATGCAACATGATCATGTGAAAACGTATGCCGCAGTCATATTATGACTTTTTTGACGTTTTCTCGTGGAGAAAACATCATTTTTGGTCAGGAAACACATTTATTTCAAAACAGAGGTGAATGCAACATGATCATGTGAAAACGTATGCCGCAGTCATATTATGACTTTTTTGACGTTTTCTCGTGGAGAAAACATCATTTTTGGTCAGGAGACACATTTATTTCAAAACAGAGGTGAATGCAACATGATCATTTGAAAACTCATGCTGCAGTCACATTATGACGTTTTTGACGTCTGCTCGTGGGGAAAGCATCACTTTTGGTCAGGAGACACATTTATTTCAAAACAGAGGTGAATGCAACATGATCATGTGAAAACGTATGCTGCAGTCACATTATGACTTTTTTGACATTTTCTCGTGGAGAAAACATCATTTTTGGTCGGGAGACACATTTATTTCAAAACAGAGGTGAATGCAACATGATCATGTGAAAACTCATGCTGCAGTCACATGACGTTTTTGACGTCTGCTCGTGGGGAAACCATCACTTTTGGTCAGGAGACACATTTATTCCAAAACAGAGGTGAATGCAACATGATCATTTGAAAACGTATGCCGCAGTCATAATATGACTTTTTTGACGTTTTCTCGTGGAGAAAACATCATTTTTGGTCAGGAAACACATTTATTTCAAAACAGAGGTGAATGCAACATGATCATGTGAGAACGTATGCTGCAGTCACATTATGACGTTTTTGACGTCTGCTCGTGGAGAAAACATCATTTTTGGTCAGGAGACACATTAATTTCAAAACAGAGGTGAATGCGACATGATCATGTGAAAACGTATGCTGCAGTCACATTATGACTTTTCTGACGTTTTCTCGTGGAGAAAACATCATTTTTGGTCAGGAGACACATTTATCTCAAAATAGAGGTGAATGCAACATGATCATGTGAAAACGTATGCTGCAGTCACATTATGACTTTTTTGACGTTTTCTCGTGGAGAAAACATCATTTTTGGTCAGGAGACACATTTATTTCAAAACAGAGGTGAATGCAACATGATCATGTGAAAACGTATGCTGCAGTCACATTATGACGTTTTTGACGTCTGCTCGTGGGGAAAGCATCACTTTTGGTCAGGAGACACATTTATTTCAAAACAGAGGTGAATGCAACATGATCATGTGAAAACGTATGCTGCAGTCACATTATGACGTTTTTGACGTTTTCTCCTGGAGAAAACATCATTTTTGGTCAGGAGACACATTTATTTCATAACAGAGGTGAATGCAACATGATCATCTGAAAACTCATGCTGCAGTCCCATTATGACGTTTTTGACGTCCGCTCGTGGGGAAACCATCACTTTTGGTCAGGAGACACATTTATTTCAAAACAGAGGTTAATGCAACATGATCATGTGAAAACGTATGCCGCAGTCATATTATGACTTTTTTGACGTTTTCTCGTGGAGAAAACATCATTTTTGGTCAGGAAACACATTTATTTCAAAACAGAGGTGAATGCAACATGATCATGTGAAAACGTATGCCGCAGTCATATTATGACTTTTTTGACGTTTTCTCGTGGAGAAAACATCATTTTTGGTCAGGAGACACATTTATTTCAAAACAGAGGTGAATGCAACATGATCATGTGAGAACGTATGCTGCAGTCACATTATGACGTTTTTGACGTCTGCTCGTGGAGAAAACATCATTTTTGGTCAGGAGACACATTTATTCCAAAACAGAGGTGAATGCAACATGATCATGTGAAAACGTATGCTGCAGTCACATTATGACGTTTTTGACGTCTTCTCATGGAGAAAACATCATTTTTGGTCAGGAGACACATTTATTTCAAAACAGAGGTGAATGCAACATGATCATCTGAAAACTCATGCTGCAGTCACATTATGACGTTTTTGACGTCTGCTCGTGGGGAAAGCATCACTTTTGGTCAGGAGACACATTTATTTCAAAACAGAGGTGAATGCAACATGATCATCTGAAAAATCATGCTGCAGTCACATTATGACGTTTTTGACGTCTGCTCGTGGGGAAAGCATCACTTTTGGTCAGGAGACACATTTATTTCAAAACAGAGGTGAATGCAACATGATCATGTGAAAACGTATGCTGCAGTCACATTATGACGTTTTTGACGTTTTCTCCTGGAGAAAACATCATTTTTGGTCAGGAGACACATTTATTTCAAAACAGAGGTGAATGCAACATGATCATCTGAAAACTCATGCTGCAGTCACATTATGACGTTTTTGACGTCTGCTCGTGGGGAAAGCATCACTTTTGGTCAGGAGACACATTTATTTCAAAACCGAGGTGAATGCAACATGATCATGTGAAAACGTATGCTGCAGTCACATTATGACGTTTTTGACGTTTTCTCCTGGAGAAAACATCATTTTTGGTCAGGAGACACATTTATTTCAAAACAGAGGTGAATGCAACATGATCATGTGAAAACTCATGCTGCAGTCCCATTATGACGTTTTTGACGTCTGCTCGTGGGGAAACCATCACTTTTGGTCAGGAGACACATTTATTTCAAAACAGAGGTGAATGCAACATGATCATGTGAAAACGTATGCCGCAGTCATATTATGACTTTTTTGACGTTTTCTCGTGGAGAAAACATCATTTTTGGTCAGGAGACACATTTATTTCAAAACAGAGGTGAATGCAACATGATCATCTGAAAACTCATGCTGCAGTCACATTATGACGTTTTTGACGTCTGCTCGTGGGGAAACCATCACTTTTGGTCAGGAGACACATTTATTTCAAAACAGAGGTGAATGCAACATGATCCTGTGAAAACGTATGCTGCAGTCACATTATGACTTTTTTGACGTTTTCTCGTGGAGAAAACATCATTTTTGGTCGGGAGACACATTTATTTCAAAACAGAGGTGAATGCAACATGATCATGTGAAAACTCATGCTGCAGTCACATGACGTTTATGACGTCTTCTCGTGGAGAAAACATCATTTTTGGTCAGGGGACACATTTATCTCAAAATAGAGGTGAATGCAACATGATCATGTAAAAACGTATGCTGCAGTCACATTATGACTTTTTTGACGTTTTCTCGTGGAGAAAACATCATTTTTGGTCGGGAGACACATTTATTTCAAAACAGAGGTGAATGCAACATGATCATGTGAAAACTCATGCTGCAGTCACATGACGTTTTTGACGTCTGCTCGTGGGGAAACCATCACTTTTGGTCAGGAGACACATTTATTTCAAAACAGAGGTGAATGCAACATGATCATCTGAAAACTCATGCTGCAGTCCCATTATGACGTTTTTGACGTCTGCTCGTGGGGAAACCATCACTTTTGGTCAAGAGACACATTTATTTCAAAACAGAGGTGAATGCAACATGATCATGTGAAAACGTATGCCGCAGTCATATTATGACTTTTTTGACGTTTTCTCGTGGAGAAAACATCATTTTTGGTCAGGAAACACATTTATTTCAAAACAGAGGTGAATGCAACATGATCATGTGAAAACGTATGCCGCAGTCATATTATGACTTTTTTGACGTTTTCTCGTGGAGAAAACATCATTTTTGGTCAGGAGACACATTTATTTCAAAACAGAGGTGAATGCAACATGATCATTTGAAAACTCATGCTGCAGTCACATTATGACGTTTTTGACGTCTGCTCGTGGGGAAAGCATCACTTTTGGTCAGGAGACACATTTATTTCAAAACAGAGGTGAATGCAACATGATCATGTGAAAACGTATGCTGCAGTCACATTATGACTTTTTTGACATTTTCTCGTGGAGAAAACATCATTTTTGGTCAGGAGACACATTTATTTCAAAACAGAGGTGAATGCAACATGATCATGTGAAAACTCATGCTGCAGTCACATGACGTTTTTGACGTCTGCTCGTGGGGAAACCATCACTTTTGGTCAGGAGACACATTTATTCCAAAACAGAGGTGAATGCAACATGATCATTTGAAAACGTATGCCGCAGTCATAATATGACTTTTTTGACGTTTTCTCGTGGAGAAAACATCATTTTTGGTCAGGAAACACATTTATTTCAAAACAGAGGTGAATGCAACATGATCATGTGAAAACGTATGCTGCAGTCACATTATGACGTTTTTGACGTCTGCTCGTGGAGAAAACATCATTTTTGGTCAGGAGACACATTTATTTCAAAACAGAGGTGAATGCAACATGATCATGTGAAAACGTATGCTGCAGTCACATTATGACTTTTCTGACGTTTTCTCGTGGAGAAAACATCATTTTTGGTCAGGAGACACATTTATCTCAAAATAGAGGTGAATGCAACATGATCATGTGAAAACGTATGCTGCAGTCACATTATGACTTTTTTGACGTTTTCTCGTGGAGAAAACATCATTTTTGGTCAGGAGACACATTTATTTCAAAACAGAGGTGAATGCAACATGATCATGTGAAAACGTATGCTGCAGTCACATTATGACGTTTTTGACGTCTGCTCGTGGGAGAGAAGAAATGGACCACTTCTTGTCAAAGTGACAGGTTGACCTTTCCCTGAACCCGCCCACACCTGTTCCCCCCCCCCCCTCCACCTCCCTTTCTCCCTCCCGCCTCCCGCCTCCCGCCATTCTCCCTTGCCCGCCTTTTTTTTTAAAAGGGAGGAGTGTGGATCCCCCCCCCCCCCCCCCCCACCTCCCTTTCTCCCTCCCGCCTCCCGCCTCCCGCCATTCTCCCTTGCCCACCTGTTTTCAACAAGGAAGGGCGGGAGTTACAAAACAGTTACAAATCAGTTTTGCCATAGTCCTGACATATCCATCTGTCGGCAACATGAGTAGTTCTACATCCGTGATTGGTGAGACGGCTGTGACCGTTATAAGAGAATTGTGTGGAAAAGTAGTTGAAAAATCCACGGTGTTTGTACAGCGTTCTCAGGCGTCACCTTGTGAGTCTTTGCAGCAAGAATGGTCTTTGGAGTCTTATAGTCAAACAGGGAGTTTTGGGTATGTGTTCCGTTACAAGACGGGGGAGTTGATTCTCTATCAGCGGGAAGAATCTTCCAGTGAGGGGCCTATGTTGTCGGCTACGATGTCTTCCAATGACTGGGGTGTGTTGAAACTGATCAAACCGGGAATGGTGTGTGTGACTGAAGAAGGCTGTGAAGAAAGAAACAACACAGAACAGAAACCTTCCACAGAACAAACATTTGTGAGCATTTGGTTGACGAAAACCTCAGGTACGGGAAGATGGTTCTATCGTGCTAGCTACAAGATGCAGATGGAAGAGATGTCAGGGAAACCGAGACAGTATTTTGTCTTGGATCTTTTTAACTCAGACTGTGGGGTTTTCAGCAACGTGTTGACTCTACCTCTTGCAGCATGGATCGAAAAGATGCATGAAATGGATGATAAAATCACAAAATTCTTTCACCATTGTCGTCTTTGGAACAACACTGTGGTGACGAAAAAAAGAGTCCTCCCTCGTGTAAGCCCACACCCATATCTCAAATGTATAAAAGACGTTCGTCTGAACCATACGTTACCCACTACCGGAGTGAAACACTAAGGAGAGCATGTCTACCAACAGAAGCGTCAAGAGCGGATCTGACAATCCGAGCAATTCCTATCTGTGGGATGAGGATGAGACACAAGCGGAATGCCGTCAACGTCGGCTTCGGCCTCGCAGGCTGGATTTTGACTCACTCATCCAACGCTTGGATCCCACGGATTCTAACGAGTCTCTCACTCCTTGGCTAAGCCCTCCACCAACCCCACCCCTCGGACGCTCGGCATCGGATCCTGGGGTGTCCAGTCCTCACTCACCCTCACTGACACCACCCGTCAGAGACTCGGTATCACTTCCAGAGCTGTCCGAGTCTCTTCTCCAAGGCAGAGATCCTGCGCCGTCTCCGGCTTCTTCATGTCCAGGTTCTCCAATCTCTGTGAGCGGTGTGGAGAGTCCTTCACGCTCAACAACCCCTGATCCGCCTTTGCCCGACGACGCATCGGATCTCCCCGGGGCTGTATGTAACGGTGCTGACCAGCTTGACGGCTGGGCATCTGAATTCTTTGGTCTGGTAAAAAAAGGCGTTCTTCATCTACTTAGCGTCGTCCTGGACCTGTACAAGGGTGAGGTTTGCAACGGATGTCGGATCGACCACCCCAGCCAGCGCCAACACCAGTGTTTGGATGTGATCGAACCGGGTTTCTACCGCAACAACTTTTACATGTTGATGAAAAGACTCTACACACCCAAGTTCATTCCTGCTATTCAAAATTTCCTGAAAGCGTGCGGTGTCAACGCTGACTACGTGAAAGTCAAGATCGCCGCAGAGAGCCTTTTGCTCGAGCTGAAATCCAGCGAATTAATCTACACTCCCATCCAACAAATGTACGAGAGTATCGCCGACAACGACAGCGAGATTAAACAGGAACATCTGGACACGGTGACTCAGTACTGGACTGAAAACACTTATATCTGAAAACACCATTTTCAGATATAAAATGGGGAGCTTCTGGGGAAAAGTTGTAAACGATGTAGAAGGTGTCAAGATCCAATTGATCAAGGGTCAGATAATAAACATCTTGTACCAGGCTATTGAGAACAAAACGGCTTCAAACAAAAACATCTTGCTGGAAAAAACCAGAACGTGTGCAGGACCCGCACTTTGGGAAGAGATGGTAAATGACACGATGCTTATGAGCAAATCTGGATTGTCGGATTGTTTTAAAGTAATTTTTAAAGAACTGTCCAACGATGTTGTAAAACCATGTCATATGATAGCCTTTTATGCTTTGCTCATTGATGTGACCAGCAGACTTGTGCAAAACAACCATTCTGTAAGCATCTTGGAAGAACTTGGAAAATTTCACGATGATATCTGCCTCAGTCTAGATCATAAAGTCTTAACTCAAACTCTATTGATGATAACGCATTGGTCTTAGACTAGTTTTTGACTATCTGTACTTTCACATTACAAATGTTACAAATGTATTTGCTCATGTTACTCACAAAATGTATTTACTCATGTTACTCACAAAATGTGTATGCTAAAGATTTCTTAACAGCTAATAAAAAAATAAATACCTCTCAAACGAGCATCCCTTCTCATTCTGTTTTCAACATGTCTGAGACACGCTTCATGGAAAAAGTGTACTATGATCCCGCGCATCCCGGTAGCCTCGGTGGTGTAGAGCGGCTCCATAAGGGGGTGCAAGAAGAAATGGGAAAGACGGTTCCTCGAGAAAATGTTAAAACATTTCTACAGGGACAGGACGCTTACACTCTACACAAACCGGCCAGGATACATTTTCCAAGAAACAGGGTTTTCGCCCCCCGCCCTTTAAACCAATTTCAAGCGGACCTGTGCGATATGCAAGCCCTGTCGGAGCATAATGACGGATATAATTATTTATTAACGGTCATAGACATATTTTCCAAAAAAGCTTACGTCAGGGCTCTGAAGAGAAAATCAGCGGCTGAGGTGGTAAAGGCGTTTGAATCCATTTTTGAGTCAAGTCAGACGCCTGAAAAAATACAAACTGATGCGGGGAAAGAATTTTTTAACAAGAGTTTTGAAGCTTTGATGAGAAAACACAATATCGTTCATTTTTCCACCGCCAGCCACCTTAAGGCCTCTGTGATTGAAAGATTTAATCGTACATTAAAAGGTAGAATGTGGAGATATTTTACAGCAAACAACACTCTGCGATACACCGACGTCTTACAAGACTTGGTGAAAAGCTATAATCACAGTTATCACAGCAGTATCAAGATGAAACCCGCTGAGGTAACCTCGGAGAACACTTTTAAAGTGTTTCAAAACTTGTACGGTAAATCTGAAAACCGACGGAAGGTTGAAACCAAGATGAATTTCAAGAAGGGGGACCTAGTTAGAATTTCAAAACTGAGAGGAGTGTTTGATAAAAAATATGAACAGAGTTTTACGAACGAGGTGTTTACGGTATCTGAACGCATCCCTCGCGACCCTCCAGTGTACAAGTTAAAAGATTACGATGGAGAACCCATCCAAGGGTCATTTTATGAGCCAGAGCTACAAAAGGTAACGATGGGGGAAGACAGACTTTTCCACTTAGAAAAGATTCTGAAGCATCGCGTCGTCAGGGGTGAAAAGCAAGTCTTTGTAAGTTGGAAAAACTGGCCGGAGAAATTCAACAGCTGGATCAAAGCTGCAGATTTAAAGAACGTATAAAAATCAACTCGCGATCGCAACGGATATCATTTCATCATGTACGGTCCGAAGGACGAGGGTTTTTTTATTACCCTACCCTCCAACGCCAGCGTCGATGTTTTTAAAGAAAACACGAGTTCCAGTTACCGCGTGGATTTGCCTCAACATATCGATTTAGAGGGAAGCTGGGAAGTAGCTTTAACGCAGATTTCATACCCGCACACCTTTTATCACCTTTCTCAGGAGGATGCCTACTTTTACTGGAGGGAAAACCCTCAAGAACCGGCCACGGAGAGCAAGGTGCATCGTCAAGAGATGAAACAATCATATTTCAACGGCTTCTCAGCCTTTAGATTCGAGATGGACGGACAATTTAGAAGAATAAAGTCTGATATTTACCTCGTCTATGACAGTCTTCTGAAAAGATTTGATTTCCAATCGGGAGGTAAAACCCACGTACTCTTCGAAGGACCCCTGGCATATTTGATGGGTATGAAATCAGGGGAATGGTTTACGTTTGACCAAAGGTATGCGTACTATCCCTGCGATTTACGAGCTGGGTTTTATCACATGTATTGTTACAGCGACGTAGTTGCACCGCAGATGGTCGGCGACGTTTATGCGCCACTTTTGAGAACGATTGATGTAAAAGGAACGTTCGGTGAAATCGTCACACAGTATTTCAATCCTGCTTACTATTTACCGGTGTCCAAAAACCACATTGAAAACATTCAGGTGGAGATAAAAACGGATCAAAACAAACCGGTAAAATTTTCATACGGCAAGACTATCGCGACTCTCCACTTTAGACCTAGAACTTGAACCCCAGGGTTATATATATTCCAATCGCCCGCGTCCTCATCATTCATTTTCAGGAGGCTGATCAGCTATCCACACACAAAGTGTTCAAGGCTAAGAGAAAAATAGAGAAAAAGAAAATGGCTCGGGTAGGTTTGAGAGAAGATCCTCACCGATTTGTACAATATTATGAGAGTCAAGTAGGGGGGAATTTGCCGGGGTTTTACGGTGCACCGGTCATGTACGGTCGGGGGATAGGATCTTTGTTTTCTAAATTATTTCGTTTCGTCAGCCCTTTGGCCAAGAAAGGTTTCGAAATAGCTAAACCTCATCTTAAAGCCGCTGCGAGTAACATCGCCTCCAACGCCGTCAAACACGTGATGGAACGGTTCGCCGGTGATCAAGAAGATGATCAAGAGATGAAGCAAGAAGGATCCGGGGGCATTATGGTGTTGTCGCGTAGGAAGAGAAGACGACCCCCCGGAGAACGCATCCCCTCGAGCTTTAATAAACAGCCGTTCGGTAAAAGGAAGAAATCAGTTGCAAAAGGCCGTCGTGTGAAGAAGAAGTCCGTCCGGAGCTCTGATATTTTTTAAGAATATCTTTTCTTTGAGAAAAAAGAAAATGGCTCTAGTACATCAGAAATCTCCAGAGTGTACTCTGGCCGAATTGGATTTATTTTCAGCACCTATGACGCAGCTGTCTATCGATGAAAAAACCTACACGGAAATTTCTCCCCTGTCAGCCATCACCGACGGGGGACCCATTGAGTTTTTCATCCCCGGAGACGGGGACCGGTATCTGGATCTGAACGACACTCTGTTGCATCTCCGTGTAAAAATCACCAACGCTAACGGATCGAACCTAGCTAATGACGCAGCGGTGGGTCTTATCAATTATCCTCTAAATACAATTTTCAGTCAATGCGACGTGACCCTGGGGGATCGACTCATCTCTCAGTCGAGCGCTACCCACCCCTATCGCTGCATGATTGAGACCCTGCTCAACTTTTCACCGGACACACTCTCCAGTCAGTTTACCGGGGGTCTTTTTTACAAAGATACCGCCGGGTCAGTGGACTCTATCGTGCTCGTGAACGGTCCAAATAAAGGGTTAACGAGGAGAGCCGCGTCCACAGCCCGTTCCAGAGAAGTACACCTGCTCGGTCCTCTCCACGGGGACATCTTTTTCTGCGAGAGACTATTGCTCAACTCTGTCGATTTGAGAATTAAACTGATGCGAGCCAACGATGCTTTCTGCCTCATGGGGGCGCGTGACTCTACTTTTAGCCTAAAAGTACTGGGGGCTTCCCTATTTGTTAAAAAAGTAGCCGTGTCCCCTGCAGTCAGGTTAGGTCACGCCGCCGCCTTAATGAAGGGCAACGCTCTCTACCCCCTTTCACGCGTTAATGTGAAAACTTACTCTATTCCGGCAAACTCTAGGGTTTGCAACCAGGAGAATCTGTTTCTGGGTAGCATACCAAAGTACGTGGTTCTGGGTATGGTACACCACGAGGCTTTCACAGGAAGACGAGACCTGTCGCCTTTTAATTTCAGACACTATGACATCGAATACCTGGCTCTCTGTCAGGACGGCCGGCAAGTTCCGGCTAAAGCTTTCCAACCCGATTTTAACAACGGGGTGTCCGTCAGAGAATTCTACAACATGTTCCTGGCTACCGGGAGACATCTCAAAGATTTACCCCTGAGTATCAGCCGTGATGACTTTAATGACGGCTACTCTCTGTTTGTGTTTAATCTCAATCCGAGCGATGACAACGACGCACTGTCTACCGTCTCAAACGGAAACCTCAGGCTGGAGTTGAGATTTAGAACACCCCTGCAGCACACCGCGACCCTTATCGTCTACGCCTGTTACGATTCTATTCTGGAGATCAACGCCAAGAGGCAGGTGCTGGTGGACTATTATTAAAAGATGGACAACGTTCAACTAGAGAACCTTCTGCATAGCCTGCTGGGAGATGTGTTTTGCGGGGTGTGGGCGTCCGATCAACTGCCCATGCTGAATCCCTCTTTTAGAACCCCGGCCTACTTTATCGTCAACACACATCCGGCTCACATGCCGGGGGAGCACTGGTTAGCTTTGACGCTGGAAAATGGTGGCATAGCCACCTTTTTTGATTCTTATGGATTTCCGCCGGACTTTGATCACTACCCCCCGAGCATCTTACAGTTTCTGGAAAAACGTTCTAAAAACATTGAGTACCACGACGTTCAGTTGCAGCACCACATGTCGACGGTCTGCGGACAACATTGCATCTATTACCTCTGTCACCGCGCGTGCGGGCTATCTTTTGATCAAGTACTGTCTTTGTACAATGATGATGTAATAAAGAATGACTTCATGGTGTACGACTATGTGAGGAAATATCAGCGCTGTATTAGAAATAAAATCAATGGTCCCTCCAAGCAGGGGTGTTGTTTTTTGCAATGTTTTAAAGATTTTTAAAGTTTTTGAATGAATGACTGTACGCTCGAAAAAATGTTTAATAAACGCTTTATTGGTAAAAGACAAAACTTTGTGTATTACATTTATTCACGATGAAATGTTAATCCAACGCGGGGGGTCATTTGTTCGTCTTCTAGTTTTTGACGGTAGATCCGCAGGTGTTTCAGAGTCTTGAGATCCGATCGCATCCATCTTGAGGAGTCGGTATTGATTACGCGCTTTTGGGTTACTTATAGAAGACAAAGGGATGTTTAATTCTGAGAGAGTATTTAAAAAATGTGTCCATCCGGGAGGTTCAGAACCCTCTGATTTTTTCTTTTTAAAAGGAAACAAGAGTCGTTTGAATAGATCGATCATGTGAGACCCTTTTACAACGTTGCCCCGGTACACAAATTCCCCTTTTGTATTCCAAACATCGTGACGGTCGGATAATTTCTTTAAGACGTATTCGGCGTTCTTGCGATCTCGCGGTGGGAGGCTCTGCAACACGTCGTCGATGATGCTATCGGACGTCCGTACGTCCGTCCCAGAATCTGCCTCTGCCTCCGTCTTTGTCAGATTCTCTGTCAGATTCTCTGTCTGATCCTGCTTCACAAAGGTCAGATATCTTTGCAGTAACGCGTTATATTTTTTAATTTTTTCATGAGAGCTCAGCCCCTGCTCGTTTAAGATGGCTCTCATCCTAGCATCCAAATCGTCCTCCGCGACATCTCTGATGGACTGGGAGGGCCGCGTCAGGCGGTTGAGTTGATGAGGGGTGACGAGAAACATTTTTTGGGCCTTTTTCAAAGTCATTTTCGTATCAATCCTCCGACGAGGTTCCCGATCAAAGGTACCACCGCTGAGAGGAGAGGTAAAAGAAATCCGCCCGTCTGCTTCTTTAGAACCTGTTGCTTCCTCTTTAAACTGGTTCTTTTATCAGCCAACAGTTTGATAATTTTTTTCTGTCTCTTCAGTTTTTTAAATTGAGAAGGAGTCAGGGGGAGGTTTCCTTTTAGAAGATTTAAAGAAATCTCACACAGTGTCTGGATAAAATCCGGGGAGCTGTGAATAAGAATGTCTCTACGTTTCTTGGGTGTGGCACGGTACAGGGCCTTCAGCAGGGGTGCGTTTCTTTTTATACGCGCTGACATGATGATCTACGTCGACGCTCTGGGGATGTAAACGGCCGCTTGCTGGTGAGGAAGCACACCCGTCCTCAGTCTGTACGGATCTGGGCAGACGGGGGTGAGATCCACTATTAAATACCCGTGAGGGTCTTTTGTGGCGTCTTCAAAACTCTCCAAGAAAAATGTCTTTTGTGATGGAAAAATCTGATGAGCCAATATATTCATTTGTAGTTTATCCCGTGGGTTTTTAAACATGACCAAATAATTGCTGTTCAAACTGATGGTGCGACTGTGTTTACCCTGGTGAAACACGTTTTGAGTCAACATCATAACACTCATGTTTCTGTGGTGGCGATACTGTGTAAAAATCTTTACCACTTCAGGATGGTCAGAGGCTTGAAAAATAACATCGTCCAAAATAATCAAATGCTTTTGATCAGGAGGAAACAGTGTTTCATCTTCAAAAGAATCGGGCAGACCTTTGACAAATTTAATGTTTTTAATCATCTTTTGCAGTTCAGCGTACATAGGTTGAAAAGAGGTATAAATCCACACGATATTGTCAGGTACAACATTTATTACACGGTCACAGTTTTCCAATACATTTTTTACAAAATAGGTCTTTCCACACCCGCTCGGACCCGCGATTAAACAAGAAAAAGGAAAGATAAACCTAGGATCAAATTCAATTTCCTGCATTTCTAATACCCGAAAGGCAGAGTTGTTCCGTCAGCAAAGAGTCGTCTTTTGTCATACACCACCCTAAATTTTTTATCAAATGACACATTTCTCAATGCGAAACCCTTTTTATCACGTCTGATGCTGTGTTGACGGATCTCGATCGTGTTTCCCTCTTGTTTATTACTCAGGTAACCCTCCACCAGCTCTCTGACACTGTCAAAGCTCACACGCTCACAAAATTCCCGGGTCTGAGTGATACCTTTCACACGCATGACGACTTTCTTTTTATTTCGTGTTTGGTACGCGTAACTCTTGGGACCCACCGCTGCAAACTCTTGAATGCTGTCACCATCCAGTTCATCCGTCAGGTCACCTAAATAGTTACCCAGCTCTAGAGGTTTCTCACCCTCTTTGACCAGATAGATTAAACTATCTGTGTCGATGTAAAACACTCTGTCTTGTAGTTTTTCCAGATAACTGTACAGCTTCAGTCGTGCGTGTGCTGTGGTGAATGCTGCAATAAAAACATTACTCTGTTTACCTGGGGGTTGAACGTACCTGTCGGTGTATTTCCACCTGATGAGAGCTCTGTTGCTGTGGAGAACGGAAAAGTATTCGACTTTGTATTTACCTGAAAACATGTAACTAAAGAATTCTTTAGGATCTGAGACAATGGTGGTTTTAAACAAATTATCTCTCTGTGCAAACTTTCCCCACAAACTGTTGAGACACAATTTAGCAACCTGTCTTTTCACAGGATTGGTCTCGATTTTGCCAGCATCTAAAAGAATGCCCTGATGCTCCTGATAGTCCCTGATGTATTTTTCCCTGCTCTCTCGGTCCGTCGCCTCAGCGGGGTAACCCGAGGCTTCCTGCTTTCCTTTCAAAAAGGTGTGTATGTAGTCGGTAAACACAGTGTCGCTGCTCTTGTCAAAGTGCCAGACTTCTGTAATTTTACCCACCCTGTACCCCACATCCAGAGCTTTGATGAATTCAACGGTGACCCAGACCCCCGTCAGAGCTCTGCCCTCATCGTCGTGTTCGCAGGGGCCACCCTCATTGTTAGTTTCGGCACAGGTGCGACACAGTGTAAAGAGTAATTTACCTCCCTCACTTTTGTGCGGTAACACGGGGAATAAAAGACCTCGAGGAGGATACACAGTGGCTCTGATGAAGCCGTAGTAGCTGCGTGGGTCCTCGAAATCTTTGTAGATGATCACGGGGTGACCAAAGGGGTAAGAGCAAGTACTGTTGACAAACGGGTACAGTGAGGTGACATCAACATAGTGGATGGTTTCATCGGGCGCTGCCGTGTGTCGCAGTTTTAAAGCGCTCGTTCTACCTCCGAAAAGTGCTTTTCGGGGGTTGAGAGGCTCAGGAGCGTTAAAGCAACGGAGAAATTCTTTAACCTCCGTGCATGTTGTTTTCATCTGGTTCCACGTGTGTTCTCTCATGACTACAACACGAACCCCATGTGTGGTCTGTAGCTCACTCACCCTCTTCTCACTTTTGTAGTGCAGTTCACCAAAGGTGACGCCTCTCATATCGCACTGTACTGTGGGATCAAAGCAACTGGGACAGCCGTGGTAAAAACATCCATGAAATTCCCAGACATGTTTTACACCGTCAATCTCAGCATATCCGTCTACGAAAAATGCACCAATCTGTTTTTCACCCATGTTTAGAGCATGCTGTATAAAGATTTTTTCTTTGTGCATCAACCATTCTAACCATTGAACCGATGCGCTAGAGAATCTTTTGCTCTGATTCAAATAGTTGTGCGGGCAGGGGATAGCCAGAGTGTTAGGAGTCAGATAATTGGTGCGAAACACCTTCATACAGGCTCCGGCTATGGCGATAGAACCAAAAGGGTCTACCCCCGTCTCACCTAGGAACTGATCTCTAAATTTAAGACTGCCCTGGGTGAGAATGTCAACATCATTTTTGCAGTACAGCGAGGCCTCCTTTTTGAAGTCAAAGGTACCGCGGCTGACCTCGTTGTACCACGGGTCAAATTCTTCCCGTTCGCGCACCGTCATGCGATCTACGTCGTAGTCGGACGGAACGGGATAGGGCCCCACGTAATTGAGGTGAATTTCTGAGCTAAATTTGTGTGGGAAATACCCCTTGGTCTTGTCAGTGAATCCTAAGGCTTTGGGCATAGCGCTGAGACGCATGGGGAGAAATGACAGGGAATCTATGAATTTGAGACCATAATGGGATTCCTCAAAACTGAGGATTTTACTCCCGTTCATCAGAATCTGTTGTGGCGTCACATCCAGTTCCAACATACCTTTTAACACCAGATAACTGTCAAACCCCTTGGCATTATGGGCTATAAAGATGTTCTGTTTGTATCGTGGCTTCCTGAAATGCAAAATAAACATTTTAGCACAGTCAAGACCATAAAACGCCTTCTCTTCACCTTTGGATGTTTTTGTATGCACTAAAAAAGGAACATGCTCTCCATTTTGACCCACAAATGTTTCAAAATCATAAAAAACCAAATCAGGATGTGAGATGTCTGGTTGGAGGGTAGGAATGTAACAACTATGATCGACTTTAGAGTCGCTCTGCAGTTTTTCACCACAGATTTTACATTTTTTCACCGCACAGCGATGCTTTGCATCGTCTAACGACAAATTGACACTGTAGTATAGTTCGCATCGTGCGCATTTTTTGATTTGGTCGCAGAGGCTGGACTTTCTGCTTGAACCGACCAATTTGTGTCTGGTGAAACAAGAGGGTGAGCGACACGTTCTGTTACAGTCAGAGCAAACCACTGTGTTGAACCCTTCTGTGGGGCAGGCAGGATCGTTGCACACTGCGCAGTAACCTTTACAAAAGTGGGTATAGGGGTGCTTAAAAGTCTTGTAACAATAATTACAGACTGACGACCCCAGGAAGGCTTTGAGATTTTTTATCCCATAATAGTGATTTTGTAGTAAAAAGAGAAACAACTGATTGGAACGATCAGAGAATTTTGTCTCATAATGTGAGAGGGGTTTACTGTGGCATGTTCTGTAAAACACAACAATTTTACGCCCCAGAATATTTTCAAATTTACCAATGTCACTGAAAGTGACGGGGGTCTCATCATTTAAACCAGCCTGATGCTGCAACTTCCTCGCAATATCAAGGCATCCTCTTTCAGTAAGTTTCGGGTAGATAACGTGAGCTAGACTGATGGCGAAGCAAAGCTGGTTGTCTCTGTTGTCTACGATAAATAAGTGACGTCTTTTTTTGTCAATGATTTCACAGTCTAGAGTTTTCTCCATCTTACGTTTGGCACCTCCTCCTGGGTTCTGCACCACGTGAAGGATGAATTCTATATTCTCATCCGATGAAATGATACCGTTTGACTGCACAATCCGATCTAGCATTCCATTAAAAGCCGGTAGAATATTTTCACCTTGTTCATCCACAGCAACTGTAACATGATTGTGTACGTTTTCACCCACCACCTCCAACTGTATTAAATCATTGCGACTACTATGTCGTCTGGCAACATCCACCAATTCGCTGATAACCCCTGTTACATCTCGATAGAATGTTGCAATGTCAGGCACATTTCCCCGAGTGGGAATGTTAAAGGAGCGTCTTGTTCTCCATGTGATAAAATCATTAAAAAACCTCTCACCCCGCTCAGGAGAGAGATCGGATGGATTTTCTCCTAGCCCTCCTCCCCCTTGCTGAGGAGAAAGTTTAGGGGGGGCCATGTGTGTAAGGGCTGAGGGGCTGCTCTCTGACCCCCCTTCTTGTGTCTCTGCTGAATCCGTCTCTGATCTGATTGTTACCGCGTGTAAGACATGATCACTTTGCGTGTGGAGAGCTGATGAAGGAGAATGATTTTCAAACTCTACTGCATTAACTGCATTAAGGTTTTCGAGGGCATCATTTATGAGTTGTAAGGTGTCAAGTTCTAGGACGTTTTCATTTTGCTCTGTAAAATGTAAATTTATTGGAATGGAGATTGGAATTTCACTTAATTGATCAACAGCTATTTGTAAAGCATTCGGTACTTGATTAAAATATTCAACATTGAAATCCTCATCACTTAATTGATCAACAGCTATTTGTAAAACAATCGGTACTTGATTAAAATATTCAACATTGAAATCCTCATCCATATCTTAAACAAAAGACAGAAAAAGGAAATAAAAAAAATTACAGCTTTTTCAACACTGTTTTAGTACACCTTTGGTTACAATTGGAGGAAACAATATACCGTATGACATTATTGAAAATCTCCAGCACTACCTTGTCTTGGGGGTGTTGGGAATGAATGTAGCAGCCTGTATCCTCAGCCCTGTCAAAGAGCGGATCAGGAACGCTCTCGTGGTGCTCGTGCTGTTGTTGGGGATGATTGTATCCGGCTGTATCCCCGTCCACCCTGTTGAAGGACGGTTGACGAACGCTCTCGTGGTGCTTGTGCTGGTGTTGGGGATGATCGTTGCCCCCCGTATCCCCCTCGATCCTGTTGAAGGACGGTTCAGGAACGCTCTCGTTTAATCTCAACCCTGAATCTGTAATTAGATGAGAGATGAGTTATTATTTTTTTATATATTATTATTATTATTAGTCAAGAAGATATAGTATAAAATATACCATCAAACAATCTCCTGACAATGTTAGACTTGTGTCTCTGGTTCCTACGTCTCCTTATCGGCCTCGCAGGTTCGAAAGGATCTGGTGAAAGCGAGAGTGGAGCTGCCGTGGGTCCCGCTGTAAGTACAGGGGTCAGAGTGGTACACGCTTGCCGTATTCTACGTCTCCTCGCAGGGGCAGAAGGTTCACGGGAGAGTGGAGCTGCCGTGGGAGTCACAGTGCTCAGAGAGGCGCACGTTTGAAGGTTCTGTTTTGATGGTTCTGTTTAGACAGAGGGGAAAATCGTTAAAATACAAATCATCAAAACGGCACATATTTTGTATATACTTCTAATCACAGATAAATATATTACCTTGTACAGTCGACTTCGGTCCTCCTGGCTGTCTCACACGTCTTCTGGAGAGTTTGTTCGTCTGCTTACTTGAGTCAGTCCCATGTTGAAGTGCCGAGGGTCTGCTCTCAATCTCAATTTCACCAATTTCAGTTACACAGCAATTTGTCCCCTGCACGGGGGGTGGGGTTTCAGAACACAGCAATGCTTTTACTGCTTTTTCAGTTTCTTGGTTGTCTTCGGATACCAATCTTTCAGCCCTGGCTAACAGATCTGAAAAATGTATCATAAAAAGTTATATTTCAGCAATCTATGAACAACTGAGCTGTTCATAAAAAACAAAACAAAACAAAAAAAAAAAAAACTGTATGTAAAATACCAATGTCTGTTTGCGTGAGGGTTATTCCTTCAAACTCATCGGCGCTGACTTTAAAGATACAGAAAGTTACACTTAAAAATCTAGAATAAAAATAGAACAACTTTCAGGTTAAAAAGATCACGGATTGCTTACCAGGATAAATTGGCATATGGTGAACCTCTACTGTAACTTCTAAAACACAGTTATTCGTAAATAGTAGTTAATCATTAATAGTTCATTCATTAATAGTTTTCTAAAACTATTTAGAAAACTACAGAGGAAAAGTTTGGGAAGAATTTGAGGCTTACCGGTAGTCATCTTTGCAGCCATCTTTGTTTGTTACACGCGCTCGCAGACGGTGAAGCTTCCGATGAAGTTCTGGAGGACTGAGCTAATGACTGTGAGATGATCATGTATATATTCGCTTTACAATGCTTGGCGAGAAGGAAAAAAAAAAAAAAAAGTTGATTGGCGCCGAAAAGTCTGATATTGACGACTGCCCCGGTGGACCAACTGGTGGTGATGTAGCTCCCATGGGGATAAGTCCCTACACGGGAACTCTACCAAACAACAGGTTCAGGCGATATAACTCATGTTAAGAATGTTTTTCTCCAGGAGGGCCTCCAGGTCTCCAGGGGATTTAAGCTTCTTCAGTTACACACCTCGGACACCGGAAGACAACGCAGGCCCCTAAATTTCTTACTTGAGGCCACCAACTCTTTTCTCTTTTCTTCTGAACCACAGTGTTAGGGTTCTAACAGTCTAACTTTCTCCAATAGTTTTCACAAATGTTTCACAAAATGTTTGTTCTGTGGAAGGTTTCTGTTCTGTGTTGTTTCTTTCTTCACAGCCTTCTTCAGTCACACACACCATTCCCGGTTTGATCAGTTTCAACACACCCCAGTCATTGGAAGACATCGTAGCCGACAACATAGGCCCCTCACTGGAAGATTCTTCCCGCTGATAGAGAATCAACTCCCCCGTCTTGTAACGGAACACATACCCAAAACTCCCTGTTTGACTATAAGACTCCAAAGACCATTCTTGCTGCAAAGACTCAGAAGGTGACGCCTGAGAACGCTGTACAAACACCGTGGATTTTTCAACTACTTTTCCACACAATTCTCTTATAACGGTCACAGCCGTCTCACCAATCACGGATGTAGAACTACTCATGTTGCCGACAGATGGATATGTCAGGACTATGGCAAAACTGATTTGTAACTGTTTTGTAACTCCCGCCCTTCCTTATTGAAAACAGGTGGGCAAGGGAGAATGGCGGGAGGCGGGAGGGAGAAAGGGAGGTGGGGGGGGGGGGGTGGGGGGGGGGATCCACACTCCTCCCTTTTAAAAAAAAAAGGCGGGCAAGGGAGAATGGCGGGAGGCGGGAGGCGGGAGGGAGAAAGGGAGGTGGGGGGGGGGGGAACAGTTGTGGGCGGGTTCAGGGAAAGGTCAACCTGTCACTTTGACAAGAAGTGGTCCATTTCTTCTCTCTTATGACGTTTTTGACGTCTGCTCGTGCGGGAAACCATCACTTTTGGTCAGGAGACACATTTATTTCAAAACAGAGGTGAATGCAACATGATCATGTGTAAACTCATGCTGCAGTCACATTATGACGTTTTTGACGTCTGCTCGTGGGGAAAGCATCACTTTTGGTCAGGAGACACATTTATTTCAAAACAGAGGTGAATGCAACATGATCATGTGAAAACGTATGCTGCAGTCACATTATGACGTGTTTGACGTTATCTCTTGGAGAAAACATCATTTTTGGTCAGGGGACACATTTATTTCAAAACAGAGGTGAATGCAACATGATCATCTGAAAACTCATGCTGCAGTCACATTATGACGTTTTTGACGTCTTCGCGTGGAGAAAAAAATCATTTTTGGTCAGGAGACACATTTATTTCAAAACAGAGGTGAATGCAACATGAGCATGTGAAAACGTATCCTGCAGTCACATTATGACTTTTCTGACGTTTTCTCGTGGAGAAAACATCATTTTTGGTCAGGAGACACATTTATTTCAAAACAGAGGTGAATGCAACATGAGCATGTGAAAACGTATCCTGCAGTCACATTATGACTTTTCTGACGTTTTCTCGTGGAGAAAACATCATTTTTGGTCAGGGGACACATTTATTTCAAAACAGAGGTGAATGCAACATGATCATGTGAAAACTTATGCTGCAGTCACATTATGACGTTTTTGACGTTTTCTCGTGGAGAAAACATCATTTTTGGTCAGGGGACACATTTATTTCAAAACAGAGGTGAATGCAACATGATCATGTGAAAACGTATGCTGCAATCACATTATGACGTTTTTGACGTTTTCTCGTGGGGAAAGCATCACTTTTGGTCAGGAGACACATTTATTTCAAAACAGAGGTGAATGCAACATGATCATGTGAAAACGTATGCTGCAGTCACATTATGACGTTTTTGACGTCTTCTCGTGCAGAAAAAAATCATTTTTGGTCAGGAGACACATTTATTTCAAAACAGAGGTGAATGCAACATGATCATGTGAAAACGTATGCTGCAATCACATTATGACGTTTTTGACGTTTTCTCGTGGAGAAAACATCATTTTTGGTCAGGAGACACATTTATTTCAAAACAGATGTGAATGCAACATGATCATGTGAAAACTCATGCTGCAGTCACATGACTTTTTGACGTCTGCTCGTGGGGAAACCATCACTTTTGGTCAGGAGACACATTTATTTCAAAACAGAGGTGAATGCAACATGATCATCTGAAAACTCATGCTGCAGTCACATTATGACGTTTTTGACGTCTGCTCGTGGGGAAACCATCACTTTTGGTCAGGAGACACATTTATTTCAAAACAGAGGTGAATGCAACATGATCATGTGAAAACGTATGCTGCAGTCACATTATGACTTTTTTGACGTTTTCTCGTGGAGAAAACATCATTTTTGGTCAGGAGACACATTTATTTCAAAACAGAGGTGAATGCAACATGATCATTTGAAAACGTATGCTGCAGTCACATTATGACGTGTTTGACGTTATCTCTTCGAGAAAACATCATTTTTGGTCAGGGGACACATTTATTTCAAAACAGAAGTGAATGCAACATGATCATGTGAAAACGTATGCTGCAATCACATTATGACTTTTTTGACGTTTTCTCGTGGAGAAAACATCATTTTTGGTCAGGAGACACATTTATTTCAAAACAGAGGTGAATGCAACATGATCATGTGAAAACTCATGCTGCAGTCACATGACGTTTTTGACGTCTGCTCGTGGGGAAACCATCACTTTTGGTCAGGAGACACATTTATTTCAAAACAGAGGTGAATGCAACATGATCATCTGAAAACTCATGCTGCAGTCACATTATGACGTTTTTGACATCTGCTCGTGGGGAAACCATCACTTTTGGTCAGGAGACACATTTATTTCAAAACAGAGGTGAATGCAACATGATCATGTGAAAACGTATGCTGCAGTCACATTATGACTTTTTTGACGTTTTCTCGTGGAGAAAACATCATTTTTGGTCAGGAGACACATTTATTTCAAAACAGAGGTGAATGCAACATGATCATTTGAAAACGTATGCTGCAGTCACATTATGACGTGTTTGACGTTATCTCTTCGAGAAAACATCATTTTTGGTCAGGAGACACATTTATTTCAAAACAGAGGTGAATGCAACATGATCATTTGAAAACGTATGCTGCAGTCACATTATGACGTGTTTGACGTTATCTCTTCGAGAAAACATCATTTTTGGTCAGGGGACACATTTATTTCAAAACAGAAGTGAATGCAACATGATCATGTGAAAACGTATGCTGCAATCACATTATGACTTTTTTGACGTTTTCTCGTGGAGAAAACATCATTTTTGGTCAGGAGACACATTTATTTCAAAACAGAGGTGAATGCAACATGATCATGTGAAAACGTATGCTGCAATCACATTATAACTTTTTTGACGTTTTCTCGTGGAGAAAACATCATTTTTGGTCAGGAGACACATTTATTTCAAAACAGAGGTGAATGCAACATGATCATGTGAAAACGTATGCTGCAGTCACATTATGACGTTTTTGACGTTTTCTCCTGGAGAAAACATCATTTTTGGTCAGGAGACACATTTATTTCAAAACAGAGGTGAATGCAACATGATCATCTGAAAACTCATGCTGCAGTCCCATTATGACGTTTTTGATGTCTGCTCGTGGGGAAACCATCACTTTTGGTCAGGAGACACATTTATTTCAAAACAGAGGTGAATGCAACATTATCATGTGAAAACGTATGCTGCAGTCACATTATGACGTTTTTGACGTTTTCTCCTGGAGAAAACATCATTTTTGGTCAGGAGACACATTTATTTCAAAACAGAAGTGAATGCAACATGATCATCTGAAAACTCATGCTGCAGTCCCATTATGACGTTTTTGACGTCTGCTCGTGGGGAAACCATCACTTTTGGTCAGGAGACACATTTATTTCAAAACAGAGGTGAATGCAACATGATCATGTGAAAACGTATGCTGCAGTCACATTATGACGTTTTTGACGTTTTCTCCTGGAGAAAACATCACTTTTGGTCAGGAGACACATTTATTTCAAAATAGAGGTGAATGCAACATGATCATGTGAAAACGTATGCTGCAGTCACATTATGACGTGTTTGACGTTTTCTCGTGGAGAAAACATCATTTTTGGTCAGGAGACACATTTATTTCAAAACAGAGGTGAATGCAACATGATCATTTGAAAACGTATGCTGCAGTCACATTATGACATGTTTGACGTTATCTCTTCGAGAAAACATCATTTTTGGTCAGGGGACACATTTATTTCAAAACAGAAGTGAATGCAACATGATCATGTGAAAACGTATGCTGCAGTCACATTATGACTTTTTTGACGTTTTCTCGTGGAGAAAACATCATTTTTGGTCAGGAGACACATTTATTTCAAAACAGAGGTGAATGCAACATGATCATGTGAAAACGTATGCTGCAGTCACATTATGACTTTTTTGACGTTTTCTCGTGGAGAAAACATCATTTTTGGTCAGGAGACACATTTATTTCAAAACAGAGGTGAATGCAACATGATCATGTGAAAACGTATGCTGCAGTCACATTATGACGTGTTTGACGTTATCTCTTGGAGAAAACATCATTTTTGTTCAGGGGACACATTTATTTCAAAACAGAGGTGAATGCAACATGATCATGTGAAAACTCATGCTGCAGTCACATGACGTTTTTGACGTCTGCTCGTGGGGAAACCATCACTTTTGGTCAGGAGACACATTTATTTCAAAACAGAGGTGAATGCAACATGATCATGTGAAAACGTATGCTGCAGTCACAATATGACTTTTTTGACGTTTTCTCGTGGGGAAACCATCACTTTTGGTCAGGAGACACATTTATTTCAAAACAGAGGTGAATGCAACATGATCATCTGAAAACTCATGCTGCAGTCACACTATGACGTTTTTGACGTCTTCTCGTGGAGAAAAAATCATTTTTGGTCAGGAGACACATTTATTTCAAAACAGAGGTGAATGCAACATGAGCATGTGAAAACGTATCCTGCAGTCACATTATGACTTTTCTGACGTTTTCTCGTGGAGAAAACATCATTTTTGGTCAGGAGACACATTTATTTCAAAACAGAGGTGAATGCAACATGATCATGTGAAAACGTATGCTGCAGTCACATTATGACGTTTTTGACGTCTGCTCGTGGGGGAAACCATCACTTTTGGTCAGGAGACACATTTATTTCAAAACAGAGGTGAATGCAACATGATCATCTGAAAACTCATGCTGCAGTCACATTATGACGTTTTTGACGTCTGCTCGTGGGGAAAACATCACTTTTGGTCAGGAGACACATTTATTTCAAAACAGAGGTGAATGCAACATGATCATGTGAAAACGTATGCTGCAGTCACATTATGACGTGTTTGACGTTATCTCTTGGAGAAAACATCATTTTTGTTCAGGGGACACATTTATTTCAAAACAGAGGTGAATGCAACATGATCATGTGAAAACGTATGCTGCAGTCACATTATGACGTTTTTGACGTTTTCTCGTGGAGAAAGCATCACTTTTGGTCAGGAGACACATTTATTTCAAAACAGAGGTGAATGCAACATGATCATGTGAAAACGTATGCTGCAGTCCCATTATGACTTTTTTGACGTTTTCTCGTGGAGAAAACATCATTTTTGGTCAGGAGACACATTTATTTCAAAACAGAGGTGAATGCAACATGATCATCTGAAAACTCATGCTGCAGTCACATTATGACGTTTTTGACGTTTTCTCGTGGAGAAAACATCATTTTTGGTCAGGAGACACATTTATTTCAAAACAGAGGTGAATGCAACATGATCATGTGAAAACGTATGCTGCAGTCACATTATGACGTTTTTGACGTCTGCTCGTGGGGGAAACCATCACTTTTGGTCAGGAGACACATTTATTTCAAAACAGAGGTGAATGCAACATGATCATCTGAAAACTCATGCTGCAGTCACATTATGACGTTTTTGACGTCTGCTCGTGGGGAAAGCATCACTTTTGGTCAGGAGACACATTTATTTCAAAATAGAGGTGAATGCAACATGATCATGTGAAAACGTATGCTGCAGTCACATTATGACGTGTTTGACGTTATCTCTTGGAGAAAACATCATTTTTGTTCAGGGGACACATTTATTTCAAAACAGAGGTGAATGCAACATGATCATGTGAAAACGTATGCTGCAATCACATTATGACGTTTTTGACGTTTTCTCGTGGAGAAACCATCACTTTTGGTCAGGAGACACATTTATTTCAAAACAGAGGTGAATGCAACATGATCATGTGAAAACGTATGCTGCAGTCCCATTATGACTTTTTTGACGTTTTCTCGTGGAGAAAACATCATTTTTGGTCAGGAGACACATTTATTTCAAAACAGAGGTGAATGCAACATGATCATCTGAAAACTCATGCTGCAGTCATATTATGACTTTTTTGACGTTTTCTCGTGGAGAAAACATCATTTTTGGTCAGGGGACACATTTATTTCAAAACAGAGGTGAATGCAACATGATCATGTGAAAACGTATGCTGCAATCACATTATGACGTTTTTGACGTTTTCTCGTGGGGAAACCATCACTTTTGGTCAGGAGACACATTTATTTCAAAACAGAGGTGAATGCAACATGATCATCTGAAAACTCATGCTGCAGTCACATTATGACGTTTTTGACGTCTTCTCGTGGAGAAAAAAATCATTTTTGGTCAGGAGACACATTTATTTCAAAACAGAGGTGAATGCAACATGAGCATGTGAAAACGTATCCTGCAGTCACATTATGACTTTTCTGACGTTTTCTCGTGGAGAAAACATCATTTTTGGTCAGGAGACACATTTATTTCAAAACAGAGGTGAATGCAACATGATCATGTGAAAATGTATGCTGCAGTCACATTATGACGTTTTTGACGTCTTCTCGTGGAGAAAACATCATTTTTGGTCAGGAGACACATTTATTTCAAAACAGAGGTGAATGCAACATGATCATGTGAAAACGTATGCTGCAGTCACATTATGACGTTTTTGACGTCTTCTCGTGGAGAAAAAATCATTTTTGGTCAGGAGACACATTTATTTCAAAACAGAGGTGAATGCAACATGATCATGTGAAAACGTATGCTGCAGTCACATTATGACGTTTTTGACGTTTTCTCGTGGAGAAAACATCATTTTTGGTCAGGAGACACATTTATTTCAAAACAGAGGTGAATGCAACATGATCATCTGAAAACTCATGCTGCAGTCACATTATGACGTTTTGACGTCTGCTCGTGGGGAAACCATCACTTTTGGTCAGGAGACACATTTATTTCAAAACAGAGGTGAATGCAACATGATCATGTGAAAACGTATGCTGCAGTCACATTATGACGTTTTTGACGTTTTCTCCTGGAGAAAACATCACTTTTGGTCAGGAGACACATTTATTTCAAAATAGAGGTGAATGCAACATGATCATGTGAAAACGTATGCTGCAGTCACATTATGACGTGTTTGACGTTATCTCTTGGAGAAAATATCATTTTTGGTCAGGGGACACATTTATTTCAAAACAGAGGTGAATGCAACATGATCATGTGAAAACGTATGCTGCAATCACATTATGACGTTTTTGACGTTTCTCGTGGAGAAAACATCATTTTTGGTCAGGAGACACATTTATTTCAAAACAGAGGTGAATGCAACATGATCATGTGAAAACTCATGCTGCAGTCACATGACGTTTTTGACGTCTGCTCGTGGGGAAACCATCACTTTTGGTCAGGAGACACATTTATTTCAAAACAGAGGTGAATGCAA